>NC_081366.1:71919480-72603230 GCF_030684315.1 Stegostoma tigrinum
CATCCCCACACTGGGCTGGGTCACTTCTCCCACACTGGGCTGGGTCTCTCCCCCCACACTGGGCTGGGTCTCTCCCCCCACACTGGGCTCGGTCTCTTCTCCCACACTGGGCTCGGTCTCTTCTCCCACACTGGGCTCGGTCTCTTCTCCCACACTGGGCTCGGTCTCTTCTCCCACACTGGGCTCGGTCTCTCCCCCGACACTGGGCTCGGTCTCTCCCCCCACACTGGGCTCGGTCTCTTCTCCCACACTGGGCTGGGTCTCTTCTCCCACACTGGGCTGGGTCTCTTCTCCCACACTGGGCTGGGTCTCTCCATCCCCACACTGGCCTAGATCTCTCCATCCCCACACTGGCCTAGATCTCTCCATCCCAACACTGGCCTAGATCTCTCCATCCCAACACTGGCCTAGATCTCTCCATCCCCACACTGGTCTAGATCTCTCCATCCCCACACTGGGCTCGGTCTCTTCTCCCACACTGGGCTCGGTCTCTTCTCCCACACTGGGCTCGGTCTCTTCTCCCACACTGGGCTGGCTCTCTCCCCTCACACTGGGCTCGGTCTCTCCCCCCACACTGGGCTCGGTCTCTCCCCCCACACTGGGCTCGGTCTCTCCCCCCACACTGGGCTCGGTCTCTTCTCCCACACTGGGCTCGGTCTCTCCATCCCCACACTGGCCTAGATCTCTCCATCCCCACACTGGCCTAGATCTCTCCATCCCCACACTGGGCTCGGTCTCTCCATCCCCACACTGGGCTCGGTCTCTTCTCCCACACTGGGCTGGGTCTCTCCCCCGACACTGGGCTCGGTCTCTCCCCCCACACTGGGCTCGATCTCTTCTCCCACACTGGGCTGGGTCTCTTCTCCCACACTGGGCTGGGTCTCTCCATCCCCACACTGGCCTAGATCTCTCCATCCCAACACTGGCCTAGATCTCTCCATCCCCACACTGGTCTAGATCTCTACATCCCCACACTGGGCTCGGTTTCTTCTCCCACACTGGGCTCGGTCTCTTCTCCCACACTGGGCTGGGTCTCTCCCCTCACACTGGGCTCGGTCTCTCCCCCCACACTGGGCTCGGTCTCTCCCCCCACACTGGGCTCGGTCTCTCCCCCCACACTGGGCTCGGTCTCTTCTCCCACACTGGGCTCGGTCTCTCCATCCCCACACTGGCCTAGATCTCTCCATCCCCACACTGGCCTAGATCTCTCCATCCCCACACTGGCCTAGATCTCTCCATCCCAACACTGGCCTAGATCTCTCCATCCCCACACTGGCCTAGATCTCTCCATCCCCACACTGGGCTCGGTCTCTTCTCCCACACTGGGCTCGGTCTCTTCTCCCACACAGGGCTGGGTCTCTCCCCCGACACTGGGCTCGGTCTCTCCCCCCACACTGGGCTCGGTCTCTTCTCCCACACTGGGCTGGGTCTCTTCTCCCACACTGGGCTGGGTCTCTTCTCCCACACTGGGCTGGGTCTCTCCATCCCCACACTGGCCTAGATCTCTCCATCCCAACACTGGCCTAGATCTCTCCATCCCCACACTGGTCTAGATCTCTCCATCCCCACACTGGTCTAGATCTCTCCATCCCCACACTGGGCTCGGTCTCTTCTCCCACACTGGGCTGGGTCTCTCCCCCGACACTGGGCTCGGTCTCTCCCCCCACACTGGGCTCGGTCTCTTCTCCCACACTGGCCTAGATCTCTCCATCCCCACCCTGGGCTCGGTCTCTCCCCCCACACTGGGCTGGGTCTCTCCCCCCACACTGGGCTCGGTCTCTCCCCCCACACTGGGCTCGGTCTCTCCCCCCACACTGGGCTCGGTCTCTCCCCCCATACTGGGCTCGGTCTCTCCCCCCACACTGGGCTCGGTCTCTCCCCCCACACTGGGCTCGGTCTCTCCCCCCACACTGGGCTCGGTCTCTTCTCCCACACTGGGCTGGGTCTCTTCTCCCACACTGGGCTGGGTCTCTCCATCCCCACACTGGCCTAGATCTCTCCATCCCCACACTGGCCTAGATCTCTCCATCCCCACACTGGGCTCGGTCTCTCCATCCCCACACTGGGCTCGGTCTCTCCCCCCACACTGGGCTCGGTCTCTCCCCCCACACTGGGCTCGATCTCTGCCCCACTGGGCTCGGTCTCTTCTCCCACACTGGCCTAGATCTCTCCATCCCCACACTGGGCTCGGTCTCTTCTCCCACACTGGGCTCGATCTCTCCCCCCACACTGGGCTCGGTCTCTCCATCCCCACACTGGCCTAGATCTCTCCATCCCCACACTGGCCTAGATCTCTCCATCCCCACACTGGCCTAGATCTCTCCATCCCAACACTGTCCTAGATCTCTCCATCCCAACACTGGCCTAGATCTCTCCATCCCCACACTGGGCTCGGTCTCTTCTCCCACACTGGTCTGGGTCACTTCTCCCACACTGGGCTCGATCTCTCCATCCCCACACTGGGCTCGGTCTCTCCCCCCACACTGGGCTCGGTCTCTTCTCCCACACTGGGCTGGGTCTCTTCTCCCACACTGGGCTGGGTCTCTCCATCCCCACACTGGCCTAGATCTCTCCATCCCAACACTGGCCTAGATCTCTCCATCCCCACACTGGTCTAGATCTCTCCATCCCCACACTGGGCTCGGTCTCTTCTCCCACACTGGGCTCGGTCTCTCCCCTCACACTGGGCTCGGTCTCTCCCCCCACACTGGGCTCGGTCTCTCCCCCCACACTGGGCTCGGTCTCTCCCCCCACACTGGGCTCGGTCTCTCCCCCCACACTGGGCTCGGTCTCTCCCCCCACACTGGGCTCGGTCTCTCCATCCCCACACTGGCCTAGATCTCTCCATCCCCACACTGGCCTAGATCTCTCCATCCCCACACTGGCCTAGATCTCTCCATCCCCACACTGGCCTAGATCTCTCCATCCCAACACTGGCCTAGATCTCTCCATCCCCACACTGGCCTAGATCTCTCCATCCCCACACTGGGCTCGGTCTCTTCTCCCACACTGGGCTCGGTCTCTTCTCCCACACAGGGCTCGGTCTCTCCCCCGACACTGGGCTCGGTCTCTCCCCCGACACTGGGCTCGGTCTCTTCTCCCACACTGGGCTGGGTCTCTTCTCCCACACTGGGCTGGGTCTCTCCATCCCCACACTGGCCTAGATCTCTCCATCCCAACACTGGCCTAGATCTCTCCATCCCCACACTGGTCTAGATCTCTCCATCCCCACACTGGGCTCGGTCTCTTCTCCCACACTGGGCTCGGTCTCTCCCCTCACACTGGGCTCGGTCTCTCCCCCCACACTGGGCTCGGTCTCTCCCCCCACACTGGGCTCGGTCTCTCCCCCCACACTGGGCTCGGTCTCTCCCCCCACACTGGGCTCGGTCTCTCCATCCCCACACTGGCCTAGATCTCTCCATCCCCACACTGGCCTAGATCTCTCCATCCCCACACTGGCCTAGATCTCTCCATCCCAACACTGGCCTAGATCTCTCCATCCCCACACTGGCCTAGATCTCTCCGTCCCCACACTGGGCTCGGTCTCTCCATCCCCACACTGGGCTCGGTCTCTTCTCCCACACAGGGCTGGGTCTCTCCCCCGACACTGGGCTCGGTCTCTCCCCCCACACTGGGCTCGGTCTCTTCTCCCACACTGGGCTGGGTCTCTTCTCCCACACTGGGCTGGGTCTCTCCATCCCCACACTGGCCTAGATCTCTCCATCCCAACACTGGCCTAGATCTCTCCATCCCCACACTGGTCTAGATCTCTCCATCCCCACACTGGGCTCGGTCTCTCCCCCCACACTGGGCTCGGTCTCTCCCCCCACACTGGGCTCGGTCTCTCCCCCCACACTGGGCTCGGTCTCTCCCCCCACACTGGGCTCGGTCTCTCCCCCCACACTGGGCTCGGTCTCTCCCCCCACACTGGGCTCGGTCTCTCCCCCCACACTGGGCTCGGTCTCTCCCCCCACACTGGGCTCGGTCTCTTCTCCCACACTGGGCTGGGTCTCTCCATCCCCACACTGGCCTAGATCTCTCCATCCCAACACTGGCCTAGATCTCTCCATCCCCACACTGGTCTAGATCTCTCCATCCCCACACTGGGCTCGGTCTCTTCTCCCACACTGGGCTCGGTCTCTCCCCTCACACTGGGCTCGGTCTCTCCCCCCACACTGGGCTCGGTCTCTCCCCCCACACTGGGCTCGGTCTCTCCCCCCACACTGGGCTCGGTCTCTCCCCCCACACTGGGCTCGGTCTCTCCATCCCCACACAGGCCTAGATCTCTCCATCCCCACACTGGCCTAGATCTCTCCATCCCCACACTGGCCTAGATCTCTCCATCCCCACACTGGCCTAGATCTCTCCATCCCAACACTGGCCTAGATCTCTCCATCCCCACACTGGTCTAGATCTCTCCATCCCCACACTGGTCTAGATCTCTCCATCCCCACACTGGGCTCGGTCTCTTCTCCCACACTGGGCTCGGTCTCTTCTCCCACACTGGGCTGGGTCTCTCCCCCGACACTGGGCTCGGTCTCTCCCCTCACACTGGGCTCGGTCTCTTCTCCCACACTGGCCTAGATCTCTCCATCCCCACACTGGGCTCGGTCTCTTCTCCCACACTGGGCTCGGTCTCTTCTCCCACACAGGGCTGGGTCTCTCCCCCGACACTGGGCTCGGTCTCTCCCCCCACACTGGGCTCGGTCTCTTCTCCCACACTGGGCTGGGTCTCTTCTCCCACACTGGGCTGGGTCTCTCCATCCCCACACTGGCCTAGATCTCTCCATCCCAACACTGGCCTAGATCTCTCCATCCCCACACTGGTCTAGATCTCTCCATCCCCACACTGGGCTCGGTCTCTTCTCCCACACTGGGCTCGGTCTCTCCCCCCACACTGGGCTCGGTCTCTCCCCCCACACTGGGCTCGGTCTCTCCCCCCACACTGGGCTCGGTCTCTCCCCCCACACTGGGCTCGGTCTCTCCATCCCCACACTGGCCTAGATCTCTCCATCCCCACACTGGCCTAGATCTCTCCATCCCCACACTGGCCTAGATCTCTCCATCCCAAAACTGGCCTAGATCTCTCCATCCCCACACTGGCCTAGATCTCTCCATCCCCACACTGGGCTCGGTCTCTTTTCCCACACTGGGCTCGGTCTCTTCTCCCACACAGGGCTGGGTCTCTCCCCCCACACTGGGCTCGGTCTCTTCTCCCACACTGGGCTGGGTCTCTTCTCCCACACTGGGCTGGGTCTCTCCATCCCCACACTGGCCTAGATCTCTCCATCCCAACACTGGCCTAGATCTCTCCATCCCCACACTGGTCTAGATCTCTCCATCCCCACACTGGGCTCGGTCTCTCCCCCCACACTGGGCTCGGTCTCTCCCCCCACACTGGGCTCGGTCTCTCCCCCCACACTGGGCTCGGTCTCTCCCCCCACACTGGGCTCGGTCTCTCCCCCCACACTGGGCTCGGTCTCTCCCCCCACACTGGGCTCGGTCTCTCCCCCCACACTGGGCTCGGTCTCTCCCCCCACACTGGGCTCGGTCTCTCCCCCCACACTGGGCTCGGTCTCTCCCCCCACACTGGGCTCGGTCTCTCCCCCCACACTGGGCTCGGTCTCTTCTCCCACACTGGGCTGGGTCTCTCCATCCCCACACTGGCCTAGATCTCTCCATCCCCACACTGGCCTAGATCTCTCCATCCCCACACTGGGCTCGGTCTCTCCATCCCCACACTGGGCTCGGTCTCTCCCCCCACACTGGGCTCGGTCTCTCCCCCCACACTGGGCTCGGTCTCTCCCCCCACACTGGGCTCGGTCTCTTCTCCCACACTGGGCTGGGTCTCTTTTCCCACACTGGGCTGGGTCTCTCCATCCCCACACTGGCCTAGATCTCTCCATCCCCACACTGGCCTAGATCTCTCCATCCCCACACTGGCCTAGATCTCTCCATCCCCACACTGGTCTCGGTCTCTTCCCCCACACTGGGCTGGGTCTCTCCCCCCACACTGGGCTGGGTCTCTCCCCCCACACTGGGCTGGGTCTCACCCCCCACACTGGGCTCGATCTCTGCCCCACTGGGCTCGGTCTCTTCTCCCACACTGGCCTAGATCTCTCCATCCCCACACTGGGCTGGGTCACTTCTCCCACACTGGGCTGGGTCTCTCCCCCCACACTGGGCTCGATCTCTCCCCAACTGGGCTCGGTCTCTTCTCCCACACTGGGCTCGATCTCTCCCCCCACACTGGGCTCGATCTCTCCCCCCACACTGGGCTCGATCTCTCCCCCCACACTGGGCTCGATCTCTCCCCCGACACTGGGCTCGGTCTCTTCTCCCACACTGGCCTAGATCTCTCCATCCCCCACACTGGTCTGGCTCACTTCTCCCACACTGGGCTGGGTATCTCCCCCCACACTGGGCTCGATCTCTCCCCCACTGGGCTCGGTCTCTTCTCCCACACTGGCCTAGGTCTCTCCATCCCCACACTGGGCTGGGTCTCTCCATCCCCACACTGGGCTGGGTCTCTCCATCCCCACACTGGGCTGGGTCTCTCCATCCCCACACTGGGCTGGGTCTCTCCATCCCCACACTGGGCTCGGTCTCTCCATCCCCACACTGGGCTCGGTCTCTCCATCCCCACACTGGGCTCGGTCTCTCCATCCCCACACTGGGCTCGGTCTCTCCATCCCCACACTGGGCTCGGTCTCTCCATCCCCACACTGGGCTCGGTCTCTCCATCCCCACACTGGGCTCGGTCTCTCCATCCCCACACTGGGCTCGGTCTCTCCATCCCCACACTGGGCTCGGTCTCTTCTCCCACACTGGGCTCGATCTCTCCCCCCACACTGGGCTCGATCTCTCCCCCACTTGGCTCGGTCTCTTCTCCCACACTGGCCTAGATCTCTCCATCCCCACACTGGGCAGGGTCACTTCTCCCACACTGGGCTCGATCTCTCCCCCCACACTGGGCTCGGTCTCTTCTCCCACACTGGCCTAGATCTCTCCATCCCCACACTGGGCTCGATCTCTCCGCCACTGGGCTCGGTCTCTTCTCCCACACTGGCCTAGATCTCTCCATCCCCACACTGGGCTGGGTCTCTCCATCCCCAGACTGGGCTGGGTCTCTCCATCCCCACACTGGGCTGGTTCTCTCCATCCCCACACTGGGCTGGTTCTCTCCATCCCCACACTGGGCTCGGTCTCTCCATCCCCACACTGGGCTCGGTCTCTCCATCCCCACACTGGGCTCGGTCTCTCCATCCCCACACTGGGCTGGGTCCCTTCCCCCACACTGGGCTCGGTCTCTCCCCCCACACTGGGCTCGGTCTCTCCCCCCACACTGGGCTCGGTCTCTCCCCCCACACTGGGCTCGGTCTCTCCCCCCACACTGGGCTCGGTCTCTCCCCCCACACTGGGCTGGGTCTCTCCCCCCACACTGGGCTCGGTCTCTTCTCCCACACTGGGCTGGGTCTCTTCTCCCACACTGGACTGGGTCTCTCCATCCCCACACTGGCCTAGATCTCTCCATCCCCACACTGGCCTAGATCTCTCCATCCCCACACTGGCCTAGATCTCTCCATCCCCACACTGGGCTGGGTCACTTCTCCCACACTGGGCTCGATCTCTCCCCCCACACTGGGCTCGGTCTCTTCTCCCACACTGGCCTAGATCTCTCCATCCCCACACTGGGCTCGATCTCTCCGCCACTGGGCTCGGTCTCTTCTCCCACACTGGCCTAGATCTCTCCATCCCCACACTGGGCTGGGTCTCTCCATCCCCAGACTGGGCTGGGTCTCTCCATCCCCACACTGGGCTGGTTCTCTCCATCCCCACACTGGGCTGGTTCTCTCCATCCCCACACTGGGCTCGGTCTCTCCATCCCCACACTGGGCTCGGTCTCTCCATCCCCACACTGGGCTGGGTCTCTCCATCCCCACACTGGGCTGGGTCCCTTCTCCCACACTGGGCTCGGTCTCTCCCCCCACACTGGGCTCGGTCTCTCCCCCCACACTGGGCTCGGTCTCTCCCCCCACACTGGGCTCGGTCTCTCCCCCCACACTGGGCTCGGTCTCTCCCCCCACACTGGGCTCGGTCTCTCCCCCCACACTGGGCTCGGTCTCTTCTCCCACACTGGGCTGGGTCTCTTCTCCCACACTGGACTGGGTCTCTCCATCCCCACACTGGCCTAGATCTCTCCATCCCCACACTGGCCTAGATCTCTCCATCCCCACACTGGCCTAGATCTCTCCATCCCCACACTGGCCTAGATCTCTCCATCCCCACACTGGGCTCGGTCACTTCTCCCACACTGGGCTCGATCTCTCCCCCCACACTGGGCTCGGTCTCTTCTCCCACACTGGCCTAGATCTCTCCATCCCCACACTGGGCTCGATCTCTCCGCCACTGGGCTCGGTCTCTTCTCCCACACTGGCCTAGATCTCTCCATCCCCACACTGGGCTGGGTCTCTCCATCCCCAGACTGGCCTAGATCTCTCCATCCCCACACTGGCCTAGATCTCTCCATCCCCACACTGGCCTAGATCTCTCCATCCCCACACTGGCCTAGATCTCTCCATCCCCACACTGGGCTGGGTCACTTCTCCCACACTGGGCTGGGTCTCTCCCCCCACACTGGGCTCGGTCTCTTCTCCCACACTGGGCTGGGTCTCTTCTCCCACACTGGGCTGGGTCTCTTCTCCCACACTGGGCTGGGTCTCTCCATCCCCACACTGGCCTAGATCTCTCCATCCCCACACTGGCCTAGATCTCTCCATCCCCTCACTGGCCTAGATCTCTCCATCCCCACACTGGGCTGGGTCACTGCTCCCACACTGGGCTGGGTCTCTCCCCCCACACTGGCCTAGATCACTCCATTCCCACACTGGCCTAGATCTCTCCATCCCCACACTGGCCTAGATCTCTCCATCCCCACACTGGGCTGGGTCACTTCTCCCACACTGGGCTGGGTCTCTCCCCCCACACTGGGCTCGGTCTCTCCCCCGACACTGGGCTCGGTCTCTCCCCCGACACTGGGCTCGGTCTCTTCTCCCACACTGGGCTGGGTCTCTTCTCCCACACTGGGCTGGGTGTCTCCATCCCCACACTGGCCTAGATCTCTCCATCCCCACACTGGCCTAGATCTCTCCATCCCCACACTGGCCTAGATCTCTCCATCCCCACACTGGCCTAGATCTCTCCATCCCCACACTGGCCTAGATCTCTCCATCCCCACACTGGCCTAGATCTCTCCATCCCCACACTGGCCTAGATCTCTCCATCCCCACACTGGTCTCGGTCTCTTCTCCCACACTGGCCTAGATCTCTCCATCCCCACACTGGGCTGGGTCACTTCACCCACACTGGGCTGGGTCTCTCCCCCCACACAGGGCTCGATCTCTCCCCCACTGGGCTCGGTCTCATCTCCCACACTGGGCTCGATCTCTCCCCCCACACTGGGCTCGATCTCTCCCCCCACACTGGGCTCGATCTCTCCCCCCACACTGGGCTCGGTCTCTTCTCCCACACTGGGCTCGGTCTCTCCCCCCACACTGGGCTCGATCTCTCCCCCACTTGGCTCGGTCTCTTCTCCCACACTGGCCTAGATCTCTCCATCCCCACACTGGGCTGGGTCACTTCTCCCACACTGGGCTCGATCTCTCCCCCCACACTGGGCTCGGTCTCTTCTCCCACAGTGGCCTAGATCTCTCCATCCCCACACTGGGCTCGATCTCTCCGCCACTGGGCTCGGTCTCTTCTCCCACACTGGCCTAGATCTCTCCATCCCCACACTGGGCTGGGTCTCTCCATCCCCAGACTGGGCTGGGTCTCTCCATCCCCACACTGGGCTGGGTCTCTCCATCCCCACACTGGGCTGGTTCTCTCCATCCCCACACTGGGCTGGTTCTCTCCATCCCCACACTGGGCTGGGTCTCTCCATCCCCACACTGGGCTGGGTCTCTCCATCCCCAGACTGGGCTGGGTCTCTCCATCCCCAGACTGGGCTGGGTCTCTCCATCCCCAGACTGGGCTGGGTCTCTCCATCCCCACACTGGGCTGGGTCTCTCCATCCCCACACTGGGCTGGGTCACTTCTCCCACACTGGGCTCGGTCTCTCCCCCCACACTGGGCTCGGTCTCTCCCCCCACACTGGGCTCGGTCTCTCCCCCCACACTGGGCTCGGTCTCTTCTCCCACACTGGGCTCGGTCTCTCCCCCCACACTGGGCTCGGTCTCTTCTCCCACACTGGGCTGGGTCTCTTCTCCCACACTGGGCTGGGTCTCTCCATCCCCACACTGGCCTAGATCTCTCCATCCCCACACTGGCCTAGATCTCTCCATCCCCACACTGGCCTAGATCTCTCCATCCCCACACTGGCCTAGATCTCTCCATCCCCACACTGGGCTGGGTCACTTCTCCCACACTGGGCTGGGTCTCTCCCCCCACACTGGGCTCGGTCTCTTCTCCCACACTGGGCTGGGTCTCTTCTCCCACACTGGGCTGGGTCTCTCCATCCCCACACTGGCCTAGATCTCTCCATCCCCACACTGGCCTAGATCTCTCCATCCCCTCACTGGCCTAGATCTCTCCATCCCCACACTGGGCTGGGTCACTGCTCCCACACTGGGCTGGGTCTCTCCCCCCACACTGGCCTAGATCACTCCATTCCCACACTGGCCTAGATCTCTCCATCCCCACACTGGCCTAGATCTCTCCATCCCCACACTGGGCTGGGTCACTTCTCCCACACTGGGCTGGGTCTCTCCCCCCACACTGGGCTCGGTCTCTCCCCCGACACTGGGCTCGGTCTCTCCCCCGACACTGGGCTCGGTCTCTTCTCCCACACTGGGCTGGGTCTCTTCTCCCACACTGGGCTGGGTCTCTCCATCCCCACACTGGCCTAGATCTCTCCATCCCCACACTGGCCTAGATCTCTCCATCCCCACACTGGCCTAGATCTCTCCATCCCCACACTGGCCTAGATCTCTTCTCCCACACTGGGCTGGGTCTCTCCATCCCCACACTGGCCTAGATCTCTCCATCCCCACACTGGCCTAGATCTCTCCATCCCCACACTGGTCTCGGTCTCTTCTCCCACACTGGCCTAGATCTCTCCATCCCCACACTGGGCTGGGTCACTTCACCCACACTGGGCTGGGTCTCTCCCCCCACACAGGGCTCGATCTCTCCCCCACTGGGCTCGGTCTCATCTCCCACACTGGGCTCGGTCTCTCCCCCCACACTGGGCTCGGTCTCTTCTCCCACACTGGGCTGGGTCTCTTCTCCCACACTGGGCTGGGTCTCTTCTCCCACACTGGGCTGGGTCTCTCCATCCCCACACTGGCCTAGATCTCTCCATCCCCACACTGGCCTAGATCTCTCCATCCCCACACTGGTCTCGGTCTCTTCCACCACACTGGGCTCGGTCTCTTCTCCCACACTGGGCTGGGTCTCTCCCCCCACACTGGGCTGGGTCTCTCCCCCCACACTGGGCTCGATCTCTCCCCCCACACTGGGCTCGATCTCTGCCCCACTGGGCTCGGTCTCTTCTCCCACACTGGCCTAGATCTCTCCATCCCCACACTGGGCTGGGTCTCTCCCCCGACACTGGGCTCGATCTCTCCCCCCACACTGGGCTCGGTCTCTCCCCCGACACTGGGCTCGGTCTCTTCTCCCACACTGGCCTAGATCTCTCCATCCCCACACTGGGCTGGGTCTCTCCCCCGACACTGGGCTCGATCTCTCCCCCCACACTGGGCTCGGTCTCTCCCCCGACACTGGGCTCGGTCTCTCCCCCCACACTGGGCTCGGTCTCTCCCCCCACACTGGGCTCGGTCTCTTCTCCCACACTGGCCTAGATCTCTCCATCCCCACACTGGAGGTGGGTCTCTCCATCCCCACACTGGGCTCGGTCTCTCCATCCCCACACTGGGCTCGGTCTCTCCATCCCCACACTGGCCTAGATCTCTCCATCCCCACACTGGGCTGGGTCACTTCTCCCACACTGGGCTCGATCTCTCCCCCCACACTGGGCTCGGTCTCTTCTCCCACAGTGGCCTAGATCTCTCCATCCCCACACTGGGCTCGATCTCTCCGCCACTGGGCTCGGTCTCTTCTCCCACACTGGGCTGGGTCTCTCCATCCCCACACTGGGCTGGGTCTCTCCATCCCCACACTGGGCTGGGTCTCTCCATCCCCACACTGGGCTGGGTCTCTCCATCCCCACACTGGGCTGGGTCTCTCCATCCCCACACTGGGCTGGGTCTCTCCATCCCCACACTGGGCTGGGTCTCTCCATCCCCACACTGGGCTGGGTCTCTCCATCCCCACACTGGGCTGGGTCTCTCCATCCCCACACTGGGCTGGGTCTCTCCATCCCCACACTGGGCTGGGTCACTTCTCCCACACTGGGCTGGGTCTCTCCCCCCACACTGGGCTCGGTCTCTTCTCCCACACTGGGCTGGGTCTCTTCTCCCACACTGGGCTGGGTCTCTCCATCCCCACACTGGCCTAGATCTCTCCATCCCCACACTGGGCTGGGTCTCTCCATCCCCAGACGGGGCTGGGTCTCTCCATCCCCACACTGGGCTGGGTCTCTCCATCCCCACACTGGGCTGGTTCTCTCCATCCCCACACTGGGCTGGTTCTCTCCATCCCCACACTGGGCTGGGTCTCTCCATCCCCACACTGGGCTGGGTCTCTCCATCCCCACACTGGGCTGGGTCACTTCTCCCACACTGGGCTCGGTCTCTCCCCCCACACTGGGCTCGGTCTCTCCCCCCACACTGGGCTCGGTCTCTCCCCCCACACTGGGCTCGGTCTCTCCCCCCACACTGGGCTCGGTCTCTTCTCCCACACTGGGCTGGGTCTCTCCCCCCACACTGGGCTCGGTCTCTCCTCCCACACTGGGCTGGGTCTCTTCTCCCACACTGGGCTGGGTCTCTTCTCCCACACTGGGCTGGGTCTCTCCATCCCCACACTGGCCTAGATCTCTCCATCCCCACATTGGCCTAGATCTCTCCATCCCCACACTGGCCTAGATCTCTCCATCCCCACACTGGCCTAGATCTCTCCATCCCCACACTGGGCTGGGTCACTTCTCCCACACTGGGCTGGGTCTCTCCCCCCACACTGGGCTCGGTCTCTTCTCCCACACTGGGCTGGGTCTCTTCTCCCACACTGGGCTGGGTCTCTCCATCCCCACACTGGCCTAGATCTCTCCATCCCCACACTGGCCTAGATCTCTCCATCCCCTCACTGGGCTGGGTCACTGCTCCCACACTGGGCTGGGTCTCTCCCCCCACACTGGGCTCGGTCTCTTCTCCCACACTGGGCTGGGTCTCTTCTCCCACACTGGGCTGGGTCTCTCCATCCCCACACTGGCCTAGATCTCTCCATCCCCACACTGGCCTAGATCTCTCCATCCCCACACTGGGCTCGGTCTCTTCTCCCACACTGGGCTGGGTCTCTCCCCCCACACTGGGCTCGATCTCTCCCCCACTGGGCTCGGTCTCATCTCCCACACTGGGCTCGGTCTCTCCCCCCACACTGGGCTCGGTCTCTTCTCCCACACTGGGCTGGGTCTCTTCTCCCACACTGGGCTGGGTCTCTTCTCCCACACTGGGCTGGGTCTCTCCATCCCCACACTGGCCTAGATCTCTCCATCCCCACACTGGCCTAGATCTCTCCATCCCCACACTGGTCTCGGTCTCTTCCACCACACTGGGCTCGGTCTCTTCTCCCACACTGGGCTGGGTCTCTCCCCCCACACTGGGCTGGGTCTCTCCCCCCACACTGGGCTCGATCTCTCCCCCCACACTGGGCTCGATCTCTGCCCCACTGGGCTCGGTCTCTTCTCCCACACTGGCCTAGATCTCTCCATCCCCACACTGGGCTGGGTCTCTCCCCCGACACTGGGCTCGATCTCTCCCCCCACACTGGGCTCGGTCTCTCCCCCGACACTGGGCTCGGTCTCTCCCCCGACACTGGGCTAGGTCTCTCCCCCGACACTGGGCTCGGTCTCTTCTCCCACACTGGCCTAGATCTCTCCATCCCCACACTGGGCTGGGTCTCTCCCCCGACACTGGGCTCGATCTCTCCCCCCACACTGGGCTCGGTCTCTCCCCCGACACTGGGCTCGGTCTCTCCCCCCACACTGGGCTCGGTCTCTCCCCCCACACTGGGCTCGGTCTCTTCTCCCACACTGGCCTAGATCTCTCCATCCCCACACTGGGCTGGGTCTCTCCATCCCCACACTGGGCTGGGTCTCTCCATCCCCACACTGGGCTCGGTCTCTCCATCCCCACACTGGGCTCGGTCTCTCCATCCCCACACTGGGCTCGGTCTCTCCATCCCCACACTGGAGGTGGGTCTCTCCATCCCCACACTGGGCTCGGTCTCTCCATCCCCACACTGGGCTCGGTCTCTCCATCCCCACACTGGCCTAGATCTCTCCATCCCCACACTGGGCTGGGTCACTTCTCCCACACTGGGCTCGATCTCTCCCCCCACACTGGGCTCGGTCTCTTCTCCCACAGTGGCCTAGATCTCTCCATCCCCACACTGGGCTCGATCTCTCCGCCACTGGGCTCGGTCTCTTCTCCCACACTGGCCTAGATCTCTTCATCCCCACACTGGGCTGGGTCTCTCCATCCCCACACTGGGCTGGGTCTCTCCATCCCCACACTGGGCTGGGTCTCTCCATCCCCACACTGGGCTGGGTCTCTCCATCCCCACACTGGGCTGGGTCTCTCCATCCCCACACTGGGCTGGGTCTCTCCATCCCCACACTGGGCTGGGTCTCTCCATCCCCACACTGGGCTGGGTCTCTCCATCCCCACACTGGGCTGGGTCTCTCCATCCCCACACTGGGCTGGGTCACTTCTCCCACACTGGGCTGGGTCTCTCCCCCCACACTGGGCTCGGTCTCTTCTCCCACACTGGGCTGGGTCTCTTCTCCCACACTGGGCTGGGTCTCTCCATCCCCACACTGGCCTAGATCTCTCCATCCCCAGACGGGGCTGGGTCTCTCCATCCCCAGACGGGGCTGGGTCTCTCCATCCCCACACTGGGCTGGTTCTCTCCATCCCCACACTGGGCTGGTTCTCTCCATCCCCACACTGGGCTGGGTCTCTCCATCCCCACACTGGGCTGGATCTCTCCATCCCCACACTGGGCTGGGTCACTTCTCCCACACTGGGCTCGGTCTCTCCCCCCACACTGGGCTCGGTCTCTCCCCCCACACTGGGCTCGGTCTCTCCCCCCACACTGGGCTCGGTCTCTTCTCCCACACTGGGCTGGGTCTCTCCCCCCACACTGGGCTCGGTCTCTCCTCCCACACTGGGCTGGGTCTCTTCTCCCACACTGGGCTGGGTCTCTTCTCCCACACTGGGCTGGGTCTCTCCATCCCCACACTGGCCTAGATCTCTCCATCCCCACATTGGCCTAGATCTCTCCATCCCCACACTGGCCTAGATCTCTCCATCCCCACACTGGCCTAGATCTCTCCATCCCCACACTGGGCTGGGTCACTTCTCCCACACTGGGCTGGGTCTCTCCCCCCACACTGGGCTCGGTCTCTTCTCCCACACTGGGCTGGGTCTCTTCTCCCACACTGGGCTGGGTCTCTCCATCCCCACACTGGCCTAGATCTCTCCATCCCCACACTGGCCTAGATCTCTCCATCCCCTCACTGGGCTGGGTCACTGCTCCCACACTGGGCTGGGTCTCTCCCCCCACACTGGGCTCGGTCTCTTCTCCCACACTGGGCTGGGTCTCTTCTCCCACACTGGGCTGGGTCTCTCCATCCCCACACTGGCCTAGATCTCTCCATCCCCACACTGGCCTAGATCTCTCCATCCCCACACTGGGCTCGGTCTCTTCTCCCACACTGGGCTGGGTCTCTCCCCCCACACTGGGCTGGGTCTCTCCCCCCACACTGGGCTGGGTCTCTTCTCCCACACTGGGCTGGGTCTCTCCATCCCCACACTGGCCTAGATCTCTCCATCCCCTCACTGGCCTAGATCTCTCCATCCCCACACTGGGCTGGGTCACTGCTCCCACACTGGGCTGGGTCTCTCCCCCCACACTGGGCTCGGTCTCTTCTCCCACACTGGGCTGGGTCTCTTCTCCCACACTGGGCTGGGTCTCTCCATCCCCACACTGGCCTAGATCTCTCCATCCCCACACTGGCCTAGATCTCTCCATCCCCACACTGGCCTAGATCTCTCCATCCCCACACTGGCCTAGATCTCTCCATCCCCACACTGGGCTGGGTCACTTCTCCCACACTGGGCTGGGTCTCTCCCCCCACACTGGGCTCGGTCTCTTCTCCCACACTGGGCTGGGTCTCTTCTCCCACACTGGGCTGGGTCTCTTCTCCCACACTGGGCTGGGTCTCTCCATCCCCACACTGGGCTGGGTCTCTCCATCCCCACACTGGCCTAGATCTCTCCATCCCCACACTGGCCTAGATCTCTCCATCCCCTCACTGGCCTAGATCTCTCCATCCCCACACTGGGCTGGGTCACTGCTCCCACACTGGGCTGGGTCTCTCCCCCCACACTGGGCTCGGTCTCTTCTCCCACACTGGGCTGGGTCTCTTCTCCCACACTGGGCTGGGTCTCTTCTCCCACACTGGGCTGGGTCTCTCCATCCCCACACTGGCCTAGATCTCTCCATCCCCACACTGGCCTAGATCTCTCCATCCCCACACTGGGCTCGGTCTCTTCTCCCACACTGGGCTGGGTCTCTCCCCCCACACTGGGCTGGGTCTCTCCCCCCACACTGGGCTCGGTCTCTTCTCCCACACTGGGCTGGGTCTCTCCATCCCCACACTGGCCTAGATCTCTCCATCCCCTCACTGGCCTAGATCTCTCCATCCCCACACTGGGCTGGGTCACTGCTCCCACACTGGGCTGGGTCTCTCCCCCCACACTGGGCTCGGTCTCTTCTCCCACACTGGGCTCGGTCTCTTCTCCCACACTGGGCTCGGTCTCTTCTCCCACACTGGGCTGGGTCTCTCCATCCCCACACTGGCCTAGATCTCTCCATCCCCACACTGGCCTAGATCTCTCCATCCCCACACTGGCCTAGATCTCTCCATCCCCACACTGGGCTCGGTCTCTTCTCCCACACTGGCCTAGATCTCTCCATCCCCACACTGGGCTGGGTCACTTCTCCCACACTGGGCTGTGTCACTCCCCCCACTCTGGGCTCGATCTCTCCCCCACTGGGCTCGGTCTCTTCTCCCACACTGGGCTCGATCTCTCCCCCCACACTGGGCTCGATCTCTCCCCCGACACTGGGCTGGGTCTCTCCCCCCACACTGGGCTCGATCTCTCCCCCACTGGGCTCGGTCTCTTCTCCCACACTGGGCTCGATCTCTCCCCCCACACTGGGCTCGATCTCTTCTCCCACACTGGCCTAGATCTCTCCATCCCCACACTGGGCTGGGTCACTTCTCCCACACTGGGCTGGGTCTCTCGACACACACTGGGCTCGATCTCTCCCCCACTGGGCTCGGTCTCTTCTCCCACACTGGCCTAGATCTCTCCATCCCCACACTGGCCTAGATCTCTCCATCCCCACACTGGGCTGGGTCTCTCCATCCCCACACTGGGCTGGGTCTCTCCATCCCCACACTGGGCTGGGTCTCTCCATCCCCACACTGGGTTCGGTCTCTCCCCCACTGGGCTCGGTCTCTTCTCCCACACTGGGCTCGATCTCTCCCCCCACACTGGGCTCGATCTCTCCCCCCACACTGGGCTCGATCTCTTCTCCCACACTGGGCTCGGTCTCTCCATCCCCACACTGGGCTCGGTCTCTCCCCCCACACTGGGCTCGGTCTCTCCCCCCACACTGGGCTGGGTCTCTCCCCCCACACTGGGCTGGGTCTCTCCCCCCACACTGGGCTGGGTCTCTCCCCCCACACTGGGCTGGGTCTCTCCCCCCACACTGGGCTCGGTCTCTCCCCCACTGGGCTCGGTCTCTCCCCCCACACTGGGCTCGGTCTCTTCTCCCACACTGGGCTGGGTCTCTCCATCCCCACACTGGCCTAGATCTCTCCATCCCCACACTGGGCTGGGTCTCTCCATCCCCACACTGGCCTAGATCTCTCCATCCCCACACTGGCCTAGATCTCTCCATCCCCACACTGGCCTAGATCTCTCCATCCCCACACTGGGCTGGGTCACTTCTCCCACACTGGGCTGGGTCTCTCCCCCCACACTGGGCTCGATCTCTCCCCCACTGGGCTCGATCTCTTCTCCCACACTGGGCTCGATCTCTCCCCCCACACTGGGCTCGATCTCTCCCCCACTGGGCTCGATCTCTCCCCCCACACTGGGCTCGGTCTCTTCTCCCACACTGGCCTAGATCTCTCCATCCCCACACTGGGCTGGGTCACTTCTCCCACACTGGGCTGGGTCTCTCGACACACAATGGGCTCGATCTCTCCCCCACTGGGCTCGGTCTCTTCTCCCACACTGGCCTAGATCTCTCCATCCCCACACTGGGCTCGGTCTCTCCATCCCCACACTGGGCTCGGTCTCTCCATCCCCACACTGGGCTCGGTCTCTTCTCCCACACTGGGCTCGATCTCTCCCCCGACACTGGGCTCGATCTCTCCCCCCACACTGGGCTCGATCTCTTCTCCCACACTGGGCTCGGTCTGTCCATCCCCACACTGGGCTCGGTCTCTCCCCCCACACTGGGCTCGGTCTCTCCCCCCACACTGGGCTGGGTCTCTCCCCCCACACTGGGCTGGGTCTCTCCCCCCACACTGGGCTCGGTCTCTCCCCAACTGGGCTCGGTCTCTTCTCCCACACTGGGCTCGATCTCTCCCCCCACACTGGGCTCGATCTCTCCCCCCACACTGGGCTCGATCTCTCCCCCCACACTGGGCTCGATCTCTCCCCCCACACTGGGCTCGGTCTCTCCCCCCACACTGGGCTCGGTCTCTCCCCCCACACTGGGCTGGGTCACTTCTCCCACACTGGGCTCAATCTCTCCATCCCCACACTGGGCTCGGTCTCTCCCCCCACACTGGGCTCGGTCTCTCCCCCCACACTGGGCTCGGTCTCTCCCCCCACACTGGGCTCGGTCTCTCCCCCCACAATGGCTTAGATCTCTCCATCCCCACACTGTGCTGGGTCTCTTCCCCCACACTGGGCTCGGTCTCTTCTCCCACACTGGGCTGGGTCTCTCCCCCCACACTGGGCTCGATCTCTCCCCCACTGGGCTCGATCTCTCCCCCCACACTGGGCTCGATCTCTCCCCCCACACTGGGCTCGATCTCTTCTCCCACACTGGCCTAGATCTCTCCATCCCCACACTGGGCTGGGTCACTTCTCCCACACTCGGCTGGGTCTCTCCCCCCACACTGGGCTCGGTCTCTCCCCCCACACTGGGCTCGGTCTCTCCCCCCACACTGGGCTCGATCTCTTCTCCCACACTGGGCTCGATCTCTCCATCCCCACACTGGGCTCGGTCTCTCCCCCCACACTGGGCTCGGTCTCTGCTCCCACACTGGGCTGGGTCACTTCTCCCACACTGGGCTCAATCTCTCCATCCCCGCACTGGGCTCGGTCTCTCCCCCCACACTGGGCTCGGTCTCTCCCCCCACACTGGGCTCGGTCTCTTCTCCCACACTGGGCTCGGTCTCTCCCCCCACAATGGCCTAGATCTCTCCATCCCCACAGTGTGCTGGGTCTGTTCCCCCACACTGGGCTCGGTCTCTTCTCCCACACTGGGCTGGGTCTCTCCCCCCACACTGGGCTCGATCTCTCCCCCACTGGGCTCGATCTCTCCCCCCACACTGGGCTCGATCTCTCCCCCCACACTGGGCTCGATCTCTTCTCCCACACTGGCCTAGATCTCTCCATCCCCACACTGGGCTGGGTCACTTCTCCCACACTCGGCTGGGTCTCTCCCCCCACACTGGGCTCGGTCTCTCCCCCCACACTGGGCTCGGTCTCTCCCCCCACACTGGGCTCGATCTCTCCATCCCCACACTGGGCTCGGTCTCTCCCCCCACACTGGGCTCGATCTCTCCATCCCCACACTGGGCTCGGTCTCTCCCCCCACACTGGGCTCGGTCTCTCCCCCCACACTGGGCTCGGTCTCTCCCCCCACACTGGGCTGGGTCTCTCCCCCCACAATGGCCTAGATCTCTCCATCCCCACACTGTGCTGGGTCTCTTCCCCCACACTGGGCTCGGTCTCTTCTCCCACACTGGGCTGGGTCTCTCCCCCCACACTGGGCTCGATCTCTCCCCCACTGGGCTCGATCTCTCCCCCCACACTGGGCTCGGTCTCTCCCCCACTGGGCTCGATCTCTCCCCCCACACTGGGCTCGATCTCTCCCCCCACACTGGGCTCGGTCTCTCCCCCCACACTGGGCTCGGTCTCTCCCCCCACACTGGGCTCGGTCTCTCCCCCCACACTGGGCTCGGTCTCTCCCCCCACAATGGCCTAGATCTCTCCATCCCCACACTGTGCTGGGTCTCTTCCCCCACACTGGGCTCGGTCTCTTCTCCCACACTGGGCTGGGTCTCTCCCCCCACACTGGGCTGGGTCTCTCCCCCCACACTGTGCTCGATCTCTCCCACACTGGGCTCGATCTCTCCCCCCACACTGGGCTCGATCTCTCCCCCCACACTGGGCTCGGTCTCTCCCCCCACACTGGGCTCGGTCTCTCCCCCCACACTGGGCTCGGTCTCTCCCCCCACACTGGGCTCGGTCTCTCCCCCCACAATGGCCTAGATCTCTCCATCCCCACACTGTGCTGGGTCTCTTCCCCCACACTGGGCTCGGTCTCTTCTCCCACACTGGGCTGGGTCTCTCCCCCCACACTGGGCTGGGTCTCTCCCCCCACACTGTGCTCGATCTCTCCCACACTGGGCTCGATCTCTCCCCCCACACTGGGCTCGATCTCTCCCCCCACACTGGGCTCGATCTCTCCCCCCACACTGGGCTCGATCTCTCCCCCCACACTGGGCTCGATCTCTCCCCCCACACTGGGCTCGATCTCTCCCCCCACACTGGGCTCGATCTCTCCCCCCACACTGGGCTCGATCTCTCCCCCCACACTGGGCTCGATCTCTCCCCCCACACTGGGCTCGATCTCTCCATCCCCACACTGGGCTGGGTCTCTTCCCCCACACTGGGCTCGGTCTCTTCTCCCACACTGGGCTGGGTCTCTCCCCCCACACTGGGCTCGGTCTCTTCTCCCACACTGGGCTCGGTCTCTCCCCCCACACTGGGCTCGATCTCTCCCCCACTGGGCTCGATCTCTCCCCCCACACTGGGCTCGATCTCTCCCCCCACACTGGGCTCGATCTCTTCTCCCACAATGGCCTAGATCTCTCCATCCCCACACTGGGCTGGGTCTCTTCCCCAACACTGGGCTCGGTCTCTTCTCCCAAACTGGGCTGGGTCTCTCCCCCCACACTGGGCTCGGTCTCTTCTCCCACACTGGGCTGGGTCTCTCCCCCCACACTGGGCTCGATCTCTCCCCCACTGGGCTCGATCTCTCCCCCCACACTGGGCTCGATCTCTCCCCCCACACTGGGCTCGATCTCTCCCCCCACACTGGGCTAGATCTCTCCATCCCCACACTGGGCTGGGTCTCTTCCCCAACACTGGGCTCGGTCTCTTCTCCCAAACTGGGCTGGGTCTCTCCCCCCACACTGGGCTCGGTCTCTTCTCCCACACTGGGCTGGGTCTCTCCCCCCACACTGGGCTCGATCTCTCCCCCACTGGGCTCGATCTCTCCCCCCACACTGGGCTCGATCTCTCCCCCCACACTGGGCTCGATCTCTTCTCCCACACTGGCCTAGATCTCTCCATCCCCACACTGGGCTGGGTCACTTCTCCCACACTCGGCTGGGTCTCTCCCCCCACACTGGGCTCGGTCTCTCCCCCCACACTGGGCTCGGTCTCTCCCCCCACACTGGGCTGGGTCACTTCTCCCACACTGGGCTCGATCTCTCCATCCCCACACTGGGCTCGGTCTCTCCCCCCACACTGGGCTCGGTCTCTCCCCCCACACTGGGCTCGGTCTCTTCTCCCACACTGGGCTCGGTCTCTCCCCCCACAATGGCCTAGATCTCTCCATCCCCACACTGTGCCGGGTCTCTTCCCCCACACTGGGCTCGGTCTCTTCTCCCACACTGGGCTGGGTCTCTCCCCCCACACTGGGCTCGATCTCTCCCCCACTGGGCTCGATCTCTCCCCCCACACTGGGCTCGATCTCTCCCCCCACACTGGGCTCGATCTCTTCTCCCACACAGGCCTAGATCTCTCCATCCCCACACTGGGCTGGGTCACTTCTCCCACACTCGGCTGGGTCTCTCCCCCCACACTGGGCTCGGTCTCTCCCCCCACACTGGGCTCGGTCTCTCCCCCCACACTGGTCTGGGTCACTTCTCCCACACTGGGCTCGATCTCTCCATCCCCACACTGGGCTCGGTCTCTCCCCCCACACTGGGCTCGGTCTCTCCCCCCACACTGGGCTCGGTCTCTTCATCCCCACACTGGGCTCGGTCTCTCCCCCCACACTGGGCTCGGTCTCTCCCCCCACACTGGGCTGGGTCACTTCTTCCACACTGGGCTCGGTCTCTCCCCCCACACTGGCCTAGATCTCTCCATCCCCACACTGGCCTTGATCTCTCCATCCCCACACTGGCCTAGATCTCTCCATCCCCACACTGGCCTAGATCTCTCCATCCCCACACTGGCCTAGATCTCTCCATCCCCACACTGGCCTAGATCTCTCCATCCCCACACTGGGCTGGGTCTCTCCCCCCACACTGGGCTGGGTCACTTCTCCCACACTGGCCTAGATCTCTCCATCCCCACACTGGCCTAGATCTCTCCATCCCCACACTGGGCTGGGTCTCTCCCCCCACACTGGGCTGGGTCACTTCTCCCACACTGGGCTCGATCTCTCCATCCCCACACTGGGCTCGGTCTCTCCCCCCACACTGGGCTCGGTCTCTCCCCCCACACTGGGCTGGGTCACTTCTCCCACACTGGGCTCGATCTCTCCATCCCCACACTGGGCTCGGTCTCTCCCCCCACACTGAGCTCGGTCTCTCCCCCCACACTGGGCTCGGTCTCTCCCCCCACACTGGGCTCGATCTCTCCATCCCCACACTGGGCTCGATCTCTCCATCCCCACACTGGGCTCGGTCTCTCCCCCCACACTGGGCTGGGTCACTTCTCCCACACTGGGCTTGATCTCTCCATCCCCACACTGGGCTCGGTCTCTCCCCCCACACTGGGCTCGGTCTCTCCCCCCACACTGGTCTGGGTCACTTCTCCCACACTGGGCTCGATCTCTCCATCCCCACACTGGGCTCGGTCTCTCCATCCCCACACTGGGCTCGGTCTCTCCATCCCCACACTGGGCTCGGTCTCTCCCCCCACACTGGGCTCGGTCTCTCCATCCCCACACTGGGCTCGGTCTCTCCATCCCCACACTGGGCTCGGTCTCTCCATCCCCACACTGGGCTCGGTCTCTCCATCCCCACACTGGGCTCGGTCTCTCCATCCCCACACTGGGCTCGGTCTCTCCATCCCCACACTGGGCTCGGTCTCTCCATCCCCACACTGGGCTCGGTCTCTCCATCCCCACACTGGGCTCGGTCTCTCCATCCCCACACTGGGCTCGGTCTCTCCATCCCCACACTGGGCTCGGTCTCTCCATCCCCACACTGGGCTCGGTCTCTCCCCCCACACTGGGCTCGGTCTCTCCCCCCACACTGGGCTCGGTCTCTCCTCCCACACTGGGCTCGGTCTCTCCTCCCACACTGGGCTCGATCTCTTTCTCCCTCACTGTGTCGATCGCTCTACCCCCCACGCTTGACTTGCCCTTTCATTTCCCCTGCCACCGAGCTGCTGTCGCACCGCCAGCCATTATCCGGGCACACTAACCTGCGCTGGTGCTCCTCCGGGCCCCTGGCCACTGACACAATGCCAGTGACCACCAGAGCTCTGCCTGGATATACCAAACACAATGCGCTTGGCCAGCAAAAAATCTGCCCAGGGCTCCCAGCACTGCCTCCATGAGTGAGCACCCTCCAGAAGGCAAGTAGAGAGAAAAAAAAACAAAACTAAATAAAAGAAAAAAAAACAGGAAGAGATGAACGAAAAGAGGTTGGATTAGACGAGCTCAGCTGTGGTGACCTAATTTGCCACCATCTTTAGAAGCAAAACAGTCAAAGTTGTATACATCCTCACCACGTCCTTTGCCAAATGCCTACATGCAGCAACAGACCTCTCGGCAGAAATGGTTCTTGTATCGAAGTTCATAAATACAATGCGCCAGAAGAACATGAAGAGGATTTTTGGTGTATTGCAAACTGCACTATGTGAAAGAAAGTAACAAAGTTTTTCATTTGTGCTCAACTCTTTCCTGGAGTATTGTTCCATAAGAATCAATTTCCCTCATTATAATCCATTAACTTTACATTTAACATCAACAGAATTTGAAATGTGTGCTCTTTATCATGGGAATTATTTGGAAGATTCCACACTCCGAAGTAAAGGAGTTTTTTTTTACAATGCTGAGGAAACAATGCAAGCACTGAATATTTTCTAACCAATGCTGAGAATTGGCAAGAGATAAATGTGAATTGATCAGCAATCTGTGAATGAATGTGGACAGTAAATTGCACATTGATTGAAACCAATTTTAGAAACTTTACTCAGATTTTCAGGATACCATGAGTCATAAGGCCATGTCTTCCCTTTGAGAAGTTTCAGCTCCTCTCCTTCAAAGAGCCAGCCTGATTTCCAACCAATAAATATTTCATTCCAAGAGTCCCATCCTCACAAAAAGGAAGTGCTGTTCACTATTCTCCCCCAGTTCTGCTTCCAGATCAATCTTCTTGCCCTTTGTGCAAGCTGAACCAACATTTTTGTGTGTGTGCTGGTGTTCCACTTTGTCTGCCAGTCTACACTACACACAGACATGGTCCTCGCTGAGCTACTGCCCATGATCTGCTGTTCACTTGCACCGATATTTAAATTAAAAGGACTCTAAACTCTCTCACCCTCCTATCCTTCAGTATGTTCCAGTCACCCATTGGGAATGGGAGAAGTAGCGATTTATATGCAATGTCACCTCTCTTTTTTTGAAATATGGACTTGGTAATCATTTGTGTATTAGTCCCAGCTTGTACAATAGGTTCTCAAAAAGCCTTCCTTGAATCCAAAGCTAATCCTGTAACGTGCACATAAATAACCATTAACCCTGTCAACAAGTCTTGAAAATGAGCTTACCATGTGTGGAATGAAATTACTACAAGATTTCCACTGAGGATGAACGCTTGCTGTTGAGAACACTACATTACTGGCTGCAGGAATACCTTGTCTTGTTGCTTGGCACAGCCGTCCCCTAGCAATATTCTCATATTCACAGATGGGAGGAGGATTAATAACCAAACTCCTGTTCAACACAGACTTCAAATTCATAGCTGTAATTGTGGAGTCCATCCAGATTGCCGTTAAGAAAAGTCTTCATAGGCACATTTGAGGTTTCAGGGTGACTCAGTAATTCTTTTGTTAAGGATCTAATTTATTCATAAGCCGACATCCACCCAATGTTTCCCCAGCTATAAAGTTATCTTTCTCTCTCTCTCTCTCTCTGTATATATATATATGTGTGTGTGATTATTCATGATGCTTTGGTGTTACAAGGTGCAGGAGGTGGTCGGGACAGATGGTCTGCAATGCAGACTGACATTAACAGTGTGGGTTCAACTCCTGCACCAGCTGAGGTTATTGGGAAGACTTTGCCTTCTCAAACTCATTCGAAGCATGGTGACCCTCAGGTTAAACTCTCCACAAGTTCTCTCTCTCTCTCTGTCTCTCTCTCTCTCTGTAATGCAAGAGCAGCCCTATAGTAGAATAAGGACTGCAGTGACTTTGGCAGTCTTACAGAACTTTGAAGGAAGATTTTTGCTTGAAGCTTTTCAAGAAATTTGGAAAACAGCATTGATACTGTATGAGAAGAGAGCGCTGATTGAGTGGCAAGTGCACTCTGATTGTTGGGTGTGTTGCCTTAGAGAATGCATTGGTAAATAATGATTGACAGTTAACTTCCAACCAGCTGATGGACTTCAATTGGTCAAGGTATTGCCTTGAATAGCAGAGAATGGTACTCAGATATATTGTGTCCCTTCTTTCTGTCTGCTTTCTTTCATTAACATATGTATCCTCTAGTTAGTGCTGGTGCACAGGGTTGTGAATTGGATTGCTGATCCTGAATTGGTTATTGGTATAATTCTTTATCTTACAAGTCAGGATGGTGAGTGGCTTGGAGGGAAACTTGAAGGTGATGGTGTTTCCATATGTCTGCTGCCTTTGCCCTTCTAGATTTAAGTGGTCATGGATTTGGACGTCACACTGGCATCACAACTAAAGTAAGAGAGTAACTTAGTGCGCTCACAATATGTATTTTTTTGGCATGATGGCCCAATCAGTGATGGACACCATTCATGGTTCTGCTGCATAATAGCAACATGAAAAAGCTAGCTTCATTGATGCTCTAACATTTGCGATACACGATAGTTCCCAGGTAATTTAAGGTAAACTGGTTACTTTTCAAGACCAAAAGTCTCTTCATGTGTTTATTGAATTTACTTTGGGAAATAAGGCAGACTATGTCAGCACCAAGCTCATGTGGTGAACCAACGATTGAGGATATATTTACTAAGTTATTGATAAGGTCGATCTCAAGGCACCTGGAATAGCATGAATACTGACTGAGTAGGAGTTTCAATGCTGGTGTGATACTATGTATTTAGGTGTGTTAACCCCAACAAGGCCCATGGGGAAATCACTACTTAATCTCCTTGTGGCATTCGTTGAGTATGATGTTCCTTGGTAACAAGCAACGGCCTGCCCAGCTTGAACTCATCATCCGAGTCCTTTACAAAGCAGGCCCAGTGTGGGTTTCAGAACTGTCTGTCTCTGGCCAGGACTAGCCTATGTACTCCATGAGCAGTGGCTTTACTTTGGTTTTCAACAAGAAATGATATTCCTTTCCATTCACACTCCCTGAGTTATTACAGTAGGCTACACATTTTAATGAAAGGTGTTCTTCAGCAAACAGCATTTTCTGATACCTTAACAAAGGTAAGCCCTAGACAAAATACCACCATCATCCAGAGTATCTAAATTTTACTTCTAATTTAAACAAAAAACATGACCTTTGGAAGTTATAATTTTACTCTTGTAACTTGGGGCAATCTGTCCAAACGTAGACAGAAAGTCAGTGAGAAGGATAATTGAGCAAAAGTGAAAGCCCATTTCTCTACCAGTAGTCCATACGACTCCCTGGCTATCTTCTGCCAACCCAAGGTAACGCACCTCAATAGTGTTACAGCCAACTCGCGCTTTGTTTGCACCTTTATCATTAGTACAGTAATAAAAAGAGGTAATAATGGCTGCTAGAACATCTAAAGTCCCTTCCTTCAGAGCCTGATTTGTCTCCACTGCTCTGTTGGTGAGAGTTCAGGGATTCCCTGTGTAGATCAGAGAGGCAGTCTGAGATCAGGAAATAGGAAACTAGCTGAATGGTATAGATTCACAATTATACTCCACTTCCCACCTTGCTGTTCACTGACGCTAAGCAATAATGCAAACGCCTAAGAATGCTGAGAATGCGGAGACCTCTCTTTTGCTGTAGACTGTGTCATTTGACATTAAATTGATGCAGTGAACAACTCTGATCTGGGTAAATTCATGAATGCAAAATTACAGTTCTCACTCATGCTGCCATCTGGTGACTATGGCATAATGTTTGGCACTAAAGACCAATAACTGGCTGATACTATTGCTGCATTATTGCCCAGACGTTTGTATTTTACAGGTAGTTGTGTTATAACGTGTGTTTCATTAACGCGAGTTGGCTGTAACACTATTGATAAATAATGGATGATGTTTGGATAACACATACTTTCTGCTGTACAGATATAGCGATTTTCTACAGCGATTTCCCTATAATGTAATTTTATTGAGCACAATTTTCTATAGTTCGAGGTCAAGCAAGAACACAACAATCATGTTAAAGGAGAAGTATCTGTACCCAGTGCTTTATATAATAGTCGACTATCCCAAAGTGTATCTCAATGATTTCTGAAATGCAGGCACTTTTGTGTTATATCATAGAGTCATACAGTCTTGGAGATATACAGCACAGAAACAGGCCTTTTCATCCAACTCATCCATGCCGACCAGATATCCTCAATAAATCTTGTACCATTTGCCAGCTTCTGGCCTGTATTTCTCTTAACTCTTCCTATTCATATGCCCATCCAGATGCCTTTAAATGTTATAATCATACAAGTCTCTACCACTTCCTATGGCAGCTCATTCCATACACACAGCACCCTCTGCATGTAGAGGTATCTTTGTAGGTCCTTTTTCTATCATTCCCCTCTCACATTAAACCTATGCCCCCTAATTTTGGACTCCCCAGCCCTGGGGGAAAGATCTTGCCTCTTTATCCTATCCATGCCCCTCATGATTTTATAAGCTTCTTTAATGTCGCCCGTCAATCTACAATACTTCAGGAAAACTAGCCCCAGCCTATTGAGCCTCTCCCTGTGGCTCAAACTCTCCAATCCTGGCAAAATCTTCATAAATCTTTTCTGAACTCTTTCTACTTTCACAACATCTTTCCTGTAGGAGGGAGACCAGAATTGTACACAAGACTCCAACATTGGCAGTGCCAATGTCCTATACCGCTGCAACATGGTGTCCCAAATCCCATACTCAATGTAATAACCAATAAAGGCAAGCATACCAAATGCCTTCTTTACTGTCCTACCTACCTGTGGCTCCACTTTCAACGAATTATGAACTTGCATTCCAACACCTCCCAGGACCTTACCATTAAGTGGATAAGTCCTGCCCTGATTTGCCATTCCAAAATGCAGCACCTCACATTCATCCGAATTAAACTCAGTGTGCCATGCCTCTGCCAGCAAATGTCTCATTTTTGTCACATTTTGCCTCACACCATCATCCTTTTTAATATTCACTCTCTTCTGTATGTCACTCTATCCCTCACTGTTTTTACCCAGTCCTCTCCCTTTACAAATTTGCCTAAAAGCTATTCACCTCGTATTCTGAGGAAAGGTCATCGACATGAAGGATTAACTATGCCTCTTTTGACAAATGGTATCTGATCTACTGAGTGTTTCCAGAATTCTGGGGTCTTTATTAGGTGCACAGTAAATCTATATGAAAGCCAGGTGTATGCTGCAATCTGTCCAGCCTGGATAGAATTCAGACAAAAAGCACCGTGATTCAGAACCACCATTTATCCTGATTTTGTTCTGGATCAATTCAACGTGAGGATAATTCCTCAGGGATCTTGATAGGGCAGAAGTAGTGAGGGTGTTACCTCTTGTCGCATCAGTGCAGTGCTGCTTTTTAAAATTGAAGGGTTCCCTCATTTAAGACAGAGATGAAAGAGGTGAGAGTTTATCTCACAGGCAGTCATGAGGCTTTTCAAACTCTCTTCCTCAAAAGGCAGTGCTCTTGAATATTTTTAAGGCAGAGTTAAGTAGATTCTTGATAAGCAAGGGAGTGAGAAGTGTTATGGGCCAGACCAAACCCCCTTCAAGTATTTCGAGGAGATATCTTTGATCCGAACTTTTACCTTCTATTTAAAAGCAAGTGTAAGGTGCTGTATTCCAGATGTAATTTGATTGCTTATATTACTCGGTTTTAAGCAAAAAATATACTTTATTCTTACCCTACAGTTAAAATACAAACAAAAAGAAGAATTTGTATAACTTTAGCTCTATTGGAAAATTCAACAGAATAATAGATTATTTCATTACTAAACAGCGACTGTGCCAATATAGAAACATCGAATAAACACCCCCTTGGCAGAGGCAAATTCAGTAAAATGGATTGTCTCACTTGTGAAGTTTCTCTAGTCCAGGAGGAGAGAACACCAAGGAAGTCTCTGGTATAGAATGAGGTATGACAGCATCCACAACCAACTTCAAAACCACAACAAATACTGAAAACTAAACTTAGACCCTAGTTCTGGTGGAACCTGACTCCATGCATTATTCTACTTCTGTTGATCCAAATTTGAACGAAAAAGGCCTCACAAGCTGTTTCCTCTGTTGGTTTGAAATGAACACATTTTCCTATGGTTCAAAACCTCTCTCCAAACAAAAAAGGGCTAAATATACCTCTTAAAGCCGTAGTATTGTCACAAAGGTTATTGGGAGTGGACAGGAATATTGAGTCGGCAGATCAGCTATGAACATACTGAATGGTGAAGCAAGCTCAAGGGGCTGAATTCCTGGTTCCTAATTTATTCATTTCACATGTAACTCCAGTTCATCACTTGCAAAGGGAAATCATTCTTTATTATTTTAATGATCTTGTTTCTACTGGAGGTAAGAGTTGATGTCCTATTTTGACGAGAGCGTGACAAAGAGTGTGAGACAGAGCAAGCTGAGTGATGGAGGAAGAAATGCAAGCTAAGTTTGCAAGTAAAAATCAAAACTTTTTCACCATGGTGCAAAAACTGTCAATCTTTCTGAGAAAGGAACTTGACCTTGGTGTGATATATTGAATGTTTAGTGATTAATCATTCCTTTCCCCAGCTTGGGTTTGTTGGTAATGTCTAATTCTGAATCCTGTTTTACTTTGTAACCTTGCATTTGATTTTCCCATGTTACAGTCACCACAGGTTCTCTCTCCCTCTCCCTGCTGTGTACCCCTCATTCCATTTTCAATAGTGCTTTTGAGCAGGCCAAAGGTGCAATTTCTTTTAAATCAGAACATGGAAGAAAAGTGAAGTGACACATCTTTTAAAATTTTTTAAAAAAAATCATTCGTTCTTTGCAATATTTTGTCATTATTTTATGCCTTGGGTGCAGATTCTTACTAGGTTTTTTCATGTTATTCGCATCAACAAAATTCTGAAATTCAGAAATGCTTTGGTGCCAAATAGTTTAGTCTAGAGATGCTGCAGCATTATAGCTAAAATCAGATGAATAAACTTTCTTGCAGTTAGCTCAAAAAAAGTGCACTACCTATCATTATCCCTGGCAGTTAATCAATAGTGAACATTATTCTTCATTGTGAAGGTAATTTATAGCCATTGTATCTATGGTAACACAAGATCTGATGTTGAAATATAACTGGTAATTTAAACAGGTGGAAGATCAGGGAACTCTAAGGCAATTATTTCTGGACAGCCTCCTGTCAATCAATGCATCATCAGAAAGTTTGCTTTTCATTGCCTATTTCTTGTTGCCCAATTGGTGACTTGTAATGAAAAGTCAATGAAAATTCAATTACATTGGCGTGGTATTGAACTCACATGGAAGGCAGCGTTCTTTTCTCTAAAAGAAACAGTCAAACTAATTGGAGTCCTCTGACATCTGACTGCTTTATGATCGCCAATACTGGTTTCAGCTTTTTAAATTCTGGGCTTTCTGGATGGAATCAAAATCTCAACTGGTCACGATCAAAATTGATTTCACATTCTCAGGATCATGGTTTGGTAATGTAATCACTGTAGCTTTATAATTAGCCCTACATTCTCTCAAATAACCTCATCCAATGAAGAACTTTGCAAATATTTCTCACAATGGCAACATTTCTCTTGATTCTTTCAAGGTGTGTTTGAAGTTTTGGCTTGCTGAGTATAAAAGGCATTTTGGATGTAGACTTCAAGATGGTGACCACAATAAGGTATGACTGTGTCTAAACCAATGGTAACTTTTATTGAGTGGCAAATAGTAGGAAATTGAGTTACCAGCAATAATTAAAGTGGTTACACTCTGCTCTGGGCCCAGTGTAATCTTACCCTTCTCTGGTAGTAGTCGGTTAATAATAGATAAGACGTTTTGTATCTGGCACCAGCTCAGCAAGGTAATGCAGACTTGCCCACATAATCAATTCAGTGCGTCCATCATCAATACCACACAAGTAACAAGAAACATTGCAGATTACCAGCATTTCTTTAATAGCACCTAATGAACAGTTTGACCTCTACCATTTAGAAAGACCAGGGAACTTTTTTAAAAAATTCATTCATGGGTTTAGGCCATTGCTGGTCAGGCAGCATTTATTGCCCAGAGGGCAGTTCAGAGCCAACCACTTTGTTGTCAGTCTGGAGTCACATGTAGGCCAGACCAGGTAAGGATAGCAGGTTACTTCCCTAAAGGAAGTTAGTGAACCCGATGGGTTGTTCCTGACAATCCATAATGGATTCACAGTCATCATTAGATTCTTAATTCCAGATATTTATTGAATTCAAATTCCACCATCTGCCGTGGTGGGATTCGAACCCAGGTCAACCAGGCATTATCTGGATCTCTGGATTAACAGCCCAGCCATAATACCACTAAGCATTGCCTCCCCATCACAATGTCAAGTCACAGACCTAACTTGGTTCGATGTAACCTTTCCATTATTATCGCTGGGTCAAATTCTTGGAACATCTACCTTTAACAGGACTGTACTAACAACACAAAGAAGGCAGATTTAGGACAGTTCAGTTAACTTCCTCAGGAAAAAATAAGAGTGTACAAAAAACTGCTGAGCTTCCAGGCATCGACATAGGAATCAAAAAGCTGAGATTACGCAGATTGTTGTGACACTACAGAAGAGAACAACATTGAGTCTTTTGTTTTCAATTTTGCTGTATTAGAAGACTACTTACATACCAATGAAAGCCCTTTTCAAGCAATGAGGGAAAATAAGAGTCTAGACACTTTCTTTCATTGGAACATAGGAGGTTGAGGGGTGACCCTACAAAGTTTTATACAATCATGAGAGGTATAGACACAGTGAATAGCAGGTGTCTTTCCCGTACAGAGTGGAATTTCAAGACTAGGGATCAAATTTTTAAGGTGAGAGGAGAAAGACATAAGGGGCAATCTCTTTACACATTCACGTGTGGAATGAATTTCCAGAGGTAGTGGTGGATTCAGGTACAGTTACAATATATAAAAGCCATTTGGATAAGTGCATGAATAAGAAATGTTTCAAGGGCTACGGGCTAAATGTGGGCAGGTGAGACTAATTTAGTTTGGGATTATGGTTGGGTGGAAGAGTCTGTTTCTGTGCTGTATGACTCAATGACACATGAATACATGTGAACAAAACTAGGAATGTAACATGCAATACAGGGGAGCTATTCCGAGATGAGGCATCTCGCCTTTCAATGTAACACAGTGATTGAAACTGTCGGAGAAAGTCAACAGTATCTTTAATGGCCTTTCTTAATTTTGTTTCCATTAACTTCAAAGTAATCCTGTTTCATTGACGCCATTATTTTCCCCCTTGAAAAAAGAATCCAGTAATCTGACACTCACCCAAAGAAAATGTAAGATTCAGCCTGAAGAATCCGTATGGTTTTGGGAGAGGTTTTGACCACGAAGCTTAGTGAGATCTCTCACCATGTCTACCTAAACACACCTTATTAGCTATCTAAACTGCCTCACGATATACCTTTCTTTCAATTCTAGATCCATCCTACCAAACTACGGTCCAGGAACAACATATCTCTCTTTTCTTCCTTTCCTCAATATCTAAGTTCCCATCTCTGGGGATAGGCTGGCTACCGATGTCCGCTACAAGCCCATTGACTGCCACAATCACCTTGATGATACCCCACTTCTTGTAAGGACTCCATCTGCCAGTTTCTTCTTCAGTGCATCTGTTCCGACAATCTGACCGTAGACAGGAATCCTCAAATTTATCACCTGTTTCCTCAACCGAGGATTCCCTGCCACTGTGGATAACAGGGCTCTTAGCTGTGCCCAGTCCATTTCTCTCACTTTTGCCCTCAAACAGACTTTCTCTCCCACAAAACCGATAGGGTCCCACTGGTCCGCACATTCCATTTCACCAGTCTCCAAAGGATCACTAGCCAAAAATTCTGCCATCTCCAGTGGGATGTTACCTCCAGATACATAGTTCCTTCCTCTCCTTTGCCAGCCTTCTGCAGAGACTATTCCCTCTGTGGAACATGTTTTGGAGGGGTTGAGCTATAGGGAGAGGCCGTATAGGCCGGGGCTATTTTGCCTGGATTATCGGAGGCTGAGTGGTGACCTGACAGAAGTTTATAAAGTCATGAGGGGCATGGTAAGGGTGAATAACCAAAGTCTTTTTACCCAGGGCACGGGAGCGCAAAACTAGCTGGAATAGGTTTAAGGTGAGAGGGGAAGGATTTGAAAGGGACCTAAGGTGCAACATTCTCACAAAGAGGATGATGCATGAATGGAATGAGCTGCCAAAGGAAGTGATGGTGGCTGGTACAGCTACAACATTTGAAAGGCTTCTGGGTGGCTGTATGAATAGGAAAGTTTAAGAAGGATATGGGCCAAATGCTGCCACATGGGACTAGATTAATTTAAGATATCTGGTCGGCATTAACGAGTTGGACTGAAGGGCTTTCAGCCAGAACCGGCTCATTCCTACTCCCATGCAGTACATCTCTATGACTCTATGACTCCATCATCGGTTGATAGTACAGAGCTGATGTATTGCTGATAAAGAGACAGTGCTGTCAAAACTTTCATCCTGAATTCATCAGGATAAAGCAACAGGAATACCAGATCTCCACAGGAAGCAACAATTTATATTGCATGAGAAACGGGTGCTGGTTGGTTGGCAGATGGGTAGGTGATGCCATGGGGAATGTTTTAGGGAACAGTTAACTTCCAATCTCTTGTTTAAATTCAAGCCAGGTTTTGGTTGATCATAGCATTTCCATGAGAAATATATGAGCGAATGGCTGCTCCTGTCACTTTTGTTTCTGTGGAAATAGTTACAATGCATTCATCATTCTTAGAGGAAGGGCTCTGCATGTGAATGTCTAATTCCTAGCATGCTTAATCGAACCATACTGAGCTGAAATGATCGTTTTAAATCTGCTATTAGTGTAAATATTTGCATAAATGGGATGGGTCATTAAATGTTATTTGAATCTTATCTAATATTTGATTTTAATGTTTTGAGTTCTGTAAGCCCGGGCTTGTTGGTTACAGCCAGTATTCTGCCTGCTGCAAAAGCATGAACGGGGATACTATTTGATACCATTCGACAGTCAATGGAATGTATAGCCTATATACTAGGTGCCCCATTGTCACTAAAATTCATGTACCACATGACTCAATGGTATGGCAATCAGAAGGTCTGTTTGACTTGATGGCAGTATGTTCTTAGTGTTGTGTGAAATGGCTAGCTTCTTCCGTTGTTCAAACAATTGGAGAGCTGCCAGGCCAAGCAGTGAATGCAGGTACAGTCACAATGTTTAAAAGATATTTGGTTAATTGTATGAATAGGGAAGGTTTGAAGGAATATAGGCCAAATTCAGGTGGGTGGGATTAGTTTAGTTTGGGAATATGGTCGGTGTGGGCTAGTTGAACCAAAGAGTCTATATCCATGCTGTATGATCCTACAGCCTCAAATTTCCTGGATCATCTAAGATTGGATAGGCACTTTTTAAGACTGGAAGTGATGTTCTGAGACCCGTTCATGAGTTTTTGACGTGTGCAGCCAGGAGTGATCTGGTTGGGTTAGCCATTCACCTGTGGGAAATCTTTGATATGCAATATTTTGATATCAAACCATATAAATGATAACAATAGCTAATAGTAGGAGAGAATGGATTAGCTGCACTGAGATTTCTCATAAGGCCTATCTCGTAGTGCACGGAACTGTAGGAATTCCAATGTGTATATTGACCTGTTAAGTTTATCAGCATGAACGAGTTGGGCTGAAGGGCTTTCAGCCAGAACTGACTCATTTCTACTTCCATGCAGTACATCTCTATGACTCTATGACTCCATCATCGGTTGATAGTACAGAGCTGATGTATTGCTGATAAAGGGACATTGCTGTCAAAGCTTTCATCCTGCATCCTGTTTGAGGGCATTGAAGATGCTTACAACAAGACAGATATCATTAACAAAAGACAATATAGGACATTACAAACAATTACGTAATTGAAATAAAAACTGGAAGAAGTTATTATCATATTCCAAATCTCCAGACAATATCTATTGACCCCAGTCATTGAAGGACACTTCTGATAGATGTTAGATGAGAATTCCTGAGTAGAAATCTCAAAGTACATGTGAAGAAAAAGGATCTTCATTGATAGCTCCATTTCAAAGTTGGATTTGAGCTCATGAAGAAGTCAATGGGAAAATTCTTGAACTCAAAGGGCAGCACAGAGAGCAGGTCAGCAACGCTTCCAGACCTTCAAGCAGCAAGGTGGCTGCAGTGACTGGCACACTGTTATACAGCTGGTGAGAACAGCTGAGCAATGCTGCCAGTGTGATGGAAACTACCATTTGCAGACCAGAAGAGGCACCAGCTGATGGACTCATGTGAATGATTCCAGAGTTGAGAGAAACCGCATATGCTGCTGGACAGAGTGCGAGATGAGTGCATGTCTGCAAAGAGACCTGGTAGATCAGTCAGGGGATTAGACTAGGTCAGACGTCATCCAAGGAGTAGGAATGTCAATGTTTTGGGCCAAACCCTTCAACATTCCGAAATGTTGACTTTCCTGCTTCCCTGATGCTGTCTGACCTGCTGCGCTTTCCCAGCCTCATAACTATAGATCCCAGATTGGACCAGGTTAACAGCCTCAATCGGAGAACTCATATTCTATGAGGTTCACCTGGCTGACCTCATTACATTCATTACAAAGTTCCTGAGATAACGGGAACTGCAGATGCTGGGGAATCCGAGCTAACAAAGTGTGAAGCTGGATGAACACAGCAAGCCAAGCAGCATCTTAGGAGTACAAAAGCTGACATTTTGGCCTAGGCGCTTCACTGCTTGGCCTGTTGTATTTATCCAGCTCCACACTTTGTTATCTCTTATTACAAAGTTCCTGGTTCTTTTCTTCTCAGTATGTAGTTAATAATTCCACTCGAGTTCTAATTTGTTAGTGTGGGTCATTTGTTGCTGGTGGAATGCCTCTCCTTTACTTCTTCTCAAAGTGAGCATGTTAGTTGTAACTCATTCTGAGTATCTCACTGTACATTCTTCAACCAAACCATTATCGATGGATTAAGGTTTCACTCAGAGCCGGGAATGTTTTTCTTTTCAGGGTGATGGAAGTTCTGACTTTGCTATACAAGTCTGTGATAACTTAAAGATACTTTTGGTGGCTCGGCTGTCACCTATCCATTTCCTCGGTCACTAGTGAGGCCCTATCCTCATTTCTATTCCTTTGTGCAGTATTTTAAAGCAACACTCGACACTGAATCTCTTCACTGAAATAACAAGCAGACTTTATTTGTATGTTAGCAGGAAGACAATCTTAACTGGTAACGCAGGAGATTGCTTCCACAATACAGAAATTCAGGCAGTTTATGTACTGTTCTGCAACCTTTGATGCTGCTTACAACAAGATAGAATCATTAACAAAAGACAATGTAGGACATTACAAACAATTACGTAATTGAAATAAAAACTGGAAGAAATTATTGTCATATTCAAAATCTCCAGACAATATCTATTGACCCCAGTCATTGAAGGACACAAAGTCTTTTGCATAAAGTTTAGCCTGAAACAGGAATACCTGACCTTGATGAAATGTGTTGTTTCAGTACCGAGTGCCTGTCTTGAACATCAACCCTTGCCCTGATGAGACATGTTACAGATATTATTGACTTTACACCACCGCACATTTGCAAAAGTTGGTTTGCGGGTTGCACCATCTTAGAAATATTGTACACGCCATACTTATTGCTTGTTTTGAAATACCCACTTCAACAGAAATTACAACATCAGACTAACATTTTTCTGAATTTCTGATGACCACCAGGATTTTCAATGCGGCTACAGCCAATGCTGAATGCTTAGAAGTGTAATCACTCCTACAATGTAGGAAATGCAGCAATAAATATATGCACAGCAAGCTCCCATAAATGGGAACAGACTCATGACCAAAGTTCTGTATTTGTCCTGATATTTGAAAGACTGGGAATAATTCTCTGCCCTTCTCAAAAACAGTGCTATAGGATCTTTTATACCAGCCTGAGCAAGCAGATGGCATCTCGGTTAAACATTTCAATGCCAGATGGCAAACTCAGACAGCACAAGTATTCCCTGATTAGAATAATTTCAGTCTTGATTTTTGCAATGTGACCATTGGAATGGGACTTCAGACTTGGGACTTAGAGTCAAACATGGTACAAGTTGAGCCATATTTCACCTTATTGCGTTGTCATCTGATCTAACCTTCTTATGACTTTAGTCCCAACATCAAAGGGAGAATAAGTATCCACTTATGTAATGTTCAAATCCCAATAAATAGTTGTTATTAAAAAACAAAGTGTTTCATACTCATATGCATCAGGAGCAGAAGTAAAGCATGCATTCCCTTACCCCCACCCCATTATTTATTAAGATCTGTTTATGCTTTGAATTCCATATTTCCATCTATTCCTGATAACCTTTAATACCTTTCACTTCACCTCCACCACCTTCTGAGGCAGAGTCTCAAAGGTGCACAACCTTCAGAGACAATTTTCCTCAACTCTCTCCAAAAAAAAAGGTCCGTGCTTCTACAAGCCATCACAATGATGATCCTTAACTTTAAACACTTCTGCACTCACCCACAAATAAAATCAGCATTAAGATATACTCAAACTACACAGGATCTTATACATTTTAATTGAATCACCCATCACTCTTCTAAACGCAGTGGAATCAAGCCCAGATTGTACAACCTTTCTACATATAACAACCTGTTCATTACAGACATCAATGCGAAAAGCCTCCTCTGAACCACCTCTAGCATACTTGCATCCTTCCTAAACTGATCCTACATCCTGAACTCCTGAATCATGGCTATCTCTAACTATTGCAGCTATGCTATCCTCGCTTAACGGCGCTACTTATCCACCTTTGCCAACTTACTAGTGTTTTACAACGTCATATATTCTTAAGTAATCAGACCTAATCGTTACCATCGTGCAATCATGTCTTCATAAGCCTATCAGATTTATTGGCTTCATTATGAATGCTATATGCTTATAGATAGAGCCCCTAGTTTTGTCTTTGTTTTATCTATTGAACAATATTGACTGCCTAATGGATTCCTGGCTTTATGGTCTAGCCTTACCTGCCATACTCTGGTTTTCATTTCCTATTAATGTTTGGCTCTCCTGCCTTGACTCAATTCCTTGATTTGCTACATTTGGAAAAGCTTGATCCTTCACCCCTACTCTCTTTTTTTTAGTTCAAGACCTCTCCTCCTCCAGTTATAAAGTTTTATGAAAGACTGGTAACAACATGGTTCAGGTGCAGACTATCTCAACATAGAGCCCTCAATGTCCACAAAACAAAACTTACTTCTTCCACACCAGCTTTTGGACCACATTCAACCCTCCAATTGTATGTTTCCCTCTGTCGGGTGGGTGCAGATAATAATCCAGATATTATTACCTTAGAATTTCTCCTCTTCAATTCAGAGCCTAGCTCCTCACATTGTCTAAGCAGAACTGCTTTCTGAGTCCTAACAATGTCATTGATACCCCCCACAGATGATAACAACTGGATCCAAACATTTCACTCCCAATTCCTGTCCAGCCCTGACCAGATGTCCCAAACCCTGGGTAACCAACAGTTATCCAGACTCTGCTCTCGTTTGCACAGTGCAGTTTCTATCTTGTCATGACTTAATGAGGAAGACTACAACAATAGCCATGGCCCATGCTTCTTCAAGACATCACAAAATATTTGAAACCTCAATGAATTCACCAAAAAGACAAATATGACTGACAGACTGTCAATCAGTGCAGATACCAGGTTTCATCAGTAACAGGAAAACAAATAAAAATTCATGTAACAGACTTAACTGTAACAAGAGCAGGAAAAGAAAAGGATTTCTAATTTATGGAGATTAAACTATGCCCATTTAAAACTCCAAATACACACACACACACAATACAATAACTCGGGCGGTTAAACACTAAAACACTAACACTAAAACTGTGGGTAAGGAATAATGGACGGTTTAAATTGAAGATCAGAGAGAGTGACGGAGAGAGAGAGAGAGAGAGAGAGAGACACAGAGACAGAGACAGAGACAGAGACAGAGACAGAGACAGAGACAGAGACAGAGAGGCCTCCCTCTTATTGCTTCCAAATAGAAACATTGTATTTTCTACAATTAACAATACTTCGTTTTCAAGAAACACACTTTTTTCTGGTGTTCCAGTTACATCAGTTTAAACTCCATTTTAAATGGCAGCTGCCCCCTGCCCAAAAAAATTGCGGTCCCTTGCAACTGCCTTTGCTGTGTTACCCTTTATAGCCACCACTGCCCTTTTTACTTCCCCTTGCTTGAAAAGTGTCCAGAACAAGGGCCTCCTGGTCAGTCCATTCCTCTGCCTACCAAACTTGCTTATGTCCCCAACTTAAACTTTTCAAATAATTGCAAGGGCTGAGGTTCCTGCACTATTGTATTCTTCGCTCACTTATCTGCATCTCTTGCAGTCACATTTGCCTGTCTGTTTCTCTGAGGAGGATGGCTGCTCTCTGGAAAAGTGTCCAGATAGCTCTCCCGCTTTCTGATTCATTACAACATCTTCAACTCAGCCCCTGACTCAATCACTGAGCAGAGTTCCTGTAATTTTAAACATTTGCTGTGTGTGTTTGCCCTGAATCACTTTTACACCAGAACACCCCATAGTGAGACACAACAGCTGTCTCAGCAATGTGTGTATTAATTAGATCAATGCAATTTATTCATTTAATTAGTCACATGAAATTAATTGTTATTCTTTTCACGTATTGTACTCTGTCTATTAAATGCTGATGCCACTTACAAGCACACACACACACAAAAAAATACAATAAGGCAGATGGTTTAACACTAAAACTGTGGGGTGAGGAACAATGGATGTCTTAACTTAAGATCAGAGAAAGTGATGGAGAGAGAGGTCTCCCTTTTATTGCTTCCAAGTAGAAACATTGTATTTTCTACAATTAACAATACTTGATTTTCAAGTTACATACTTTTCCTGGTATTCCAGTTACATCAGTTTAAACTTACCAGTGAACAACTTGCTAGGCTCTGTTTGTTCACTTTGCTTTTCAAACTGGGTGGCACGGTGGCTCAGTGGTCAGTGCTGCTGCCTCAGTGTCAGGGATTCAGGTTTGATTCCAGCCTCAGGTGACTGTGTGGAGTTTGCACATTCTCCTTGTGTCTGCGTGGGTCTCCTCTGAGTGCTTTGGTTTCCCCCCACAGGCCAAAGATGTGTAGGCTCGGTGGACTAGCCATGTTAAATTGCTCTGTAGTGTCCAGGGATATGCAGGCTAGGTGGGTTATCCATGGGAAATGTAGGGTAATGGGAGTGGGTCTGAGTGGGATGGTCTTCGGAAGGTCAACTTAATGGGCTGAATGGCCTGCATCCACACTGTGAAACTGAGTGTGCGCTGCTTACTGAAGTTAATGTGCTTCAAGAAGGTTAGCGAAGGGATAAACAAAGATGCAGTCCCTCTCCCACACTTCATTAACCTCACATGTTACCAAAGTCCCTAACCTTCCACTCCATGGACTTCACAGACTCTGTAGTTGTACCACTTAAGAGTTTCATAGTTATTATTGTAATTACTATTGTTTGAGAATAACTTACCTATTCAATTAGCCATACTACAGGTGAGGTCAGTAGAGAGCTCCCTTGTTTATCCAAAGAAACTTTGGATTTTAACTTTAATTTAAACAGCAAATTACACTTAATGCTAAATTCTGACAACCAGCATTAGATTTTACAGACCCCCAACTTAAATACTGATTAACTGCTGAAACTTCCACACTTACAAACCCCCAAGATTGTCCCAGCTGCACTCAATGCATTACTGGTTATTTCAAAGTATTAAAACCCGTTTACAAATGAACATAGCTTTTCATCATTTGTTTTAGTTGATAATTAACACATGTTTCTTGGTAATCAATAATTTACAACATTAGAGTAGAGATGTTGCTGTGATGCTTGACCCAGTTTACTGGTAGATATTAGGTAAGACAGGGGAGAGTGGATAATTGGATCACAAAAGTGAGAATTCATACTTTCCTATGAATTATTCATTTTTAAATTGGTACATTTTGTACATTTGACACGATTTATTTTGAGCACAACTGGCAAAATTGACACTTACTTCTTAAGGGTCGTTGTTAAAAGCTTTTGATCCAATGACCAAATTAAATGTTGGCTGTTTCAGAACACAGTTGTCCAAATTAAAGTGGAGCCTGCAGTCATATGTAGGCTAGATTGGGTGATATCTATTTCAAACCCACCGATTCCCACAACTACCTGGGCTACACCTCCTCTCACCGACCCTCCTGCAAGAATGTGATCCCATACTCTATTCCTCCACCTCTGCCGCATCTGCTCCCAAGATGGAGCACTCTGCTTCCGGACATCGAGACATCCTCCTATTTCAAGGAGAGCGGCATCCCCCCTCCAGTGATCAAAAATGCCCTCAACCGCATCTCCTGCATTTCCGGCAGTTCTGTCCTCAAACCCCCTTACCCAAACAAGCATAAAGACGGAATCCCACTGGTCCTCACATAGCACCCCACCAACCTTTGTATCCAGCATATCATTCTCCTCCACTTCTGCCACCTACAATTTGACCCCACCACCAATCTGATATTTCCCTCCCCACCCCTATCTGCCTTTTGTAGGGATTGCTCACTCTGTGACACCCTCGTCCACTCCACATTCCCCACTAACCCCACCATCCCCCCCACTTTCCCTGGCAACTGCAGGAAGTGCTTTATCTGCCCCTACACCTCCCCCCACCTCCATTCAAGGTCCAAAACAAACATTTCCATATCCAGCAGGGGATCACCCATACGTTCCCCAACCTGCTCTACTGAATCCATTGCCTCCAATGTGGCTTCCTCTACATTGGTGAGACTAAACGCAGACTCAGGGTGTTTCGTAGAGTATCTGCACTCTGTACATGACAACAATACCTTCCAATCGCTAACCATTTTAACTCCCCCTCCCTCACCCTGCGTGACATGTCCATCCTGGGCCTCCTCCAGTGTCACAATGACACCACCCGCAAACTGGAGGAGCAACACCTCATATTCTGCCTCAGGAGCCTACAGCTCAATGGCCTGAATGTGGATTTTACCAGGTTCAAAATCAACTCACCCCTCTGGCCTCATTCCATGTCCAAACCTCGCTCTCTTCCCTGCCTCCTAGATCTGACACAACCTGCCAATCTTCATCCCTACCTATCCACCCCGCCCTTTGCACTGACCAATCACCAATACCCCTTGCCAGTATCCACCTATCATCATTCCACCTACCTTCCCCCAGCTGCATCCCCCCTTCCTCTACTTATTTCTGAGCTCCCTTCTCCCTTCCCAGTTCTGGAGAAGGGTCCTGACCCGAAATTCCTGCTCCTCTGATGCTGCCTAGCCTGCTGTGTTCCTCCAGCTCCACACTGTGTTGACTCTGACTCCAGCATCGGCAGTTCTGAGGATAGCAGGGTTCATTCCCTGAGTGAATCAGCTGGGCCTTAACAACAAGCTGACATCTTTATGATCTCTGTTGCTGATGGCAGCCTTATATTTTGCAGACTGTTCAAAGCAGAAATCAAAGTCTCAAATGACCACTACTGGGCTTTAGGCCTAAGACCCATGGCTCAATGCACACAGCAGACTTAGTAAAGTTAATGCTATCAGATTTTCACAGGCAATAGGCGACTTCCCAAAGCTTGCACCTTATTAATGCACCGCTGCTGTCAGGGCAATCTGCCGACCAAATCAGAGCTTGAAGCTCCCGTGAATAACTTGCATGATTTACTGTTAAGCCTGGTTGTCAGAAGGTGGTGATGTGGGGCTGCTCCAACAAGCTGCTGGAGCTGTGCGCATTTGTATTTATTTGTGTGAGCAATTCCCTTCAAGTTCTCACCACGATGGCTAATACTCACAGGTTTCACGCAGTGACTGAAATTAATGCTGTGCTGTGAATCGCGAAGGGAGATTCATGTGTGGGCAGCTTCAATCAGGGAAGTGCTAAACCACATGAAATAGCTGGTACACTTAATGTGATTGAATCTCTGCAGTTATTGTAACAAGGTCAGTCGGGTGGACTTTATAGGATATGAGTTCGCTGGTTGGGGCTGTTTATCTGATTCAATCAGGTAGCCCTAGCTGGCAGATATAAACAGAAGGGTCAGAGGTTCTGTTCACTCTGAGAGCTGGCTCTGAGGAAGCCGAACTAGTGTCAAAACTATGCATGTGTAAATAAAAGGTGACTTGGTGACAGGATACCAGTCTCTGTGGATTTATTTCAATCTCTGTAACTCAAATGTGCGGTGGCAGTAACTTTGATGTGCCCAATATAGGCAGCTGTCTGGAATAAGCATGGATGATGTGTGTAAGCTCTGTACATCTCATCCTGAATCTGACTGATATCAAAAACACTACTGTTACTACTGGGGCTTGGCCTGTTGATGGCCTACTCCCCAATGAATTTACTACATGAGCCATCAGGAAGAAGGAAACAACTTTTCAATGGGTGTCAAGTTCTGCTTTCAGGGTTCCTTTGCGGGTGACCCCAGGAATGGATGCAAAGTATCTTTGAAGAACAAAGTGTATCCAGCTCAGCCAGTAAGTTGAGACTTTATTGCCGTGTCTGAAGGATTCAGACTGAACCTTGATCATGGAGTTTGGAGTGTCAATCTGAAGGAGCGCTAGCCTGCCAGGAGTAGAGATGTTAAACTGGGGACCCCTCTAGTCTTTCTGATGGATGTAAAAGATAATCTCGGCACTCTTTTGAAAAGGGGCAGTTCTGCTCAGTGTCCCGGGGCAATCCTTCAGTCAACTTTGCTAATACAAGGGACCTGGCCAAACAACACACTGCAGGAGATCTCTGTGCACAGATGGCTGCCACATTTCCTACATTGTAGTATTTCCCCTTCAAAAGTGGGCTGTGAAGAGCCTTGTGATGTCCGTCTGGTGGGTTTGCACTGACGACAAGAGTGGCTTTTGCCTCGAGTTGTTATTGGCAGCCACGTGCGTCCTTCACATTGCATTCCGCACCCTGAACCGTTTTGGTGAAGGTCACGATGGAAAGCATGTCATCACGGATGTCGACCCTGACCCTCCAGCACCGGCAGACCAGCATTTTCTTCAAGGCCCGTTGAAAATCCCGGTTGAGAAAGGCATAGAGCACAGGGTTGATCATGGAGTTACAGTACCCAAACCAGGTGATGACCTTAAACACCTGGCTAATGGTGACACTGTTGAGCTGTGAGCCACTCATGGCGATGCCAATGTTGAAGACAAAGTAAGGGAGCCAGCACAGCACAAAGACCGATATGATGACGCTCATTGTCCTGGTGGCCTTGTGCTCCAGTTGCAGGTTATTCTGCCTCCTGCTGTCAGGATGATAGTGGAGGTCCAGTGTCTGTGACATGATCCTCACTGCCTTCAGGCGTGAGGCTCGATAGATGAAGAAATACATTGTGCACATAATCAGGAAAGGGAGATAGAAGGCCAGCACAGAGGCTACGATGGCAAAGATCCCATTGGTGACAAACACGCACTCCCTGTTGCTGTCAAAGTTCACACCCGGGATTTCATTCCAACCTTGCATCACTGGGAGGAAGGAAATCATGGAGGAGTAGACCCAGATCGTGATGGCCATGACAATACATCTGTGGGAATGGAGGCACAACCAGCATAGTGTAAGTATGAGACATAGAACGATAGCATCACACAGCATCGAAACAGACCCCTCGGCCCAACTCCTCCATCCCTAAACCATTCCCTAAACTGAACTACTCCCATTTGTCTGCATTTGGTCCATATCTCTCTAAATGTACCTGTCCAAACATCTTCTAAGTGTTGCAATTGTAGCCATCCCTACCACTTCCTCCAGCAGCTCATTTCAAATATGCACCACCCTCTGTGTGCAAAACTGGCCCCTCAGGTCCCTTTTAAATCTTTACCATTTTATTTTAAGCCTATTCCCTCTGGTTTAGGACTCCCTTACTCTAGGGCAAAAAATGCTTGGCTGTTCACCTAACCTGCACCTCTCATGACTTTATAAACTCCTACGAAGCCACCCCTCTGCCTCTGATGCTCCAGGGAATGAAATTCTCCCCTATCCAGCCTTTAATATAATGCAAACCTCCCAGTCTCAGTAAAATCTTTGTAAATCTTTTTTGCAGTTTAATAACATCTTTCCTATAGCAGGGCGACCAGAATTGTGTGCAGAACTCCAAACATGGCCTTACCAAGTCTTGTACAGCTGCAACATGACATCCCAACTCTTGCACTCAATGTTCTGACCGATGAAAGCAGGCAAGCAAAATGTCTTCAAACATGAAAGAGGCTGTACTTTTTCCCATAGGGGCAAGCTGCCCCGTAACTGGGAATCAAAGGTGTTACTGACCTTGCAGTGCTGGGTGGCAAGTCCCTGGGCAGCATTTTCCTGGAAGTGCCCAGTTTAATGCCCATGTAGTTGATGATATCAGCCCATCCCTCGGAGATGTTGTTCCAATCTGAAGGCAAGAAATGCAGTATCCTCAGCAGCGCCACCATGAGAAGTGGCCTCTGCTGGGACTACAGAGTGAAGGAGAAGATCCACCTGGCCCAAGGCAGCTTCAAAGACAACGTAAGGTGGATGGGCTCCTTTCATCAGCCTTGGTGTAGCTGTGAAGGTAGTCATTACCACTTTCCTCCTGGGTCCCTGGACAGGCAACACCGAAGGGCCCTACCCTGGCAACCTGTAGGGAGACCATCAGAATTTACCTGACAACCTCACCATCTTACGGCTGCCTCTCCTAACGACAGTAAAATCCCAGAGAGGTGGTTGGGGTTTGAGGGGGGTTGCCCCCTTGGTTTAGTATTTAACTGGCACCAGGCAGTCAGAAGTTCCTGCCTATGATGAGAGGCCAAAAACTGTTGGGTTCCCCTCTGCCTCTTTATCAGCAATCCTGCCACCAGGAAATGATAACATCCAGGTCTTTTTGAGTTGAGAGATTTCTATTAATAAACAGGTATTTCAAAATGAGTTAAGCAAACTTTTAACTTAATTTGTGTTGCACCTATATCTAGGGGTGGGCTCACACTATGTGTCTAAGGACACAGCAAACTGTACCACTCACCTTGGTGCCAAGCAGGTGGCTACATTGGCTCTAGTTTAGTTGTGGGGAGGCTTACAATGTGGTCAGAGGTCACAGGTTCTAGTCTCACTTTGCACAGTCAATTCACCTTATAATCTAGTGTGGTGATGCTGTAGCTTTAAGAGGTTATTTTATCCTGGTTTCTATTATGGCAGAGATTGAACAAGAGATGCCGAGCTGGCTACTGCACACCACTTGACAAATCGGCTTGGTTTTTTTTTAAATGCAGCCTGAATGGGTTTGGCCAGTCCTCACAGATTTGAGTTTCTGGGTTTTGGTTTTTCAGTCGCATTGGAAGCTATGGGGGTCTCAACTGAGTTGGAAGCTTCAGTGAATGTCTCCAAGCTGCTACCCTCTCTGAATTTTCTCTTGAACTTTCTTTCCCTCCTGGATTGGAGCACTGCATGTGAGAATCTGCGTCTGAATATTCCTTTTGCCAAGTGGTGTGTTTATATTGGAATATTTAATTAGTAATAGTTACTGTGTTTGTCATTCAGTTCGGTCTTCCAGTAGGGTTAAGTTATTCAAAATACCTCTTCCTTTAATTGTATCTTAACTACAGTGTTTAAATAAATTGTATTTTGCTTAATGTTGAGGAGTTTGACCAGGAGCATTGCATCTGGAGCAGACACTTTATATTTGCCTTTAAAATAAGAAAAAAATAAGCTCTAGGCTACCTTTTTAAAATATTTTGAGGAGGTCTGGCCTGGTCCATTAGGCTGGCATCCCACTGCCACCGACAGCACTGTAATCCTAAAAATGGTGCTTCAGGTTGTTTAATACTCCCTCAGTGAAGTGTCTGCTCAGATTATTGGCTCAGATCCCTGGAATAGGATTTAAACACACTCTCAACCAACCCAGAGATAACAGTGCTCCCCACTGAGCTAAAATCATCTATGATTTCCCCTCTGTCTAAAAGGTAGTCTTTGTCATTACGCAGACTAGCCTAAAATCACTGGTTCTTAGAAAATGTAAATCGCTTTGTGAAGTGTTTCGAAATGACTTCAACTGTGATGGAGTTCTGATTGAATATCTATTTCCCCGCACACTCTAAATATTCCATTCTCATTGAGTATGCTGGTTTTTGCTTTCCAGCTCTGTTTTTTTTCACTCAGTAGAACGGAATTTTGTGAATCAATCGCTCTTTATGCTGCAGAAGTGTGAGGTCTGATCATGAGCCTTACCTGCTGCGAGACATTCGTTTGGGGTAATGGTAAGGAGTAGCCACAGAACAGTACCGATCCAAACTGATGAAACAAAGTGTGACAATGGAGGCTGTACAAAACATCACATCAAAGGAGATCCACACCTTGCAGAACAAACGGCCAAACATCCAGATCCCAGTCACCTCGTAGATTATGCTGAGCGAAAGAGACACATGCCTTTAATTCAGAGTGTTCAAAATGATGACGAGTTTCCATGGAGGCCGCATTATGATTGACAGGCATTGGTAAAGACATGGGTTTCAGTTGGCAAAAGAACCAGCAGCAATAGAAGCATAGGAAATTCTCTCTCTTTCCCATTGAATCAAACTTATACAGAAGATGAGATGTTTTTTGGCTCATTATGCCTGTGCTGGTTAACCCAGATCCATCCACATTAATCTCAGCTCTTTATCCACACTTTCATTAGTTATGGTACTGAAAACATATCAAAGCATTTGTTTGTAAACTGTCATGTAGCCTTCTGTCTTGACCACAATGGCCTCCAAACCGTCCTTTATGAAAGTATTTCTCTTCAAACTAGATGTTATATTGCATCCATATTCCCCGTTTATTGGCCTTTCTGCATTGGGGAATTGATTATTCCTTTCCCGATACCGTCTAGACCCCTCATCATTTTCTGCAGTGCAATTAAATCTCTGTCTTGCTTCCAAACAAAATAATTTCACCCTTTCAATCCTTCCTTATCGCTAAAATCCAAATATCACCTTTCTGAGTTTCATCTCAGTGTCATCATATCCTTCCTGAAATGAAATGACTGGAACTGTATGCTTTGCTCCAGCTGTGACCTAATTGATGTGTTACACAGTTGTAGGAATAACCTCCCTGCTCTTCTGTTCTACAACACAGCAATTGAAGAGGGATATCATTGGGTCGTTCTTTTTTTCTTTGATAACTTATGTGTAGACTCATGTTAGTGGAGTTAGAATAATTAATCAATATCCTCAGGAAGTATCAACTCTCCATTAAAATTAAAGCCAATGCATGCAAGGACAGCTCCTATTCCTTAGCCACTACATTAGTTAAATTGATGCATCAGACATAAATTAGCAACTGTTCCTTTTCAAAAAAAAATGACACTGACTTCTATACCAAAAAAGCCATCACCCTAAGCAAATCTACCACAGGCTGGTGAGGTGTTCATTCTAATAATTCCCACAAAATTATCACCCTAATGCATCAGTAAACTATAAAATCAGCATTCATTTTCAAGGAATTCTCTAATTCAATGAATTCAAGCTTTTCTGGCTCTCAGGCTGAACATTTCTTTGATGATTAGCTTACAACTGCTCACACTCTTTTGAACCCTAACCTCTCTACCTCTACCTTCACTTCCCAGCCTTTTTGCCCATCACCCCCTCTACTTTAATCCCTGGAGCCTCCGGCTTTCCCAACTTTGTTACCCATTCCCCCTGACCTTTCAGCCTCCATCTCTCACCTCTGACTCCTGTCTTCCAATCCCCCTGAGTCTCCACTCACCCCCATCCCTTGTAAAGTCTCTTTCTCCCCAGCCACCTTCATGCATCCTATCTGGAGCAGAGTACCACCGCCACCGTACTGAAGCTGAACATCTTGATTGATGCATTGAGAGGTGGTGATACTGAATGTTGGAATTAACTGCCTGAAAGGGTGGTGGGCACAGCTTCAATAACAAATTCCGAAGGAGAATTGGAAATATTCTTTTTTAAAAGGGGTTTAAAAAATTGCAGGGGTACGGAGATGATGGGATTTAATGGAGAGCTTTCTTTCAAACCCTTTCATGGAATGTGGACATTATTAGCAAGGCATGCAATTTGTGTCCATTCTTAATTATCCTTAAACTAGGTAGCTAGCTCAGCAATTTCAAAGGACCGTTGAGAATCAAGCACATTGTTGTGGGTCTGGGAGTCACATGAATGGCAATTTTAAGGTTATCTGAACCACATGGATTATAAAAGTGATAGATGGTAGTTCAATTGGCTGGGATCTTCGAGGCCCACCTGGTGCATATCAAAGGGCAGGTGGGAGAACTCAGTTGGATGCGAGGTTTCCCTCAGTGGTATAAGGTTTTGTGATTACGTTCTTGGAATCTGTTGGTTGGGTTGATGTTCCTGACCTCGAGCATGTTTTGCAAGCATGAGGTTTCATTGACAGGCCTGGCTCAGTCAACATGCTCATGAAAAGACTTTATCATACGTGGGTATGATGTGTTGCTCTTGAATGTTTATAGAGAAGTGTGTGGAACCCGTTTGAGGCAGCTCCGCAGAACGGTCCTTTTCCTCTCCTGCCAGCACAGTGGCCTGCTCCTTGAACTGAGACGGGAACCATACATCAAGTGTCATCCCCATTCTGAGCATATTCCCCGATATTGTGCATGTTTCTCTCCTGCGAAAGGAGGGAGGCATTAAGTGATTGTGCCTGTATCGATTGATACAGAGTGAGATTGCAGCCCCCAGGGCTTCGATTGTCCATGTGCATTATTCACAAGATGAATGTGGAACTAAGGAAGTTAGGTGTTAACAGTTTCTGACTGAAATGTGATTCTGCATTGCTGAAGAGTTGATGAGAAGCCACAAAACATTAAATGATACATGTGCCAAACCGACATGTGAGGTGCTCACCCTCGTAGGATCACCTTTTGTAGGTTTGTCCCTGTTCTATGTAAGACATTGAATGAGAATGAGGCATTTGATGGTGAGGCCTGGCACCCCATCTTGACTGTGGCAGTTCTCTGCAGTGGCAGCCTTACAATACTAACCCATATTCATCAGCAGGAAGCATGTGGTACATACCCTGGCAGAATATGACATTGGAGTCAGATTCTATCAAACCACCCATTGGTACTGACCTCTGAATCCGTGTCTGTCCAGGCTGGCCTCATCAGTTGGGATGGCTCCTTGTCATTCCACATGGAAAATACCTTCTCTTCTCCCGTGGACAGCATTCCTGCCGTCCCTCCCGGGCATTGACATTTCACCCCGGCATTATGAATGAGATTTTTAAAATACCTGGTGCCAAGCAGAAATATGGAAACATCTCCTGTTCTAAGGCCCACTACCTACATAAACCTCCAAAAAAAATTACAAGATTGCAAACCAGTTTTCAGATTTTATTTATCGCATTGAAATTCCACTAACTTGGGCAGCAGGGTGGCTCAGTGGTTAGCACTACTACCTCACAGTGCCAGAGACCCGCATTCAATTCCACCCCCTGGTGACTGTCTGTGTGGAGTTATCACATTCTCCCCATGCCTGTGTGGGTTTCCTCCGGGTGGTCTGGTTTCCTCCCACAGCCCAAAGATGTGCAGGTTTGGTGGATTGGCCATGCTAAATTACCATAATGCCTAGGGATGTTTAGGTTAGGTGGGTTAGACATGGGAAATGGAGGGGAATGGGTTTTGGTGCGATGCGCTTCGGAGGGGCGGTGTGGGCTTGTTGGCCACACTGGCCTGCTTCCACACTCTAGCGATTCTATGATTCAACTATGTGTCTGGGATTGGAACCCCTGACCACAGATTAGCGAGGGAGTCAGGATAATTAGTTCAGAAACATTACCATTTTGCCAACATCTCTGTGCAGCTCCCCTTTTCCAAGAGTTTGTACAGACATGATGACCTACCCTGTACTGCATGAATTGATGGGAATGATCCAAAGGAATCGCTGTTGGGATTAATGCTGTACAGTTACACTCACCTAAAGGGCATGACCAGGCATGCCACCAATAAGTCGGCTGTGGCAAGAGACAGGATGAACATGTAAGTTACTGTTCTCAGTTTCTTTTCCAGAGCAGGGCAGATAAACACCACCATGTTTCCCAACAGTGTCACCAAGTCCACCGTAGTTAGAATGATCCCAACCAGTATCTCTTGGTGAGAGATCCGGATGTGAGAGGCATCCCCATCTCCAGGAGTAGCTGAAGGAAACAGGCTGTTGTTCAAAGAGCTGTTCGCATTCCAGAGGGAACTCATGACTCATTTTCTATAAAGAAATCAGGACAAATAAATAGTTTAAGAAAAAAAATAATTAAAATATTTTACAAAATTCAAATACAAGGAAAAGTTCAATTTCTCTTTAAATGAGTTACTATTTCTGAAGTACTCACAGATTTTTATACCATTATCACCAATGCTAATATTTATGATACCCAGTTACTAATATTATTGATAATGCTCACAAAAGATTAATCAAAGTAATGAAATACTTACACTGATGCCCTGTTCAAATGGCAGAAAAGATGGTTTCCCTGTGCAGCTGAAGTTATGTATAAAACTCCTCAAGAGTACAACCTCAGCTTATTCGGCTGATTTCTGAGAATGGATATTGAGAGGATTTGGTTGGAGAACACAGTGTGCCATCGCAACCTGGGGTCTATTGAGAAAATTGAATAGGATAACATGAGCGTGCAGGAGCATTTATAGAGCAGAATGTCTCAGGCAGGCTGCGCTTCTCGCCAATCAGAGTCGATCAGATAACAAACAGTCATTGCCACTCACAGCTGAAAAGCGGCCCTACCAATCAAGAGTTCTGGACGTCATTGCTTCAATAAAATTCATTTTGACAGCCTGAGTATTCCATTGGCAAAGCACAGATAGCAGGGCTGCATTCTAAACTGATCTGAGTTGTGACGCACAGTCAAGAATGTACACAGTTGATCAGTGACGCCTTCTGAGCAGTCAGAACCTTTGAGGAAACAGTGTTTACTGAAATACTAGCGATACATGACATCCTGAGAATGAACCATTTCTGGATGAGCTTTGACTCTTGTACTGATTAAGTTGTAGAATCACATGAAAACCAATTTAACATCTACAATACTACAGCCTGGGTGCTTTCAAGAGTATCCAAATTAAACAATTCCTTCATATAGCGCCTTTCCCAGCCTTAGAAAGCCCCAGAATGCTTCATAGTTAATTGAAGCATAACCACTATTTTGTACTCAACAAGGCCCTACAAGCAGCATTGAGGTAAATGACTGATTAAAGATTAACGAGGATAACAGTAGAGCTTTCTTTTCTATTTTGAAATATGGTCATGGGATTTATTATGTTGATTGTGAAGAGTACATCTTTTTATTTCTCTGTGTTTTTAATTGTGAATTGAAACAGGAATACAACTGTTGGAGCAGCCATGGGTTGTTGATGGATTATTACAGTTTCTAGAAGCAAACAACCTCATAACCACTGTAACCACTGTTCACTTGGCTGTTGAGTCTACCAGCAGTAAGAGAGAGTGCAGATGAACTGGAATCAAGGGTTCCACAAATGAAGATTCAGCTAGCAACAAGTAGCTGAATGGTTTATGGACGAGTGATGAGTTATTGATGGCAAAGTCTGTCTGGCTGCCAACAACTATATGACTGGATCTCAGAAAACTGAACAATTTGGGGCTGTGAACAAGGCAGGAAGAAGACATCAGATCTCCACTAACTCAGGAGCCATGTCTGTTCTGTTTAAGCCTGCGAAAAAACAGTTTATTTTTCTTTCAACAGTAGTGTTTAATGGATGATCTTTTATAAGTGTGTAGCCTAACCCTAACCTTGTACCCCAAGAAAATCAGGGAAAGCATCTGGAGAAAGATGACTGAGAAGCAGTATTCTATGAAAACAAAAATCATTTCAGTAGATCCTGAACATAGGGACTATTGAAATGTTTTCTCAGCATTCCCCTCCATTCATAAAACTCATGATTTTTTTCTCCCATTGTCTGTTTGTGTGTATAAAGTTGAGGATTTAAAGGAATTAGAGCAATTACAAGTGGAGTTATATGTTAATGGGCATAATTGCTTACCTGCAAGGTAGAGGCAAGATACAAGTCAGCCACAATTTTATTGCATTCATATGAGGGGCTGGATGGCTATTTCCTATGAACAACTCTACTTACTTGAAAACATGGATTAAAATAGAGAAGGATCTGAACACCAGGATGTAACAAAGTGTGGAGCTGGATGAACACAGCAGGATAAGCTCCATCCCTGTCCCTTTAATTTGTCTGTCTCCTCTCCAACAATCTTCTCCTCTGTCCATCTTCGATTCTCCTCCCCCTCTCTCCCTATTTATTTCAGAACCCTCTCCCCATCCCCCTTTTCTGATGAAGGGTCTAGGCCGGAAACGTCAGCTTTTGTGCTCCTGAGATGCTGTTTGGCCTGCTGTGTTCATCCAACTCCACACTTTGTTGTCTCGGATTCTCCAGCATCTGCAGCTCCCATTATCTCTGTACACCAGAATATATCCGCTTACAATAAAATGGAATATGGAAGTGTCAGGAGCTGTGTAGAGACATTTAAAACAAAGAGCTTAGAGGCACAGCGGAATAAGTTTTGATGCTGACATTTGAACATTGACTCATAACCTGCACAGAGGAAAGCCTTACATTTGATGTGGGACAACCACACATCCTTAATGAGGTGCCATTTGGAGATTTGTCCAGAACAATGACAGTACCTTTGAAGGAATGTAGGTATCACTGAGTATCTAGCCCAGCATTTATTGCTTATCCTGAACTGCTTTTGAAAAGATGAGGTGATCTACCATCTCAAAATACTATGGCTTAGGGATGTCCACAGATGTGTCAGGGTGGGAGTTCTTGGATTTTGACCCATAGACATTGAAGCTACAGAAACATATACTTCTAAGACAGGATGGTGTGTGACTTGGAGGGGAATTTGGATGCCGTGGTGCTCCCATGCATCTCCTGCCCTTATGTACTAGGGAGCATGTGTGGCATCCTGACTTCTGGCTACTGATTGAGGTCAGATACTGAGATCCATTGCTGCGGAACATTGCAGTACTGAGTGGTAGACCTCTGCTAACAAAGACCAGGCGGCTGAGACAAGGCCAAATAGTGGATTCTGCGAACCCTGAGCACCAACTCCTGGACAGAAGAGGAATTCCTCAGCAGCCTGAGGGTGAGGGAACCCGAGCTCAGAGCACGGGCTGACAAAGGACCAGAAGCAAAGACGAGATGGACAGCAAGAAAGGCAGAGAACACAAGAGAGAGAGAGAGAGAAAACACAGGAGCTGGAGCAGAGTTCCAAACTGGTGGAGCTGCAGCAGTGAGGAGCTAGGGCCTCAAAATGAGCAGACAGAGGGTTAGAGGTTCAGGAGATGACAATGGAACAAGCATGTCAATGCAGGGGACTCTCTGAATAGCACCCCACAAGGGGACACAGATTTACCTTGTGTCAGGGAACCCAAGGTCATGGGAAATTAGCAGCAGGAGCTATTGAACTTCATAACCACCTGATTTGAGATCAGGGATCGGCAACATCAGCCATCAATGTAAACAGCTCATTCCTCAAAGTTAAGCTTTTCCATTAATGTTTATAAAGATCCGAGGCAGGCAGAATAAATAATCTCTGTAAATCCTGTGTGTCATTTCTGTATTTGAATCATATTTGTCCAAGGTGGTGAAGGCCATTGCATTAGAAGGCAACTTTTAAAAAATATAGTACAAAGAGCTATATCTTGTCCTTCAGAGCAAAGGGATGAGTTTCAAATGTATTATTCTAGCAATTGTAGCATGGAAGCAAAAGAAAATTAAATTAAACACTTGATTTGCACAGGAGATATAATTCACTTGTTGCGTGGTTATCATTTTTCACAAAGGATAAAGAAGTTGGACAAAAGTCTTACGATTATCAGTGACTGTAAATTGAGAAGTTGAGGTGTAAAGGGAGAGCCGCGAACCCTGGATGAGAGAACTTAGGAAATGCTGAGATTTAATCTATCAGAAAAGTTGCATGGCCATATCAGATCAGGAACTCCAGTAGATTCAAATTCCAAAATCTACCATGGTAGAGATTTGAACTCAAGATGCTAGAACATTACCCGTGTCTCTGGGTTAATAGATTAGCATTAATACCACTAGGCTATCACTCCCCCTTAATGCATGGATGAGGGTAACATCGATATAGTATTTGCCAGCAGTGCAGATCAGGTTCAATGCTCTTCTTGATGAGATGAATGAAACAACAACAGACACATTGAGTCCAGGCCCCATGCAGCCCCAGGCCCATGGCTGGCTCTGGCTTGGGCATGGTGGTCCCAGGGCCTGCAGCATCGGTGGTGGATGAGTCCAGAGCCAGGACCCCAGTGACCAATGACTGGCAACAGCATTTGCAGGAGCATTGGATGGCAAACAAGAGGTATAAGGCCAGGCCCATGCTCCAGCTCTGATGCTGTAGTAGTGATAGCAGTGGCAACAGCAGAGGTAGGGCCATAACTAAAACCCCAGAACCCGTTTCAGAGACTCCAGCCAATGCTAATCAGTGACTGGAGGAGCAGCAGAGGACGAACAAGAAGAAGAGAGAAAGATGAGCCCAACTGCAGTAAAATCTTGCATTATTTACAGTATTTCAAGGTGGCAGTGGTGTGTGGTGGCTCTTCATGTTTAACATGTGAAAGATACTTTTCATTGTATTTTTATACACATGTGATGACAAATTTAAATCTCAATAATGAGCCATTTATCAGAGATAGTAGGAACTGCAGATGCTGGAGAATCAAGTTTACAAAGTGTAGAGCTGGATGAAGACAGCAGGCCAAGCAGCATCTTAGGAGCACAAAAGCTAATGTTTCTGGCCTAGGCCCTTCATCAGAGGGTCTAGGCCTGAAACGTCAGCTTTTCTGCTCCTAAGATGCTGCTTGGCCTGCTGTCTTCATCCAGCTCTACACTTCGTAATCTCTCATTAGCCATTTATGTTTTGTTAAGAAGCAATGGTGCTCTTCTTCAAGAGTAAACTGCATTAGCTTCTTCAACTCCAAGGTAACTTGTTTATTAACAGCTGATACAGTTTCCCCATTGATAGCAAGTCAGATCCCCTCGAAGTGCTGTGTAGCCACAATGATCTGAATTCGCTTTATCAGTGATTGCTACCTTCAAAGGAAGATCAGAGTTATAATTTTGAAGACATTTTCTTATCCTGGCATTGGAGTTGGAATATTCAGTGAGGGGAAGGGTAAAATCGCTATAGGGGAGAGAGAGAGGCAACTGGTGGTGATTTTAACCTGAGGGTCACCAGGCCTTAGACAAAGGGACAGTGTTGAGAAAGCAGTGCCTTGCTTGGAACCTGAGCTGATGCAGGAATTGAACTTGTGCTGTTGCTGTCGCTGTGTGTTGCTAATCAGAGAACCGCTCTGAATTCTCTACTCTTCATATGTTCTTCTCAAGGGCCACAGTGGGCCAAATTCGATAGTGATGGGTTAGATTTGTTTTAGCCAATTTCGTTGCCTGAAATCTGACTGGCTAGCTTGAAAACGAAAAGTATGGAGTAGGTGTGGAAATGGATTCAAATGGAGAGAAGGTAAACAATAGGGGCGTCTTTGATCTCTAATTTTTTAATTGCTGAAGATTTCAGTTTCTGGGAAGGTCTTTTTACGAAGAAGGACCTTGGACATCTCTGTGTGACCCCTCTTAATATTTCGACTTCTTTCATAGGACCTCTGCAGTGTAGAATAAGGCCACCCAGCCAACTGATCCACACTGATCTCTGAAGAGCATCCCATCCAGTCCCATTTCCCTACCCTATCCCTGTAAAGCTCCATTTCCTAACCTGCGTGTTGTTGGACTGGGGGAGGAGACAGGAGCACCCAGAGGGACCCCATAGAGACACAGGGAGAATGTGCAAACTCCACAAGGATAGTCGGTCGAGAGTGGAATTAAACCAAGATGCCTGGCTCTGTGAGGCAGTAGTGCTAACCACTGAACCACCATGCCACCCCTAGTCATTGTGCCACTCTTTCTGCCACCATATCACCTCAATCATCTCCACTGAAATGGAGTTGCCTCATTGGTCTAGAAATTCTACCACTGAGGCATCTTGTTTATTTAATGTAAGAATCCAGCCCATTTCCTGACAGTGGATAGAGTTCCTTATGTTTATTATCAGCATTGTAGATGATGTCAGTTTTTACTGTCCGTTCCTAGTTATCCCGAGCAATGTCTGTAATTATTTAAGTGTTTGACGAACCTCGATTAGGCTCATTAGGTCACTTCAGGGAGCAGGTTGGAGTCAACCACATAGACCAGGCAAGGTGAGCATTCCTCCATAGTCCAGCCCAGCCACAATCCATTACCAAACACACTACAGGTGATCCTAAATTGAGCAATGAGTGAAATCAGATCAAGGACTCCAACCCTGGGCTTTCATTACAGTGGGACAAAAAGAATGGGGTGGAATTATCCAGACACCCAAAGTGAAAAATCCCCTCTGTAGGCTCCAAGAGTATCAGCCATGATCATAATGAATGTACATGATGTGCACTGCAACAAAAGTCTTTTAAGTAGTAAACAAAACAGGATTAGAAGCAGACATTACAGGGCCTGGAATGAGGAACAATGGATATAGACTTAGAAGAAGGAGCAGTAGAGAACTAAAGAGAACTGACAAGCTGTGAAATTCACACTTTACAGATGCCTGCTCGTTTGCAGTTGTGCTGAAATCGGCAATATTCCCCAGATGACCTTCCCATTGCTCTCCTGCCTGCCCCGAGCTGTTTGCAATTCCGTGTAGGCCGACTGGGTCAGCCTTACACGAGGAGAATACTTTATGATGGATGAAAAAAATAACAGTCACAGTTTTGCGGTGGCACAGTGACTCAGTGGTCAGCATTACTGCCTTACAGCGCTCAGGGCTTGGGTTCAATTCCACCCTCAGACACTGTCTGGGTGAAGATGACACTTTTCTGATGAAGGGTCTAGACCCGAAACAATAGCTTTTGTGCTCCTCTGATGCTGCTTGGCCTGCTGTGTTCACCCAGCTCTACACTTTGTTATCTCACACTCTCCCTGTGTCTGCATGGGTTGCCTCCATGTGTTCCGGTTTCCTCCTGCAGTCCAACGATGTTCAGTGTAGATGGGTTGACCATGCGAAATTGTCCGTGATGTGCACATTTGGTGAGTTAACTGTAGTGAATGTGAAGCTGCGGGGATAGGGTGGATGCTCTTTGGGACGTTATTGCCAAAACGATGGGCTAAATGGCCTCTATCTGCACTGTAGGGATTCTGTGATTCTTATCCGGTTTCAATTTTTCATTTGAGTCTGATGAGAGGAATTCAGGAGCAGGGGGAAGCTCAGAAAGGCAGCCTGCTCAGGAGCCTAAAGTGAGGGGTTGGCAACAGCCTCCCTTCCACATTAGACATCCTTCTGCTCTGGGTGCTCCATTCTCGATGGCCTCCTCAGGACATGTCTCTCACCTCACTGCAGTATGGCCTTCTTGGTCCTGCACTGTAGGGGTCTGAATTTGGTGACTGTTTGTAGTCACGTTCTGGGCGTTGTGTGTGTGACACTGCTGACTCAACTCCAGCTGCTGCAGCAGGATTAGATCTTTAGAGGTGGGACTTGCTGCCAGGAGAGGGTGTGTAATCCCCTCCCCAGACAATGTGCACCCCTTGGAGCGTTAAACATCTGTGAGGCAGTCAGTTCAGGTGGCTAACAAATTCTCTGCTGATCCGTCGACTGGCTGCACAGAAGATCCTACTATTGATAAGTACTGCCCTAGGTTAAAACCCAAGTTTGATTTGAAAAGGGAAATGGAGTGAAAATGCATTTGGGTCAAGACATCGTACGGCTTCAAGAAGGACTTATGGCTAAAGGGATCACAGGGTACAGCAGAAAAGCAGGAGCAGGGTACAGATTCAGGTGATTGGCCATGATTATAATGAATGGCAGAACAAGTTCGAAGGGCTGAATGGCTTCTTCTGCTCCTATTTTCTATGATCCTGCGTTTTCATATGGAAATAAGCTATTCCAATACAGTGCAGGCTACTTATTTGCAAGGAAAACAACCAGTAAAATGGCCTATGAAACTAGAGTCCAGAACTCTGTTGGACAAACTCAACAGATCCGGCAGCATCTATGGCAAGACAGTAGAGCTAATATTTCAAGCCTGGTGACCCTTCTTCAAAATGCAAAGACCTACTGTACATCGCTGGGAAATTCTATTTTTGGTGGCTGTTGGATAGTGGGGACAGTAACTGATAACTGCTGTAATACGGGGCTCGGTTCTGAGCCTAAAAATTAATCATCCAGGTTGGCCAGGCAGAGACAACTTTGCTCAGCATCCAAACTAACCAGGTAACTTAACTTTGACATAGCAAAGAAAATTAAAATTTCTCTCCACTTTCCAGCACTCAAAATACCTTCAGTGATTTCATCAATAATTCAAACTAGCCACTTATGCTGGCAAGTTTGCCTTTGAATGTCCATTATTCAATTTTGTTGGCTCATCACAGAAATTTCAGCCCAAGATAAATCCCAAATACAAAAGATACATGGCCAATGATAAAAGATCAGAATCACCTGGGGTATGTAATTGGTTCGTGCTGTAGGCTGTAACACAAACATAGTGCATAGCAAGAAATAACAAGGTGTAGAGCTGGATGAACATGGCAGGCCAAGCAGCATCAAAAGAGCAGGAAAGCTGATGTTTTGGCTCGGGACCCTTCTGCAGAAATGGAGTGCATAGCAAACCTGTTTTGGTGCTGGTGTTTGACTAGACAAACAAAACACATATAAATAGGGCAGAGATAGTAAGAACTGCTGATGCTGGAGTCAGAGATAACACGGTGTGGAACTGAAGGAACATAACAGGCCAGGCAGCAGCAGAAGAGCAGGAAAGCTGATGGTTCAGGTCAGGACCCTTCTTCAGAAAGAAACAATCCAAAACATCAGCTTTCCTTCCTGTGATGCTGCCTGGCCTTATGAACAAATATGGCAACAGCCTGCAGTCCAACGAGAGACACACTGTTTCACTCTAATAATCACAGAATCCCGACAGAGTGGAAAGAGGCTGTTCAGCCTGTTGATATTACAACATTTTGAAGAGCATTTCACCTAGTCCCAGTCCCCTGTCTTATCCCCATATTTCCCATGGTTAACCCACCCAGCATACACACTACAGGAGCAGTTTAGCATGACTGATTCACCTAACCTGCGCATCTTTAGACTGTAGGAGGAAACCGGAGCACCCGGAGGAAGCACACACAGACACGGGGAGAACATGCAAACTCCACACAGACAGTCGTCCAAAGCAGGAATCAAACCCAGGTTCCTGGCACTGTGAGGGAGCAGTACTGAGCACTGAGTCACCAAGTCATTCTGTTCGCCTGAACCAACTCCGATCTTACACCGTTATCCTTAACTTTACATGTGGGAACAAATCTTATTGCTCTTTTGTACACACCTTACATGATGGGTAACTGAAACTGAATCTTAAATTTGATACACCGACCTAACAATGTCAGCAATGAATCAGCGGATGTACTGATTTGGTTGCACTTTCATCTCTGACTCAGAAGATTATGGATGCAAGACATTCCCCTTTTCCCTTCTGAGTTTTAAACGCATAATCTAGGCTGAGCTTGTTGGATCCATTCAGCAAATGTGTCAGCCTGGGACCTTGGTGTGTCTTCTCAGGGGATCACAAAAGTTCCTCTGGCAATATTGAAGTTATTCTCAAAAAATAATCTCTCAAGTTAAAATCAGAATACTTGGTCATTTAATTTTATTATTGCCCTGTGGATGCTTGATTATATGAAAATTGATGCTTTACCTGAAATTTGATGCTGATGTGAAAGTCGTGAAACAGTTTGGATATGTTCAGATAGTAAGAAGTGATGTAGAAATGTGAATACTTTCTTTTCCTTTATGTTCACAACGCAATCTCTAAGGAGGAAATTTGTCTCTGTTCCGTAAGGTTTTGCTGGTCTTTCTTATTGCTTCTCTACATCGTTTAGTCATTTGAAGTGCACGTTTCCTATTCTTCTCCAGCAATTTACAAAATCTCCTGTAGCTAACTTTTATTCTTGAGTATAATCTTTTTTGACCTGCATGTAACGCAGTCTATATAAAGGGGCACAGAGCTGCCAGTCAAATCTCCCATCGCCATTGTTAATAATCAAATATGATTGTCGAGACAGATGTTTTAGTTATTACAGTTTGAATGCCAGGACAATGAGCTACATAATTTGTGAGGTAGCTTTTTGTGATAGATATTTGATTCAACTGCTTTATGTTAGTTTCCTTTCTAACTAAATTCTCATTGGGTGAAAGCATCTCTGTAGTTGCCAGGAGACACAACTTAGTTGCTGTAGTGATAACCGAAAGGAAATGCTTATTCAGAATGGTAGAGACGTGGTTATAGGACAGTGAGCTGGGATTAAATCACAAAACAGTCTATCCCTAAAGTGCCTTGCTGCTCTTTTGTGTTAGATTGAAACGTGCATGTGCCATGCTAAAAGAAAATAGTTTAATGTTGAAGCTCGCTTCATTTTAAAGGAGGGTTCAGAAAAGTGAATGGTTTGATTAAAATAAAGGGCACAGGCATTTCATGTCTTCATTATTAACTGGGCACATTTTATTTGTAAAATGTTTCTTGTGAAAAATGTACTTTGGGTTTGTTACATGTTGTGACATCTCAGGTACAGGGTTTTCTGTTGTTGATAGCTCTGGTGACTCATAGGAGATTTCACAGGGCACAAAGTGTGATGAGTGCATTGTACAAGAATTTCTAGGTATACCTCTGAGATGTTATGAGTCTTGTACACTAGATCCAGGTTCAATTCTCACAGAATCAAATCAGATTGGGTTGCTTTGGGACTGGGGTGGTTCCAGTAGGAGACACATGAAAAGCTAGATCCCACTGCCTAGATAGAAGTTTTAAACCTCAATATCTAGTAAGATTTGATGAGGTGTCTTTAAACAATAAAGAAAAAAAAAACTTCCAAATGAGGTGGAACAGAGCCCAGGAAATCAATCAGCTCCAAGAAGGTTGGATGGTCATTTAGATATTTTAATGAGGATGCAGGCATTTGATTTTGCATCTCCTCCAGCTTTATCACTAGATGACTGAATTTCCTAGTCCTTAAAAGCAGAACATTTCAAGGGAGTCATGGACTGCTCGGTTTTGGAGTGCAGTATTTGCCTCAGGTCAGGAGATGAGGAAGTGCTTTTCCACAGCTTCACACGTTAACCTGTCTCTCTCCTTCATTGATCCTGACATTATCATAAGAATTCTAACTTTCTATGCTGGGACCCCATCAATGATATTACCATTGCTGTGTGGTCCCTCAGTCCTAGAACACTCTTTATCAGCTATCACTGCCACAATCTTCCTGCAAACTCCCAATTTAACCCTCTGAATATATAAGCTGCACCCTCTCACAGCAGTACAAATGTGCGTGACAGCATTTTCAACTTTATTTGTTTCTCCCTCATCCATTATAAGCATTCTGTGGACTGCCTGTAGAACCAGTGTTATTTTCAATATGAGCAGTTATTCACTTATATTCACAAGGTGGCACAGCGGTTAGCACTGTGGCCTTGTGGTGCCAGGGACTTAGGCTTGATTCTAGCCTCGGGTGTCTGTCTGGGTGGAGTTTGCATGTTCTTCCGTGACTGCGTGGGTTTCCTTTAGGTGCTCCAGTTTCCTCTCACAGTCCAAAGATGTGCAGGTTAGATGCATTGTCCATGTTGAAGTGTTCAGGGATGTGCAGGGTTAATGGGATATGCAGGGATGGGGTGGGTCTGGGTGTTGATGCTCTTCAGAGAGGTCAGTGTGGACTCAATGGGTAAAATGGCCTGCTTCCACACTGTAGGGATTCTATTCAAAAGTACGTGTTAATATTTTTGTTTTGCTGCATGATTAACACTGCCAGGCTAAGCAATAATTCTGTCTTCAACAAGCACAGGCACATGTTATGATGGGCCTTCCCCACCACCTTTGTTGTCTCTGCTGTCATTATAGCAAATTCAGTATTACATAAGTGGATATTGTTAAATGGGATCAAAGCTCTCAGAATTACAGGAGATGCTGCGCGAAATTCATTGGAGCAGTCTCTGAGAATTATCTCTGGCAATATTTCGTTGAGCTTGAACTGAGGGAGTTGTCCAATAAAGTGTAAAGTCTCCATGAGATCTTCCAATGGCTCTGCTGAGGCAGAAGTTGACAGATTTGTTTCAATCAAAGAAGAGAGTGGCATTGTGGCTGCACAGGACATAGGTTAAGCCACTTTTGGAGTACCGTGCTCCTTTTTGGTTTTCCTTGCTTTTGGAGAGATGTGAAACTTGAAATGGTTCAGAAAAGATTTACAAGCATGTTGCCGGAGTTGGAGACCCTGAGCTATAGTGAGAGACCGAATAGACTGGGGTTATTTTCCCTGGAGCATCGGATACTGAGGGGTGACCTTATAGAGGCTTATAAAATTATGAGGGGCATAGACTGGGTGAATAGCCAAGGTAGGGGGGTCCAAAACTAAAGTGTATAGGTTTAAGGTGAGAGGGGAAAGATTTAAGAGGGATTCGAAAGGCAATTTTTTTCATGCAGAGGGTGGTACGTGTATAGAATGAGCTGCCAGAGGAAGTTGTGGAGGTTGGCACACAATTACAACATTTAAAAGGCATCTGGATGAGTATATTAATGGGAAGTGTTTAGAGGAACATTGGGCCAAATGCTGGAAAATGGGACTAGATTAAGTTAGGATATCTGGTTGACGTGGATGAGTTAAACTGAAAGGTATGTTTCTGTGCTGTACACCGCTATGACTGTACGTCACTGCGCTAGTAATTCAGAATCCTGTGGAGGATTACATAACAAATTCCCAAATTAAAATCTGGAATTAAAAGTTAGCTGAATTGTCAATTGTTGTAAAAAAAATCCATCTGGTTCACAACTGTCTTTTAGGGAAGGAAATCTGCTATCCTGCCTACATGTAATTGAGAGATAGTAAGAACTGCCGATGCTGGAGTCAGGGATAACACAGCATTCAGATGGAGGTACACGGTGAGCCACGCACCATCAGAGGAGCAAGAAAGATGATATTTCAGGTCGGGACCCTTCTTCAGAAAGATTTCCGAAGAAGGGTCCTGACCCGAAATGTCAGCTTTCCTGTTCCTATGACGCTGCCTGGCCTGCTGTGTTCCTCCAGTTCACACTGTGTTACATGAAATTCAAGTCCACTGCAATGTTGATGAAGCTTAACTGTCCGCTCAGTTTAAGAGTCAGTTAGTGATGAGTAATAAATGCTGGCCCAGCATGCATCCTTGAATAAATGCTAAAAGATGTCCTCAGTTAGATGATTGAGGCCCATGAGCATGTGGAAGGTTATTCCATTGAGTTTTAGCAAGTAGGTATTGGTTCAATGAGAGAGGAAAACAGTGCTATCAGCAATGGTTTAATTACATTAAAGATGATGTTTCTGGACAAAAAGAATGCAGTACATCAAAAATATCTGTCATTACCCTCTCTTTAATGTTACTGACACTGACAATCAGGGTAACCTTTTCTAAGGTTGGCAGGACAACTGCTACCTTTTTCAGAATTACAAAACAATCAAACTGAATGGAAAATAGTTTGCAATATAAAGAGTTTGTGTTGAGATTTTTAGAGCAAATATTTTATTACAATTGTACCAAAAGTCCCATGTAACCTTATCCAACAATGCCTTCCATTAGAATACAACAATAATTTTAAAACAAAACAAACAAATTGCTTTTTCTGCAGGTCTGGTGCCACAGGTTAACAAAGTGGTGAAGAAGGCGTTTGGCATACTTGCCTTCATCAGTCAGAGCATTGAATGTATGAGTTAGAGTGTCATGCGGCTGTACAAGACATTGATAAGGCCACATTTGGAGCACTGTGTACAATTCTGGTCGCCCTGCAAAAGGAAGGTGGTTATTAAACTGGAGAGGGTGCAGAAAAGATTACAAGGATCTAACTGAGACTGGATGGTTTGAGTTATAAGGAGAGGCTGTATAGTCTTGGACCCTTTCCCTGCAGTGTAGGAGCCTGAATACTGTCCTTGGAGGGGTTTAGAAAATCATGAGGTGCTTAAATAAGGTGAACAGTCAAGGTCATTTCCACAGGGTAGGGGAATCCAAAACTAGAGACCATAGGTTTAAGGTGAGAGGGAAATCATTTAAAAGGGACTCAAAGGGCAACTATTTCACACAGAGGGTGGTGTATATTTGGAGTGAGCTTCCAGAGGAAGTGGTAGAGGCAGGCACAATTACAATGTTTAAAAGGCATTTGGACAGGTACATGAATAGGAAAGGTTTAGAGGGATATGTGTCATGCAGGCAAATAGGACAAGTTTAGTTTAAGAAACTTTGTCGGCATGGACGCGTTGGGCCGAAGGGTCTGTTTCCATGCTGCCTGACTCGACGACTCTATAACGGGTTGTGGGCATCACTGGCAAGGCCAGGAATTGTTGTTTACCTCTAATTGCTGTTGAGAAAATGGATTGATATGCATTTTACTTCCACCTCAATATCTTTTCCTGATCTGGCCATGCTTATGTTATCCCTCATAATCCTCAAAAGAACTAAGATATAAGTAATATGCGATGATCCAACAGCCATTTATTGCTGACATATGAATATTACATTGACAGGCATATCCACGAGTGGGCCAGCACTAAGTTATCTAGAGTAGAAACCTTCCTTTAGCATGTCATACCTCAAGTAACTTGAGTTAAGATGGTGTCTGAGACATTTATACCATCAGGACACATGTTATTATATAGTCATCATATTATGAGCACATACTGACATGCTGTGTCTACTAAAGGGGTATCGATTATGAGTTGCCACAAGACAGTGAAGAACTTCTTGAACCACTCCAGTCCATGAGGTGTAAGTAAGTGTTGATAGGTAGGGATTTTGATTCAGCTAAATTGAAGGAATAGCTATATGATTTCAAATTAGAATTGTGCATTGGCATGGATGGGAAATTGAAAATGGAGGTTTCCAATTTCCTTGCTGCACTTGCACTTCTAGATGGTAAAGATGTGGAAGTGTTGGAAAAGGTGCAGAAGAGATTTATCAGGATGTTGCCTGGAATGCAGGGAAGGCCTGACAAGGAAATGTTGAGAGAGCTAGGGATTTTCTCTTTAGAATGACAAAGAATGAGAGGTGACTTGATAGAGGTGTACAAAATGAACAGAGGTATAAATAGAGTAGACAGCCAGGGACATTTTCCAAGGGTGGAGGTAGCAATTATGAGGGGATATGGCTTTAAAGTGAGTGGAGGTAGATATAGGGGAGACGTCAGAGGGCAGTTCTTTACTCAGAGAGTGGTAGGGGTGTGGAATGCATTGCCGGAGAGGGTAGTGGAGTCAGCCTCATTAGGGGCATTTAAGCGGCTATTAGATAAGCATATGGATGATAGTATAAGGTAGGGGTGGAGGTTAGATAGACCTTAGATTTAGGGTAAAAGTTCCACAACATCATGGGCTGAAGGACCTGTACTGTGCTATACTGTTCTGTGTTCTGTGTTCTGTATTCTAAAGGTACAGGTTTGGAAGATACGACGACATTAGCCTTGGTGAGTTTGATACAATGTGTCCTGTAGAAGGTGCACACAGATCCTACTGTGTGTTGGTGAAGGAGTAAATGTTTGAGATAACACAGTGTGGGAGTTGGAGGTACTCAGCAGGCCAGACAGCATCAAAGGAGCAGGAAAGCTGACTTTTTAGGTTGGGACTCTTCTTCAGAAATGGAAGAGGTAGCTCTGAAATAAATAGAGAGAGGAGAGATAGGGCTGGGGGAGGTAGGGGGATGGTAATAGATGAGTACAGGTAGGTAGTGGTGGGGATTGGTCAGTGAGGTCGGAAAAACAGATAGGTGGGAGAGAAGATAGACAGGTCAAGGAGGCGGGGTTGAGAGGGGGTGAGGAAGGTAGGTGGGATAGTGATAGGTTAGTCCAGGTAGGCAGTGATGGAGATTGGTCAATGAGGTGGGAGGAGAGGCTAGGTGAAGGAGATGGGGTTGGTCATGGGATGAAGCCGAGGTTGGGGAGATTTTGAAATTAGTAAAGTCCACATTGAGACCATTGGGTTGTGGGCTCCCAAAGCGGAATATGAAGTGCTGCTCCTCCAGTTTCTGGGTCTAATGCTGTATCTTTGCCTTGGGTGGTGTTGAACTTTTTGGGTTTGATGAAGCTACAGTCTTTAAGGTTGGTGGAGTGTATGCCTTCACACACCCAATTTTTGATCATACTAACACCCACTAATCCCTCATACTCCCCAATTCCTATCCCCCAAATTCCTCCACTTGAACACACACTATCCCACACCAACCCTCACTACACCTGCTATTCTTACCAACTCCATCCCACAGCAACATCAACTACACTCCCACTCTCAACTACACCATCCCATGCCAACATGCAATGCTCCTCACTATCACACACCCTATGCCCCTAATGATACTGCCCCATTCTCCCTATACCCATTATAAAATTCAAGTCCAGTCAGGATTGAGATCATATCGTTCAAGATTCAACATCAGAGGTCATTCTAAGAAAAATAAATAAACAACAAAACTCACAGTTAACCTTGGAGAAAAGAAAACGTGTATGGATGAGCTCCCTGCAGGGAAGCAGTTAAGTGACCAATTTTTAAGTGTAATCACATTTGCTTTTGTAAATTTACAGCAGTGAGTAGAGCAGGTACTTTTTTGATCATATGTTTTTATTCAGATTTGTCTCTTGATTAAACTTTAAAAATATAAAAGCACAGACACTAAGCTAGCCTAGAGCAATGTTTCTTGGAGCAGTAAGACAGTGCTATTTTCTGGGTCTGTGTATTGTTAATGTGCAAGGATGGCCTTTAGGAGAGTGATGTGTTCTTCCTGCTGGAAGTGGGAGATTAGGGAGAGTTTAGTGATGATTATGTCTACAGCAAGAGTGTTTTGTTGCAAATCCTATCGGATCACGTGGATCAGTTGAAACAGCAGTTAGAAGCAATGAGGAATTTACAGGAGTTAGGGGTGTGATGGATGGTAGTTACAAGAAGGGAGCTGAACTAAAGATACAGTCAGGTGGATGAGTGGCCTCCAGGAAAGGTAGGAGAGGGAGGCAGGTAGCGCAGGAATCTCCTATGGCTATCTCCATCTCAAATAAGTATGCTTGTTTGGAAATTGGAGGGGGTGATGGACTCTCAGGGGAATGTAACACTGACAGCCAGGTTACTGGTACCAAGACTGGCTCTAATGTAATGAGGGATATGGCAAGTTCCAAGCGATCAATTGCGTGAGGGGACTCTCTAGTGAGAGGTACAGTCAGATGTTTCTGTGGCCAACAGGTAGACGTCAGAATGGTGTGTTGCTTCCCTGGAGCCAGGATTGAGGATCTCTTGGACACGGTGAAGAATATTCTCAAAAGGGACAAGGACCGGTAGGAGGTTGTTGTACACATTGGAACTAAGGACATAGGTGAAGAAGAGGACAAGACTCTGAAGAGAGAATATAAGAAGTTGGACAGGAATTTAAAAAGTAGATTCTCTTTAGATAGTAATATCCGGATTACTTCCGGTACCACGAGCTAGCGAGGTTAGGAATAGGGATACAGAGCAGATGAATCTGTGGCTGAGATGCTGGAGCGAGGGAGAATGATTCACATTTTCAGATCATTGAATGTCTTCTGGGATAGAAGTGACATGCATAAGGAGGACAGAATGCACCTGAAATGCAAGGGGGTGGGGGAGCGAAGGTACTTGTGGGGAGATTTGCTAGAGCTGCTTGGGAGGATTTAAACTGGTAATTTTTTTGGGGGGGCGATGATGGGTGGGACCGAGGGAAATTAGTCTGAGACCAGTGTATTTTGGACAAGGGACAAATCAAACAGACAAGGCAGAGAACAAGTTCGGACTGATATATTGAAGTGCATTTATTTCAATACGAGAGGCCTAACAGGTAAGGCAGATCATCTCAGGGCATGCTTGGGAACATGGGACTGGGATAACATAGCAACTTCAGAGATTTAGCTCAGGGATGGACAGGACTGGAAGCTTAATGTTCCAGAGTATAGATGTTATAGGAAGGATAGAAAGGGCGAACAGGACAGGAGGGGGAGTGCTGTTTTTGGTTAGAGATAGCATTACGACTGTACTTAGGGAGGATATTCCTGGGAATACATCCAGGGAAGTTATTTGGATGGAACTGAGAAGTAAGAAAATGATCACCTTATTGGGGGTTGTTACTCTAGGCCACCCAGTGGGAAATTGAGAAACAAATTTTTCAGAGGATCACAGTTATCTATAAAATTAATAGGTTGGTTATGGTAGAGGACTTTAACTTTCCAAACATAGGCTGTGACTGTCGTAGTGTTAAGAGCGTGGATACAGAGGAATTTGTTAAGTGTGTACGAGAAAATGTTCTTATGCAATGGATATACCCACTGGAGAAGGAGCAAAACCTGACCTACTCTTGGAAAATAAGGCAGGGGCAGGTGACTAAGGTGCCAGTGGGGGAACACTTTGGGGCCAGTGACCATAACTCTATTAGTTTTAGAACAGTGATGGAATAGGATAGACCAGATCCAAAAGTTGAAGTTCTACATTGGAGGAAGGCCAATTTTGATGGTATTCGGCAAGTACTTTCAAAAGTTGATTGCGGGCAGATGTTTGCAAATAAAAGCATGGCTGGAAAATGGGATGTCTTTGAAAATGAGATAACGAGAGTCAAGAGACAGTATGTTCCTGTCAGGGTGAAAGGCAAGGCTGGCAGGTGTAGGGATTATTAGATGACTAGGCAAGTTGAGGTTTCGGCCAAGAATAAGAAGGAATCAGGTCTGAAAGCAGAGATTGAGTGACTCCCTGGAAGAGTATAAAGTCAGTAGGAATATATTTGATAGGGAAATCAGGAGGGAAAAAAGGAGACACGAGGTGCTCTGGCAAGTGGGATTAAGGTGAGTCTAAAGGCATTCTAAAACTGTATTAAGGACAAAAGGATATCTAGGGAGAGAATAGGGCCCCATACAGATCAGCAAGGCCACTGATGTGTGGAACTGCAGGAGATGGGGGAGATGATTAACTAGAATTTTGCATCAGAGATAGTAGGAACTGCAGATGCTGGAGATTCTGAGATAGCAACGTGTAGAGCTGGATGAACACAGCAGGCCAAGCAGCATCAGAGGAGCAGGAAAGCTGACGTTTTGGCCCTAGACCCCACTTCAGAAAATTTTCTGAAGAGGGGTCTAGGCCTGAAATGCCAGCCTTCATCCAACTCTACACCATATTATCTAGTATTTTGCATCAGTGTTTTCTGTGGAGAAGGATTATAAAAGATAGAAGAAGTGGGGAATTGAAAAGCGTCACCTTGAAAAATGTTCATATTACAGAGGAGGAGGTGCTGAACATCTGAAAGCAAATAAAGGTGAGTAAATCTTCTGTCCCTGACCAGATGTATCCCAGAGCTCTGTGGTAAGCTAGGGAAGAGATTGCTGGGATCTTTGCTGACATATTTGTATCATTGTTAGCCACAGGTGAGGTGTTGAAAGAATGGAGGTTGGCTAATGCCACAATTTAAGATAGGTGGTAAGAAAAGCCAGGGAATTACAGACCAGTGAGCCTGACATCAGTGGTGAGCACAGTGTTGGAGGGAACCCTGAGGGATAGGATTTACATGTATTTGGAAAAGCAAGGACTGATTAGGGATAGTCAACATGGCTTTGTGTGTGGGAAATCGTGTCTCACTGACTTAATTGAACTTTTTGAAGAAGTAACAGAGGATTGATGAGAATTAAGCGGTGGATATGACCAACATGGACTTCATTAAGGCATTTGACAAGGCTCTTCATTGAACACTGATTAGCAAGGTTAGATCACACAGAACACAGGGAGAACTAGCCAATTGGATACAAAACTAGCTCAAAGGTAGAAGACAGAAGGCAGTGGTGGAAAGTTGCTTTTCAGACTGGAGAGTTGTGACCAGCAGTGCGCCATAAGAATCAGTGCTGGGTTTATTGCTTTTCATCATTTATATAACTGGTTTGCAGGTGAACATAGGAGACATTGTTAGTAGGTTTGTAGATGACACCAAAATTGGAGGTGTAGCAGATAGTGAAGGTTACCTCAGAGTACAACGCGGTATTGAGCAGATGAGCCAATGGGCCGAGGAGTGGCAGCTGGAGTTTAATCTAAATAAATGTGGGGTGCTGCATTATGGAACAGCAAATCAGGGCAGGACTTAATGGTAAGGTCCTCGGGAGTGTTGCTGAACAAAGAGGCCTTGGAGTTCAAGATCATTTATTTCCTTGAAAGTGGAGTTAGATAGACAGGATAGTGATGAAGACATGGTCAATGCATTGAGTACAGGAGTTGACAGGTCATGTTACAGCTGTAAAAGACATTAGTTAGGCCCACATTGGAATACTGTGTGCAATTCTTGCCTCCCTGCTGTAGGAAGGATGTTAGATCATAGAATCTATACAGTGTGAAAACAGGCCCTTCAGCCCAACAAGTTCACACTGACCCTAAGACCATCCCACCCAGAACCATTGCCCTATAACCCACCTAATCTACACATCCCTGAACACTATAGACAATTTAGCAAGGCCAATCCACTAGCCTGGATGTCTTTGGACTGTGGGAGGACCCAAAGGAAATCCATGCAGACATGGGGAGAATGTGCAAACTCCACATTGTTACCCCAGGGTAGATTCAAAACTGTGTCCATGGTGCTGTGAGGCAGCAGTGCAAGTGTTTAGGGATGAGTAGATTAGGTGAGTTATAGCGGGATAGGTCTGGGTGGGATGCTCTGAGGGTCAGTGTGGACGTGTTGGGCCGAAGGGCCTGTTTCCACTTCCAACTTGTAAAACTTGGAAGGGTTCAGAGAAGATTTACAAGGATGTTGCCATTGTTGGAGGGTTTGACCTATAAGGAGAGGCTGAATAGGCTGGGGTTACATTCCCCGGAGCATCAGCGGCTGAGGGGTGATCCTATAGAAGTTTATAAAACCATGAGGGGCATGCATAGGGAAAATAGAGTAGGTCTTTTCCTTGGGTGGGTGTGGGGTACAAAACTAAAGGTCATAGGTTTAAGGTGAGAGGGGAAAGATTTAGAAGGAGAATTTTGTTCACGCATTGGGTAGTGCCAGTATGGAATGAGCTGACACAGGAAGTGGTGCAGGCTGATACAATTACAACATGTAAAAGGCATCTGGATGGGTTCATGAATAAGAAGGGTTTAAAGAGATATGGGCCAAATGCTGGCATGTGGGATTAGATTAATTTAGGATATCTGGACAACATAGATGAGTTGGACTAAAGGTTCTGTTTCTGTGCTGTCCATCTGTATGACTCTATCATGAACCAATTCTTTTCACACCTCACTTTTTCAAACTCAGCATCTTATCAATGCCCCATTTAGAAAGTTTTTGCTGCCTTTAGCAGATGTCTAGACTATAGTTCCTAAATTGATAAGCCAATGTTTCCAATGGCCTCCAGGTTAGTCCATCCAATGATCTTCAGTTCTTCCAAAACTCTGCTGCCAGTCCATTAACCTTCCTGAATTCTGCATCTTCATTGTTCCTGTCCTCACTGACTTTATCACCAAAACCTTGAATTTTGTCATTACCATGGAAAAATTCTGTCATATTTTTGCCCTCGCTGTACTGGTCCATTTACATGGCGTCCTCCCTCCAAATGCTTTATTGCTGCCTTGCATGCATCCACAACCCTTTATTTATTGATGGCTATGCATGTAGCTATCTTGAACCCACACTCTCAAATTTCCTCTAAAACCCTTTCAGTCACTCCTCCTCTGACAGGATCTCCACACCGTTGTTTCTAATGCCTCCTCTTCTGGGTCTGGGACCATTTTCTTTCTTGAATACATCTTTGTGAAGTGGGTCTGGATTTTTTACATTAAAGACAATATACACACCAAGTTGTTGCTACTGTCGGCTGTAAGAGAAAGTAAGTCAACGCTGAACACCAGCAACTTGCATGAAGGATTGGAACAAAAATTTGATGAAGAAATTAATGGAGGCTTCTGGGGAATGAACTGTAACTGTGAACTAAACCCTGTGGTAAACAAGGAATGGAAACTGAGGGGACACAGTGATTCATGGTATTATTATGAGGCTATTAGTCCAAAGACCTGTCTAATGTTATGGGACTTGAGTTTGAATCCATCCACGATACATGACCAAATTTGAATTTAATAGAAATTTGGAATTAGGAGTGTAATGATGACCATGAACCCATTTTCAAGTGTTGGGAACACCCATCTGGTTTACTGATAACACAGTGTGGAGCTGGAGGAACAGAGCAGGCCAGGCAGCATCAGAGGAGCAGGGAAGTTGACGTTTCTGGTCAGCACCCTTCTTCAGAAATGGGGGAGGGGTAAGAAATGGGGGACGGGTAAGGGACCTGGAAATAAATAGAGAGAAGAGGAGTGGGGCTTGGGAAGGTAGGTGGGATGGTGATAGGTGAATACAGGTAGGCAGTGGTGGGGATTCGGCAGTGAGGTGGGAGAGAAGACAGACAGGTCAAGGAGGCAGGGATGAGAGCCAGGATTGGTCATGGGATGAGGCCGGGAGTGGGGAGATTTTGAAACTAGTAAAGCCCACATTGGGTTGTAGATTCTGAGGCGGAATATGAGGTGCTGTTCCTCCAGTTTGCGGGTGGTGACATTGTGACACTGGAGGAGGCCCAGGATGGACATGTCGCCCAGGGAGTGGGAGGGGGGAGTTGAAGTGGGTTTGCGAGTGGAAGGTGTTGTAGTTTATCACGAACATCTGGGTCACTAATGTCATTTAGGGAAGGAAATCCTTACCCGGTCTAGCCTACGTGTGACTCCAAACTCTTAGATCTGCAGTTGACCCTTAATTGACCTTTGGGCAACAAATACTGTCAGCGACCCTCAGTGACCCTGTCTAAATGAGTTAAAATAAAGTTGATAACCAAGGTTGTTTTTTGCAGTCTAGATATCTCTCTTAGCATGGTTTAACTTAGCATTGCAAATTCTAGTGAGTGTTCACAACACCCTAATTGTAGGATTCAGTGTCTGTTTTCCAATTGCAGCTCCCATTGAAACATATTGGGAATTGTTTAGCTTATTTGGTATAAAGTGCTGCAGTGCACCCTGCTGGTGAAGTATCAGTATTGCAGGAAGAAGACAACAAAATCCCGGGGACAGCATTAACAGATGTGGCAAAATTCCAAGAGCGGGGGTTTCAGCTTTGGAAATAGTTTGGCAATTCTCTCTAATATCTAGATTACATTAAGGTAGAAGGGTTTATAAGGCATCTTGAAACAGCAGGAACTCTGTCTATTGTTGGTGAAGGTAAAGTGTGGTACAAAAGATGCCCCCAATTTAGCGACCGAAGGGTCACAGCATTACCTGCACTTATATCAAACCTTTTTAAGACTACAGGGTGACTAAAGTGCTTTACAGATGATGAAGTACTTTTGAGGTATGGTCTTTGTCATGATTTGAGGTGCACAGCAGCCAATTTTCACACAAAAAATCTCCACCCCGATAGCCAGGGACTTTTCCCCAGGGCAGGATTGACTGCCACAAGGGGTTATAGTTTTAAGGTGTTCGGAGAAAGTTATAGAGGAGACGTCAGAGGGAGGTTCTTCACCCAGAGAGTTGTGAGCGCATGGAATAGTTTACCAGTGGTAGCCGTGGAAGCGGAGTCATTAGTGACATTTAAGCAACTGCTGGACATGCACATGGACAGCAGTGAATTGAGGGGAATGTAGGTTAGGTTATTTTACTTTTGGATTAGGAATATTCCACGGCACAACATCGTGGGCCGAAGGGCCTGTACTGTGCTGTACTTTTCTATGTTCTATGTTCTAAACACCACTGTAGTCTCTTTACCCAAGGTTGATTTAAGAGATAAATTCACTATAGCAGTATTTTCCCATCGTGAATGAGACCATGACACAGATGGGCAGGAAATTAAAAATGACTGCGACAGCATGGGACCAGTAACCCCACCCTCACAGATCCATCCTCAGAACCCACCCCTAGGTAAGAAGTGGACAATTGAACTTCTTGTGAGGCCTTATTTAAAGCCGTGTCCAACTAAAAGTTGTTATGTTTTTGGAGAAGGGCCAACAGTTGTGTTGGACCAGCTATACAGAAGTGAGGACCACATGAAACCTCTCCAATTCGAGGGGTTGTCATCCTCCTGGCGTTAGATGGGCATCAGGACAGCACGCAAGAACTCCACCTGAGCATTAGGTAAGGTGCAAATGGTAATGGGGCAGTGTGGTGGCACAATGGTTAGCACTGCTGCCTCACAGCGTCAGGGACCTGGGTTCAATTCCACCCTCAGGCAACTGCCTGTGTGGATTCTGCATGTGCTCCCTGTGTCTGCATGGGTTTCCTCCGGGTGCTCCGATTTCCTCCCACACTCCAAAGATGTGATGGTTAAGTGGATTGGCCATGCTACATTGATTTGTAATGTTGAGAGATTAGGTGGGATAGCCATGGCTTAAAATCTCCTTTGTGGTTATTGCAGGGATGGGATGGTGGTCTGGATGGGGTATTCTTCAGATGGCTGGTGCAGACTCTATGGGCTGAATGGCGTTTTTTTGTACTGTAGGGATTCTATGATAAAAGAACAATGTATCCTCATTAATCAAAGCTTTTGGAAATGAGGAGTTACAGTGGTTACAGTGCATCAAGGAGCCAGAGGAGAAGGACAAGACTATTGTCTGACCTTCGTATCTAAAGGCAGGGATCCAGTGCTAAATGGACATGAAAATTATCTCTGGGATGGTGATAATAGCCTTCATTGAGGTGGCAGCCATGATTTTTGTGGTGGTGTGGAGTTTCAACTCATTGACTTTTGATTCCGAAGGAACATCCTGAGGAACAGTGGACATTAGTGGCCCTGGCCCAGGAAGGGGAAATGTAGCCCAGGTTTCCCACTCCTGCCTCTGTTTGAACATTTGTGAGCGTAAGTTTGAGGCAGAGACTGTGCGGTTATAACTTGTCTGATGATTAAAGTCACACAAAGAATGGCAAGTCAGCTCAGGTATCCATGAGCACTGGCCAGCTATTCAACCAAAGCTCAGTCAGGGATTCATAGTCCATTTTATTTTTAAACTGAAGACGGACAAGTTCCCAAATAAATGGTCACGGTCATATATGATCACACGATGTAAGACCAACTTTATTTCAATACGCTCCCATTACAAATTGTGATTTGATTCAGTCCTTTAAATATATCCACCATAAATGCAGAAAAGTCTCAATTCTCCACAGCTCATCTTCCTTGTCAAAGCTTATACACTGCTTTCATTGGTCTTTACAGCACCTTATGGAATGTTAGCACCTTTCATACCTTTGAAAGCGTTATACAGAAGATTTGAATTATGATGCAAGGCATGGAGGGATATGGACCAAGGGCAGGCAGAAGGGAATAGTTTAATTTGGTGTCTTGATTGGCACAATGCCTTGGGGCAAAGGGACTTGTTCCTGAGCTGTGCAATTCTGTGTTCTATGTTCCATGATGACTCCAAATCCGCTATTTAATGCAAGTGCAGTTCTGATACAAAATGCCACAGACTGGGTCACATCTGTTCAACCTCTCTGATAAAGTGAAGGGAATCTTTCATTTTTATTATATATTATATCCCAAAAATATAAAGTCAACAGTGAAGCATGGGGAAATGATGTTCCAATGATTTTCAAAGACAATGTAGTACTTGTGAAGTTCATTCACTGTTATAATGAAGGAAATGAGAGAGCCAATTTTTAGTGTGGTAAGCAATGAGATAATGACCTAATAATTTGTATTAATTAGTGATGCTGAGGCTAGGATACACGGGAGAACCCTCTCAATCAATTTCAAAATGCCTCACAGGTTCTTTATGTCATTCTGGAGGGCAGGCTGTTTGTTACATGAGTTAAAATATAATACTACCAACAGTGTAGCACCCCATTCAGAATACCACTGTGGTTTCATTGTAGATTAGGGGCTCAAGACTCCAAAGTGATTTGTGATCTAACAGCCATTCAACTCAGACCCTGGTTTAAAACAAATATTCCAGGTGCTGCAAAAAATTACATTGCCTGATTAATAAAATGTCCATTGTTGACTTTGTATGGGTCTCAAAGTTGGGCTCTATGCAATGTTCAGGCCACATAAGGTTGGGTGGCTCAGTGGTTAGCACTGTTACCTTGTAGTGCCAGGGACCTAGGTTTGATTAGGTGACTGTCTGTGTGGAGTTTGCAAATTCAGCCCATATCTGTGTGGGTTTCCTTTGGGTGCTGTGGTTTCCTCCCACAGTCCAAAGATGTGCTGTTTAGGTCAATTGGCCATGCTGACCTGCTCGTAGCGTCTAGGGACGTGTAGGCTAGGTGGATTAGCCAAGGGAAATGTGAGGTGGTGGGTCTGGATGGGATACTCTTCTGAGGGTCACTGTGGACTCAATGGGCTGAGTGGTCAGCTTGTGCACTTGTGGGGATTTTATGCTGCTAAAATCAAGTATATTGCTAACCAGCACAGTGACCACTCAAAGTTTTATAAGCACTGATTGAACTAAATGCTTAGTTCCCTTTCCAAACCAGAACCCCTTTAAGGAATACTGACATCCTGGAGAAGAGTGGTTATAGTATTAATTGATTTATGAAATAATCAATGAGTAGGATTTTGTACTGATGTTCAAAAACTTGGAGTAGTGTTTTCATATTTACACTATGCACCAGTTTAACTATAACTGCTAGAGTCCAAACCATTTAACAATATTCATTATTTTCATTGGTGCTGTTTTAAAGCAGCACATTGTTGCAATGATAATTTGGATTTAATATTTCCCCTACCATAGTAAAACATTTGCAAGGTGTTTAACTGGAGTGAAATCAGACCAAAGTTGATTCAAAGACAAAGCAGTCACACAAGGGGACAGGAAAACGATAGGTTTTAAAGCTCTTCTGAAAGTGCGGGAATGAGGAATTGAACTTTAGGAAAGAATTCTAGAATTTGAGTAGATATTGCTGAAGGCTCAGCTTTCAACTTTGTATAAAGTCAGTGTGAGATGTGCAACAGGCTAGAATTGGAGGATCATTCAAATCTTGCATTGTCATAGATCTAGGGATGGTTACAGAGATGGTGAAGGTTGGGATCTGAGAGGAATATTAATACAAGAAAGAGAATGTTAAATTTCAGATGTTGGTGGACTGAAAACTAATGTTTCAGCAAGCATGGGGCAATGGATAAACAGTCCATGGTGTGGGATAAGATATGGCCAGCTGAGGTTCTGATCAATTCACTTATATAGATGGAAGCAAGTAGGTCAGAAGATCACTGTACTAGTTGAATTTGACGGTAACAGCAATTTTAAGATTGAGAATAATTTTTATTCTGTCTGTCTTCCTAGTGGCTGTTTTTAAAAACTCTGCATTAATTTAAGTTGGAAAAAAATCTGACTTAGATTGAAATGGATACGGGTGGGTTAAGGCTTCTGATCCCAGGGAGCTAATTGGCACATGGTTGTATTGTCTGCAAATTTCTGCCCATTGGAGGTAAACATTACATTGTTAATTATCAAGAAGTGGGAGAGATGGCAGCTATATCCAAAATGTCCTGAAGGTGGAGCTCAACTTATTGATTCAAGGAAAACAGAAAAGCAGCAAAAGCTTCAGAACTGAACATGAGGGCGCTGTTTCTTGAATGAGCCTCAATGTTGCTCGGAGCAGGTACAGGTGAAAACGTAAACAAATATTCTGTTAAGTGCAGACTTTGGGGAATTTGTTAAGTGATGCCAGAACATCGATGGGTTCATCAGTATTTTGCTCATGTTGGTATAAGTCGCTTTGCACCAATGAACACTATGCCTTCTGAATTGCATATCCAATAACATTTTCTAACATGTAACATGCTGCATATTGATATTTGCAGGATCCCTTACTCTGAACAATTAGGAGATCCCTACCTTGTGTCATTGAGTGTGCCACTAAGTACTTGGTAAGATATGAAATGGAGTGACAGGGCCACTGAGTGTGTCACTTTGGTTCAGTAGTTGACTGCTACAGTCCTGGGGACAAGAATGGTCCTGGAGACATGAGGTGCTGTGAATAGTGGGTTGCAGGTCACTCACTCTCCAAGAAAGAGAGAGAGAGAGAGAGGGATGCTTTTGTTCTAATCCACTTGACCATGTGAGGATAAGAAGCCTCCTGGTGGTTTTGTTTGCAATTCGTCTTCCCTTCTCTCTGACTCTCAAGATGTCTATTTTTTTCCCCCAGATATATATGATTATGTATAAGATGACTGCCTCTGCAATATAGTGGCACTAGTTTAGTTTAGGAACATGGTGTGTACTATATTGACTGAAGGGTCTATTTCTATGACTCTATGCTGGGTGAACATGGAGCTGAGACTGACATCAAGGATGAAGCTCACAAAGGATATTCTATTCCTAGTTCAACATTCTGGTGCAACACTGAAAGGGAAGTATTGTCAAACTGTTGCCTTGTTTCAATGGGCTTGGTAAAATTCCCATGACTACACTTAAAGAAATGCAAACAGTTCTTCTAGAATCATAGCCAACATTCAAACCTCAAACAACAGCCCTGAATGCAGGTTAAGACTAATTTACTAGATCAGAATGGTTATCCCACGTAACAATATAACACAAAGATGCTGGATGTTAGATCTTCAACATATAGTATCATATAATTGGAAACATTATAAATATTTGCGTGGCATTAATTCAAAGACCAGATTGTGAGTGCGGTATCAGATGTTCTTACACATTAATGAACTTTAGTGGAAGCCTTGTGTTCAAGCACATACCCAATCAAATACTGGAAAAATGCAAGGAGATTAATTATGAATCAGGATGTTTTTCTTCATTGTATTTAAGGACAACATCAGAAATTATGTTACCTAGAAACAGGTTAATTCCCCGATGGACTTTGTAACACCGAAGGTAATTTTTACCTTTACTGGTTGGACTGTAGGCTGTTCGAGAAGAGAAGCCCATTTTTCGAATCTATAATTTCTTCAATGAGTGAACCCAGCTCTCTCAGATTATAAACTTTATTTATTTATTTATTAATTCATGGGAAGACGGTGTCGCTGGTTAGGCTAGTATTTATCGCCCCTCCCCTACTCACTGTATTGTGGGAAGTTTGCATAAAAGTGAGATCATCTGTTTTGGCAGGAATAACAGCAAAATAGACTGTAACTTAAATGGTGAAGAATTGCAGCATGCTGCTTTACAGAGCAACCTGGGTATCCTTGTGTATGTATCACAAAAAGTTCGTTTGCAAGTGAAGCAGGTGATTAAGAAGGTAAACGGAATATTGCCCTTCATTGCTGGAAGGATGGAGTTTAAGAACAATGAGTTTATGCTGCAGCTGTACAGGGGTGCTGGTGAGGCCACACCTGGAATATTGTGTACGGTTTTGGTCTCCTTATTTGAGAAAGGATGCATCAGCTTTGGAAAAGGTGTAGGGGAAGTTCGCTAGGTTGATTCCAGAGATGACTTATGAGGAGAGATTGAGTGGACTGGGACTATACCCATTGGAATTTAGAAGAAAGACAAGGAATCTTATAGAAACATATAAAATTATGAAGGGAATAGATAAGATAGAAGCAGGGAGCTTGTTTCATCTGGTGACTGAAGCTGAAACGAGAGGGCATTGCTCAAATTAAGGGGGAGCAGATTTAGGACTGAGTTGAGGAGGAACTTCTTCACCCAAAGAATTGTGAATCTGTAGAATTCCCTGCCCGGTGAAATAGTTGAGGCTACCTCATTGAATGTTTTAAAGACAAAGGTAGGTAGATTTTTTTAATTGTAAAGGAATTAAAGGTTATCGTGAGTGGGTGGGTAAGTGGAGCTGAGTCCGTGAAAAGATCAGCCATGATTTTATTGAATGGTATGACAGGATTGATGGGCCCAATGGCCTACTCCTGCTCCAATTTCTTACATTCTTATATTTTTATGTTTAGATTACTAGGCTGCTTGTGTTTTATTCTATCCAGGGTAGTTAACAACACATCAACTTCTCTCAAGCTTTGCCCTTTGAGATGTTTTGTTGGCACCAAGAAAAATAAAGTAGACTTCAAGTAAAAGCTTCTACATCTGTATTAAGTAAAAAATATGTCCACAACATAACAATAAATTCAAACAGGCTACGAGAACAGCAATGCTTAATCCAATTTCGCCAAGGAAAGGCAAATGTTAAGGAAGCGTTTTCAGCCCTCAACATTTTCCAAAGACTGCAAAATACTCCAGGAAAGACAGAATTTCACTTAGGGCAACAGACATTAAATTTGTTATGACTGCAGGAGCCCAAGAAGCGACCCATATTAATAGACTTGAGACTCAAATAAGTTGGCATAGCCGATCCACAGTTCCCCTAAAATTCCATTAAGTGGGACATTTGGTGGCACCATGAAGCAGAACATTCTGATTGTCTGGGTTCAATGCAGACTTTAAGCTCAAAGTGGAGCCTCACAGCATCACACCTCAAGTTTCTTTCCTCAATTGAATAAGAGACTGCTTTTCCTCTGACCATTACTTCGGGTCATAACCTCTGTGATTGATCGATTGCTGGCCAACTTGCTTGTAAACATCTGAGCACTCGTGGATTGCACCATGTGACACCACTTAAACTGTTATGTGTGAAATGTGTTCATCAAGTGAGGACTAATGAAGTAGATAAAACACTGGGGATAGCAGTGCAATGCAGAAGTGCATCAGAGCAAGACTGTCATGAGTCAGCAACCCATCTGACATCTAGGCCGTTGAATACAATTGAACAGAAAATTGGGTTGTGTATAAAACAAGCTGCTGATTTGCTATGGCCTGTTTTGTAGAGACAATAAATGTTGTCCCCAATACTTCAACTAATATTAAAGGAAAATGGAATTCCATCTATATGCTGAATCATAGTTCATTATTCATGGTGCATTGACATCACACAACATTGTTTAAATGTCCAAGTTATTTTTGTAATTCTATGTGAAATGGTCTTACAACTGTGGTTATAGAATTTGGAGTGAAATATGTTTGCCTACCTTCATATCATTAAATGGGATTCTCAGAGCACTAGTACAAATGAATATAGATCACTGCTTTTAAATTTGAATATTGCTGAAAAATAAATATAGTTTGACTTTTTTGTCTTGACTCATCAGGACAATTCAGAAGAAATATCAAAGCACAAAGTGTGCCTGTTTCAACTCAACAAAACATAAGGCAACCATTCTCTGCTTCATTTCTCAGGGCAATTCCTTCACCCATCACAACCAACTTGCCTGATTTAAATTTAATCAAACCTTGGCAGTTGACTGTCAGTCATCACCAAACTCATGGATCCTCGATGGTAATACCTCTATTAATTACAGTCCAATTGCTGACAACTTACCACTCTGTTCTGAAAAGATACTGGAGATATTACCTCAAAATTCGTTAGATTAGCAGAATTCAAATTAGAAGGAAAAAGTATATGAAGGCTGGCGATGACCTAATGATTAGAAAGGTCAGTGGTTTAATGTTTCTGCATCTGAAAGGATTTGTGTGTATGTGTTTAATTAAGTGCTGAAACTCAGCAGTAATGGCCTGAACAGTCACAGTCACTGGCTGTTTCTAGTTTTGAAACAGACTAGGTCATTAGATGTAATAATGTGGACAATTTATCAGTTAATATTTTCGACAGTACAGTGGATCAGTGACTTGAAGTGGCAGGGGCCCAGGTTCGATTCCAGTCTCGGGTGACTGTTTGTGGACAGTTAGCACATTCTCCTCGTGTCTGCGTAGGTTTCCTCTGGATGCTCCAGTTTCCTATCATCTTCCAAAGATGCTCAGCTGAGATTGATTAGCTATGGGCAATAAAGAGTCACAGGGGTAGGGTGGAGGGGTGGGTCTGAGTGGGATGCTCTTCAAAGTGTCAAAGTGGACTCAATGGGCTGAATGGCCTGCTTCCACACTGTAAGGATTCTATGAACACAGTACTTGATCATAAAATTGTGTTTTATCAATATCACATGGTTAATTAGCCGACGTAAAGGTGATAACAGCATAACTAAGATAAGGTTGAGGCCCAAATTTGTAACAACCAAGAGATAAGCTTCTTTCCAAGAAGAAATGAGCAGCTCTTAATGAATAAATTAATTAACCCAGCCATGGGAGATGCCAAGTTTGTGTGTTTGCATGGGCAGCTTGATAATTTGCTAATTAAAAGATATAAAGAAGACTTGCCTCAGAGTCTAGATAGCTAAGAGAAAAGCTTGTCTGATCAATGGCGAGAGGTTGAGACGGGACAGTCTGATCTCAGTCTGATCCTCAATCATGTGTATGTATATAGGTACACTCATAATTGGAAATATTTTATGGATAAAATGCTTTTGCATTATTTTGTAGTGTAGTTTGTTTTAATAAATAGCATTGGATCTATCCCATTATTAGAATTGCCTTGGTTTATTATGATCCAAAATAAACCCAATGGATTAGGGAAAGTAGAAATAAAAGTGTACATTGCAAAAATGCTTGGCATTGATGTTTATTTTCCTGATGAGTATCCATCTTTTTTTTTCCAGTAATACTCAAGTTCTGTACCTCTGCATGACTACACTTTAGTTGGCTTGGATTGTAGCATGAGAACTCTTAAGAGGAGCTCTAAGGTGAGTGCCAGTTGCAACATCAAATCTGAATGATTCTTAATATGTCCTTACTTGGGAAATTTCTGGGGTAGCGAGCTAATCAAATAAAGTCAGTACAAACCATGGAAAGCAAGAATGGACAGAAGGGTCGAGGCCTGAAATGTCAGCCTTCCTGCTCCTCTGACGCTGCTTGGTGTGTTGTGTTCATCCAGCTCTACACCTTGTTCTCTCAGATTCTCCAACATCTGCAGTTCCTACTATCTCTGAAACAATTATGCAGATTTATCATGGCTCGCAAATGCTGTGGGCCATGAATGTTGAAGGGGAGTTTTCACACCCTGCAATGTACTTTTAGAGCATGAGAGTGATAGATAAGGCCACAATGTGTCTCTGGAGATGAGTATAAAGAGGTGGCTTGAAGATAAAACCTGCTTATCTTTTTCTAGCAGAGTGATGTGACCTAAGTGCTCCGCTGTAGTATAGTCTCTTTATAGTTTTGAAATTGAATTCTAAGGCAATAAGGTGTAGAATTCCTAACTACTGCAATCAACAAAGCTGCTTTACTGCTTTCTAACATTAAAAGCACAAAACTCCAAGATTGCTTTGCAATTAAAGATCAAGCTACTGGCTATTTCATGGAGCAACCCAGGAAAGAAACACTAGATTGTGTTTGTTTTCTTTCATTCTCTTCATTTCTTTAAAATATCAGGCTAAAAGATATTAGGCATGATACAGTATAGAAGGTGGGGTGGGGATCTGTGTGAATGGGTGGGACAGTAGTTCATCTGATAAAACCTAAAGAATTGTGGCCAACCAGCGTTAAAAACCCAAATTAATGGATAATCAGGGACTTCACACCATGTTCCTCCATCCAGCATTTCTACCGCATTCAACTCGAACAGGGCCTAACATCTTTCTGTTAGTTGGCAGTATGTTGGGGGAGACTGTCAGGATGTGTTGCGGTTAGAATCACTCAACTAACATTTGTGGCCTTCTCCCAGCAACATTCCTTCACACCATTCAGTTGCAGAAGATACAGTGGTGCCCAAACCCAGTCCGAACCATTCCTGCACTGTTCAAGTTGTAGGGCCTGGGGACAGAGCCGAAAAGTTTTGAGGTGGTGGGAGTGGAGGGAAAAGGAGGAAGAAAGAAGAACTCTGCAACCTTTGAAAGTAAAAATGTCAAGGAAACAAGACGAAACCACAACGGGGTCTTACAGCTGTGTGATGTCCAGCACGGGCAACCTGTTCAATATGGGAGAGGCAGCACCGACTGAAATTTCCTCCGAGTAGGTGATGGGTGGGTTGTCGCAGGCAGCCTTCACCTTCAGCTGTGGGGATTTCTCACTGCAGCTTGCGACCTCCTGGTTCTCTGTTTTGTCGGAACAAATGCAGTGGTCTGTACAGCAGAGGGCAGCGTTGGTTATGACCCGGTCCATTGGCTTCAGGGAGTGCATCCAGGTGGGGAGGAAGTCCCACGACTGGAGCTTCTTGGGCAGGTAACTGGGCCTACGCGTTTGCAATACATTGGTGATGCCTATGAAGACAAGGATGCCCATGAAGGGGGCACCGACTCCAATAAGGACCTCCCAACCAGCCATGGAGAGGCCAAAGATCAGCGAGGGGAGCAGAAGGAAGCAGATGATCAGGTATAAGACAGCAAACCAGCGGTACTTGGCAGTTCGTTCTCCCAAGGTCTTTGCCATGCGGATAGGAAAACGAGTAATCGGAAGTGGGTACCACAGTATAATCCCAGCAATGTTGAAAAAGAAATGGGAAAGGGCAATCTGCAAAAAAGAAGAGTTTAAATGTAAATTGGTATTCCTCATTATTTACGAGAAGACATCTCTTAGCTGGTCCAAGCGTGACAGTGTGGAACATTTTTTTTTGGAATTAAGATTGACTGTAAATTTTGGCACTATAAGAAACCAATTTGAATTTGATCCCCCTACTGATGACAGGATAGCATTTCTGTTATAGAAAGATAGGACATTCCATACGTAGAGTGGCCATGACCTGTTCAATTTGGTTCTAAAATGGACTCCGAGTTTAATTTTGTCTCAAAGATTTGAGGCAACTGTATGATTCATTAAGGCTCAGCGGGGCAGTGTGTGACATGCTGATTTAGAGATTCATGTGAGTAGACTGGGGCAATTGAAGTGAAAGTCGCAACGCAAGTCATCTCAACTGCAAATCTTTAAGCTCACTCAACTCCAAGATATTTTACATAACTGAGTCTTTCAGATTAAAGGGCATTTTTATACACAATATAAATATAATTTATTTTAGAGTTTAGATTTTGAACTAGTGGCAAGTGGGTTTAGTCTGTGTGAATAAATGGATTTAATGATTAATTTGTCAGGCTTTCTTGAATGATGATTGCGTACTAGTTTTCAAAACTAGTATGAAAGAAGCAGAGATAATGGGAACTGCAGATGCTGGAGATTCCAAGATAATAAAATGTGAGGCTGGATGAACACAGCAGGCCAAGCAGCATCTCAGGAGCACAAAAGCTGACGTTTCGGGCCTAGACCCTTCATCAGAGAGGGGGATGGGGGGAGGGAACTGGAATAAATAGGGAGAGAGGGGGAGGCGGACCGAAGATGGAGAGTAAAGAAGATAGGTGGAGAGAGTGTAGGTGGGGAGGTAGGGAGGGGATAGGTCAGTCCAGGGAAGACGGACAGGTCAAGGAGGTGGGATGAGGTTAGTAGGTAGCAGGGGGTGCGGCTTGGGGTGGGAGGAAGGGATGGGTGAGAGGAAGAACCGGTTAGGGAGGCAGAGACAGGTTGGACTGGTTTTGGGATGCAGTGGGTGGGAGGGAAGAGCTGGGCTGGTTGCGTGGTGCAGTGGGGGGAGGGGATGAACTGGGCTAGTTTAGGGATGCAGTAGGGGAAGGGGAGATTTTGAAAATTATGAAAGAAGCAGGATTGTTTTTGTTCTGGTTAAGGGAAAACACTTGGATTCGAAAGCTTTAAGCGTCAGTTCACAAAAGCCCTACTTGAAGCGAGATCAAGAAGTTTCTTCTGAAGAAGAGAATTAGTTCAGAATGTTTAGGAAATAGGTTATAGTGTAATGGTTTTCTTTGAAATTGCAGACCTGAAGTACTTGGTTAGAACAGTGAAGGGGTTATTTGAGGCTGACAAAATCTAAGCTTGATTGTGTCAAAAAAGAGACCATCAAAGTGCCAAGACTGGGAATTGAAAGAAAGTTAAGTCAAACATACAGATCTAATAAACAGGAGAACTCTGTCTGGTATTTGAGTAGTTTAAAATGATGGTGTAACATTAGGTAGGATCATATATTTACAATGTTTTTCTAAATTTTAAAAACTATATTGTATATAAATAGCTTATTTATTCTATTCATTTCTTTTGCATAATAAACTTATGTTTTATCGTGAAAATGAAATCAGCAGAACTGCATGCTTATGTTTCAGTAAAAAACCACCTTGTTTTCGTAAAAAGTGGGATATGATCTATCTAATAACATCCGCTCCAATCATATTACTTTCAAGGGATCATCAGAAAAGTCAACGAGTCATGTTCAATCCTTGGTTTGGTCTACGCTCTTTACTTAAATCATTTTAAAAAATAAACTGACCTATAATTGATCTCCAGTGCTCAATCTCAGGAGAGTTAAAATGAATTGGGATTTCTCCTCCTCATTGTGTTCTTTTGGAAAGTGGGTATTTTAGGACATAATGTGATGGATATAATTGGCTCAATACCTGTTGAATTGCATTAGCAAGATGCACACATGAAAGATTTAAATTAGGCGAACAAGGATTTCCAATCCCCTGTACAGCCAGGTCCCATCCCTGGTCAATACATTTTGAAATGAAGTGATAACTAAATCAGGAACACTTATTGAAATATAAATCCGATTTTGTCCTAGGTATATTTCTCCAATTGTGTTCTTTCACCACATAGAAAGACTCATATCTTTGTGATAGAGGTATGGCTTTACCTGGAATGCACTTGGTAACATGTCACCTGGGCTGGCCAAAGCTGCCAAGACTGCAGTGGTGGTAGTGCCAATATTGGATCCCAGGGTCAAAGGGTAGGCACGCTCAATACTGATCACTCCAATACCTAGACAACATAACAGAACATCACACCCTGCAACTAATCAAACAGTACACACAGTTTATCAAGTACTTAACTTATCCAAGCCAAGAAAGCTTGGTACGTAGTTATTTAAGAACTGAGGCCTGAACTGTAGGCCATTCAAGTTTTACTGATTATCTAGTGAAATTCTAATGAGATGGATCTTCAAGACTGACTTTTATGGAAGTGCACAGAATGTCTGCAGGATTGAGATGGGAGGGGCGCCAATAGCCTTTACAAGTGATGATAGAAATGATCATACCAGGAAGAATGGCCAAGTACAGGATTAAAATGGAGCTGATATGAAGAAGGTTGGGGGGACAGAGTGGAGAGATAATTAAAACAGAAAGGAAAAAAGGAAGGGAGAACTTTCAAGTGTAATGACTAATGTGATGGAGGAAACACGATGTAAAATGCCTTCTGCCAGCTCCTACAGTCAGTAATGTAACAAATGACTGGATTTAGGTGTTGGTTGAAAGATAAATATTTGACTGGACACTGAGAAGGCTTCTTTACAACAGCACATCACCACGCCACTTAGCTGATTTGAGAGGATCATTCAAGCATTGACTGAAAATGTCACCTGAGAAATGAGGGTACAGTATCATCCCTCAGAACCACAATGGAGAGTCAGCCTAGATCATGTTGCTTAAACATTTGAAGTGGAGCATGACCCCTTAACCTTCAGACTTTGAGGGGAGAATTCAAGAGCTGAACTTGATAAGATATTTTGGATCTCCAGTGTTGGGATGAGGTAGAACTGGAGTGAGGTGGGTCCCCGGTGAGGTAGATCCCAGGTGAGGGGGGTACGAGGAGGACTGGGTGAGGATTAAGGTGAGGGTTAGTGTTAAGTGGGTCCCATTTGCTTCCACCATCCGTAAAATGCTAGCAGCTTCACGATTGCTTTCCTTGGGATGTGAGTGTTTTCTTTCCCCATCCCAAAATGCCCCTGAACTGAGCAGTTTGCTCAAACATTTTCAGAGGGCAGTTAAGAATCAAACACATTGCTGTGGGTCTGGATTCCCGTAGTGGGAGGCAGTGGCCTAGTGGTATTTTTGTTGGACTGCTAATCTTGAGACCTAGGCAACATTCCAGGGACCCAGGTTCAAATCCCACTGTGGCAGATGTGGAATTTGAATTCAATAAATGGCTGGAATTAATAATCTAATGATGACTATGAATCGATTGTCGAAAAAACTCATCTGGTTTACTAATGCCCTTTCGGGAAGGAAACTCATCTGGTCCGGTCTACATGTGACACCAGACCACAGCAATGTGGCTGGCTCTGAAGTGCCGTCTGGGCAATTAGGGATGGGGCAATATGCTGCCTAACCAGTGAAGCCCAAATGCTATGAATGAATAAAGGAAAAGAAAATATATATGCCAGATTCGTAAGGAATGGCAGATTTCCTTCCCTGAATAAGTTTCTACAACAATCACTGAAAGCTTTCATGAATACAATTAATGAGAGTGGCTTCAAATTCTAGATTTATCAATAGAATTTAAATTCCACCAGCTTGACTCCTTGTGCCTAGACCATGAGCCTCTAGCTCTGGATTACTTGTCTGATTGTAATACCATTGTACCACTATCCACCTGCAATGTGTCCTTCTGAAGGCCTTTAAATCTTGGGACAGATGACCCACCTTGCTATCTGTCGCTTCCCTTTCCCGATATAATCCCCCCAGTATCTTACCGCCCAGGCCATGCCAAGAACCCACCATCTAGAGAATGATGAAATTCTGCCGAAAATACTCTTGCACTTTTTAAAGAGGGTGGAAGGAAACACGAGACTTGGGTTTCTGCATAAATTATTTGAAGGTGTTAGGATAAGTTGATAATGTGGCTCAGTTCACATCCTTGGCCTGATTGATTGAAGTAGAGATGAGAATCTTCTGGAGTGGTATTATTCACAGGCACTGGGACAGTTTCCAGGTTCTAGACAATGTCAGTCATATACCCATTTGCATAACCTTACAAGTGGTGCCCAATCAACAGGTTCCCTCCGAGTTTACCATCCAGTTTAGGGAGACAGGTAGCCCACAGGCTTCAGGATGGGTGGCAATCAGAGGGCATGATGGGAGAATTAGCTGATAGCCTTCTAGGGACAGTGAACATTGCTGAAGAACAGCAACACCCAGAGGGTAACTCAAAATGGAGCTACCCATTAAAGGATCCAGGCAGGCTATTATAAAAACTAAGTCTAGTATGCAGATGGATCCTCAGGGCAGTTGGGGTAGCAGGCATATTTTGCAACGATTGTAACACTTTGAGTTTTGTGTCACCCGGATACCAGCATTTATATCTATTCCATCCCACTGACTGAATGCCCCCGAGTGTTCCCAGGTGCCTGGCACAACAGGGGGCCCGTTGCAATGCCAGCCAACTTGCGACACTTTCAGGAAGTGGCCCTTTACTGAGAACTTAATGACACTGATTTCTGGTCCACCTTCACTGATTGGGTTACTGGTTCGAGTGGCAGTACCCCACTGGGAATCTTGTCCAGGTATTTAAAAGAGCTGTCCTAACTTGGTTTTCCGCCACTTTCCAACCATTCCCATCTCCAAAACTGAATTTCATTAGATAGAACATGAAAGGAAATTCCTCTAAGCTGTTACAAATCATCAGTTAGGCATTGATGAGAGTGTTGTGACAAATTCTGGACAGAGAGAATGTCAAGGCCTAGGGTACAAATGATAAGGAGCAGTTCCTTCAAGAGGTTAGGGAAGCTTGAAGTGTTCTCCTTAGAGCAGAGAGATCCTACAGTGTTGAAAAAACCATTTGACCCATCAAATCTACAACGACACCCCCTGCACCCTCCCCGCCCCAGAGCATCCCATCCACACTTGCCCCTCTACCCTATCCCTGCAACCTTGTGTTCTAGGCAAGTCTTGTGTTGACCTGATTCCTGGCCTAGTGGTATTATCACTGGAATGTTAACCCAGAGACCCAGATAACGTTTTGAGGACCTGAGTTCATATCCCGCCCCAGCAGATGGTGGAATTTGAATTCAATAAATATCTGGAATTCAGAGTCTAACAATGACCATAAATCCATTGCTGAATGTTGGGAAAAACCGATCTGGTTCACTCATCCCCTTTAGGGAAGGAATCTGCCATCCTTACTTGGTCTCCATGTGACTCCAGACCCACAGTAATGTGGTTGACTCTAGGCAATTAGGGATGGACAATAAAAGCTGCCTAGGCAGTGATGCCCACATCCCATGAATGATTAAAGCATTTCCAATGGCTAGTCTACCCAGTCTGCACACACCTGGACATTGTGGACAATCCACCTAACTTGCATATCCGAGGACTGTGGGAGGAAAACTGGAGCACTTGGAGAAAACTCATGCAGACACAGGGAAAATGTAAAAACTCCACACAGATGGTTGTCCAAGGATAAAATCAAACCCAGGTCTTTTTACTGTGAGGCAGCAGTGCTAATCACTGAGCCACCATGGCACCTCACAAAGGTTAATACAACATTTAATGGAGGTGTTCAGAATTATAAAAAGCATGAAGAGAGTGAAAATAGAAATCTTCTTTCTGTGGGAAGTTTGATCTCATGAGGAAGCAAGTTTAAAAGAATTAGCAGAAAGGTGAAGACACATTTTGTTTTAGACAATATTATGATCTAGTGGACATTGTCTGTACGGGTGGCGAACGCCTAATCATTAGTAGCTTTTGGCATTATCAACCTCATATCTACAATGGCCACACTAGATTTTAATTCCAACATATGATGTTTAAAAGAGGACTGAAGCAACCAGGATGACTGTGAATGCAAATTCACTGACAGTCTGGAGAGAAAACACCTGGAATGTCATACCTGCGTGTGTCAAAGAAGCTTTACAGGGCAAAATGCAATACAAACAAAGCTGTAACCTCTTGGGATCTATTTCAGACTGTGAATGCAATGGAAAAGCGGGGAAAGAGACAATGTTTGAGTGTCCTGCCTTTAAAAATGCACAAGGATAGAGTTTGAAAACCAATACAACCCCAGTCTGTGTGTGCTGGCAGAAAAATGTGTTAGCGAAATGTGATGCTTGTGGGTACCAGTGTACATTTGCGCGCTAGCCTTAGTTTGAAAGATAACATCACAGTTAAAGGACTCATTGTCACCCCTGCATTGTAGATGAAGGGCACTCTTGCTCTCAGTGCTGACAGCTAACCACCATCAAAAGGAAGTAGGATAAAAGAAATTCAATTCACTTTCAAAGCCAAGAATCCCAAATTTGACTAATCAATTATCAATATTCAATTATGTATTCTTCACAAGTGAGCCATGAAGACTGACCTTTATGTTCGTTAAAATGTTCCTTTTTTTGACTCACTTATCATCTGTGTATTTAAGAACTAATGAATCATTCTTTTTTTTAAAACATGACAGCATGAATAAATTGGGTCCTTTTGAATAGAAATAAATCTGGGTCTGGGGGGAGGATATCCACAAGACAGAGAATACCTTGTAAGTTAATCATTTTGTGATTACCCAAGTGGGTAGGTGTGTCACAAAGAAGTGCAAGTTCATTGCAGCTCACCATGGAATTTGGAAACTTGGGGTATCAGTCCAGAGCTGCAATAAGTTGGCCGTCCTTGATGGGTCTGGTTAAAACTATCAAATAAATTGTGGATATATGCTTGAAAGGGAAAGAATTGTAAATGATGGGGACTGATAGACCCAGCACAGATATAATGGGCCCAATGGCCTTCCTGCTTGCTGTAATTCCAAGATTCAGAGACACTTTATGGTTTGGTCACTACATTGAAAGGCCTATGAGCTTACCAATGAGGGGAGTGATGGCTGAAGTGAACACTGAGCTGCTTTGGACAACAAATGTAATGCCAGCTCCCACCATCATGGCAAGATACCCTGCCAACCAACCAAATGGATATGGGAAATCTGAAATCAAAGAGAGAATATGGTATGAAATAGGTTTGATCTGCCATCTGTCTGAGCATCAGCAGTTACAATCATTCACCTCACTGATCAGAAAATGATCAGTCTCAATAACTACTGACCTGCTATTCATGATCATTGGAAATTTTTTTATCCTCAACTATAAATCTGCAAACTTGCTTCTTAGGATATAATGTTATGATTAGTCCGCAGGCTAAGGTAGCAGTCCTCCGCAAAAGCATTTTTACTTCATTTGGCTTTGGGATTTGGGAATCAACAGCAAGCCTGGCATTTATTGACCATTCCTAGTTGGCCGTGAGAAGCCGGTGGTGGTCTTCGTTTTGAGCTGCTCCAGTCCCTGCAGTGGTAGGTGTTGCACACTCTGTTATGTAACATGCTCCAGAATATTGACCCAGCAGCAATTAAAGATTTTTCAGGCTATTTCACACATTTCTACTTACTTATTATTTAATGCCAGAGTATTGAACTTCTTCTGTAAATACGGTAATCTGTTCTCTTGTCCTATTGATGTGGCTTTGTTGATTACCAAGAGGGGTGTGGGAGTAAAGTTCCTGATCTAAATTACTCTGGTCATTATATGTGGAGATGTTCTGTTTTTTTTAAGTACAACAATGTGTGGTCCTTTGTCCCTCTATGATTGACATTCACCTTCGCGTTTGTATGAAATATCTCTCACAAGTATCTGAGAGTTTGGGATGGATTAGAACTACACACAATGCAACCTTATAAGCAATTAGTGCTCATTATTCACAAAACTGTATGCATAAACATGGTGGAAGAGTGCCATAGAGCCATACAGCACAGAAACAGACCCTTTGGTCCAGCTGATCCACGTCGAATATAGTCCCAAACTAACCTAGTCCCACCTGCCTGCTCCTGGCCCATATGCCTCCAAAGTTTTCCTAAGTGTCTTCTTAAACATTGTAACTGTGCCACATCCACCACTTCCTCAGAAAGTTCATTCCACACATGAACCACCCTCTGTGAAAATAAAATTGTTCCTCTAGTCGTTTCTTATCTCTTCTCTCATCTTTAACGCTCAACCCCCTAGTCTTGAAATTCCCCCTCTTAGGAAAATGACCCCTACCATTAACCATTTATATATCTCTTATGTTGTTGTAAACATCCATAATGTCACTCTCAACCCCCTGCCCTCCCGTGAAAGAAGCCCCAACCTCTCAATGCCCATGTGGTCTGAAACCATCATGAGATACCTCTTTGTGCACATCACGGACTATTGTTACAGTATTAGTACAATTAACCCTTTATTCGACAGCCTTTGATCTCATGGGTCCCATTGCCGAACTCCAGCTTTGATGTGGGTGTTGATGTCTTCTTTAACTTCTGTTAGGCATTTTTTGAAATTAATGTTACTCTATCCTTTATGGAAAGCAACTTCTCATATCACTCTTCCCATCAAATACCACTGTTAACTCTAATTAGGAGATATAAAGAGATATCATGAGAAGTTCTGTGGCCTGATAGAGTGTTAAGATGTTTGGTTCCCACTTCTGTGGTCTTCCTTCCATCCTGGCAATGAGGATTGACACCAGACAATTGTTTAAAGTAGCCTTGATCCATAGTTTCTGAGCTTTACTTATGAAGTTTATTACTGACAATTTTGGACTGGTCCATCTTTTCTGGAAAGATGTATATGTTCTTAGCATAATTCTGACTGGACAAAGTGCATTGTATCTGGAAACCTGAACTAAAAGCACAAACTGCAGGAAGCACACAGGACGTGTGTCAGCGTTCACAGAAGAAAGGCGGCAGATTTAATAAGTCAGACTGATAACCCTTAGGGTGAAAGTTCATTAATCTGAAATGCCAAATTCTACTTTTCATGTGCTGCCTGAGTAGCTGAGTGCTTCTTGCTTTTATTTCACTTTAACTTAGGTTTGGTGAACCTCTGCTCAGAAGTAATGGTAAAACTTGAGTAGTTGTGTTAAGTGGCACAAGCAAATCCACTGCAGGCATTGAGAGATACAGCACAGAATGAGGCCCTTGATCCACAGTCAGCCACTCACCAGTGTTGATGACGTTTTTGATGGCTTTAGCAACTTGTCCCCTCAGCATAGCATTCAGCAGCTTGACGATCAGGACCAGGCATGTGCAGAGAACCACCAGGGAACCAGCCAATAGGATCAGGCCCACCACTAGATCAGACATAGTGGAGTTCACAAACAAATGATTACCTGGAAATAAGGCACAAACAACAAATGATCAAACAGTCACTTGTGATTAAGACATGCAGTTCCTGCACTGTCGACAGATGAAGGACTTACTGAGCAACATCGTCACCAAACTCTCGATAATCCAATGACTCATTTTCCATGTGCTGACTTTGACTGCCGAAATGCATGAGGTTTGGTTTAGCTACTGGAAGAAGGTTTTCTCCAAGTTTGAGGTGCTTGGCATTGTCAGTGGACTGAGGTATGTATGAACATTAGCCTGAGTTCAAACGCCAAGTGTGCTGTGAAGTTCACAGCAGAAGAACCAATCACTAATTAACCATGCATTGCAGGTAACAGTCGGTCATTCTGAGCAATAGAAGTTGGTTAACCAGGAAGCCATTCAAAAGGAAACAGGACAAATGAATTTCAACTAACTTGCAAAGCCACGAATCCCAAAATCAAATGTTTAACTGTTAACATTCCCCTATCTATTCTTCACAAACAATACAGAGATTGACCAATGTGCCTTTTAACTTTTATCTTTGTTTGAACTTATCTCTCATTTCTAATCCCTACCTATGTGTATTGTGTTATTATTTCTTCTTGTATTTAGTAACCAACAAATTTTTGCTGTGTTCTCTCCCCTGGTAAATTTCTACCCTAAGTCTCAAAACATCATACTGTTTTACATCATATTGCTAAAAAATCAACAGAATAACAACAAATATCTAAAATAACAATGTTTGCATGTGTATGTAATGTGTGTGTGCTTTTATGTACGTGCGTGCATGCGTGTGTGTATGTATCTACATAATGTGTGTGTGTTTGTGTGTGTGTATGCATGTGTGTGTATGTAATGTATGTGTGTCTGTGTGTGTGTGTGTGTGTGTGTGTGCGCGTGTGTATATCTATGGATATATAACTGAACATGAACCATAAGACCATTAAAATCGTAGAACATATGAGCAGAAGTAGGTTATTTGGCCCATCAAGTCTGCTCCAAAACTCAATGAGATCATAGCTGATCTGACAATCCTCAACTCCACTTGTCTTCCTTTTCCCCATAACCCTTGAATCTCAGGCTGATTAAAAATCAGCCTATCTCATATCTGAATACCAAGAGATGTCAAGGCATTATTAAAATGTAACTACAGATTGTATTCTTAATCAACAAAAGCATTATGTTCTTTTTCTGTGAAGTACACATTTGTACAAATATATAAACAAACACCAAATTGCAGAAATTTTGTTCACACGTACATTTCTCAAAGTTTTCTTCATATGTTCTGTTGACCAAAGTCCAAGTAGAATTCTTGTCTTGCCAGCATGATTCAGGTGATGAGCACTTCTCGAGGCTGTCCACGGTGATGTTGTCCTGTAGCTGTAAACAAGGTCCCATTAACACATACCAGGAAGTCCACAAAGGACTACAGTAGCAGTCAGTTTTAAGGTGGTTTTATCAACATCTTTGCAACTAGGATGTGGGTGAAAAAACTCATCCATCGAGATTGAAGAAACACAGCATCTATCAGCATTTTTAAAGGGTTGCGAAGGTTTTTACCCCTATGCAGGAATCTATTCCATGCCTTGAACAACTCATCATGTAAGGAAAATCTTCTTCATGTCAGTCCTAAAATTGCTTGGCTTGCAATCATTTACATATCACAAGAGGAATATTACCCGGAGATGTAAAGAATAATATTCATTGATATCAGGGCAGCACAATGGCTCAGTGGTTAGCATTGCTACCTCACAGTGCCGGGGACCTGGGTGTGCTTTCACCTTCGGGTGACTGTCTGTGTGGAGTTTGCACATTCTCCTTGTGCCTGCGTGCATTTCCTCCCACAGTTCCAAAATATGCAGGTGAGGCGGATTAATCGTGCTAAACTGTCCATAGTGTTCATGGATGTGCAGGCCAGTGGAACAACCATGGAGAAATTTGGGCCTAGGGCAAATGGTGGGGATTGGGTCTGGGTGAGATGCTCTACATAGGCTCTGTGTGCTATCAATGGGCCAAATGATCTGCTTCCACACCGTAGTGTTTCTATGATTCTATGAAATTTGAGAGCCACAAAGGAAACGGCTATCTGTACAGACACATTTTTATTAGAATTGCACACGCCAGCTTTGCGTGGAAATATATTTATCAGGAATGTGGTCACAAATATCTGTAAACCTCCAGGCATCTTTCACACACAATACAGATCATGATCTATACAAAACAAGGAACTGCGGATGCTGGAAATCAGGAAAAAAATAGAAATTGATGCAAAAACTCAGCAAGTCTGGTAGCATCTGTGGAGAGAAAGCAGATTTAACGTTTCAGGCCCAGTGACCCTTCTACAGAACTGACCTCCTGTTCTGAAGACAAGTAAACACAAGTAGCCAACTTTATGCTATACTTTTATCATGATCACATAGATTTAAATTTATCGAGATAAAGGAAAACACAGAACAGTTAGACAGAAAATTAAATGATATTTAATTTGATTTCCTGCCTGTTTTTATTCTGTCTGTTATTTCACTTTGGTATTCTATTAACCTTCTGCTATTTAATTCATTAGTCCCAAATTTTCCTCATAGACTTAGAGAGTTATAGACATCTCTAATGTAGCATAGTACTTTCAGCCCATATGTCAGTGCTGGTTTTAAAATTATCATGCAAAATAGTTCCATTTCCTCACATTCTTGTTCGTATTATTACAGTTTATGGATCTGTAAGTGAATTTCCAAGCTTTCTATTTTTTCTACAACCAACATAATTTGCTTGTTCTCCTTTTCTCTTTATTTTTCACTTCTTATTTCCATTCTAAATTCTGCCACTTTTTTCCTGTTTGCTGATTTTCACTCCCACCTTCCCCCTTGTGCCCACTCTCCTCCCCCCACCAGACTTTCCCTTTCATCCTTTCCTCTTCCTCCCCTTCATTGTAAAATTTTTTATCCCCAACTCCTTCCAGTTCTAATGATAGGTTATTGACTTGATGTGTTAACTGTTTCTCCCTCCACAGATTTCCCCCAGTTGCATTGAGCCAGCATTTCCTATTCCAGAAATCAGATCATGGTACCTGGCTTTGAAAAGGAGCAAGCAAACCTAAAGATTCGCAGGTGCAGGTATTTGAAAGGTGACGGTGCAAGTTGAGAATTTTTCTACGCGGCATATTTGAATGTTGTTTTACAAATAGAGCAAGAGCGTGCAAAAGCAAAGGCGTCACATGACATCAAAATGACAGACTGGTTAGAATCAGCTGAAGATTAGGGAATCATTAATTAGGCTATTCAGCCCATCTTCTCCAAGGACATTTTGCCCGGTGTCACTCGGCTGCTTTTCCTCAATACTTCAACCATTCTTTTTCTCTTCAGACATTAATCCAATTCCCTTTTGAAAGCCACAGTTGAATCAGTTCCACTGTAAAATCCACATCGAAACACCTCACTGTACACAAACATTTCCTCTCACTTTGCCATTGATTCTTTTGCCATATGCCTTAACTCACATCTTTGGACTTAGGTTTGATAGGAATGAATGGAAGCACTAGATTTGCCCTTGCTTTAAATTTATTACCTAATTTTTGTAACCTTTATAATCACTGGACACTAGAACCTCCAAGGTCTCAGCTTCTCTGACTCTAAAGTTAATGCATCCATCCCTTCCTTGACTGCACCTCCACAGTTGTACCTTGAGCAACTGGGCTGCACTTAGTGGAATTTTCTTTTTATTCGTCGACGATTAAAACTGGCCCTGTAAGCACTGCTCACGTTCCATGATCTCACTGAATGGCAGATTAGGCTTGACCAGCTAAATGGTCACTCTTCCTTACTTGACTTGATGTGAACTTAGTAGCCAACCCCCAGCTTGAAACACATCAGTCTGTGTGGCACAATGCTATTGGTTATGGAATTCCATAATTCTGATCCAGCAATGTTAAAGGAACTGTGGGACATTATCCCGTACATCAGGTAGTTAGATTAATCTATGCAACCCAATGACCACTCCCCCAGTGCACACAACCTCAAAATAAATCTGAAGCAATACTTGACACTACTGAAGGCCCGAGATGCTTTCTTACTTGAACAGTCCTTTTGATGCACCAAATCTTCACGAGACTCTTGTTTCGAAAACTTTCATCCCCAATCGCTATTGCAGTGATGACAGATTTATCAAGCTAAGAATAAGATACAATATCAAAACCAAAGGAAACAAGATAGATTGCGCAAGCACACAATTGAACTGAGAACCCATCCTATCGTGATATTGCCTGTGGTTACAGAATACAGAGTCCGATGGTGGATATCCTAGCCAACAGTGAGGTTCAGGTTTCTGTGTGAAGCTAAGGTGATCTCCAATGCTTTACAGTATCATATAAAGGAGATTTCACTCATAGTGTAGCTCTCAGCTGTGTGCCAGAGAGCAATGGGAATCTGGAACTCACTACCTGTATGCGTGGTAGAAACCCTCATAACATTGAAGAAGCATTTATATGTGCATTTGTAATGTCAAGGTATGTAAGGCTGTAGACCTAATGCTGGAAAACAGGGTCAGAATAGTTTGGTGATTGTTTTTGATTGGCACAGATGCGATGGGCCAAAAGGATGTTTCTTCTGTGCTGTGGCTTTCCATGACTCTATGAAACAAAGGATCTCTATCTGGCAACTGCATTTGATGACCTGACTTAGCCTTCACCTCCTTAAAATCTCACTCCAGTCTACTGAAGTGGTAGACCAACATGCTGGATTTAAGTTCAAATGATGAAGAGCAAGTGTGCATTCACAGGTGAACAAAAACACATAGCTTAGCAATGGCATTACACAGCTCATATATTTCAAGTAGACATTTTCCAATGCTATTTCTCGAATGAACACTTTTTAAAAGGTCATCCAAGTGCTAATTCATTTGCAATTTTCAAATGTTGAACAGTGATAGAATCATGACAGCAGGAAAATGAATCAAAGCAGTGTCTCAGAAATTTAAGTCAATTCCTGATTTGATCAGCATGAAACAAACTCTGATTTGAACAGAACAGCTGAAGGAATGATATTTGGTCCCTGCAGGTCTTTAGTGATGTAACTATTGACATTTTAAAAGGAGCTGTTAGCAATTTAAAAAGTGAACCAATTGTACAACACTGATTAAGTTTGAGTGATTCCTCATTCCACTTTGCAATTTTAAAAAAAACTTTCAACAAAAGGCTATGAACCTTGAAATCACTTGCGAACGTAATTGTGAGTTTTACTTTGGTAGCATATTAATATACAGTAAAGGTCAGGTTGCAGCTGTACAGGACATTGGTTAGTCTACTTTTGGAATATTGCATTCAAGTCCGGTTTCCCTGCTGTCAGAAAGATGTTGTTTAACTTGAGAGGGTGCAGAAAATATTTACAAGGATGTTGCCAAGGTGGTAAGGTTTGAGCTACACAGAGAGGTTGAATAGACTGGGGCTATTTTCCCTGGACTGTCAGAGTTTGAGGTGTGGTTTTATGTAGGTTTATAAAATCATGAGGGGCATGGGCAGGATGAATGGCCAAGGTCTTTTTTGCAGATTGGGGAAGCCCAAAACGAGAGGGCATAGTCTAAGGAGAAAGGGGAAAGACTTTCAAAGGACCTGAGAGGCAACTTTTTCATGCAGAAAGTTATGCGTGTATGGAACGAGCTGCCAGAGAAAGTGGTGGAGGCTGTACAATTGCAACATTTAATGGGCATCTAGATGGGTATATGAATAGGAAGCGTTTAGAGGGCTATGGGCCAAATGCTGGCAAATGGGATTCGGTCAGAATGGGATATTTGGTCAGCATTGATGAGTTGGACTGAAGGCCCTGTTTCCGTGCTGTACAACTATGACTGTATGATATTACTAAGACACTTAACTGGAATAAGGCACAGAAATCTAAACTGTATTTGGATATTTTGGTGGGATAGAATCACATGGAATGCACAGCGCGGAGAGGGACCATTCTCCCCAATGGTATTTTTTGATCCATTTGAACCTTACGCATTGCGTCCAGGTGTCCACCAGTTTAAAACGAATCAAACTGCATCACGTTGTTATGTTCAATTTGCATTATATGTGTAACACACTGAATCCTCTTGATCAGTGGGGGAAATAGGGATATGAAATTCCTGTGTATAACAGAAAACAGGACACTGCTAGCTCTTCTGTCTACTCTACCAGGCAAGTCATTAAGGAAAGAGAAGAGTTGACCTCACAAGTCCACGAGTTCTGGGTCAAAAATTGGCAGATAGCGAGGAGGCAGCGTCGATGGCACTCATTAAAATTCTGCTGTCCGTACCTGAATAATGTGGTCGGTGAATGGATCAGTAATGATGCCAAGCAGGTTTGGAGCATCCTTCCCTGTCTGGATCTTAAAGCTGCCCACCACAACCTTGGTGAGTCGATATAAGAAGCCACTGGCTGCCTCGATCGGAAGCAGCACCAGCACAGAAAGCCAGTTGAAGCAATCATGGACTGTTGCACCTGCAAAGGCCCTGTGACACATTGAGAAAAAAAAAGGTGTGGCAATGACTTGAGAGAAAGCTTACATGAGCAGCTCAGGTCACAGAGTCAGGGGGAGATGATCCTCTGTTAGTTCATTGATAAGCACATGACCTGAGCTTTATATGGACCTACAAGACCCCATGCCTAGTTCTCATGTCTGTCCTGATCCCAACAAGAGCTGTGATGATGGTGAGATAACTTGCTTCCAGTTTTCTGGATTGGGGGAGATTGACCAAGTTTTTCATGAGCTGTTTGTATCCCAGTAACGCCTGGTGGAAACGGGACTGGCAGAACTTGTCACAGACAAATTCAGGATGGGCCCTGTTCCCCCAAGTAGTTAAAGCATCCACTGATCTGCCAAATTTTAAGCTGAGACTTAATGGAATGCACTTGTTGAAGTGCATTTGAATGCAGTTTCACACTGCGAGTGCGAAAATGGGAACTTCATGCTTGGCTTTGAATGGTGGCCCCTTGTAAAATGTGCTGGGAGAACTGGCCGGACTCTTGGGTCTATTGTCACATATTCCCAGGACAGGTAGGGGGAGCGGAAGAAAAAGTAATGGGTTTACCCGTTGACAATATTGTTACCAAATATTCAAGGTCATGTGCTGGTTTTCATATTACAATAGGCCAATTTACCACTCGACTATCAAATCCTCAACCACATTCTGGTGTTGATATCTGATCCATGTTCCATTGACATAGATACGTAAATCCTTAATTTAATTTCTGATCTCCAAGTGCCTGTTTGACATCCAGCACCTCGGCACACAACTAGAATAAGTCTGATAGTGGATATGCCTGCTATTCAATCCTCAGGCCCAATCTGTTGGATTAGTACCATGGAAAGTTTAAAGGCCTTTCATATGATCACTACACCACTTGGCAGTCTGAATACTGAGGGCAATGTTATATGAGATTCAATTATTAATCCTGACTAGGACAGAACTCATTGGCCCACATGGAAGCAAGCTCATACTCAGATCTCAGATGCTTTGAAAAAATCGCAATCTCAAAAGTTTCTAGTTGCTGTAACATAATAGCGAATAGCATTGGTAACTCATAGTGTCAGGGACCCGAGTTCAATTCCACCCTGAGGAAATTGTCTGTATGAAGTTTGTTCATTCTCCCTGTGTGTGCATGGATTTTCTCTCCGCGCTCTGTTTCCTTCCACAGCCCAAAGATGTGAGTGTTAGGCGGATTGGCCATGCTAAATTGCCGTAGTGTCTAGGTGGAGTAGCCATTGAAAATGCAGGGTTAGAGTGGGGGTGTGTGTCTAGAAGGATGTTCTTCAGAGTATTAGTGTGGACTCAATGGGACGAATGGCCTGCTTCCACACTGTAGATTCTATAAATAAATTATTGGACAATCTTACCGTTTGAATTCATTTCTGTCTCCAGCTTGCATTAGGGCTACAATGGTGTTGGTTACTGAGGTTCCAATGTTAGATCCCATGATGATAGGAATTGCAGAACGCACTCCTAGTACTGAAAAGATTGAAGGCAAGTATAAGTTGAGTTCATGTTTACTGTATACTCCAGATGTAGATTGTGCCACACAACATTGCACATGATCATAAAGTGTTCCTGATCCATTGCAATAAGACTGACCTATCTGTTGGTATATATATTCACTTATACTGACCATCATCAGATCATCTATTTGAGGTAGTTATCAAAGTCTCACAATGTCAGGTCATATAAAGTCAGAATTAGACGGTAGGTGGGTCTTTTCTGACAGTATCGCTGCCTGAAAGAAGCTGCTAGCTCATGTTGTGGGCCAGACCTGTCTCTGGTTGGGATGGATTTGACATCGCGCAAGGCTAGGCCCGCTACAGACACCATAATCAAGGCCACTGGTGTCATTGGCTGATTTGGATGACGTAGGATTTGGATGAGAAATCTGGATTAAGTTTATCCAGATTAGCTCCAGAAACTATCTATGATTTTTTTTCATTTCTCATGGATTTTGGATGCCTGGGGAAAGTGTGTACGTTGTAACACACAGAGCATTAGAGTTGACTGTTTGGGATGGATTTTTCCCCTTTTTACGTATTGGGTGCATCTGCTATCATCCCACAACTCCTTCGGCATCAGTGATTTAATGTTTACTGAGTAGCCCAATGGAAGAACTAGGACACACTCTCACAAGAAACCACCAAGGGCTGGAAAGAGAAAAGGTAAATTTACAAATCCCACTCTGCAGTGTTGGTTGTCTGACCTGCTCTCTCTCTCTCTCTCTCTCTTCAAGCACAGTCCCCTCAGTGGCAACGTGGTTTCAGTGATAATGAGGTAATCCCAGAAGTTGTGGTTGGGTAAGGCCTGGTTAAGATTTTAATAGCTGGTAAATTTTAGGAGGAAGGGAAGAATGATTTCGGTATGGAGCTCGACTGTAGTGACATCCAAGGATAGAGTGGAATAGAAATTCATCTTAGCAGAAGTGAAACATGGAGGAGCGAGGCCGCAGCTGCTCTAAAACTCTATCTGATTTTCTCATCCATTCAAGACCAAGGTGAATTTGTAACCCAATACATCAGAGCTAATGAGTCAAGAGTCATTGATGTGTTAATGGAGTTTATATCCCCCTTCCAAATGGAAGTGTTTGAGGACTTATCCAAATTTTTCAACAGAAACTTTTGTGAAAGCTGCACAAACAACACATCAGTGCCTTAGAAATCTTAGGTAAAGAAATCTGTGCAAGCTCATGTGGTGGAAAGACTGTATTTTCGCAAAGTGTCAAGCCAAAGGCCCTGATCATCACAGGACAATCTGACAAAGGTTAAGGCATGGCAAGATATTTCAACAGAAATTCAAACCTATTTGAGGTCAGCTAGGTAATCTGAGACCCTGGCCCAAAACCTTCAGCTTGTACTTAGTTGCTTCCATGTAGGTAAATTGCATGCCTAGAGGCAATAGACACATTTCCTACCAAAGCCCAAAGAGCAAGTGATCTCCTCAGAGAAGTGAAAAATAGGTAAACAAAAACCTAGTGTAAGTTGGAGAAAAAAGTATCAGGGAAAGTGGAAAACATGCCAAAGAAGGACTTACCAAAAGCTTGTTGAAAGAGATGTGTTTAAATAATGGTCTTCAAGGTGGTCGGGGAGGGGGGTTGGAAATTGAATTAATACAGTCAGTTCAGGTTGATAATTCTAGAATCGGTAGCCTCAATGGCTGAGACCATTGAGAGGGTGAGAATGTATATAATATAAGTCAGAGGAACAGCGGCTGGATTTTAATTGAAGGCTGTGACCTCGTGCTCCATCTGAAAAGTTGGGATGGCTCTGCCCCTGTCTGGGAAAGCCATGACCAGATTTTACGGTTATCAGGCAGTAAACTACCTAAGGTCACATCATCCTCATACTTGTGGAAGGAATCCCAACTCCAAAAGCTACCAGGGCTGGGGCTTCCACATCAACAGTTCCACTGGGAGTAGTGGTCATCAATGGGACTGCAGTCTGTCCTCAATGATGAGCAGCAAAAGGAGCTGGAGATCAAGGATAACAAGGTGTAGAGCTGGATGAATACAGAAGGCCACACAGCATCACGGGAGCAGGAAAGCTGACGTTTCAGAAATGAAGAAGGGTCTAGGCCTGAAATGTCAGCTTTCCTGCTCCTCTGATCCTGCTTGGCCTGCTGTGTTCATCCAGATCTACACCTTGTTAACTCAGATTCTCCAGCATCTGCAGTTCCTACTATCTATAGAGCTGGAAATCAAGTTACATTCATAGTCTGACAGACATGCCTTGATGAGAGGGAGTCATGGGTAGGAGGAACAGTGTCATGCAATCAGTGGTGAAGAGATACAGGGGTGTCTCTTTTAAACAGAAGGTTTTCAAGCACTGTCTCCCTAACCTGCAATTGTTGACACATGGTGTGTCAGACCATAATGTATGTGATATAATACCAGTAGTAGTGGAGTTGGTCCTGAGGTGATCAATAATTGTCACTTAAGGTGTCAGTTGATGAAGTGCAGGAAAATTGCCCAGCCAGTGGGCAGAATAAGTGATGGGCATTGATCCAACACCCACCTGATTTTATTTTGCCCCTTCTAGGCAGCCTCAATTTCTGACCAGAGAATTTGTTGGGTTAAGGGTTGAGCAGCTAGGAGGCTGCAAATTTATAAAAAGCAAACACAAAAGGATTTAAACATCAGTGATACATCCCAATAGAAGGGAGGCTGACCAGTCACCGTCTAAAATATGAAATGGAGATAGATCAATGGACGACCTGAAATACATTAAGGGTGAAGAATGGGAGAGGTGGAATGAGAGCAAAAGAACAATTGTGTCCGGAGGCAGCAAAGACATTGGTGGATTTAGGCGGAGTCAGACACAGGTGATGTTACCCAAGTGTTAGTAGATGATCTTGTGAGGATACGGCATTGATATCTCATCTGACACTTAAAGAAGACACCAAGACTACAAAGGGGTAGCCCTCGGTAATATTTGTGACAATGGTAGAGAATTTGTGGTGGAAAGCTCAGATGATAGCTTTAGTCTTCCCTAAACATTCATTGCCCCTATATTTAAAAGCTGACACAAGCTGTTGCTTCTAATGAGTTATAGACTTGATTAAAATACCCGAGATAAATGTCATCCGTATCCTTTCAAGTCATAGAATCTCTACAGACTAGAAAGAGGCCACTTGGCCCATCAAGTCTAGACTAACCCTCCAAAGAACATCCTACTTTATTCCCTAATGTGCGCATTCCTCAACTCTATGAGCAATTTAGCCTGGGCATCCACCTCGCCTGCATGTCTTTGAACGGTGGGAGGAAGCCAAAGCAGCCAAAGGAAATCCAATCAGACACGGTGAGATACATAAACTCCACACAGACAGTAACTCGAGGCTGGCATCAAACCCAGGTCCCTGGTGTCATGAGGCAGCAATGCTAACCACTGAGCCACTGTGCCAAGTGAAAATTAAGAATTACAAAAAGGTGAAAATGAAACAAAAAATTCTGTTCTCAGATCATCTCTGAAAATTAGTATATTACGTGAAAATACATGTGTGTGTTCAGATAGCTCTTTCTCCAATGTTCTCCGAATAATAGGGTCAGTGAAATCACCATTCATGATCCAGATGTGCTGGATTTTTATCCATGCTTTTCACAAATGGTAGTGATTTAAGGTGAGTATTGAGGTCTCTATTTCTCTCCTCCTGCCTTTATGTCTTGGTTTGGCTTGACCTTCCTGTAGATGGGATGGGTTTACTTACATCCTGATGACACCATGCTGACAATGATGGATGTTGATGTACTTGAACTTTGCACCAAGACAGTGACCAAGATTCCCACCACAAGCCCAGCCACGGGATTAGACAGGATTGCGTTGTCTTTAAAAATGTCACCAGCCACCTTGCCTGAAAGACAGAAACTTCATGAGCATAAACTCAACAAGATATTCAGACATGTATCAGTCATGTTAATGCTGGTTAATGAGAAGTAGGAACATGGACATGTCAGTTTTGGTTCCTTAGATCCTGCTGTACAAATTCAAATTATCTCTGGATGCTTTGCTTATGAAAAGTGATGTTGGTGTAAAAATAAAGGTGCACGTTCTGGCATTTTCCCAATGCAAATTGTACTCAGTGCTGTCTATGCTTTTGGGCTGCTGTAAATTATTTAGGCTCACTGTGGCAGTCATCATGGGCAGCTGGATAAAATGGGAAGGTATTTTAATATCCCAAATGAGATTGTTTATTTTTGGTAGGGTAAAGACATTATTAATAAACATGTTCATTCCTAGTTCATGAATAATCCTTTGGTTTTTCTGATTGACATGGATTCATTCTGATTCCCCATTATCACTTTGGGAGGAGGGATCTGTGGCCTTTTCATATGGATTGGTCTTGCCCACTTTGAGATTGGGCAAAGTCTCAAAGGACCATGCCCTCTAATGGAGATATCCAGGAATCCTATTTGATCAGAGATAGTAGGAACTGCCGATGCTGGAGAATCTGAGATAACGAGATGTAGAGCTCGATGAACACAGCGGGCAAGACAGCATCAGAGGAGCAGGAAAACTGACATTTCTGAAGAAGGTTCCAGACCCGAAACGTCAGCTGTCCTGCTTCTTTGATGCTGCCTAGCCTGCTGTGTTCATCCAGCTCTATACGTTATTATCCTATTTGATCATACTTTGAGCATTGAATTAGGATTTCACAGTAATGCATCATAGATTCTCACAATTGTTTGGAATCCGCATTGTTATAGAAAAGAAGAAACTGTTTACAACTGCTTTGCTCAACTATTCTACAAATTATCATTTTCACACAAAAGCTTTCTTTCCCTCCCTGTTCCTTCAATTGCTGGAACAATCAATTTGCATTAATGTTCTGAAGCCTGTGAGCAACCACATTGATTGGAATGGGATAGATTTGTAAATTTTGTTGCCTTTGAGCAGAATTTAACTAGCTCTGTACTAGGTTTAACATAAACAACAAATCAGGAATAGGTTTCATCAAATCACACAGAATGGGGTCAATACTTACTTGACCTCATTCTCATCAATCTACCTGCTGTAGATGCAGCTGTGTATGACATGATTGGTGTTATTGACTACTCTGGATTCAAAGCCCCATGTTCACATTGAGGAAAACTTCAAATATGTTGTGTGGCACCACTACTATGAGAAATGGGATGGCTTCCAAACTGGTCTAGCAACTTAAACCTGAATGCCAAGAGATGCTGTGGCCCATCAGCTGTAAGCTCAGTATGGTCTGGCATATTCCCCACTCTATCATTACCATCAGAGCAGGAGATCAACTCTGGTTCTCTAGGGAGTGCAGGATAGCATGCCATGAGCAATATCAGTATACTGACAAATGAGGCGTCAATAATATAGAATTATTTGCAGGATCCAGACGCTAAATTATCCCATAGCCACTGGATCAGATCTGTGCTCTGCAGTCCTACCGCATATAGCAGGGAATGGTGTTGGGCACTAACTGGAGGTGAAGGCTTCACTGATATCCCTTTCCTTAATGATGGGGTGGGAGGATGGGTGCAGCACATCAGTGCAAAGGACAAGGCTGAAGCATTGTCATCCATCTTCATCCAGAAGTACTGAGTGGATGATCTATGTCAGCCTCCTCCAGATGCCCTCTACATTACAGATACAGCCAGTTTTATTCACTTCACTGGTGGCATCAAGATATGACTGAAGGCATTGGATACTGCAAAGGCTATGGGCCCTGACAACATTCCCGAAATAGTGCTGAGGACTTGTGCTCCAGAACTTGCTGCTTCCCTGGCCAAGCTTTCCCAGTACAGTTACAAGACTGGCATCCACCCAGCATTGTGGAAGATTGCCCAGGTATGTCCTATAAACAAAAAGTAGGACAATTCCAACCCAGCCAATTACTGCCCTACCAGTACAGCCTCAATCATTGGTAAAGTGATGGAAGGTGTCATAAACAGTGTAATCAAGGAGCATGTGCTCAGCAATAACCTGCTCAGTGACACCCAGATTGGGTTCTGACAGAGCCACTCAGCTCCTGACCTTATTTACAGCCTTTGTTCAGACACAACCAAAAGAGTTGAATTTTAGACATGAGGAGAGCGTGAGAGCCCTTGGTATCAAGGCCATACCTTACTGGGTCCGACATCAAGGAGCCCTGGCAAAATTAGAATCAATTGGAATAGGGAAACCTCTCTGCTGATTGGAGTCAAATTTTCAAAGGAACATAGTTGTGGTTGTTGGAGGTTATTCATCTCCTATCTGGGGTATCACTTCAAGGACTTCCTCTGGGTAACACCCTGGGGTTCAATCATCTATAATTGCTTCATCAATAACCTCCCTTCCATCATAAGGTCAGAAGTGGAGATGTTGTTTCTGATTGCACAATGTACAGCGCCATTTGTGACTCCTCAGATACTGAAGCAGCTTGTGTCCAAATGCAGCAAAGCTTGGGCAATGTTCATGCTTGGGCTGATGAGTGGCAGGTAACATACACATCACTCAAATGCCAGGCAGTGACCATCTCTAACAAGTGAGAACCTCGCCATTGCCTCTTGATTCAATGGCATTACAATTACTGAATACCCAAACGTGTGTTACAATTGACTAGAAACTGAAATGGACCAGCCATAAAGCAACAATCTCTGCAAGAGCAGGTCAGATCCTGTGATGAACAGCTCACCTCTTGACTCCACCAAAGACTGCCCAGTGCCTCCAAGGCACAAGTCAAGAGTGTGATGGGATATTCCCCAGTTGCCTGAATCCATGCAGCTTCAACAGCACTCGAGGAACTTGGCACCACATCCATCACTTTAAACACCACCAAAACATGGCTGCAGCAGTATGCACCATTTGTATGATGCATTGAAGCAATTCGCTCAGCTCCTTCAGCAGCATCTTCTAAATAGACAATATCTAGCTTCTAGAGTAGCACGGGCAGCAGATATATTGCAAGATCATCATTTAAAATGTTCACCTTCCATCCACTCACCATCCTGACATGGAGCTATAGTGTTGTTCACTCACTATCAGTGAGTTCAAACCCTGAAACTCCATTCCTAACAGCACTGTGGGTCTGGAGAGATAGTAGGAACTGCCGATACTGGAGAATCTGAGATAAAACGGTGTAAAGCTGGATGAACATAGCAGACCAAGCAGCATCAGAGCAGCAGGAAAGCTGACCTTTCAAGTCGAGACCCTTCTTCTGAAGAACGGTCTCGACCCAAAACGCCAGCTTTCCTGCTCCTCTGATACTGCTAGTACTGTGCGTCTGCCTAGCACAGTTGTAGAAGAGAGCTCGCCACCAGTTTCTCCAGGCCAGTTCGGAGTTGGGTGATAAGTGCTGGTCTGGCCGGTAAAGCCCACACCCCGTGAAAGAATAGAAACAACTTACACCCCATCATTCCTTGCTTTGAGACCATGTTGAAAAGATGAACAAACACTAATCCAGGGATCAATTGAGGTAGGAGTAAGCCATTCAGTCCTCCAACCTGCTCTGTCATTTCACTGAATTAAAGGTGCTCTTTGTCTCATTGTCAACCATAGTTCCAAAGTTCTCAATATCACTTCAAACATAAATTTTGTGATTGGCAGCTTCACTTGAGCCAGCATTGTTTGGCCTTTTGGAGAATAGAGTGCTTGTTTCCTTTTATACTTCTTATGAAACAATGCTTGTTAAATTAATTGAGGATATCTGCTTGGCATGAAAGGTTTGGACTGAAGGGCCTGTTTCCATGCTGTACAGGTCTATGACTCCATTTATGATTGGCTTACTTCATACCCAACAATACAGGTGGCATGGAAGCTCAGGGTTAGCACTGCAGCCTTACAGTGCCAGGGACCTGAATTTGATTCCAGCCTCGGGTGACTTGCGTGGGTTTCTTTCAAATGTTCCAGTTTCCTCCCACAGTCCAAAGATGTGCAGATTAGGGTGGATTGACCATGCTAAATTGCCCACAGTGTCCAGAGATGTGAAGGTGAGGTAGATTAGCCACGGGAAATCCAGGGAAAGGGTAATGGGGGGAGGGTGAGTCTGGGTTGTCCACTCTTCAGAGGGTTGATGTGCAGAATGGTGTGCTTCCACACTGTAGAGATTCTACGAAACTATCTAACTTTCTGATGGAAGTAACTTCTCTGTATCTACCTTATGAAACTGTTTTGTTATTTCCAGCCTGTTTAATGTGCTTCGGTAATGATTATCACCAATGACCATCTTGACTTGGTCAACCATAATATTTGATTGCAGCTGGAACGAAGATGTTTGTTGAAGAGTATAGAATGAAGAGTTCAGTACCTCCAGCAAGTTGGAAAGCTGCACTGAGGACGTCAAGGGAGCACACGAACATGTAGAGAAAGCTAAATAGCAGCAGTATCTTCATCATGGAGCACAGAATGAATTTCACTTTCCCCTTTGCACCCAGCTCTGGAAAAACAAAGAGATTTCTCAGTTTCTTGTCAGTTGTGGTGAGAGCTTACTTAACTAGCCAGTTTCAGTATTTCATGTCAGCTTCTTGAGCATATTTGTGTATTGCCAAAGGAGAAACTGAAGACAGAGTAACAATTTCATCAGATCTAATACTTCCAGCTGTTGAACCTGAATGCAGCCGATATCATTCTCATTTTGCTATTTATACTTAGGTACCAGGTCTCACTGATTGCTTTGTTTGACCAAGCCATTAATTCTTAAGTTCTTGAACATCTAACCTGATTGACTGCATGACCTGGAAGGAAACTCGGGAAAATGTGTGAATGAGACATTCGGTTCCAATTTGTCTTGTGTATTTAATGGCCACATGACCAATATGGTCGTTTCCAAATCCGGCTAGTTTCTCTCACTGGTTACTAACCCACAAACTCTGTGACTATACATCTTGACAATATGAACTGAAATCCTGTCACAGCAGTTATGAGAATCTAAATTCAGCTTTGAAGAAAATCAGTAAACATGAAATCTGGATCCAGACTGACTGACTACGCTCGATTCGCAGTAAACAACTGCGCCTGCCAGTTGCGAACCATTTCAACTCCCCCTACCATTCCTTAGATGACATGTCAATCCTGGGCCTCCTGCAGTGCCATAATGATGCCACCCGTAGATTGCAGGTACAGCAACTCATATTTCGCTTGGGAACCCTGCAGCCCATTGGTATCAATGTGGACTTCACCAGCTTCAAAGTCTCCCCTCCCCCCACTGCATCCCAAAACCAGCCCAGCTCATCTCCGCCTGCTTAGCCTGTTCTTCCTCTCACCTATTCCCTCCTCCCACCTCAAGGTGCACCCCCATTTCCTACCTACTAATCTCATCCCGCCCCCTTGACCTGTCCATCCTTCCCAGACTGACCTATCCCCTCCCTACCTCCTCACCCATACTGTCCTCTCCACCTATCTTCTCCTTTACCTATCTTCAGTCCGCCTTCCCCTCTCTCCCTATTTATTTCAGAATCCTCTCCCCATCCCCCTTTTTTGATGAAGGGTCTAGGCCCGAAACGTCAGCTTTTGTGCTCCTAAGATGCTGCTTAGCCTGCTGTGTTCATCCAGCCCCACACTTTGTTATCCCAGATTGAATGACTTTTGGATTTGTCGTAAAAGCTCGAATGTTTCAGCATTTTTCTGTAGAGGAGGACATTTGCTACCCTTTGTGTGTCTGACAATTGTGCGATGTCATGCTAACATGATTTGCCACTTAAATACACTCTGACGAGACCCAGCAACCTATTCAATCGTTTCAAATTGTGCAGGAAGATCCATTAGCAGCATTAAAGACAGTCCTGGCAGCAACATTTCACATCTCAAGATTGATTTTTTAAAAAATCATAAATCCAAACTCACAATTACCATGCTAAGACATCTCATCCGTATGTACAAATCTAATAACAATGATGTTGATTGAGGATTCATAAATATTAAAAAGCTCTCCTTGCATTTGAAGATCTGTCAATAGCTCATTAGCTAGCCTTCATTAACTTATTTGAGCTTTTGATGTGTTTCTGCAGTTCCCTCCTTTCCTTGATTGTTCTCCCAAGCACACCCTGAACAGCCTGGACAGATCTGGGGCATTGGGAGATGATTGAAAAGATTTCTACAAAGACTGAACGTGTGGAGAGTGGTTAAAGTAGCAAAACAGCATAGGGAGGGGATGATGTTCGCAACAAACAACTATACCTCCCAGTCGCGAATCATTTCAACTCCCCCTCCCATTCCTCGGCCTCCTGCAGTGCCATAATGATGCCACCTGAAGGTTACAGGAACAGCAACTTATATTCTGCTTGGGAATCCTAAAGCCCAATGGCATCAATGTGGACTTCACAAGCTTTAAAATCTCCCCTCCCCCTATCGCATCCTAAAACCAGCCCAGTTCGTCCCTGCCTCCTCAACCTCTTCTTCCTCTCACCTATCCCGTTCTCCCACCTCAAGCCGCACCCCCATTTCTTACCTACAAATTCACCCTGCCACCTTGACCTGTCCGTCCTCCCTGGACTGACCTATCCCCTCCCTACCTCCCCACTTATACTCACCTCTACTGGCTCCATCCCCGCCTCTTTCACTTGTCTGTCTCCTTTCCACCTATCTTCTCCTCTATCCATCTTCGATCCACCTCCCCCTCTCTCCCCATTTATTTCAGAACCCTCTCCCCCACCTCATTTCTGGTGAAGGGTCTAGGCCCGAAACATCAGCTTTTCTGCTCCTAAGATGCTGCTTGGCCTACTGTGTTCATCCAGCTCTATACTTTGTTATCTAGAGAGGGGATGATGATAGGTGGCAATCAATCATGGATAATTGTTCTACCAACTATAGATGATGATATGCAGTTCCTTGAAGTGAAGATTTGCTCATCATGGATTATAGCCAGGATAAGAAGATGTGTGTAGAACATACAAGGGTTGTTGTGTGACAACACTCACAGGGTCTGACTGAGGAGAAAATTCTGTCACTTGCTGGTGTGTTGGAAGGACTTGAAATCCAAAAATCCACCTGCTTCAGCTCGACAAGAAGTCACCACTCTTGGCCAAAACATCCATGAATCGAACTTGTGCTTAGACCTCCTGACTTGAAAGTGGGGACACTACCTGTAGTGATTGGAGCAAGGCCAGCCAGGTGGATCTCATAGAATATGAGTTCCCTGATTGGGGCTGTTAGTTTGGTTCAAACAGGGAGCCCTAGCTGACAGAATAAACAGGATTGTCGGAAGTTCTGTTCACTGTGCTAGCTGTGTACATGAATTGTATTCTGCACATGTAAATAAATGGTGATTAGTACTGGGATACCAGCCTTCAGGAATGCCACTCCACCAGCAGCACCATTTCCACAAGAACTGTAGATGCTAATGAGATGTCTTAGTATGGCGATATTGAGCCAACTGTAAGCTATACTTTTATGAAGGAGGATAATCGACATGTTAATTCCTCACATGTCTCTGGTTTTCATTCCTCTACGTTTGACTGTAAGGCCCTAAGATCTGGAATTGCTTCCATCTATCTGCCTCATTCTCTTTCTTTTTAAGATGTTCCTTAAACCCTTTAACCAAACCTCTGATACCTGGCCTAATATCTCAGTATGTTAGACTTCCAGTATCCACAAGTGATTGCTTAAACTCTAATATTTCTTTGAAACATAGGAGAAAGAGTAGGCCATTCGGCCCCTTGAGCCTGCTATGCAACGGAAGGCGATGGATGGCCATTTACCCAATGCCATTTTCCTATGCTATCCCCATTTTGATAGATGCCATTAGTAACTAGAAATCTAATAATCTATGATATGAATGTATTCAATGATTGAGCATTCACAGCTGTCTTGGGTAAATGATTCCAAAGATTTATCAGTCTGTGTGAAGAAATTCCTTTGCATTTCAGTCCAGCCAAGGGAAATATTCTTTCTGAGTATGTAGTGCATCTAAAGTTTCTTTGTTAACACCTGTTGTGAAGTGACTTGGTCCTTTTTAATGCATTCAATTGCTATAAAAATACCAGTTGGTAAAACAATTGAACTGCCTCTCATTTTTCCTCTCCCCTTTTGTCTTCCCTCTCTCATTTAGCATTCTTCAAAGCCTGCACTTAACTCTTTCTTCTATATTCAAAAACAGTTTCCACTATATTCTCAATTTTCTGATTAAGTGACCATTAATACACCATCACTGTTGGCTTTCTGCAGTCTGTACTCCCATGCCAGAACTTCAGTTCAGGAGCTACACTGCCCTGAGATAATTTGAGTTGAAAGTCCAGGACCTTACCTTTCCATTGAGGCACATTGGAATTGTCCAGCTTGGAGAAAGCCCAGGCCATAGCTGAATGTGTGTCAATCTCAAACTTGTCCATGTTGTCCACCAGGTTGACTGTTGACCCAGGGCAAAGGTACCCATGATCCGAGTGTGGGACCCCTCCCACTGCAGGCAGATGGTACGGTTTAGTACCAGCGACACCATTCATCCCTGCCACATTAGAAGAACACATTGACAATTGTTGAATTTGATATTATTTGGCATGATTCCTAGCCTGGCATGATGCAGTGTTTGAACTGGTACTGACTGGGAATCTGCTGGTTTCTAATGCCTGGACTTTTCACATGTTCAAGAACGTCGGTCAAAAAATTAGAGCTCACAACATCCTGACCCGTACTCCCTGAAAGTATTGCAGCAATTTCCAACTGGGGAGATGCACATTAATAATGTACAAAACTAAGCAAAACTTCCCACCCATGATCCATCAATATCCACTGTTTAGTTAAGCCAGAAAACTTGCTCTGTACTGAGATTTGACTCCATCTTTCAGATGAGACATTCAAACAAGGGCCCAACTGGCATTTTTGGACAAACATAAAAGTTGCCCTGGCCCTACTTCAAAGAAGGGCAAGATGTTTTCTCACCGGTATGTGGAGTGATTGGAGTGAGGTGAACCTCACAGAATGAGTTCCTGCTTGGAGCTGCTAACCTGGTCCAATCAGGGATCCTTGGCTGACAGATGTAAACAGGAGTGTCAGAGGTTCTGTTCACTCCAGGAGCTTGCTCTGAGATAGCTGGGTCAGTGTCATGTACTATGCACATACAAACAAAGGGTGACTTGGTGACAGCATACCAGCCTTCGTGGAGTTATTTCAGTATCCTACCTATATATGTCCCTCAGTCAACATCAACAAAACCAACTGCTGGTTTTTAATCACTCTGCTATTTATGGGAGATTGAAGGGCACACATTGCTCACTGTGTTTCCCAAATTACAGTGGGGATTACACTTCACAAGTCTGAGCAATTCATTGATTGTAAATTACACCAGGGTGTCTGGGATTTGCAAGTAGATGCCATTCTGCAGAAAAGTAAATAAGCACACCACAAAGTTCTGATGACATGAAAAATACTTCTTTATCCTTTATACTTTATCCTTTCCCTTTATTGAGAAAGGAAAATTTGCAAGGAATACTACTCCTGACTATTAACGCAAATAAACTCAATTCTTCATAACAGTGCTGCCCAATCTGTAAGTTGATGGTGACTCAAATTGGCTTAACTTTACCTCTGTCAAAATACTCAACAAAGAATATACTGCCCTTTCAAATGTAGGAACATCCCATAAGCACACCCTTGTCAAAGGCATATTCAGTAAAATAGATTGCCACATGTGGAATTTTCACAGCAGAAAGGGAACACCAGCATTTAGCTTTAGCAAAGATTTGTAACAGCTTTAACAACCTGAATAGCTACTGAAAGCTAAAAGTAAAACACTGGCTCTGTCAAAGCTTGAACCCACCCATTCATGCTGCTTCTATTGTTTCAAATGTAAGAAAAGCCCCAAGACCTCACAAGCTGTTTACTTTATTGGCTTGAAGCAGAATGCTCATCGCCTCTCTCTGTTTAAAAGAAAGGACAACATTCACCTCTTAAAGCAATTATATTGTAAAAAAGTGAGGCTGAAAATGTCTACCTACAGTCTGTGCACCTCCTAGTAAATGTTGCAATAATACCGCAGATGAAGAAAGACATTTGTATGGGATTGAATTTCAATCCAAACATTCCAAACAAAAAGAAAAGAAAAGGCATGCATTATCTCATTCATATTTAGTTATACGAGTTGGCAACTATTTACATTACTGTTCCAATGCATTATTCATTTCTTCATCAGTCTCTGCATTTACACAATCTTCAAATTATATTGGTCTCTTAATGTTGTGTACATTGTAATTGGCTGTAAATAACATAAAAGAGACCAGCATAATTTGAAGATTGTGTAAATGCAGAAACTGATGAAGAAGTGAAACAATGCATTAGAACAGTGAGTGCCTTTTGTTGGTTCCTGTGGTAGCTGTAATTGGTCAATTTCTGTAGTTGGATCACTATGGCCATCTGGTCTGAAGGTTGAATGAATGATCTGTGTAACGAGTGTGTTCACAGCTGCGTCGTCAGCTTCCTGCATTTCAAATACTGTTTCTGCAGCTGGGTGTTTCCACCTGAGGTTACGATGATACACTTGGTTGCTCAGGGGAAGTGTTGCCCTAGTAGAATTATTGCTAGACTACTGATTGGAAACTCAGCAAATGCTCCAGAGATACGGATTTGAATACTGCCATAGCAGATGTTGGAATTTGAATTCAATAAAGGAAAAAGCCTGAAATTAAGAACCTATTGATTACCATGATAGAATTGCCAATTATCATTAAAGCCCATCTGGCTCACCAATGCCCTACAGGAATAAAAATCTTGCATCCCCACCTGATCTGGCCGACATATAACTCCAGATCCACAGCAATGCATTGACTCTCAACTGCTCTCTGAAATGGCCTGTAAGCCTTTGATTTCAGGGATAGCTAGAGACAGGCAATAAATGCTAACAAACCAGAGAAATCCATATCCCAGAAATGACTAATAATCATGCCCATTGGATATAATCAACTGCTTCGTGTCGGTTCCAAGTTGCTCGTGTGTTGGTTTTGTTGAGATTGCTAAATGTTTTTCGCCTGACTGGATCACCAATTCTCAACTCCAGTAATGGTTTCAGCAGGCTCATCGAGAAAGAACTCTACCATTTCAACTGGATTCTTTTTTTCACCCTCACCTTTTACTAGTTTAGGCTTCAGTAGTCTTTTCACTATCAGAGAAGTCATTTTTATGTAATGTGACATTAATCTTTGTATTGGACGACTTTCCGTGCCCGCAGTATACATGTTTCTCCATGCTTGAGGAGTGCTTTGTGTATTTTTGTGTGGTCTTAATTTGGTTTCTCAGTGGCTCCTCTGGTGACATCTACTGTCATCTCATCCTTTTCATTTGACTGGGGATGGGGATGACATTTCTGTTAAAGTTTCAAACCTTCCATTAAGCAACTGGATCCTACACTCATGAAATCAGGGTCATTGTCACTCATGACAATTCCATAAAAATTGAATTAAAAATTGAAATTGGGCATTTGACAATCCCAGTGGTAAGTCCTTGAATTCTATCTCACAGTATTCAGAATAGAAACCTATGATGACCAGATAATGAGCTCCTGTGAGTATGAAGAACTATATCCATCCTCACGCATGTGTCATTCATGAGGCATTAGTGGCCATCTAGTTTGCCTAGTTTGGTACCTATTAGACACACTATGCTGGCTCATGTGACCCTTGATTCTGTTGCTTTTGTTTGGCCAGATGAACACATCTGTTGCCTTCCTCAGATTTGAATCAATTTTTTAGGGTTTGCATGGATGGGTCTTAGCAGCTCTCCCGCTAACTCCTCCACTGACTTAATTTCCTTTGTACAATGCACCATCTTGGGCACGTCTACACCATCATCTGTAACCGTCCAATAAGTCCTTGCAGCAAGAAGTGTCATCTTGATGGCCTCACGCATTCTTTTACCACTATTTCCTAAAGCAGCTGGAGATTTGTGTCTTGTTGGATAGTTTGCTTGATCTGAGCAAGGTACTGGCCTGTTAAATTCAGTGCCTCTCGCAGGTTGGCTTCCAGATTATGGCATGTTGTTGCTTCACACTGAAGGTGGACGACTTCACACTCCCTTATAGTATCCTCCATTCTCTTCGTCAGGGGTTCTGCTCTCAACAGTATGGCTGCAACATGCACCGCCTTTTCCCCTTGCTTTTATGTCACATCCAGATGCTACCTCTGTGACAAGAGTAAATTTCTTTGCAGATGCATTGGACCGGCACTGTAGGTATTAATAAAATCATGTCTCTCAGATGACATGTTGCAGAGGGACTGTGTCATTTACATTGTAGTAGTTCAGCATTATTGCTGCCATCATGAGTTGCCTAATTTTAGTAAATGGTGATTCTTGTACCATGCCCCAATACATTGCATATCTTTGGTCATGAGTTGGTGTGATACTTCACACTCTGATGGCAGTTTGGTCAAGAAATTTGCAGAATACTTGATTAATCCGACAAGTTGTTGCACTACTTTTGCAACAGTTTGTCGCTGCATTGCTGCAGCGGTTCTCACCTTTTCAGGATCTGGGCAATAAACTTCTATTATCAGCACATGGTCCATGTCTTTGACTTCAAATATCTTTCATTGTCTTTTTTTCTTGCTCAACCTCCAGTTCACTAGGCAAGTTCTGTCAAGCAGTCACATTAGATTTTGATCATGGTCAGTAATGGCTTCTTCCCTTGTGTATCTATATCTATAAACTGGCAGATCATCCACTGGAGCTCATTATTTGGGATGAGCTCTAACTATCTCATGTTGTCTGCATTGATAGTCTTCTGGATCAACTAAAACACCAAACAGGATGCACAACCTCTGTGTCTCACGAAGGTCATTCAGAATGTAGCTACAAAGCTGTTGCTTTCATCTAACTTCACCTACTCGAGATCATCCTTCACATCAAAAGGATGGTAAAGATTTTTGCATTTGCAAGATGTGGCAAAATTCTTTTCATAGTTAGAATGGGGTCATGGAATCCTTTCTGAACTTTTCAGTCAGTGCATACTCTCTGCTTCACAGGACGTTTCGCTGTTACTGTTATTAATACATTCATTAAGATTTGTCATTTTCTTGATCACTCCCTTCTTTTCCATTTCTTATCTGATCTTCCTGGCTAGATTGAAGTTAGTCAGAACTTTCTTTGGCAGATCCTGAATTGTTTTTTTTTACTGTCAGCTATTTTGAGATGATATTCACCTTGAAAGCATTTTAACCCTGTGAACATATCTTTCTACTCAGCTGAGATGTATTCTATCACCAATGTCTTAGTTTGCTGGAACAAAGACAGAAGTTGCTGGAAAAGCTCAGCATCTGTGAAGAAAAAAATCAGAGTTAACATTTTGGGTCCGGTGACCCTTCCTCAGAATTGATGGTAGCTGGGAAAACTTCAGTTTATATGCAGAAAATAGGGAGGGGGGGTGGGGTAGGGAGTAAATGATAAGATAGAGCCCAAAGAAAGAGAAGAACAGTTGGAGAGACAAAGAAGTTGATAATGATCTGGCTGGGAGGATGAATAGTTGTCAATGGGGGCTGTTAGTGATGAGCAACAGGTAGTATAATGGCAGGCTATGTGGTAACAAGGCCTGGTGTATGGGGTTGGGGCCGGGATATGGGAGAGCTGAGGCCCGAAAATTATTGAACTTAATATCGAGTCTAGAGGGCTGCAGGGTCCCAAAGTGGAAAATGAGGTATTGTTCCTCCAGCTTGTGCTAAGATTTGCTGGAAGACTGCAGACAGGGACGTTGGCCAGGGAACAGGGTGGCGTGTTGAAGTGGCAGGCAACAGGTAGCTCAGGGTCTTTTTTGTGAGCAGAACATAGATGTTCTATGAAACAGTCACCCAGAGTGAGCTTCATTTCTTCAGGTAGAGGAGACCTCATTGTGAGCAGAGAATGCAGTAGATTAGATTCTAGGAAGTGCAGGTGAAGTGTTGCTTTGGCCCTTGGATCATGGGAGAGAGGAGGTAAATGGGCAGGTGTTACACCTTTGCTGGTTACAGGGGAAGGTGTGTAGGGCTGTGGGGGATGTTGAGAATGAAGGAAGTGTGGACCAGCGTGTCCTGGAGGGAATGGTCCCTGTGGAAGGTGGTCAAGGGAGGGGAGGGTAATACGTTTCTGATTGTGGCATCTTGCTGGAGGTGGCAGAAATGGTATCTGATGATCTCTGCTTAGGTTGCTGGGATACTTTGCAAATCTCTTTTGAGAGCCCAAGCTTTAGGGTTGTTCTGGCTGTGATGATTGGCTTTACTTTGTCATTTGTGAGCTCGAATGTTTGGTCCTCATTTATGTCAGTACAATGAAATCTCAATGTAGTCTTGCCACTTGGCACAACTATGATGCCATCATGATGCCAGTGATCTGTAGTTTTGGCCGAGTGGTTAAGGTGATGGATTTGAAATCCATTGGGGTCTCCCGGCACAGGTTCAAATCCTGCCGACTGTGTTTCTGCACCCTGTTTAAGGGTGGCATGGTGGTTCAGTGGTTAGCACTGCAGCCTCACAGCGCCAGGGACCCAGGTTCGATTCCAGCCTCAGGCAACTGCCTGTGTGGAGTTTGCACATTCTCCCCGTATCTACATGGGTTTCCTCCAGGTGTTCTGGTTTCCTCCCACAGTCCAAAGATGTGCAGGCTAGGTGGATTAGCCATGCTGAATTGCTTGTAGTGTTCAGGGGTGTGAGGGTTATAGGGAGATGGGTCTGGGTGGGATGCTTCAAGCTGCAATGTGGCCTTGTTAGGCCAAAGGGCCTGCTTCCACACTGTAGGGAATCTACTCTGAAAAAGAAGGTCTTAATTTGACAACTGAGGGCTTCATTTATGTCTCACCATGTTGAGCCATTTTTTACTGGTGTGTGAAGATCTGGATATGTATAACACATCAGTGTCTATGTGACAGTTATGTTGACCCTGATGTTCTTTTCCTGCAGTCCTCATGGCAAGAAGTCACAAACCATCTCTTATCTGTCAACTTGATTGAACCAAACTGTTATTAGATGTCCATACATTTAACACAATCTTCAAGCTCTCTCTCCCCATCTGTGCCAGCTGTTGGTTTTGTTTTTAGCAATACACTTGAATGCAAATGATTCAGCTTCTTGCCATGAAAAAACTGATCTCCCAAACCCAGACGTACTTTCTTGCGAGAGATAACAAGGTGTAGAGCTGGATGAACACAGCAGGAGAAGCAGCATCAGAGGAGCAGGAAGGCTGACGTTTCAAGCTTAGAACCTTCTTCAGAAATGGGGGAGGAGAAGGGGGTTCTGAAACAAATAGGGAGTAGGGGGAGGCAGATAGTAGATGGATAGAGGAGAAGATAGGTGGAGAGGAGACAGACTGGTCAAAGAGGTGGGGATGGAGCCAATAAAGGTGAGTGTAGATGGGGAGTTAGGGAGGAGATAGGTCAGTCCAGGAAGGATGGACAGGTCAAGGGGGCAGGATGAGATTAGTAGGGAGGAGATGGGGGTGGGGCTTGAGGTTGGAGGAGGGGATAGGTGAGAGGAAGAACAGGTTGGGGTTTTGGGATGCAGAAGGGGGAGATGAGAATTTGAAGCTTGTGAAGTCCACATTGATACCATTGGGCTGCAGGGTTCCCAAGTGGAATATGAGTTGCTGTTCTTGCAACCTTCGGGTGGCATCATTGTGGCACTGCAGGAGGCCCAGGATGGACATGTTGTCTGCGGAATGGGAGGGGGAATTGAAATGGTTCATGACTGGGAGGGGCAGTTGTTTAGTGCGAATCAAGCATATGTGTTCTGCAAAGCCGTCTCCAAGCCTCCGCTTGGTTTCCCTGGAGGCCACAACGGGAACAGTCGATGCAGTATACCACATTAGCAGATGTGCAGGTGAACATCTGCTTGATGTGGAAAGTCATCTTGGGGCCTGGGATGGTGATGAGGGAGGAGGTGTGGGGGCAGGTGTACCACTTCCTGCGGTTGCAGGGAAAAGTGCCAGGGTGTGGTGGGGCTGGAGGGGAGTGTGGAGTGGACAAGGGAGTCATGGAGAGAGTGGTCCCTCCAGAAGGCGGATAAAGGTGGGGAGGGAAAAATGTCTTTGGTGGTGGGGTCAGATTACAGATGGCAGACGTGTTGGAGTATGATGCGTTGGATTTGGAGGTTGGTGGGGTGGTATGTGAGGATGAGGGGGATTCTGTTTTTGTTTTTATTGTGGGGTGAGAGTGTGAGGGATGAGTTGCAGAAGTGCGGGAGACACTGTCGAGGGTGTTCTCGACCACTGGGGTGGAGGGGAGTTGCGGTCCTTGAAAAATGAGGACATCTGAGATGTACGGGAGTGGAATGCCTCATCCTGGGAGCAAATGCGGCAGAGGCAAAGGAATTGGGAATAGGGGATGGCACTTTTGCAGGAAGGTGGGTCGAAGGCGGTGTATTCTAGGTAGCTGTGGGAGTCGGTGGGCTTGAAATGGATATCGGTTTCGAGGTGGTTGCCAGAGATGGAGACAGAGAGGTCCAAGAAGGAGAGAGAGGCATCGGAGATCGTCCAGGTGAACTTTAGGTTGGGGTAGAGGGTGTTGGTGAAGTGGATAAACTGTTCGAGCTCCCTGTGGGAGCACGAGGTGGCTCCGATACAGTCAGCATATAATCAGCAATGTAACGGAGGAAGAGGTGGGTTTTGGGCCAGAGTAGGTATGGAAGAGGGATTGTTCCACATAACCTACAAAGAAGCAGGCATAGTTTGGGCCCATGCAGGTATACTGCATCCACTGTTCCTGTTGTGGCCTCCTCTACATTAAGGAAACCAAGTGGAGGCTTGGGGACTGCTTTGCAGGACACTTACGCTTGGTTTGCACTAAGTAACTGCACCTTCCAGTCGCGAACTATTTCAACTCCCCCTCCCATTCCGCAGACGACATGTCCATCCTGGGCCTCATGCAGTGCCACAATGATGTCATCTGAAGGTTGCAGGAACAGCAACTCATATTCCGCTTGGGAACCCTGCAGCTCAATGGTATCAATGTGGACTTCACAAGCTTCAAAATCTCCCCTCCCCTTACTGCATCTCAAAACCAGCCCAGCTCGTCCCCGCCTGCCTAACCTTTCCTTCCTCCCACTTCAAGGCCCACCCCCATCTCCTACCTACTAACCTCATCCCACCCCCTTGGCCTGTCCGCCCTCCCTGGGCTGACCTATCTCCTCCCTAACTCTCCACCTACACTCATCTTTACTGGCTCCAACCCTGCCTCTTTGACCGGTCTGTCTCTTCTCCACTCATCTTCTCCTCTGTCCATCTACTATCCGCCTCCCTCTCTCTCCCTATTTATTTCAGAATCCCCTTCCCCTCCCCCATTTCTGTAGAAGGGTCTAGGCCCGAAACATCAGCTTTCCTGCTCCTCTGATGCTGCTTGGCCTGCTGTGTTCATCCAACTCTATGCCTTGTTATCTCAGATTCTCCAGCATCTGCAGTTCCCACTGTCTCTGAACTACTTTCTTGCATGATGACTTTCATAGTATTTACATCATACACCTTACCTGTAATTGTTCTACCCTGTGTGCCTGACGGATCTGTCAGCATGACGTTAGATCTGGCTGCAATGAATGTTTATTTACAACCATAACCGTTCTGCAGACTGCATGAAGATATCAAGGGACTGGTTGGGTGTGTTGGAAATTGGCAAGAGGAATTCAACCTGAGGTGAATCAGGCATTGCAATCATAGACATAACAAGTGGTAGGATATTGAGGATTGAAGAGTGACAGAGTGACTTTGTACTGTATATTGGCAGATCCCTAACGGTAGTCGGCAAGTGGTAAGCACCATTTATTACCCATCCCTAACTGCCCAGAGGGCAGTCAAGAGTTAACTACATTACTGTGGATCTGGAGTCAAATGTAGTCCAGACCAGATAAGGATAGCAGTTTCCTTCCTTAAAGGACTTTCGTGAAACAAATATTTTCCTTAGTTTGCCAAATTACAAATACACAGAAAATTTTCTGGAACTCCATAAAATACTAGTTAAGTGAGAGCAGTGCATAGTTTTCTGGTCATTTCACTACTGTCATTATGGCTGCAGTGGAGACAAGCTTTACGAGAATGTTGTATTGGACAAGAGATACTTTCCTTGTAGCAATGAAGGCTGAGGGGAAGTTTAGTCAGGGTGCCTAAAATTATAGGGTCCTAGATACAGTGGACAGGAAGAAATAATTTCTCTCTGCAGGGAGGTCAATAACTAGGATAAATTTCAAGAAATTGGTGGAAGGATTGAAGAGAAGTTGGGAATGTTTTTGACTCAGAGGGATCTGTAACTCACTGCCCTGGAGGATGTTAGAGGTAGAAACTCTTGTTTAAAAAATAGACATAGATATTGATTAAAGTGCTGTAATCTGAATGCCCTGAGACCAAGAGTTAGAAAGTTAGAATGTATTACTCCTTTTCAACTGACATCAATCAAATTAACTTAACAATTTTTTATCATAGAATCCCTACAGTCTGGGAACAGGCCACTCAGCCCAACAAGACCACGCTCACCCTCCAAAGAGCATACCACACAGACCTAGCCCATAGCCCTGCATTTCCCATGGGCTAATGCACCTAACCTACACATCCCTAAATACGATGGGCAATTTAGCATTGCCAATCCACCTAAACTGCGCATCTTTGGTCTATGGGAAGAAACCGGAGCAACTGGCAGAAATCCGCAGAGACACAGGGAGCATATGCAAACCCCACACAGACAGTCACTCAAAGTTGGAATTGAACATGTGTCTCTGTTGCTGTGAGACAGCAGTGCTAACCACAGAGCCACCGTGCCATTTCTAGTTAACGAGAGCCATTTGGCCTTGGAATGAGGTGAGATCAGCACAAGCAGCATGAAATTCTGGCATTCTGGCATTCTGTCTCTTTTTTTTGTGTGTATGTGTGACACGTTGAACTGGAAGCACGCATTGTGTGTGACTGACAGTACATGCAAGACCTTTGCATTTGTATATAAATTGCACGGCATCTTACAGCTCAGAAACAAGCAGTTTGCCCAAATAACACATTATATCAATGTTGATTCACAGGCTCTGCTTAGTTCTTTCAACCATGGTCCTTTTATTCCATTCTTTCAGAAACTTAACTTTGTTTACACTACTGCATATTCTGACACACTTTAGATACGTACGATCATACTGAAAGTATCATGTCATAGATGGTGCTTATGAATGTTGCAGAAGAAAGAAAAGGGACCTCATTGACTATGGGAACCTGTAAAAGTACCGTTGATGATGGCACATGGCAGCCGGGGAGAATCAGGAGCGCCTCCACTTGGAAGGGAGAGAGGCCCACAATGCACTCTCCTGGAACTGGCTGGGCTGGCTCCGAGATGTGATGCCATCATGCTCCGAAGCTGCACAGTAGAGGACGACATGTATTGTCTTAGAAACTTCCCAATGTCTACCTGGAAAAGGAACAACTGCAACATATGCCAGTGCACAATCTGCAAGGGAAAAACTTACGAAATCATAGAATCAAAAGTTATACTGCTCAGAAACAGACCCTTCAGTCCAAATTGTCCGCATCAACCAGACATCCCAATCTTGCTAAGTGGTGAGGTCACCTTCCTGGACCTCTCAGTCTCCATCTCAGGTAACCAGCTAGAAACTGATGCCCATTTCAAGCCCACTGGCTCCCACAGCTACCTAGAATACACCTCCTTCCACCCACCCTCCTGCAAAAGTTCAATCCCCTATTCCCAATTCCTCCGCCCCCACTGCATCTGCCCCCAGGATGAGGCATTCCACTCCCGCACATCCCAGATGTCCACATTCTTCAAGGACCGCCACTTTCCCTCCGCAGTGATCGAGAATGCCCTTGACCGCGTCTCCTGCATTTCCCGCAACACATCCCTCACACCCCGCCCCTGCCACAACCGCCCCCAGAGGATCCCCCTCGTTCTCACATACCACCCCACCAACTTCCGGATACTACGCATCATCCTCCAACACTTCCGCCATCTACAATCCGACCCCACCACCCAAGCTATATTTCCATCCCCACTCTTGTCTGCCTTCCGGAGAGACCACTCTCTCTGCGACTCCCTTATCCGCTCCACACTCCTCTTCAACCCCACCACACCCGGCACCTTCCCCTGCAACCGCAGGAAGTGCTACACTTGCCCCCACACCTCCTCCCTCACCCCTATCCCAGGCCCCATGATGACCTTCCATATCAAGCAGATGTTCACCTGCACTTCTGCCAATGTGGTATACTGTATTCATTGTACCCGGTGTGGCTTCCTCTACATTGGGGAAACCAAGCGGAGGCTTGGGGACTGCTTTGCAGAACACCTCCGCTCGGTTCGCAACAAACAACTGCACCTCCCAGTCGCAAACCATTTTAACTGGGCCTCCCATTCCTCAGACGACATGTCCATCATGGGCCTCCTGCAGTGCCACAATGATGCCACCCGAAGGTTGCAAAAACATCAACTCATATTCCGCTTGGGAACCCTGCAGCCCAATGGTATCAATGTGGACTTCACAAGCTTCAATATCTCCCCTTCCCCCATGGCATCCCAAAACCAGCCCAGTTCTTCCCCTTCCCCCCCACTGCATCCCAAAACCAGCCCAGCCTGTCTCCGCTTCCCTAACCTGTTCTTCCTCTCACCCATCCCTTCCTCCCACCTCAAGCCGCACCTCCATTTCCTACCGACCACCTCATCCTGCCTCCTTGACCTGTCCGTCTTCCCTGGTCTGACCTATCCCCTCCCTACCTCCCCACCTATACTCTCCTCTCCACCTATCTTCTTTTCTCTCCATCTTTGGCCCGCCTCCCCCTCTCTCCCTATTTATTCCAGCTCCCTCTCCCCAACCCCCTCTCTGATGAAGGGTCTAGGTTCGAAACGTCATCTTTTGTGCTCCTGAGATGCTGCTTGGCCTGCTGTGTTCATCCAGCTCCATACTTTGTTATCGCAATCTTGCTAAGTCCCACTTGCCCCCATTTGGCCTATATTCCCCTAAACCCTTTCTATTCATGTCCCCATCCGGATGCTTTTTAAATGCCATAATTGTACCAGCTTCCACTACCTCCTCTGGCAACTCGTTCCATACATGCAACACCCTCTGTGCAAAAATGTTGTCCTCAGGTCCCTTTTAATTCTTTCTCCTCTCACCTTAAAACTATGCCCTCGAGCTTTACACTCCCCTGACCTGGAAAAAAAGACCTTGGCTGTTTATCCTATCCATGCCTGTCATGGTTTCACAAGTTTCTATAAACCAACCTTCCGCCTCTAATGCTCTGGGGGAGAAACGTCCCAATCTCTTCAGCCTCCATCCTGGCAACATCCTTGTAAATCCTTTCCGAAGCGTTTCAAGTTTAACAACGCCGTTTCCTACATGTTGCTGGCATCGACTTCATAATAATTCTCAGCCAAAATAAATCATGCTTCCTTCTTAATGTATGCAACATATACTATATTTTTGGTATGGGATGTATATTTTAATAGTATGTATTGTCACTATTATACAGGCTATCTATAATGTTTGGGCCACCTGTGGTTTACCTGGTAATACTCTCACCTTCACATTATATGGTGGGCTGCTGTGGATTGTCAAGACTAGTTTAGTCTGGGAACTTGATCAGCATGGATGAGTTGGACCAAAGGGTCTGTTTCCATGCTATTTGACTCTGAGACCCATTCCAGAAACCTGATTACAAAATCTCGCTGATCACTCCAATGCAACGCCAATACTGCATTACCTTTCAGATGAGAAAGTGAGGCCCTGACTGGCCCATCAGGCGGGTGTAAAAGATCCCACTTTTGCTACTTCAAACAAGAACAGAGGCCTTCTTCCTGATTATAGAATCCCTACAGTGTGAAAACAGGCCATTTGGCCCACCAGGTTCCTTCCAAGCCTCTGAACAGCATCCTACCCACATCCAACGTCCAACCCTTTCTCTGTAACTCTGCAATTCCCATGGCTAATCCACCTAACCTGAGCATCCCTGGATACTATGAGCAACCTAACATGGCTCATCCATCTAACGTGCATGTTTTTGGGCTGTGGGAGGAAACCAGAGCACCCAGACACAGGGAGCATGTACAAACTCTACACAGACAGTTGCCTAAGAGTAGAATTGAGCCCAGGTCCCTGGCGCTGTGAGGTAGTCATGCTAACCACTGAGCCACTGTGCCACCTGATGGCCTGATCACTATTTATTCTTCAACAAAAGTTACGAAAACAGACTAATATCTCATTACTTCACATGAGATTTTACCATTTGAAAACTGGTCACTGCATTCATCACTGCATTTCTAAAGTTACCTGTAAAGAGCGTTGAAACCCCAAAGTTGTGTACGGTGCTATATAAATGAATTTTGTTTCTTCTGCGAGCTTTGTGATTGTGGAACAATTTTCTTGCACCTCAGCACATCTACACATCAAAATTTATTAGATATGAAACATTTGAGGATTGTTTGAAAATATGAGAAACTGTTCCTTTAAACCGGATACATTGTGATGTCCAACCCAAGGAAGCCAACATTTAAAATCAATGTAGATAGTCAAATGTTCACTGATAAAATAAGATGCCCTCACAAAACCCAAGGATCCTATTCCAAATTCCAAGCCTGGGATCACTTGCAGATCGGAGAGAGCATTGCTAGCTTGTACTGACTTTCCTTCCTAATATAAAGCAATTGCTTCTTAGGGTCAAATAGGTCACAGAAAAAATCACTCTGCTGTAATTCCAACGTGCCTTGGGCCAGAAAAGTAACCAACCCTCTCTCTTTAGGGTTTATTCCTAAGTCAGAGATCTTTTAAAGGGATTCCTTTCAAGTCTTAATTGATACAACTTCCACTCAGACCTCCACGAAAGCAGAGAGAGAAATTTCCCAAGATTTTTTTTTTCTGATATTATCCCTTGTTGAGACTGAAGATAAGGTAGATGGGATTTCTAAACTGCCTTCTGCAAACTCCCAAAGACAACAATTAGATAATGAGCAGTTAATTTATTACCACCAATGGACCAGAGCAGTGGTGAAGCAAACCCCGAACATATTTTCAGGGAATGCTGATGGAGATGTTAGATACCATCTCCTCCTTTAGACTGCCGCTGACTGAATGGTCAAACATTCACTGGGAGCAATTCTTTCAATGAATGAACCAAAGAAACCATTTCGCTTGATCCTGTCTGTACTGATAGTTGTTCTCTCCAAGGCAACTCTAACGGTATCTGCATGCATTTTGCATGGCTTTCAACACAGTGTTAGACATATACAAAACAGTACAATTTGAGCATTGGCTAGTATAAATTACAGCCATCACGTCAGAATATCATCCAAATTTACCCACATTGTAGGGGGGTTAAAAATCAACATTTTGGATCATCCATGCTTATTCAGTTTCCTATCTGTTTGGAGATATGGTCAGGACTGTGATTGAGTCACTCTCAGAGCTTGTGATTAATGCGATGGTTGGAACTGATGATGGCCTTGATACATGCGATCATGCACTTACAATTCCAGAAGTCAAGAATAAAGAAACACTTTCGGAATGCATCTAACACACGTATAAGGTATGTTAAAGTCCAGAACCAGTTGGGCTCCCCTACCTTGGAAGAAAAACCCTTGGCTATTCACCTTACCCGTGCCCCACTTGATTTTGTATATCTCTAGAAGGTCACCCTTCATCCTCTGATGATCCAGGGAATTAAAGCCCTGGTCTATTCAACCTCTCCTGATAGCTCAAATCCTCCAATCCTAGCAACATCCTTGTAAATCTTTTCTAAAAACTTTCGGGCTTAATAACCTCCTTCCTATGTGTTACCAGCATCTGCTTCATAATAATTCTCGGTCAAGGTGACCACACTAACCCATTCAATATCACATTTGCTCTCATTTCCTCTAGTCTTTTGGTTACATTTGCATCTCTGCTCCATCATTTCGGACAAAATCTTTATGTGGCGTGGACTGACATTCTAAAACACTTTCTCTAAACCTCTCAGTCTTTTCCCCACCTCATCACTCTTCAAGATCTTCACAAAATCCATCTCGTTCCAAAAATCTGATTATCTTCCTCAACTCCCACATCAGCTCCGCACCTATTCATTTTCCTTCTGAAGGCACATTAAAATATCTTAATGCTAAAATAGTAGCCTATTTACTCGCTGTTACTTTAGAAATCTATATGATTTATGTATATAATGGTATCAGAACATAAATCATTATGGTCAATTCCATTAATATGCCTTTGCTTTCAGTAGCTATAGTGTAATTAACTTCAAAATGCAACTTTTCAGAGAAACTGTCCTCAAGAGGCAAAAGCATCCTCAAAACTAAACAATGGATGCAGTTCTGCTGGAAGACAAACTGTCCTAGTCATAACACAGAAAGATTCACAGCCTGTTCAATTAATTATTCTGTTTTATATCCACTAATTCAATCACATAACTTCCTCTGTCTGCTAGATTAAATTTATCTTCTTGACACCTTTGAGTGGCTTGAACTCAATTGTTAACTTCTTAAATCACTGTTAAAATAACACAAAGCAGGGTCTGAAAAAGATGTTAAATGGTGTTTAGCAAATATAATGCCCGAGGTTAATCAATACTATGAACTTTAAAAAGTGAATATTTTAATCGTGTTTTTTTTTCATTATGACTCATTTGAATAAAACAGGGAATTAGGTTCATAAAGAGAACAAACATTTGAGCTACGTAATCTCAAATGCAAACAATATTAACAATCAACTCTATAATTTCCAGACACCTCGCTGTTACAAAAGTATATGATCATGCCTTACCCGATCTTGATCTTGGAACTGGTCTCCTCACAGATTCTCACATTTACACACTTGACCCAGTTTGGGAAGAAAGTATTTCAACACTTGTCTTTTATACATAGACTAAGAGAGCAAAGTCTGCAGTGCCAAACTTATAGAGCGTGTACCTGCAATAACTAACCAATGATGAGGAGGCTGAACATCGTTAATTTATAATCAACTTTTGGTGCATAAAGTGCTGACCCTGGAAGAGCTGGATCTGTGTATTCCATAAACTCACCATTCAAACTATTTGCCAAATTCAGTAAAATCCCTTTGATGAGCAGAAGCAAGAGGGGTGTTGCGTTTGGTTAACTCTGAGTTATCTCAAGCATTTTTGGATGATTTTTGCCGTGAGGCCTTGTGCATTTTGTCAGTGAAATAACTGCTCAGAGACCAGTATCCTGTCACCAAGCCATCTTTTTTATACCCGTACACAGTACACTGGCTATGACCAGGCAGCTCAGAGTCAGCCCCTGAAGTGAGGCGATTCTAAATCTCCTGGTTATTTTGGTCAGCCAGGGCTTTCCTGGATTGGTCCAGGTTAACAGCCACAATCGATGAGGTCCTGGTCAACAGGATCTACCTAGTCCCAATCACTACACCCCTCACCAACTAAGTCTGAGAAGGTTGGTCTGGTCTTTCGTTTGTAGCTTCTTTTGCAACATTTTTACTCTTGTCTGGTTCCTCTCATAGATCCAGGCACTGGCGGTGCATACTGGGCCGTGGCCTGCCTCTTGTATCTGGAACATCTCAGTAGAGTTCCCTCCTCTTCTTCCGGCAGCAACAGTTTCAAGGCTGCATCCATTTCAGACTCTGAAGTTTCCCTAACAGTGGGTGGAGGGGGAGCACCTTCGGCTCCTGCCGAGCCTCCTGGCAACTTTCCCCGTTTGTGAGGTAACAGCTTTCAGGTGATCAGCATGTTTGTTCAGGACCGCCTCAGCCACCCGGACTTTGTAAGTCACGGGACCTGACCTTGCATCAACCTCATCTTGTACCCAGACAGGGCCATTTCCATTGGCTTCAGCACCAATTTAATCCCCGAATTAAATTGTCTCTCTCGCTTAGAGGTGGCTTGTGAATGGAATTGGCATTCTTGCTGCCATTTCACCCTACCCCCAAGCCTCGGAACATCAATTTTAACCTGGTACGGAGTCCTCTTCCCATCAGCAACACTGATAGAGCTATCACTGTTGTTGAGTGAGGTGTAGTCCTATAATTGAACAGGAACGGGGGACAGTTTGGTATTGAGTGATGCTATAGGCTGCTTCAACATTTGGATCACTCTTTCTGCTAGACCATTGCCTTAACCATCAACTCTTGCAAGGTTTTAGTATCTGGTGCCTCTGGAAAAGTTAAACCCCTTATAACCGAGAATGCTGTGGGTCCGCAAGCAGCCAGAAGGATAGCTTGTTGCTTTTCATCTGCCCCCAATGTCATCTGCCTGGGATAAAAAATAATTGCATTCTTTCCACATACTGGGCCCAGTCTTCGATGGCAGGATCAATGTGTTAAGCTTCCCAAATAAAGGCATGATGCCAGAAATGCTTACCCCAACTCCAAGATGGCTGCCACAAACGAATGTTCTTCAGGCACGCCCTGCTTTCTCCTGTCACCACTGAAGTTCCCTGTTTATACTGGTCAGCCAGGGCTTCCTTGATGGCTTGGGTTAACAGCTCAAATCAAGGACCTCCAAGTCAACAAGGTCCACCTTTTTCCAAACACTACATTCACCACACTTTGCTAAACAGGTATTATCAACTACTTACCCCAAGCACTCGGACAGGAACTGGCCTTCTGAAGGAACCCTGATCAATTTCAGGCAGATTGTGAATGTTTGGGAGAAGAGGAAGATGGCACGGTCATTTCTCTTCAGGGATCTGGAGGTCCCAGTGAATGGGGGTATTGCAGAAGGGGTGCAGAGGAGGCCACGAAACTGGACCCTGTCAGGTTGGCCTGAGGTCACTACTTATTGAGTCATATGCCTGGGAACAAACTCTTTGGTCCAACAAGTCCATGCCAACCCTATTCCCAAACTAAACTAGTCCTACTTATCTGCACTTAACTGATACCCCTCCAAATGTTTGTTATCCATATACTTATCCAAATGTCTTTTAAATGTTATAACTGTACCCACATCCACCACTACCTCTGGCAGCTTACTGCACGTACGAACCACTCTCCGTATGAAAAATTTGCCCTCATGTCCTTTATAGATCTTTCTCCTCTCACCTTAAAAATATTCTCTAGTTTTGTACTCCCTCACCTTGTCATTCATCTTATGTATGCCCCTCATGATTTATAAATCTCGATAAGGTCACCTGTCAACCTTCCGTGCTCTGGTGAAAAAAGTTACAGTCTTTCCAGTCTATTTTCATATCTCAACATCGTGGCAAATCTTTTCTGAACCCTCTCTAGTTTAATAATATCTCCTTATAACAGTGCAACCAGATCTGGACACAGTATTCCAGAAGAGGCCCCACCAATGTCCTGTATAACCTAAACATGATGTCCCAACTCCTATACTCAAAGGTCCGAGCAATGAAGACGAGTGTGCTAAATGCCTTGTTAACCACCTTGTCTTCCTATGATGCAAATTTGGAAGAGTTATGTACCTGAATCCCGAGGTCTCTCTGTTCTATAACACTACCCAGGGCTCTGCCATTTATTGTATAAGTCCTGCCCTTTGTTTGTTTACTAAAATGCAATACCACATTTATCTAAGTTAAACTCCACCTGCCACTCCTCAGGCCACTTAGATTAGTGCCATATCCATGGTGCAGGGGAATGGTCAGCAGGGCTGCAGGAAAGGCAATGTCCTTTTCCTTTGTGCCAACGTATGTGTCACGCTCTCTGCTACTTAGCTCTTAGCCTATATCTGCTGCTGCACATTGCTCCCACCAAAACACATGCTCTACCACTCTCAATGTTGATAAACTATTCTGTTACTTGCTCTTTTCCCCACAATCACTCATGCTGCGAATGTTACATTATCTTTGTGCTTCCTTCTCACTCCCAAACCTTATAACCTTTTGCCTTCTTGCGCCAGCACTAATAACCTGTGACAGCCACATACATCTCACTCAGTCCCTTGCTTTCTCCCATTATAGGGGAAGGCCAATCCAGAGCAGGGCAGAGAAAAAACTGCATGGGTGGAAGAGTGCCTTGACATTCCTCACTTCTTATGAGGACAGAATGCTGTCCTTCAGAGGAGAAGACCAGGACAGTTCCTGCAGAGCTGTAAACATCCACATCCCATGAATCAAGTACCGCCCTTCATTCTTCCTGTGCCTCTCCCCTTAATCTCACCATCAGTGTCATTCATCACACACATCAATTCTACTCACTGGCCACTGGCCATGATGTCTTCTCTCTTGCCTGTGCCTTGTAGTGACCGACAGCATCTCCACCACTCCTGCTTTCAAACAGTTGATTCCCTCAGAAACCATCTAGTGACCCTTTGAGGATGAGAGTCAGAGGGCCTCAAGGGAAGCATTAACATGGCTGGCTCCCTCACTAGAGCAGAGACTGACAGCTCTGGAGAAACAGTAGGCATGGAAGCTTTGTGACCACAATCTAGTGAGCACCTCACTGTGACAGCACCACAGCACTGGCCGAGGAAGACACAGCCCAGGCCGTTGGCACTCAGAGGACGGCCAGAGACCAGGCACCTGCTCCAGCCCTTGCAGGGGAAGACCCTTTCGAGACAGTAATCAGGGGATGCACAGGGAGGGACAGGAGCTGCAGACAGGAATGTGAGGCAGAATGGCCCTCAGGGCCCAGAAGCAACAGCAGTGTAGAGTCGTGTGACTGTCTGTCTGTCTCCATGGACAGGGTGGTGGATTGCCATGGAGAGCCAGGCCCAGCGTCCTCAGGGTCTGCACAGACCTGCTCTCCATGGCCCCAGCCAATGGTCCACAGGACTGAAGGTACAGTGACAGGAGACAGGGAACCTGGTGCGCCATGCAGGTGCTCCATCCTCACAAGGAGACAGGGCAGTGCCGGGAGGCACCCAGCTGGAGGAGGAGCCACGCACACCTCTCTCAGAAATCTCCGCTCAGTACACTCCAGAGGACCCTGTGCCCTTGACCTTCAATCTGCCTGCACTCTCTAATACTTGGAAGTTCACACCAAGGAGAGGCAATCTGCATCAAGAAGATGCTTGTCATGTCTGGCCCATCCAAACACAGGTGCCCCAGGAGTTACCTAACCAAAGATCCAAGGCCAGTGAGTTCCATTAATCAGAATCCCTTTAGGCCAGACGCAGAGCCAGGGAATGCACTGAGGTGCAGTGAGGGAGAGAGAGAGAGAGAAAGAGAGAGAGAAAAAGAGAGAAGAAAATTTATTGATGGCACTTTGGTGGCACAGGTACCTATTGCAGGATGAGATACAGCTTCATGTCTGTGCAGGCTGTAACATGGGCCAATGTCAGTGTTGAAAGTCTGCTGCAGCATGTCAATGAAAGTAGAACAATATGCATACAGGGTAATGGGCTCTGCTGATACCATCAGCCCTCATCCTCAACCATCTTTAGTCTTTCCTTGGCGTGTTAGTGTGAGTGACATTGTTAGCAATGTCTAGGGCAGACAGGCGCGCAGCAGTCAGGGTTCGATGCATTAGGATGGCCAGTCATCAGGGAACCCACAGGTCTGCATCATGTACAGTGCCTGAGTCTGTGCATATCTTTAACAACTTCCTAATCAATAGATCCTGCAGAGCCCTTCCTCCCAGTTTGAGACAGCTATCCCACGCACAGTGTGGTCACAGCCATTTTTGTCCCCATTGAGTAGATTTGATTTCCAGCAGGATGGAAGGTGATGGTGAGTGTTCTTCAACCATGGACTCCAGAGTCCACTTCCCCTTGGTCAGCTGCCAAACATCTAGATTCCCTTCCTGTAAATTCCACACATTTCACACCTCATTGGATTCCCACCTAACCCATCTACATGAGCCTGTTACTGCCTACCTTTCTCCCCAGGCTCATGGTATAACAGGTGTCTACACCTGGTCATACTTTTTTTTAGATTCACTCATGGGACATGGGTATCATTGGCTGAGCCAGCATTTACTGCCCATCTCTGGATGCCCTTGAGAAATTTGTGTTGAGCTGCCTTTTTGAACTGCTGCAAATCTACATGCAGAAGGCGGACCCACAGTGCTGTTGGAGATGGAGTTCCAGGATTTTGAACCAACAACACTGAAAGAACAGTGATATTTTTCTTGCAAGCGTGGTGAGTGACTTGGAAAGGAACGTGCAGATGGCAATGTTCCCTTGTATCTGCTGCCCTTGCCCTTCAAGATGAAAGTGGTCATGGGTTTTGAAGGTGCTGTCAAAGGAGTCTTGGTGAATTCCTGCCGTGCATCTCGTAGATAATGCACACTGCTGCTGCTGAGGTTTGGTGGTGGAGGGAGTGAAGGCTTGTGGACGTGGTGCCAATCAGATGGGCTGATTTGTCCTTGATGGTGTCAAGTTTCCTGAATGTTGTTGGAGCTGCCCCCCTCCAGGCAAGTGGGGTGTATTCCATCACACTCCTGACTTGTGCCTTGTAAATGGTGGGCAGGCTTTAGGGAGTCAGGAGGTGAGCTCCCGCAGTATTCTTAGCTTTTGACCTGCTCTTGTCGTCACTGGGGAATCCAGTGATAGTAACATCATTGAATGTTCAGGTCTGGCATTTAGATTGTCTCTTGTTCAAGCTGGTTGTTGCCTGGCATTTGTGTGGCGTGAATGTTCTTTGCTACTTGTCAGCCCATTGTTCTGATCTTGTTGCATTTGAACATGGACTGCTTCAGTAGTTGAAGAGTCACGAATGGTGCTGAACATTGTGCAAACATCGGCGAACATCCCCACCTCTGACCTTACAATGGAGGGAAGGTCATTGATGAAGCAGTTGATACCCTGAGGAACTCCTGCAGAGATGTTCTGGAGCTGAGATGAATGACCTCCAACAACCACAACCATCTTCCTATGTTCCAGGTATGACTCCAACCAGTGGAGAATTTGCCTCTGATAGCCATCAATTCCAACTTTGCTAGAGCTCCTTGATGCCACACATAGTTGAATGCAGCCTTGATGCCGAGGGCTGTCACTCTCACCTCACCTCTGGAATTCAGCTGTTTTGTCCATGTTTGAACCAAGGCTGTAATGAGATCAGGAGCTGAGTGGCCCTGGCAGAACTCAAGCTGGGCATCACTGAGCAGGTTATTGCTGAGTAGGTTCTGCTTGATAGCACTGTTACTGACACCTTCCATCAGTTTACTGATGATCGAGAGTAGACTGATGGGCTGCTAAATGACTGGATTTATGGATAAATGACTGTGTTTTGTGTACAGGACATTCTGGAACCAAGCTCATTTGATTCACCCATGTCCTTTAGGGAAGGAAATTGCCATCCTTACATGGTCTGGCCTAAATTTGACTCCAGACCTACAACAGTGTGGTTACCTCTTAACTGCCCTCTGTGCAATTAGGGTTAGGCTCTAAAAGCTTTGTCCTCATGCCATTCACTGCAACTCCACACCGATGATGCTTGATGGCAAGTGGAGAAAAACCGTTTAAAGATAGCGCCAGTGCCAAGGATTCCAGGATACCCAGGCAGTAGCAGGACCGTCTAGCTATGCTGAGTTGGGAAATTACCACGATTAGACAAGAGGAGCATATAGGGGTGTGGTAGGTAGTTAATGAAGTGAGCTTGGAATAGTAAGACCAGAAAATGCACTGAGAAGTCCTGCAGGAAATTCAAAACAAATGACACTGTTCAAATATTGTAAGGTAAAACCCCATCCTTAGAAACCGTGCCCTGTTGCGTGAGTTGGCACTTTCCCAAAACTGTCATTGTATAGCCGCCCTGAATGAGTCTAAATCCATTAGCTTGGCCACAGTACCAAGTGGACAAAGAGCGGAAGTGTTTCTCCTTATCAGCCTCAAGGTTTGATCAATATTTTACATTAGTTTGAATTATTCAGAATTGCACTAATTATCCAACTGAATAATTGCAAACACTATTAGAATTCTTCTTGTGGTACTTGGCGGAATGCAGCCTAGATAGCATTAAAGGTAATTTCATGAATTTGCAATTGGCAGGATTTTTGATGAGGATACTGTGAGCTAACAATTATTTGGAAACATCATGTAAATGCGCAGGGATGATCATAATTTGTATCTGTTCATGCCCTTGATGTGGAATTGAGCCATTGTCAAATTTGCTGCTGCAATGTCATTCACCACAATGTAATACTCAGTTTGACAGCTGTTCTGCACTTAGCATGAAGCCAAGCGTTCATTGATGGATGATAGCAGCCAGTCTCCTGCTGTCAAAGGCACACTTGTCTTTATTATAAAAGAAGCTGCACTGAATGGTAGGAGGCAGCTCTAGAATACCTTTGCTTCAATCCCATGCCAGGATGTGGCACAGAAAGTTATAGTAGTGAAGGTGGGCATTAGGGATGAAGTCCTAATTGGGCCAAAGGTTTTCCATTACAAACCACAAAGGTCTTGGGAGTATGTGACCAGGGAGGAAAATGCCTGTAGTCTAAATAAGACAATTCTCAGTCATATGATAGGGCCTATAGAATCTGGCATGGATGAGATTATTCAGGATGATGGCTCAACCCCTAGCTTACTCTCATCCTACTACCTGACCGAACAAGCAGTTTGTTAATAACGTTACCATGGAACTTGGACTTTCCACCACACTTCCCTTTCCTGACTATTGCCTTTCTGTTTCCTATTTTCTGCTTTCTGGCACCAAAGATCTGACCACAGTTCCGTGCAGAGGACGACTAATCAATGGTGCACTGGTCTGAAAAGGTCATCTCCACTTGATCTCAGACACTGGCGCAGCAAGGATCATTAAAGCTTCTTACAAGAGGCAGAATTACTACAAGTTGAGTCACAAGGCTGAGGGGCCTGTAGCAAGGCTGGACTAATGAATGATCCCTGTGTCAGTTCACCAAATGGCAAGTTTCTCTGCAAGGGATTCAGATGAGAACTCTGCTGGGTGTAACATGCAGCAGAACACTGACAAGGCAGCAAGTATATCGGCTAGTTTTGCCCAGTAGATTCCTGCCAGTGTCAGTGGAGACAGAGAAGTCAGGAGTCAACTTGGCAAAGGAGTGCACACAAATTATACTCTACCTTGCTGTTATACATCTTCAATCACTATACTGGTGTTTTTGAATGGACATGTTACTTCACTCATCTGTCTCCTTGGAGAGAGGCAGATACATTCTCAGGCAAATCCAGGGAACAGCTCAGCACTACTACCTCAACAATAGGCCTAAGAGACATTACAATCACTGACATTCATTAAAATTGCCAAACCCCATGAAGAGAAAGTGAGACTGGGTCCAACTTGCTGCTGAGCACTTCACCTTTTATGGGTGATATGTAAGTTTGATGAGTGGGCTTCTGTGATCCAAACTTATTAAATTGACACCATATTTGCTGGTTATGCTGTGAGTCATTCTGAGATATACTCAGTTGTTTCCAACACTTAAATGGAATTTCTATGTGACCACGAAAACAAAATGTGTCACTGGACCCGAAACACTAATTCTGTGTTCTCTCCAGGGATTTAGCCAGACCTGCTGAGTTTCTGCCTCAATTTTTGGTTTTGTTTCTTACTACCCACTCTCCTTAGAATGATTCATCCTGTGGCAATGGCAGACGTAGCTTTGAGGTGCGATATGCTTCCCCCAAGACGGTGTAACTTCTACCAGATCTACTGCAGTGACCCCTGAATAGCGTCTTCCTTTAATGTCTTACCCCACAGGTGTGAATGTTGAAATGTTGCCTTCCATCAGCCCTGCATTAAAGTCTGATTGATTGCTCAGATGGTTTCCTTTGATGGTGAGTGATTTAATTATGAAATTGAATCTTGATAAAATTAAAGAATGGCTAAAAATGTCAGTATCAGACAGAATAGGGCTTTTTCTCAATCAATTGTCTTTGCAATGGGCTAGGTGTTGGATGTAAACTCAGGCTAAGGATCAAATGGAACATCAACATCAAGTTGCTGCATTTGCCTACGTTTCTGGCATTTAACAAGTTGAGTTGGTGTACAACATGATGTCAGAATAGGAAAGTATGGAATCTTAATAGGAAGTTGTACGGATGGCCAACAGATTACATAAGGAGACTGACTCCATAGAGGCATGGGGTTATACAGCATGGAAACAGACCCTTCAGTCCATCCAGTCCATACAGAACATGTTTCCAAGCTAAATTAGTCGCAGTTGGCTGCATTTGGCTTATATCCCTCCAAATTTTCCTATTCATGTATTTATCCAAATGTCTTCTAAATTTTGTAACTCTACCTGCATCTACCTTTCCTCTGGCAAATCATTTCCTGTACTAACCACTCTCAGTGTAAAAGAGTTGCCCCTCATGCCCTTTTTTAAAACTTTCTCCTCTCACTTGAAAAATATAGCTCCTGGTTTTGAACTCCCCCAGCCTATAGAAAAGACCTTTGTCATTCATCTTACCTAGCTCCTTATGATTTTATAAACCTCTACAAGGTCAACGATCAGCCTCCTACACTCCAATGAAAAACGTCTCAGCCTATCCAGCCTATTTTTAAAAGTCAAACCCTCCATTCCTGGCAACATCTTTTCTGAGTCCTCTCCAATTTAATAATATCCTTTCTATAGCAGAGTGGCTAGAGTTGTACACAATACCCTAGAAGAGGCAACACCAGTGTCCTGTACAATCTCAACATGAGGCCCCATATTTGTGAATGAAGTAATCAAAGGACTGTGAAGAAGTTATTCAATGAACCAAGCGTAAAATCTGGAAATGATCAAAACGTAGCATTGGTAAACGTTGAACTGGCTCTGAGGAAGGGTCACTGGACCTGAAAAGTTAACTCTGATTTCTCCTCACAGACGCTGCCAGACCTGCTGAGTTTTTCCAGCAACTTTTATGTTTGTTTCTGATTTACAGCATCTGCGGTTCTTTCAGTTTTGGTGAACTGGCTCTGAAAGCAGAGTTGAGAGATGGAACCAAAAGAGACTAGTTGTAAGATGTTGCTGGAATTAAATAATAGTGATGATCGAATGTATTAAGGCTGAGGGAAATCCACAAAGGGTAGATAACTCACTGTTATAGCCTGACTGGGTATTTTTAGTGACTTCATCTGGGGAAATTCAGTTAATCTCTGTGTGCATAATTCTGAAGTGGCTTGATAGGGTAGACTCTCAGTGGCTGTTTCTACTGGTGTAAAATCTAAGTAGAAGAGGGAGCAGTCTCAGGGTAAGGGGCTGACCATTTTAAACTGAGATGAGAAGAAATTACTTCACTCAAAGTATTGCAAACCTTTGGAACTCTCTGCCTCATAGGAATGTGGAATGTCCACATTTGGATTGTATATCAGGCTGAATTAAAGAAAATTTTGGTCTCTCAGGAAAGCAAGAAAGATGGGGTGGAAGCAGGAAGGTGGTATTGTTGCCTAAGATTAGCCACGATTCCAATATTGTAGCTGTACCCGCACCCACCACTACCTCTGGCAATTTATTCCACACACGAACCACTCTCCATGTGAAACAGTTGTCCTCATGTCCTTTATAGATCTTTCTCCTCTCACCTTAAAAATATGCTCAAATTTTGTACTCCCTCACCTCGTCATTCACCTTATCTATGCCCATCATGATTTATAAATCTCAACGAAGTCACCCCGCAACCTCCAGTGCTCCAGTGAAAAAAGTTAGAGTCTTTCCAGTCTATTTTCATATCTCAAACTCTCCATTCCCAGCAACATCCTGGTAAATATTTTTCTGAACACTCTCTCGTTTTATAATATCTTCATAAAACAGCGCAACCAAGATCTGGACACAGTATTCTGGAAGAGACCTCACCAGCAGGCTACATGGACAAGCCCTGCTTCTATTTCTTGGGTTTTTGTGGCTCGTGCTCTTGAAAAGAAATATAAAGAAGATCTGAAAGACTTGGATGTTGGCGTGAAGTGAGAGTGATAGCTTGGCAGGAGTTTGGTGGGTAAGGGCTGATGAATAATCAATTCAAGACTGCTGGAGCAAGGAGTGTTCAATATTTGAAATGATCTCTGAATATTTTGAAGGAGAACTCTTATATTCCTTCTTTAAGGTATAATTGGGTGACTCAATGGAGGAAATATAAGTCTTTTGTTCATGCCAGGCAGGCGAAGCAAGATTGGCTAGGTGACTTTCTTCATTTGGATTTCTTTTGAAATCCTATCGTATTACTCATTGGGATAAAGATTTGTCAGCCAGGTATTAAACTGGAATTGTACACTAACCTCAAATCATAATGGCTAGGCATTTTTAACTACTATCAATATAGACTCTCTGCAGTGTGGAAGCTGGCCATTTGTCCCATCAAGTCTACACTGACCCTCTGAAGAGCATCCAACCCAGACTCACTCCTTTACCCTATCCCTGTAACCCTGTCTTTCCCATGGCTAACTCACCTAGCCTGTACATCTCTGGAAACTGGGGAAATTTAGCATGGCCAATGCACCTAAGCTGGCCAACTTTGGACTGTGGGAGGAAACCAGAGCACCCAGAGGTAACCCACACAGACACGGGGAGAATGTGCAAACTTCACACAGACAGTCGCCCAAGGGTGGAATCAAAACCAGGTCCCTGGTGCTGTGAGGCAGCAGTGCTAACCACTGAGCCACTGTACTGCCCAGCACTCTGAAGCATAAAGATTGTGAATTAAAATCCCATTCCAGAAGCAGCACTAATGGATATAGGCAATGAAGTGCAGCCTGCACTGTCAGCGATATCATTATTTTCTGATAAGACATGAAACAAAGTCTGCGGTAGTTGTCTCACATGGATGAATAACACCCCAAGAAACTATCTATAGTATAACAGGGAAAATCTTCCCATTGTCCAAGTCAATGTTTATCCTTCAACTAGCAGAATCAAAATCGTGGACAGAATTCTGACACACGGGCAGTTTTAATTTGAGTGGGAGATGTAAGTATCAGAAATTTGATCCCAGCTCCAAGTTGTTTCCAAGGTATTTGTTTTTGTCATTAACAGGGGCTGGAATGTGGGATCAACCCAAAGATACCACAGCAATGGGGAGAGGATTCTACACTTCAAAATAGCTTCAGTGCCTGTAAATCACTCTGCTGCTTCCCAAGACCGTAAAAGGCATGGTTTAAGTGCAAGCCTTTTTAATCACCAACCTTAACTGCAGAGGCCAGAAAGTATGTGTGAGTTGAAACTCTCCTGAGTAAGCCATTAAAATGCAAAGGCTTCTCATTGCATCATCTCTGAGGTAAGCTGTGACATCAATGATACCTGTTCAATTTGTCAATTACACATTGGAAAATCACCAGTGTGCTCGGCTACAGCACAAGCCGGGAAAGAGGCAAATGTTGAAATGGAAATACAAACTGAGCGAATCAGTCCTTTCCTCCACTCTGCATTCACAGTTTCTTCCTATGAAAATGTTCTTTTAAAACAAAAGAACATATGAAACAGGAGCAGGAGCATCTGTTCTTTCGAGTCTGCTCCACCATTCAATAAGATCATGGCTGACCTGTTTGCGGATTCAGCTCCACTTTCCCAGCTGCTCACCATAACTCCCTTACTGTTCAAAAATCTATCTACACTTTAAAAACATTCAGCAAGATAGCCTCAACTGCTTCACTGGGCAGGGAATTCCACGCATTCACAATACTTCCTGTGAAGAAGTTCCTCCTCAACTCAGACATAAATCTGCTGCCCCTTATTTTGAGGCTGTGCCCCCTAGTTCCAGTTTCAACTGCCAGTGGAAACACCCTCCCTGTTTCTCTTTTATCAATTCCCTTCATAATTTTATATGTTTCTGTAAGATTCCCCACGCTATAGCTTCCCAGCATTTTTTGTCAAACATTGGTGCCTTCAGCCGATAATGGCATAAGATCAGGAATTTCCAAGCTCAACTATTCTACATGGTGTGAGGGATTACTGGAAATTAGTCAGCGAGGTAAAAAAATGACATAAGTATAATATCAGCAGGACAGGTTGCATTGATAGGATTGGTAATACCTCATTTGTTTTCAAGATTGATCTATTGAAGCAGTACTGATAAATACCTTTAATATCCAGGAGATATTCACTTCTGTCACACAAAATGTATTCATTATACCAGCATTGAGTTTAGACTAATAAAGAACCATAGCTAAATTCCAAAGACTTATGAATTAAGTCTTAGTTGAAGTACATAACCATGTTGTTTATTCACACAATGTTGCAATATATAATAACACATGGGAAGAGAATGTAAGACAATTAAAAGACCTGTTTAAACAATTACAATTTACTGGCTTTTAGTCAATAATGAATTCACTAAAGCAAAATTAACTTACCTGGACTTGCTGTGAGTTGTTGCCAAGAATAGAGAATGTGAATGTGTGGGTTTTACTGGAAATTTATGCAGAACTTCCAGCTGTACTTTTAACAGTCTTGTTTAAAAAAAAGCTAAAGGGACATTGTCAGCAGATGCCAGACAGCCTTTGAGAAGTTGATGATAATCCAAATAAATGATCCAATATTAGTTGCCACTAATTTTTCCAGTTCTTTTAAAATAGTGATTGATGCTTGTGACTTGCGGGTAAGTGCAGTTCTGTGACAGAATGTTTAGTGGAGAATGGAAAAGTCAGTGAGTCCATTTCTATAAAACCAGCAGTAACAGAAGAAGTTGTATCAGAGATAACAGGAACTGCAGATGCTGGAGAATCCAAGACAACAAGGTGCGGAGCTGGACGAACACAGCAGGCCAAGGAGCATCTTAGGAGCAGGAAAGCTGACGTTTCGGGCCTGGACCGTTCATCAGAACTGGGGGAGGAGAAGAGGGTTCTGAAATAAATAGGGAGAGAGGGGGAGACGGATCGAAGATGGATAGAGGAGAAGATAGGTGGAGAGGAGGCAGACAAGTTCAAGAGGCAGATTTGGAGCCAGTAAAGGTGAGTGTAGGTGGGGAGGTAGGGAGGGGATAGATCAGTCTGGGGAGGACGGACAGGTCAAGAGGGTGGATTGTGGTTAGTAGGCAGGAAATGGGAGTGCAGCTTGAGGTGGGAGGAGGGGATAGGTGAGAGGAAGAACAGGTTAGGGAGGCGGGGATGCGCTGGACTGGTTTTGGGATGTGGTAGGGGGAGGAGAAATTTTTAAGGTTGTGAAATCCACGTTGATACCATTGGGCTGCAGAGTTCCCGAGCGGAATATGAGTTGCTGTTCCTTCAGCCTTTGGGTGGCATCGTTGTGGCACTGCAGGAGGCCCAGGATGGACATGTCATCTGAGGAATGGGAGGGGGAGTTGAAATGGTTCACGACTGGGAGGTGCAGTTGTTTATTGCAAACTGAGTGTAGGTGTTCTGCAAAGTGGTCCCCAAGCCTCCGCTTGGATTCCCCGATGTGGAGGAGGCCATAATGGGTACAGGGGACGCAGTATACCACAGTGGCAGATGTGCAGATGAACATCTGCTTGATGTGGAAAGTCTTCTCAGGGCCTGGGATGGCGGTGAGGGAGAAGGTATGGGGGAAGGTGTAGCACTTCCTGCGGTTGCAGGGAAAAGTGCCGGGTGTGGTGGGGCTGAAGGGAAGTGTGGAGAGGACAAGGGAGTCGCAGAGAGAGTGGTCTCTCCGGAAAGCTTACAAGGGTGGGAAGGGAAAAATGTCTTTGGTGGTGGGGTTGGATTGCAGATGGCGAAAGTGTCAGAGGATGATGTGTTGGATCTGAACGTTGGTGGGGTGGCATGTGAGGAGGAGGGGGATTCTGTTTGGTTGTTATTGCGGGGACGGGGTATGAGGGATGAGTTGCGGGAAATGCGGAAGACGTTCTCGACCTCTGCGGGGGGACGTTACGGTCCTTGAAAAAAGAGGACATCTGAGATGTAAGGGAGTGGAATGCCTCATCCTGGGATCAGATGCGACAAAGGCAAAGGAATTGGGAATAGGGGATTGCACTTTTCCAGGAAGCTGGGTGCGAGGAGGTGTATTGGAGGGAGCTGTGGGAGTCGGTGGGCTTGAAATGGATATCGGATTCTAGGTGGTTGCCCAACATGGAGACAGAGAGGTCTAGGAAGATGAGGGACGTGTTAGGGATAGTCCAGGGTAACTTAAGGTTCAGATGGTAGGCGTTGGTGAAGTGGATGAACTGTTCAAGCTCCTTGTGGGAGCACAAAGCAGGAAATTTTTAAGACATTTTTAAGTGCGACACCTGCCCATACCTCCTCCCCCATCCCAGGCCCCAAGAAGACTGTCCACATCAAGCAGATGTTCACCTGCACATCTGCTAAAGTGGTATACTGCATCCGCTGTACTTGTTGTGGCCTCCTCTACATCAGGGAAACCAAGCGGAGGCTTGGGGGCTGCTTTGCAGAATACCTGTGCTCGGTTTGCAATAAACAACTGCACCTCCCAGTCGCGAACGATTTCAACTCCCCCTCCCATTCCTTAGGCAACATGTCCATCCTGGGCCTCCTGCAGTGTCACAATGCTGCCACCTGAAGGTTGCAGGAACAGCAACTCATATTCCGCTTGGGAACCCTGCAGCCCAATGGTATCAATGTGGATTTCACAAGCTTCAAAATTCCATTCCCCCACCACATCCCAAAACCAGCCCAGCTCGTCCCCACCTCCCTAGCGTGTTCCTCCTCTCACCTATCCCCTCCTCCCACCTCAAGCGGCACTCCTATTTCCTACCCACTAACCTCATCCCACCCCCTTGACCTGTCCGTCCTCCCTGACTGAACTATCCCCCTCCCTACCTCCCCACCTACACTCACTTTTACTGGCTCCATCCCTGCCTCTTGAACATGTCTGTCTCCTGTCCACCTATCTTCTCCTCTATCCATCTTTGATCCGCCTTCCCCCTCGCCCTATTTGTTTCAGAACCCTCTTCCCCTCCCCCATTTCTGATGGCCAGGTCCAGGCCCGAAACATCAGCTTTCCTGCTCCTAAGATGCTGCTTGGCCTGCTGTGTTCATCAAGCTCCACACCTTGTTATCTAGTAACAGAAGACGTACTCTATTATAGAACATGTGACTTTAGGATAATTGTTTGCATTTCAATACTTTGAAATCTATGTCCAGCATTGTAACAAAGAAAAAAATAATCATAACACGTTGACATTTGCGGTAACCCATTGAATCTGTATGAAGATCCGTACAATATCCAGGAATGACAAGTGGTAAGTAATATTTGTGCCACATTGTGACATTGACCATCTCCAATAAGAGGCAATCTAGATACTGCCCTTTGAATTTCAATGCTGTTACCATCAATGAATCCCACATTATTAACACTGTCTATGTGTGCACGTGTGTGTATTTGTGTATTTGTCTGTGTGTGCATGTGTATGTGTGTGCTTGTGTCACAGTATATGTGCAAGCATGTTTGTGTCTGTATGAGAGTGTGTGCGCATATGTGCATGCATGTTGGTTTATCTAGATGCATGTGTGTATGTTTGTGTCTATGTACACATCCCGTGTGTGTGCACATGTGTATATGTATCTGCATGCATGTTTGTGTGAATGTGTCTGTGTGTCTGCGTGTTTGCCTCATTATGGAGGTCACATGACTATGACACAAGAAGATGCACACTGATACAGATTGCTTTTCTCCTCCTAACACTCATTTCCTTTTTCAGGTTGAAATCATTGGGTATATAAATGGAGCAGTTTCTGCAACAGAAGGCTTCCCTGTAAATCTAGTTTGACATGTGATTAAATGAGGACAGAATTAGATAACCACAGTATTGGATAAGAACCATATTTTCAGTAGTGTCAATGAGAGAGAATATGAAAGAGTTAATATTTTACAGGAAATTTCTAATGACATTTTTACAGTAAACTTTCTGAGGCCCTTAATTAGTACCAGCAAATCTGACTAAGCTTGGGGGTATTCATACGTGATATAACACTTGACTAAGTAATTTATACTCCCTGGGAGATCAACATATTTAAGTTTGGATATTCTAAGAAACAAGGACCAAGAATATTGTCCTATGGTGCAGTAAAATAGGTTGTTGATGTATCTGCTAAACCTGATCAATACATTAAAATTGATCTGATTTAAATACTGTAACCCTAACATCAACCAACATTTCTTCTGTTCACAGTTTGGTTTAAGACCTCAGCAATAGCTGAATTTATTCAATGCTTGCGTATCAGCGAATCACAATGTTGCTATTTTTCTTTCTGTTTTGTTTTCCTAACAATGCCGAAGGCATTGTTGTGACTTCCGAGAATAAGAACTGTCACTGTGAATGACAGTCAGAAAAGAAATACACAGATTGTCAGAGAATTGCATTTACAAGAGCTCTCCTTGGAGAAATCTCTGTCAGGTTAAAGCAATTTCAGCTTCCTGACATCTTCTGATAAATAAATCCTGACCCTATTAAGAAACATCTTCTGTTTGATAAGCCATCAGAACATTATTGAACACTTGGGAAAGCACAGCAGCTAGAAATTCATAACACAATGGAATTAAATCAAAAATACAAATCAGAGACTGGTCGGTCGGATCAATTTGGTTTGTGTTGATCTTTATGTTTGAGACAAATCTCTTGCTACATCTTGCATTAACCTTTCAGCAAGCTTTCTGGCAGCAAAGAACATAAGGAAGGAGAATTTGAGTGGGCCACTCTGCCCCTCGAGCCTACTCTACCATTCAATAAAATCATGGCAGATAAGCCCTGGGCAACAATTTCTCTTTTGTGCTTTTCATAACTCTTAACTCATCAATATTTCTGCTTCCTCTTCAAATGCAAGTCTCCACAACTTTAGAGTAGAGAATTCCACATGCTTGCTCACCTCTGGGAGAATAAATAACTTTGCATTTCAGTTTTAAATGATTTTAAATTAAACTAAAGCCCTTAGTTTGAGGCTCCTCCTCTAGTCAAAATACCTTCTCAACATCTACCCTCTCAAGATCCCTCAGAATCTTACATATTTTAATAAGATCACCACTTACTCTTCTAAACTCGAATGGATAATTGACAAAATTATCTAAATGGAGTTCAATTTGGATAAATGCAAGATTGCATTATGGTTAAAAAAGAACAAGGGCAGGGCTTATACAATTAAAAGTAGGACCTTGAGTAGTGTTGCAGAACAGAGAGACCAATGGGTTTAGGTACAAAATTCTTTGAAGTTTGCATCACACTTATACAGTGTGGTTAAAAGGCATTTAGCACACTTACCTACATTGCTCAGGGCTTTCAGTATAGGAGTTGGGACATTATGTTGAGGTTGTACAGGACATTGGGCCTCTTCTGTGTCCAGTTCTGGTCTCCCTTTTATAGGAAGGATGTTATTAAGCTGGAGAGGGTTCAAATGAAATTTACCAGGATGTTGCCAGGAATGTAGGGGCTTGAGTTATAAGGAGGAACTTGATAGCCTGGGACTTTTTTCACTGAAGTGTAGGAGATTGACAGATGACCTTATCGAGGGTTATAAAATCACGAGGGGCACAGATAAAGTGAATGGCGGGTGCCGTCTCTGTATGGTGGGGTATTTCAATAAGAGGGAATATTTTTACAGTGAGAGGTGAAAAAATTTAAAAAGGCATGAGAGGCAATGTTTTTACACAGAGTTGTTTGTGTGTGGAATGAATATCTAGAAGAAGTGCTGAATGTGAGTACAGTTACGAAATTTAAAAGACATTTAGATAAGTGCATGAATAGGAAATGTTTGGAGGGATATGGATGAAATGCAGGCAGGTAGGACCAGTTTAGTTTGGGATTATGGTCAGCATGGGCTGGCTGGACTGAGGGGTCTGCTTCTGTGCTGTATGACTCTATGACAATGACACCACCCTGTATAGTTGTTCACAATATGCCAACTGTTTCATCCCAGAAATCAATACAGTGAATCTCATTAGAACTACCTGCAAAAGCATTACATTCTTATCTAAATATGAGGAGTACAGTTGTATATAATATTCCATGGACAGACTCATGAACATCCTGTACACTTTAACAAGACTCCCCTATCTTTAAACTCTAGACCCCTAGCAATGAAGACTAAAATTTGATTTCCCTTTTTAATCTTTTGTTGTACCTGCATGCTAAATTCTTTTTTGTTTCATTCACAGGAACCTCAATGCTGCACTATTTTGGTGTTCTTCTCTATTTAAATCGCAGCCTGATTTTTGATGCTTCCGACCAAAGTGCGTAGACTCACATTTTTTACATTAAACACTATCCATCAGGTTTGTGCCCACTCACTCAACCTATTTATATACATTTGATCTCATCAAAACATGTACTCCCACCTAATATTATATCATCAGCAAATTTTACAATCTGCCTCATGCTCTAAATCATAATTATGGACAGTAAGTAATTGAAGCCCCAGGACTGATGCTTGTGATAGTCCAACGGTTATGATTTTCCATATCTGAAATAAGATTTATTAATTATTCCCAAATCTCTGTCCTCTGTGTGTTAGCCAATCCTCAACCCATGCCAATGCAGTGAGAGCTTGTGCAATAATATCTTTGGTGGTGCCTTACCAACCACCTTCTGGAAATCCAAACACACTGCGCCTACCAGTTACTCCTTTTCAAGTCTGTTTGTTATATCCACAAAGAACTCTAATGAAGAAGTCAAATATGAATTCCTTGTCACAAAACCACATTGATTCTGTTTGATTGAATTAAGCTTATTTAAATGCCCTTCTATTTCTTCTGCAATAATGGAATCTATAATTTTCCCAATGACAGATGTTACGGCATATTATGTGATCGCAGAAATAGGCTATTTGGCCGATTACACAAATCTTCTTTGCCATTCAAGGAGATCATGGCTGACCTGATAATCCTCAACTCAAATTCCCTACCTTATCCCCATAAGCCTTGAATCATAGAATCACTACAATGTGGATGCAGGTCATCTGGCCCAATGAATCCACACCGACCCTCTAAAAAGCTTCCCACCAAGGCTCAGTCCCCTGCCCGATTCCTGTAATCCTGCATTTCTCATGGCTAATCCGCCTAGCCTGCACATCCCCGGACACTATGTGTAGAGCTGGATGAGCACAGCAGGCCAAGCAGCATCATAGGGGCAGGAGAGCTGACGTTTTGGGCCTAAATCCCTCTTCAGAAATGTCTAGGCCCGAAACGTCAGCCTCCCTGCTCCAACGATGCTGCTTGGCCTGCTGTGTCAATCCAGCTTGACAACTTGTCACGTCGGATTCTCCAGCATCTGCAGTTCTGGGTAATTTAGCAAGAGCAATCCACCTAACCTGCAAATCTTTGGACTGTGGGAGGAAACCAGAGCCCCCAGAACAAACCCACATAGACACGGGGAGACTGTGCAAACTCCACACAAGCAGTTTCCTGAGGGTGGATTGAAACCTGGGCCTCTGGTGCTTTGAGGCAGCAGTGCTAACCACGGAGCCCAATCCTTATGAATTGGAAAGCTGTCTGTCTCAGGCTTGAATATGTTGAATGACCAAGCCTTGACATGCACTGAGGGGAAGAATTCCACTGATTCACTACCTTCAAAGAGAAGAAATTCCTTCATCTCTGTCTTAAATGGGTGACCACTTAGTTAGGGAATGTGCCGTCTTGTCCTAGACTCTCCAACAAAGGGAAGCAACCTCTTCATATCTACCCTGCCAAGCCCACTAACATGTTATATGTTTCAGTAAGATTGACTCCACTTCTTCAAAGTTCCAATGAGTACAGGCCCATTCTACTCAACCCCTCCTAATAAGAAAATCCCTCCACGTCTTGGGTCAACCTGGTGAACATTCTCTGGAATGCCTCTGATGTTAGTAAATCTTTCTTTAGCTAAGGGGACAAAGGCTCCACTGTATTCCAACTATTGTCTGACCAGTGACTTGTAGAATACCTTTATTCCCCACTTTTATATTTCATTGTCTTTCAAATAAAGGTCGCTATCTACTTGCTTTCCCCATTTCACACTTTATGCTAACATTTTGTTCATTCATGCACTGGGTTCCCGTTCACTTTAGCTACTCTCTGTCTCTTTTATTTGCCCATAAATAGACCTGCTGTTTCACCTAATATTTCTTTGCAATTTTCTTTCAAAATCAATTCCCTCCATTTTTGATAGCTTTTTAGTTGTCCGCTGCTAGTTTCAAGAATATCCTCAATCCTCAGGCATGTCTCCAGTTGACGCCATTTTGTATTCCTTAGTTTTCGACTAGATACCCTCCTTGACCATGTTTGGTCAAGTGAACTATACTTCTCTTTGAGTGCTTCTTTTTGATAAGAATATTTTTGGCTGAACGTTATGAATTATTTACTGAAATATCTGCCACTGCTCATCTACTGACTTTGCCCTTCATCTATTTTCCACTTTAGACAAATCTTTCTTTATGTCTCTGTAACTGTCCTTATTTGAGTTGAAGATATCGGTTTGAAACATAAGTTGCTCTCACTCAAACTGAAATTGAGGAGATCAGCACGGAGATCGGAATTGTACAGGAGGGATAATTGTAACACTCTAGCTTCCAAAGCTAAATGATGCAGTTCAAATTCCACTGGACAGATCTGAGCTGAGAATCCAGGCCTTTTGGAGGGAGGGTGACACAGTGGTTCAGTGGTTTGCACTGCTGCTTCAAAGTGCCAAGGACCCAGGTTCAATTCCAGGTTTGGGTGACTGTCTGTGTGGTGTTTGCATATTCTTCCCACATGTCTGCATGTGTATCTTCCAGATGGTCTGGTTTTCTCCCACTGTCCAAAGGTGTGCAGCATAGGTGGGTATGTTGGCTGTGCTAAATTGTCCAGGGATGTGTAGGTTAGGAAGATTAGCACATATTTAAAGTAGAGTTATAGGGAACGGGGTAGGTCTGGGTGGGATGCTCTTCAGAGGCCCAGTGTGGGCGAAATAGCCTGCCCCCACTGTAGGAAGTCGATGATTCTCTCAAACATATTCTCATTAGGAGGAATTATTAAACATTGGACCCTTCTGCCCTCTCAAGTGAACACAGGCAATAGATTCTTGATCAGTGGGGGACTCATGGGTAGTGGGGAGAGTTCAAGAAATTGTATGTTCTTATTGAATAGTAGAGCAAGTTCAAGGGCTAAATGGCCTACTGCTGTTCCTATTTCTTATGGTTTTTTTTATAAAAGATCCACAGGCACTATTTTGAAATAGGGTAGGGACTGAGAAACATCAGAAACTTTCAAGGCAGGTGATTTTTCTAGGAACTAAAGTAGGAAGAGTAAGAGTAGGGATTGGCAAGGAAGGAAAGAGCTCCATCTGGAATAAAAAAAGTGAGATGCAAGAATCTTTATCTATAATCTAGATTTCAGCTCTGTAATGGAATGCCTCCTGCTTTATCCACTGGGATGATTATGGCAAAACAACAACAGCAATGCATTCAGCAGATGAGGAGAAACTATGACAGAGGAATTAAGATCCAGACAATGGAGGAGGTCACAAGGGAGGAGGAGCAAGTGGTCAAAATTGAGGAGCAAGAGGAGGAGAAGACAGTTGAGGTGGCAGAGCAGGAAGTCAATGAGACAGAAGGAAGTGAAAAGAGACACAGGAAGTTGAGGTGAAGGAAAGGAAAATATCAAGGAGGTGGACATTGAGATTCAGGAGATGCAAGAAGATCAGGAGCAGGAGGCCACAATCATGGAAGAGGAGGCCACAAAGGGGTAAATTACGGCTAAAAGATTGAGGCGAAGAAGGAGGGTGACTGAAGCACCAGAGGCTGTCAAGGTGGGAGCAGATGTTGTGGAGCAGGAGGAGAATGAGAAATAGCTTGAGGCAAGGAGTCCAACATAACAATCATAGGGACAGTGGAGATTCACAGAGCAGAAGAGGTCAAAGAGGAGCCATTTACATTGGCTGAGCAATGACAAGATCTGGAAGGTGCAATCGCAGGTCATCATAAAGGGCCATGGACATCAAAGAAAAGGTAATGCAACCCAAAATCATTCAACATTGTAAGATAGTGAGATGTGCTTTTGTTTAGAGCTATATTGGTATTTCCTGAGCCATCTTTTTCCCTGTGTATAAATCTGTGGGCATTATTTGATTTTCAGTTAGGTATTGTCAATTTGACTTTCCTTGATAATACAGGAACAACTTTTAAATTTTTCTTGATACTTTTCATAGAATACATACAGTGTGGAAGTGGGCCATTTGGCCCATCAAGTCCACACTGACCCTCCGAAAATCCATTCCTCTGCTCTATCCCTGTAACACTGCATGCCCAAGGCTAATCCAATTTGTCTGCACATCGCCGGATATTATGGGCCACCCAGCATGGCCAATCCTTCACACCTATGAATTTGCATGGGCATGTACAATTTAAGGATACAGCGAAGCAATGACCTAGTGGTATTATTGCTGGACTGCTCATCCAGAGACCCAGCTAATGAGCTGGGGATATAGGTTCAAATCCTGCTATGGCAAAAAGTGGAATTTGAAATCAATTAAGAGTCTAATTATTGCTATTGCTGATTGTTTGAAAACCAAACTGGTTAACTAATGCCCTTTTGGGAAGGAAACTGCCATCCTTACGTGCTCTAGGCTATATGAGACACCCAACCACAACAATGTGGCTGACTTTTAATTGCCATTTGGACAATTAGGGATGAGTAATAAATGTTGGCCTAACCAGTGATGTCCTTGTCATATGAATGAATGAATTTTAAAAGATGATATAAGCTTCAGATCTGCAGATTCACCTTCACTGGCACACACTCCAGAAAGGGACTATGATGGTTGCTTTGAGTACACAGTTGAACTGTATTTGAGTCATACATGCACCCATAATACAAATCCTCCAGCAATCAACTGGAGAAATAACTAACTTGGACAGGAGCAACCTTCAAAATAACCAGCACATATCCGAAAGTCATCCGAAAGCATTGGCACCGTCACCATCACCAGAATTACTGTAAACATGTGCTGAATCATTGTCTCCAAATGCTACAGTGAAAGTACATTCACCATAGTCCAGTTCTCTCAGCAGGGAAAGGGAGCTGGTGGTGATTTAACCTAAACATTGCCAAGTCTCAGCTGAGAAGGTGAGACTTTCATAGTCACCTCAGCCAGACCTGGAACTGAACCTGTGCTGTTGATATCACTCTACGCCACAAATGAGCTAACCAACTCCCGCCATACACATGGGTACATGTTAAATCAGTATCAGGCTTGTCTTTTCTTCCCCATCTGGGATGTTGTCCCAGCCAGCCAAACCAGATTTAGATTCTCAAACACCATCACTAAAACGTACAGATTAGTTGGTGATCATCACACTACCAATTGTAGGAGGTTATTGTGCACTTTCAGGATCTTGCTTCGTTTGTTACAACAGAGATTGTATTTCAAGAAATGTTTCAATCCCATTGTGAGGTGCTTGATGTCCTGAGATTGTGAATGGCTTTATATAAATGCAAACCATTCTTTTTTCTCCTGACAGAGATGGGAAGAGGTGGTTTTACAGTCCATTTGCCCCTCCTTTTCCATCCCTGCCCCCTATGCACCAGGAAGGAATGTCAGCGGTCAGATAGCAGACTGATGTGAAGACTGCCCGGAGCCAGAGCACTCTGGCGGGTAAACATGTTGGGACTTCTGCCCTTCTGTGGAAGGAACTCCCTTCCTCCTGAGTTACTGGTCAATCTGACAGACCCAGTGGTGCCAAGAGAGATGTAATGGATGCTGTCGGAACTGTAAGCAGACCTGGGCTACAAACCACTGTGGATCACTTGGTCAGTCAGGGATATTGGGCAAGCAGCTTTCCAGCATCATAGCAGGGCAAAAGGATAACTTTTAAAGACTGGGCAGGGAAGAGGAGCAGGGAATGAAGGCACTATCATCTGGGGGAGTTTCCCAATGTGCAAATGACACCCCAGGAAATGGCATGCACCTGGAAACCGATGTCCTCGTTTGTCAAGGACCGCAACTTCCCCTCCACAGCAGTCAAAAACGCCCTCGATCGTGTCTCTCACTTTTCCCACAACTCATCTGTCACACCCCAACCCCGCAATAACAACGAAAACAGAATCCCCCTCGTCCTCATGTACCACCCCACCAGCTTCCAAATCCAATACATCAATGTCTGACACTTCTGCCATCTTCAATCTGACCCCACTACCAAAAATATTTTTCCCTCCCCACCCTTATCTGCTTTCCGGAGGGACCACTCTCTCCGTGACTCCCTTGTCCACTTCATACTCCCCTCCAGCCCCACCACTCCCAGCACTTTTCTCTGCAACCGCAGGAAGTGCTGTACCTGCCGCAATACCTCCCCCTTCACCCCTATCCCAGGCCCTAAGAAGACCTTCCACATCAAACAGATGTTCACCTGCACATCTGCTAATGTGGTAAACTGCATCTGCTGTTCCAGATGTGACCTTCTATACATCAGGGAAACCAAGCGGAGGCTTGGGGACAGCTTTGTGGAACACCTATGCTTGGTTTGCTCTAAACAACTGCACCTCCCAGTCATGAACCATTTCAACTCCCCCTCCCATTCCTCAGATGACATGTCCATCCTGGGCCTCCTGCAATGCCACAATGATGCTATCCGAAGGTTGCAGGAACAGCACCTCATATTCCGTTTGGGAACCCTGCAGCCCAATGGTATCAATGTGGAATTCACAAGCTTCAAAATCTCCCCTCCCTCTGACCGCGTCCAGAACCAGCCCAGCTCATTCCCGCCTCCAGCTCCACACCCATCTCCTACCCACTAGCCTCATCCCGCCTCCTTGACCTGTTTGTCCTCTCTGGACTAACCTATCCCATCCCAAACTCCCCACCTACACGCACCTTTACTGGCTCCAACCCCACCCCTTTGACCTGTCTGTCTCCTCTCCACCTCTCTTCTCCTCTATCCATCTTTTATCCGCCTCCCCCGTCTCCCTATTTATTTCAGAACCCCCTATCCCTCCGCCATTTCTGAAGAAGGGTTTCGGCTTGAAATGTCAGCTTTCCTGCTCCTCTGATGCTGTATGGCCTGCTGTGTGCACCCAGCTCTACACCTTGTTATCCCAGAAAATCGTATACTCCATTTCCATAGCTTTGAAAGCACTTTTTTTTTTCAAAATGGGCCCTTTAGTTTTGCTGCCCTGTCAATGCAAATATTATTACAACATGGGCAGAGTAATCTCAAGGTCAATTGAACTTTTCATGGCTTTTAAATGTGGTAGGTGAGCTATTCAACCCACCAATACGACAAAGGTGAGCTAGGAGTTGGGTGGGACGGTGGTGGGATGGGCACACGCACTATATTATGTGCCCACTGCACCACTACTCAATAAGAGACACTGGAGGCTTGAAAAATATCACCTAGGAGCATATAGGCACAGGAGATGATTGGTTGATGGAGTCATAGAGACATTCAGCAGGAAACAGACCCTTCAGCCCAACTTGTCCATGTCGACCCTAATTCTAAACTAAACCATGCCACCTGCCTGCACTTGGCCCAAATCTCCCCAAACTTTTCCTATCCGTATACTTTTCTAAATGTCTTTTTTACATTGTAACTGTACCCACATCCATCACTTCCTCATAACGTTCATTCCACACGCAAGGTACTCTCTGCGTAAGGAAAATGACGAAGAGTATCTTTTTAAATTCTTTCTTCTCTCACCTTAAAAATATACCCCCAGTTTTGAAATCCTAGGGAAAAAGATACCTGCCATTCACATTTTCTATACCTCTCATGAGTTTATAAATCTCTATTATGTCACCTTCAACCTCCTACACTCCAGTGAGTGAAGTTGGGATAGGCAGGACAGTAGGAGGGACACAGGAAGAGAGAAAATAAAGAAGTCAACTATTTAATTTATTAACAGCAAAGTAAGGGAAAGACCAGGTAGATTAATTTCAATTGAAGACTCAGATTTTTGTGACCTATGCAGACCAAAGTCAAGGCCTTCCCTACTAAGTAATGATTTCTATTTCTGAAGGTGGGTGAAGGGAAAGTTTCCTCCCCTTCAATGGGCCACTTTTGGATTTGATTTCATTTAGAATGTTTTTGAATGTTTTGGATTGCCCCTTGCTATATTAGGATTTGATACAGCCTGCAAAGTGTGAGTCGAATTTTCAGAACAGGTGGCTGGGCAAGGATGTGGAGAAATAATGGAATTCACGCCAAATCCAAATGGCCAATTCTGCAACTAACACTCTCATTCACCAAGTCTCTGTACTGGGTGCATCATCTCTGAATGTTTCTCTACTCAGCAAAAAGATTTTTAAAGATTCAAAAACAGGAAGTGACATAGTTCACCGTTGCAAGGTTCGATGCTTAGCTTCCACACAGAACCCAATCTGTTAATTATTTCCTCGGAGTCTTCAAATCACTGAAAGCATTGATGCAGATAGAGCAGCACCACTGTTGAGCTAGTGTTTGATATTTTCAAGCCTTGTTTTCTGCAGAATGATCATCAATTTTTAACTGATTCTGGGGAGCAGAGGGATAAGACACAGGAGCAGTAATTAAGTCAAGTTTGCTCCACCATTCAAACATGGCTGACATGTTTCTTGACCCTACTCTTCCTGCAACTCTTCATCTCTTTACCAATCAAGAGCCCAACTATCTAGTCTTAAATACACATGTGACATGACCTCCACAGCCCTCTGCAGCAATGAATTCCACAGATTAACCACCTTATAACAGAAGAAATTCCTTCTCATCTCAGTTCTAATGTGTCGTCTCTCCACTCTGAGGTCCTAACCTCTTCTAATAATGGAAACACCTTCTCCATGCCCACTCTAATCCATGCCTCTTGGTATTAGGTTAATTTCAATGAGAATCCCCAACACCACCCAATCTTTCTAAACTCCATTGAGTATCGACCTAGAGTCCTCAGTCGCTCCTCATATGACAAGTCCTTCACCCCGGGATCATTCCTGAAAACCTCCTCTGGAATCCCCCGGAATGCCAGCACATCCTTCCTTAGAAACGAGGCCCTAAATTGCTCAAAATATTCCAAATGTGGTCTGACCAGAGCCTTATACAGCCTCAGCAGTGAAACTCTACTCTTGTGTTTGACTCAACTTTTGGAGGCTGTGGGAGAAGAAGGAAGTTTCAAGAGGCTGATGCAGTGGAGAGTCCGTTGTGAATAAGGCCATTCTTAGTGGCCACTGGGGCCGCATCCTGGTGGGCTTCGGTAATGAGGTGTATCTGGTTCCCGGATTCCAGTGGCCAGGATTCCTTCTGGCTGCTCACTGCGGCATCTTTGGGGAAATGGTGGCAGTCTGTTTCGTGTTGTGGTGCATTCGGCCCAGAATTCCAATGGGTTGGAATTCCTTGCAGCAAGCTTCATTGTCAGGTTTCCTCAACCTTAGGAGCCCTGGAGCTGAAAATTGAACAAAGATTGACTTTGCCTTCATTCAATTCTTTAACAATACATATAATTTGTCATTAAAATGGTGCTGGAGTATGGCGACTTAAACTCTTCTCATTGTAATTTTTCGCAAAATATATAAGTGATAATAAATCACTCTACTCTAGATTTGTTCAATGCACAACATTTTAAGGAAGCAGTAAAGGGTGCAAAAAAGTCACTAAAATTGTTTGCCTTCCTTGTAATTTCCTGAAATGCATATTTAATAAAAAATGTTAATTCAAACTCAAAACAAGAACATAATTTGATCACTTAGCCAATCAAATTGTGTCCTGGGCTCTGACAATTCTGTTTCCATTGATAAGTAGACAGAAGGAGAGTGATCTGAGAGACCTGGGAGATGGAATTGTACCCACCAATTTTACATTATCAGCTGTTATTGGAAGAAAAACTTGTTATTGTTTCAACACGAATATCATCTATCCCAAATGTTGGACAACTAAGGAAAGACTTTTGAAGTGTAATCACTGCTGCTATATAAGAAATGTAGCAGCCAATGTCCCAGACATGACAATGATATGCTGATCAAATAAACTGTTACAGTGTTTGTAGCTGAGGGGCAATGAATCTTCAGGGTATTGGGGAGAAGGGCCTTGCTTCTCTTCTTGGAATAATGATTAAGAATCTTTAAGGAACTCTTCAGAGAGCATATGGAGCCACAGTTTAACATCTTACCTGATGATGTGCAAAGTGCCGTGAGTCTGTTATGTGTTCAGATCTCTGGGCAGATCAAACAGCCTGTATTCAGCCAGATGAATTTCAATCGTTATATGGAACAGAGAAGGCAAAGAGGAAACCTCGCAAAACATTTAAAATAAAAAATTGTTTTCAAGGAGTAAGTGTGGAAAGATTAGGGGTAGCATCTTATAGGGGTCATCGAGAGGTGGGCAATGGTGTCCTGTGTGGCAGAATCAGACAACAAATCCTGTGGAGGTGGTCTGGATGATAATTTCAGCTGCCCCCTTGCTCCAAAGCACTTCCATTTGCATTCAGACAAACTATAGCAAGGTCCACAGGCACTAGTCAAGCACATGTTATATACACAGGCATAAGCATCTGCTCAGCCATCACCAACATCCTGGCCTCTTGCAAATACGCTTTCAGATTCTTTGGGATGTAGACTCATCTGGCATGACACACTGGCAACTAGCATTGAACAGCTTCAGCATGGTACTTTGTATGTATTGACTGCTATCCAGCCCATGGATTGGGCTCGGATGCATCTCAGGGCCGCTCACTGACTCTCCTTGCGTTTGCTCACATAGCACCTGCCTGTAAGCTTGTACCATCCACACCCTGCATTTCCTTGCCATACTTATAAATACAATGACACCTCAATGAGAGACAAAGGCTGTCAATACTGTTGTATCAAAGTTCCCTTTGGTGGGGGTGCACAGGCAGTGTGTTTGTCTGTAGGGATTGGTTTGGGGTGGCGAGGACCATGGCATATCTTGCTGCATGACACACTGAGATGTTAATTTTGACAACTACAGCATGTCCCAGCATGATCCACTGATCATTCAGGAGTGTTCAAGAAGTGGTCAGTAAGGAGACTGTTGGCTGAGGTGGCAGAATCAAGGCTGGGGCTGAGGGAAACACAGTCACTTTCCAACATAGGGACAAGGATGGTGATGATGGGAAGATCCAGGTGATTGGGAAGTATATGAAACAGCATCACAGGCTCAAGAAGGGTGACCACCACTGTGGTTACCACAGCGGGAGCATAGAGAAGCAAGGTGGGCATCGCTAAGATGTGCTGCTGGTGGTTCAGGGGGCAGGGAGTGCAATTATAAGTAAGCTTCAATGTTCGCCACATGGTGGGACAGTTGGAAATGGCTAGTGCAAGGTAAGAAGGGGCATAAAGACTCAGTGGGGGAAACCTGGGCAGTGTCCACCACAAACTGCTTTCAGTGAGGGCCCTCTACTCTGGCAGTTGGCATGACTCCGACATCCTGTGGCACTCTCATGCACCTGGTGGCTGTGAGTATTTAGGAAACTTCCAAGACTCGTTACTGGAGGTCAAGGGATATCCAATGCAACCATGGATAATGATACCATTGTGCATTCTCCTGACTGACACTGAGCACTGGTTTAATGTTGCCTATGTTTCTGCCAGGGTGCTGCTGGAGCATACAATAGAGTTGCTGAAGATGTGGTTCTGCTGTGTGGACCCGATATGGTGGGATGCTCTCTAGTATGCTCTGGGCAGAGTGTGCTGCATCATCTTGGTGTGCCATGCTCTGCATAATTGGAGCAGGCAATGAGACCAAATATTAGATGATAAAGTACTGGACAAATAGAAGCAGTCTTCCAAGGGAGAGGACAAGCATGCTGAGGAGCAGGAAGCCCATTGACTGACACCGGGTGCAGAAGATCATCATCACCGGTCACAATGCCAAAACCTGGCTTGCATTGCTGTAGGGCAAACCGTAGCATCTATTGACGTTAGCCATGTTTCCTTTTTACTTTCTGTAAATAAAGCCCAATGTTTGGAATTGTCTGATTGCTTGCATGGTTGTGATACTCTGTACTGAGCAATGATGGGTTTGAGGTCTACATCAGGTGTTGGGAACAGGGTGCAACTGATTTAGACAATGTACACGTGGCATGTAGCTCCATACTGGTGAAGTGAATGGGCTGGTGAGTGAACTGCGCCTCAAGTATGAAAATCAGGTTTATTGGATTCGTTTTCAATGTGAATCCAAGTCTGTTGGTAGGTTCAGGTGACTTTTATTGTGATTCACGGATCAGTTACAGCTTCAGATCTTCACAGCAAAAATGCATGCAAAATGTTTCTAAGTAGCTTACTTTATACGGCTCAAACTCATAGCGCACACCCTCCTTGTATACTATTGACCGGCAGAGCTGAGTTACCCAAATGTGATTGGATCTTTGACACAGCATTTTACGTCAGCCATTTGCCTCAGCAATTTACTTGCTATCATGTCCTGATTAGACTGTTTTGTCCGTACACAGTGATAATGGGAACTGTAGATGCTGGAGAATCCAAGATAACAAAGTGTGGAGCTGGATGAACACAGCAAGCCAAGCAGTATCTCAGGAGCACAAAAGCTGACATCCTCTGATGAAGGGTCTAGGCTCGAAACGTCAGCTTTTGTGCTCCTGAGATGCTACTTGGCCTGCTGTGTTCATCCAGCTCCACACTTAGTTATCTTGTCCGTACACAGTTTGTATTTGTCTGTTATTTAAGGGCCTTTAAAATTCCTTATTAACCTCATTACAGGAAATACAAATGAATATTGTTTTTTGCTAATTGTTACAATATCAGTTCCGACAAAGTTAGATGGCTACACCTAATGTTAGAATCCTTTAGCGAACAAGTTTTCAGCAGTTTCTTTCTTGCCATATTTACAAGGCACCCCTATTATTATCCTAAGGTGTCTTACAATGTGTTCATTTGTCCCACATTCCAATGTCCACCAGTGTGTGCCTATGACTCAAATCTCTCGGTAAAGATCTAGGACTGCTTTTACTCTCTGAGACTGGTTTGCTCCCATAATTTTATTTGAATCTTTTCCTCTAATGATTTCTTTTTGTATATAGGTGGATCTATAACTACTTCAGAATCTATGTCTTTGATTATTTGAAAGATCTTAATTAAAACCTACTATTAGTATTGCAACAGAGTGATTAAATAATTCAAGAGGGATTCACTAATTAAATGTAGTGTGAAATGTTCTCTTCTATAACTAATATGTAAACAACTGCAGCTGACTATTCTATCTCATTTCTATTACCTTGAGTCTCCAGAGATAATGAAGTGTGAGGCTGGATGAACAAAGCAGGCCCAGCAGCATCTCAGGAGCACAAAAGCTGACGTTTCGGGCCTAGACCCTTCATCAGAGAGGGGGATGGGGTGAGGGTTCTGGAATAAATAGGGAGAGAGGGGGAGGCAGACCAAAGATGGAGAGAAAAGAAGATAGGTGGATAGAGTATAGGTGGGGAGGTAGGGAGGGGATAGGTCAGTCCAGGGAAGACGGACAGGTCAAGCAGGTGGGATGAGGTTGGTAGGTAGGAGATGGAGGTGCGGCTTGGGGTGGGAGGAAGGGATGGGTGAGAGGAAGAAAATGTTAGGGAGGCAGAGACAGGTTGGACTGGTTTTGGGATGCAGTGGGTGGAGGGGAAGAGCTGGGCTAGCTGTGTTGTGTGGTATCCCCTTGTTCTATCCCTCCAGTTGTAACATCTTCATCATTTCTACTCTGTCAAATCCCCTCTTAATTTCTCCAAACTCTCATTAACAAAAGCCTAACCTTCGTCTCAGGAAGCAGCCCAGTGAGTTTCATTTAAACTGTCTTCAAGATGAGTGTATGCTTTCTAAAAATAGGGACCAAAAGTGTACACAATACTTTAGGTACAGCCTCACCAACACCTGCAAAATTGTAACAAGAATTGCCTACTTTTAAGCTTCCACCAATAAGCAATAAAAGACAAAGTTGCATTTGCCTTCTTAATTATTTGTTGCCCCCGTAAGCTAATGTCTTGTGTTTCATGCACAAGAACTCCCAGAGTTCACTGCGCTGCCGTTTTTTTGTTGTCTCTCGCCACATAAATAATAGTCTGCCCTTTGCTTCTTCCTTTATGAGTCTGTGACCTTATGTGTTACTACATTAAACTCCATTTGTCAGGTTTTTACCCACTCACTCAACCTTTTGATATCCCCTTTCAGGTTCCTTAGTCTCATTCCGACACGCCCTCCCGCCTATTTGTCTGTGACTGTAGCTATGGGCATTCAAAGATGCTTTGTTGCTCTTAATTACATCCCTCATTGACTGAAAGCATACCAACATTTCTCAAGTTGAAATAGATTTGTGGGAGAGTTTTAAAAACATATTCAACCTCCCAGGGCATCAACATTATTGATGTTGATGCTGAAGGAACAACACCTCATTTTCCGCTTGGGGACCCTGCAGCCCTCCGGACTCAATATTGAGTTCAATAATTTTAGGGCCTAAACTCTCCCATGTCCTAGCGCCCCACCCCACACACCAGGCCTTGTTACCACATAGCCTGCCACTACTGACCTCTGTTGCTAGTCACTGACAGTCCCCATTAACAACTACTCACCCTCCCAGCCTGATCATTGGCAACTCCTTTGTCTGTCCAACTGTCTTTCTCTCTCTTTGGGCTCTATCTTATTATTTACTCCCTACCCACCCACTTCCCTGTCTTCTGCATATAAATTGCCATTTTCCCAGCCACCATCAGTTCTGAGGAACGGTCACAGGACCTGAAACGTTACCTCTGCTTTCTCCTCCACAGATGCTGCCAGACCTGCTGAGCTTTTCCAGCAACTTTGTTTTTGTTCCTGATTTAGAGCATCTGCAGTTCTTCTAGTTTTTATCAACATTACTGAGCCTGTCCTGGTTATCCTGAGGTTGGTGGTATTGGGATTTCCTTTGTGATGCCAATTGAGCAGCATTCTGATAAATCAACAACAATTAGTGGTGGGGCTTTGGTAGTGTTGTCAAACACGGAGCCTAGGGGTGGAGGTACATAAGTCCTCAAAATTGGCATCATAGGTTGACAGGGCTGTGAAGAAGGCATTTGGCAAGTTTGTCTTCATGGGTCAGAGCATTTGGTACAGGAGTTGGTGAGTCACTTTACGGCCATACCAGACTTTGGTAAGGCCACATTTGGAAGACAGTGTACAATTCTGGTGACCGTGCTAGTAGAAGAATGTTGTTCAAAAGGAAAGGATGCAAACAAGGATTTACAGGGATGTTATCGAGACTGGAAGACTTGCATTATAGCAAGAGGCTGCATAGGCTGGAACTTTTCTCCCCTGGAGGCTGAGGGGTTGCCTTTTATCTTATGATAAAATCGTAAAGAATATAGGTAGGGTGAATAGCAAAAGTCTTTCCCCACAGGTAGGGGAATCCAAAGCTAAAGAGCATTGGTTTAGGGTGAGAAGAGAAGGACTTAAGAGGGATCTGATGGACACCTTTTTCACACAGAGACTGATGCATGCATGAAATGAGCTGCCAGAGGAAGTGGTAGAGGCAGGTGCAGTTACAATATTTAAAAGACATTTGGTACATGGATAGGAAAGGTTTAGAGGGATATGGGTTAAACGCAGTCAAACGGGACAAGTTCAGGTTTACAAAGTCCACATTGATACCATTGGGCTGCAGGGTTCCCAAGCGGAATATGAGTTGCTGTTCCTGCAACCTTTGGGTGGCACCATTGTGGCACTGCAAGAGGCCCATGATGGACATGTCATCTAAAGAATGGGAGGGGTAGTGGGAATGGTTTGCGACTGGGAGGTGCAGTTGTTTGTTGCGAACTGAGCGGAGGTGTTCTGCAAAGCGGTCCCCAAGCCTCCGCTTGGTTTCCCCAATGTAGAGGGAGCCACACCGGGTACAGTGGATGCAGTATACCACATTGGCAGATGTGCAGATGAACCTCTGCTTAATGTGGAATGTCATCTTGGGGCCTGGGATAGGGGTGAGGGAGGAGGTGTGGGGGCAAGTGTAGCACTTCCTGTGGTTGCAGGGGAAGGTGCAGGGTGTGGTGAGGTTGGAGGGCAGTGTGGAGCGAACAAAGGAGTCACGGAGAGAGTGATCCCTCTGGAAAGCAGGCAGGGGTGGGGATGGAAAAATGTCTTGGGTGGTGGGGTCGAATGGTAGATGGCGGAAGTGTAGGAGGATGATGCGTTGTATCCGGAGGTTGGTGGGGTGGTGTGTGAGAACAAGGGGGATTCTCTTTGGGCGTTGTGGCGGGGGCGGGGTTTGAGGGATGTGTTGTGGGAAATGTGGGAGACGCATTCAAGGGCGTTCTCGACCACTGTGGGGGGAAAGTTGCGGTCCTTGAAGAACTTGGACATCTGGGATGTGCGGGAGTGGAATGCCTCATCATGGGAGCAGATGCGGTGGAGGCGGACGAATTGGGAATAGGGGATGGAATTTTTGCAGGAGGGTGGGTGGGAGGAGGTGTATTCTAGCTAGCTGTGGGAGTCAGTGGGCTTGAAATGGACATCAGTTACAATGTGGTTGCCTGAGATGGAGACTGAGAGGTCCAGGAAGGTGAGGGATGTGCTGGAGATGGCCCAGGTGAACTGAAGGTTGGGGTGGAAGGTGTTGGTGAAGTGGATGAACTGTTCGAGCTCCTCTGGGGAGCAGGAGGCGGCGCCTATACAGTCATCAATGTACCGGAGGAAGAGGTGGGGTTTGGGGCTTGTGTAGGTGCGGAAGAGGGACTGTTCCATGTAACCTACAAAGAGGCAGGCATAGCTGGGGCCCATGCGGGTGCCCATGGCCACCCCCTTAGTCTGTAGGAAGTGGGAGAAATCGAAAGAGAAGTTGTTGAGGGTGAGGACGAGTTCGGCTAGGCGGATGAGGGTGTTGGTGGCGGGGGACTGGTCGGGCCTGCGGGACAGGAAAAAGCGGAGGGCCTTGAGGCCATCTGCATGCGGAATACAGGTGTATAGGGACTGGGCATCCACGGTGAAAATGAGGTGCTGGGGGCCAGGGAATTGGAAGTCCTGGAGGAGGTGGAGGGCGTGGGTGGTGTCACGGACGTAGGTAGGGAGTTCCTGGACCAAAGGGGAGAAAATGGAGTCCAGATAGGTGGAGATGAGTTTGGTGGGGCAGGAGCAGGCTGAGACGATGCGTCGACCAGGGCAGGCAGGTTTATGGATTTTGGGAAGGAGATAGAAACGGGCCATGCGGGGTTGGGGAACAATAAGGTTGGAGGCTGTGGGTGGGAGGTCCCCTGAGGTGATGAAGTCATGAATCGTGTTGGAGATGATGGTTTGGTGCTCGGGTGTGGGGTCATGATCGAGGGGGCGGTAGGAGGTGGTGTCGGAGAGTTGGTGCTTGGCCTCGGCCAGGTAGAGGTCAGTGCACCATACTACCACTGCGCCACCCTTGTCTGTGGGTTTGATGGTGAGGTTGGGGTTGGAGCAGAGGGAGCGGAGGACTGCCTGTTCTGCGGGGGAGAGGTTGGAGTGGATGAGAGGGGTGGAGAGGTTGAGGCGGTTAATGTCTCGACGGCAGTTGGAGATGAAGAGGTCGAGGGAAGGTAGGAGGCCTGGGGGTGGTGTCCAGGAGGAGGACTTGTGTTAGAAGCGGGTGAAGGGGTCAGTGGAGGGAGGGTTAGGCTCCCAGTGGAAGAAGTAGGCGTGGAGGCGAAGGCGGCGGAAAAACTGTTCTATGTCCAACCGTGACTGGTATTCGTTGATGTGTGGTTGTAGGGGGACAAAGGTGAGCCCCTTACTAAGGACTGACCGTTCGTCCTCAGTTACTGGGAGGTCTGAGGGGATGGTGAAGATGCGGCAGGGTTCAGTGTGGCTGTCTTCTCTGGGGTTGCTGGCTGTGGAGGTTGTGGGCGAAGCGATGAGGTCGTCGGCCGTGGCTGGGGTTCCGTCGGCGTCGGCCGTGCGCGGGGTTCCGTCGGCGGTGGGAGGACCGGGGTGGGAAGCAGCAGCTGTGGTGAGATGACATGTCCATCATGGGCCTCCTGCAGTGCCACAATGAAGCCACCCGAAGGTTGCAGGAACAGCAACTCATATTCCGCTTGGGAACCCTGCAGCCCAATGGTATCAATGTGGACTTCACCAGCTTCAAAATCTCCCCTTCCCCCACAGCATCCCAAAACCAGCCCAGATCGTCCCCTCCCCCCACTGCACCACACAACTAGCCCAGCTCTTCCCCTCCACCCACTGCATCCCATAACCAGTCCAACATGTCTCTGCCTCCCTAACATTTTCTTCCTCTCACCCATCCCTTCCTCCCACCCCAAGCCGCACCTCCATCTCCTACCTACCAACCTCATCCCACCTCCTTGACCTGTCCGTCTTCCCTCGACTGACCTATCCCCTCCCTACCTCCCTACCTATACTCTCCTCTCCACGTATCTTCTTTTCTCTCCATCTTCGGTCCGCCTCCCCCTCTCTCCCTATTTATTCCAGAACCCTCACCCCATCCCACTCTCTGATGAAGGGTCTAGGCCCAAAACGTCAGCTTTTGTGCTCCTGAGATGCTGCTGGGCTTGCTGTGTTCATCCAGCCTCACATTTCATTATCTTGGATTCTCCAGCATCTGCAGTTCCCATTATCACGTCTCCAGAGATACTATTGTTTTCCTTGTGATGACTACGTTAAGCGAATATTTTCCCAAGGCCTCTAACTATGTCAGCCATGTTCTGCTGCATTAGCCATGGGCAGCTGTCGGCCATTTTGTGCTGCTCAGTCTTCGGCAGCTCTAACAGGGTTGTACATGTGAAGGAGGGTTAGTCATGGCAGCATTGTGGCCTTTTAAAGATGGCACAGATGTGAGGGAAACTGGTTTTCCGATGTTCTACGAATGGTATGGGCAAGATTGGGCTAGAATCGCACGTGGTCCATAAAGATATGATTCATGAATGTGGTTCAATGGATTGAAATGACAGTGACAACATGGATAGAAAATTAGCTAAGGAAGGAAGAACCAGAGTTGCAATGAATGATTATTTATTAAACTGTTCATTAATTTGTTTATTAACCTGTATACTCTGATGTATCCCATGAGTTTGCATCAAGATCATTGCAATTTGTGATAAATATGATTGTTGGTATAGAATCCCTGCAGTGTGGAAGGAAGCCATTTATCCCATCGAGTCCACATTGACCCTCCAAACAGCATCCCACCCAACCTCATTTCCCTACCGTATCCTTACCCCTACATTTGCCATGGCTAAGCAACCCAGCCTACCCTGAACATTACGGGCAATTTCAATATGCCCAATCCACCCAGCCTGTGCATCTTTGGACTGTGGGAGGAAACCGGAGCACCCAGAGGAAACCCACACAGACACGGGGAGAATATGCAAATTCCACGCAGTCAACCAAGGCTGACATCAGACCCAGGTCTCTAGCACTGTGAGGCAGCAGAGCTAACCGCTGAGCCATTGTGCTGCCCAAAATGACATGGGCATGAGTCCATGAGGGATAATTGCAGGGAGGGCAAAACATGGAAATACAAAGAGTGGTGAGGAGAGCATGGGAAATCTGGGCAAAAGGACAGATACATGACAGATTTACTTCAAAGTTTGAAGTGATGTATTTTGGCTGGACAAGTAAGGAGAGGCAATATTACATTCTCTTAAACTAGATGTTACAATATCACAGGCATTGCATAAATAAAGTGGTCCACATTTGTAAGTCTTGAAAAGGTGGTAAGATGTCGAAACAACTTTTAAAATAAAATATATGCAATCCTTGGATTTATTAGTAGATGTGCCCACCTAGAACAGCACTGAGGTTTTGCAAAAATTACTGGTTAGAGTTCAGCCAGGGGATTGTATCCTGTCCCGGGCGGCACGCTTTTAAGAAAATGAAGTGACACTTTGTTGAAATGGCAACAAAGATGTGGCACATTGGCTTTTCTTGCAGAGAAGACGATCTGGTGTTGTTTTCTTTAAAGTAGAGAAATCAAGTTTCAGGAAAGATTCAACAGAGGTGTTAAATTGTGAAAGATTTAGGTGGACCAGATCGGAAAATGTTGGATGGGTTGATAATCAGAAAACAAAAATTAAAATAATGGAAAAGAATAGTCAGGGAAAATGGCAATTTCTTTAGCTTGCTGAGTTCTTAGTACTACAATATATTACCTGAAGGGGTAGTAGATTCACATTCAACAATAATAATGAACTTTTTTGTTCTTTTAAAGACAAAGACACAATGATTTTATCCTGTGATTTAATATTTTATGTTTCTAGTTGCACCAAAACCATTTCATAGGGAAAGTGGATTTATGTTCCAAGTAGATAGAGATACAACGAGAATTTGGAACAGTTTGAAGCAAACTTTAATGCATTTTTTCCAATTGCTCCTTACTCTTCTGAACTGTTTTAAACCATGTCTGTTTGTTAACTTGCTCTTCACTGCCTCCAATGCATTTTCATCTTTCCTCAATAGGAGACCGATATAGTGTGCACAGTGCTCTATTTCTCACCATTGAAGAATAATTGAAGAGCTAACCTCCTTAGCGTTACAGTCAATTCCCCTTGTGATAAATAATAGCATTCTACTAGTTTTGCCAAATGTTTGCCCTATTTGCATCCTAACCTTTTATGATTCATGCACAAGGACGCCAAGATCCCACTGCATTTCTGATCTCTTCAAATACTTGTCATTTAGATACTCTACTGGCACTTTATTTGTCATTAAAAATGGTTAATTTCACATTTTCCCACATTATACTCCAGTTAGGACATTTTTGTCAACTCATTCAGCCCATCCATTCTTTCAGCATCATCCTCTTTTCCTATTCACAACTTACTCGACTACCGATTATTGTGTCATCAGCTAATTTGGTAACTGTACCTCCCTATCCTTCAACTATTTACCATTTGTATAAACTACAGGTGAGACCTTATCAAGAGTTCTGTACAGAGTTTAGGTCACTTTATTTATGGAAGGATGTTAATGCATAGGAAGCAGAACAGGAAACGTTAACTAAACTGATGAGCAAAGGTTGGACAGGTTAGCCTCAAATCTACTGGATTTCAGAAGGATAAGTGGTGACTTGATTGCAATAATAAGGCATATAAAATCCTAAGGGATTTTTGACAAGGTACATGTAAAGAGCATGTTTCTTCTTAAGGAGAATTAAAAACTATGGTTCACTGCTTAAAAATCAGGAACTGCCCAAGTAGAACTGAGGCATTTTTTCTCTCTGGAAGGACGCCTTTGGAATTCTGTCCCTGAAAAATGTGTGGTGGCAGCATTGCTGAATATTTTTAAAACAGAGGTAGATACAATCTTAGGAAGCAAGGTTTTAGAAATGGTGCATGAGAATATAGATTTGAGGTTATAATCAGATCAGCTAAGATCTTATTGAATGATGGAGCCAGACCTGGTCTGGGCATTTATTACTTATCTTTCCTTATCCTTCGGTCAATATGCTATAAACCCCTACTTATTGGCGGCATGGTGGGTCAGTGGTTAACACTGCTGCCTCACAGGGCCAGGAATCCGCATTCGATTCCACCCTCAGGCAACAGTCTGTGTGGAGTTGTACATTTTTCCTGTGTCTGTGTGGGTTTCCTCCATGTGCTCCAGTTGTCTCCCACAGTCCAAAAATGAGCAGGTTAGGTGGGTTGGCCATGTTAAATTTCCCCTAGTGTCCATGGATGACCAGGCTAAATGGATTAGCCATGGGAAATGAAGAGTTACAGGGCTAGGATAGAGGGTTGGGTCTCGATGGGATGATCTTCAGAAGGGTGTTGTGAACTTGATGGGCTGAATAGCCTGTTACTACACTGTAGGGACTCTACGATAAGTAGTGCTGTGATTCTCGACAAAAGTTGATCATTTCCTTCTGAGATAGATAGTAAATGCTAACCTTGCTATTATCACTCACTTACTGAGAACAAGTAAGTCAATTATACAATGGATTGAATGACCTACTTTTGTCCTCTAAACTACTACACGTTTAGTTGTTTCAGTTCGGGGGTTAATTGAGAATTCTAAGGTATTATGGTAAGAAGAAAACATTTCAAAGAGTATCAAATTAATGATTAATCTCAATCAGCTATATATTGACAACATGTAATTAGTGCGCTGAATGATTTATAAATTGTAAACAGTTCAGCCCAAACAGTTATCCGAATCCAAGTGTCTGTCCTGATCTTTGTTTCTACTTCTCAGATGCATTTAAAACTGTCACTAAAAGTATGTTTACAGTCAGTGCTGTAGGGATTATGTCAAACATGTAATAAAATTGGATACAGTTCCTCACCACCACAAGTAATCATCAAATGACCTTTCAACATAGAAGTCTTAAATATGAGGCAGAAGGTTTTTTTTAAGTTATGCAAAGCCATGGTTAGGCCACATCTGGATTGGCATAAACATTTTTGGGCACAGCTCCGTAGGAAGAGTATACTGGTTTGACAGTGCACGATTATTCGAATGATTACTGGATTTCCAAGATCTAGATCATTAAAGAAAAGATCTTCAAACTAAAGCTGCATTTTGTGGAGTTTAGAAAGCTATGAGATGACTTGGTTGAAATTTTCAAAATTACAAGGGATAAGGCCAAAAGAAACTATTTCTGTCAATTGGGGAATTTTGGGGTAGGCGACGTGGTTTACAAATTAGAGAGAGCTTTCAGGAGTGAAATAAAGAAACATTCTTGTTACAAGAAGTTTTGAACATTTTTTTTCCAAAAACAGCAAGTCTTGGTGGGTCAGTTGTAAGTTATAAACCTAGGATGAGTGGAGTTTTTTATCCAAACATGTTAAGGAATATGGGGATAGGTCACAGATCAGCAGCGATCTATTTGAATGATGAAACAAGTTTGAAGAGCTAAATGATCTACTCCTATTCGTACATTCCCAACTTTTAGTCATTTCTTGCCAAATCTAATCAACATTAGTGAATTTTATTATTGATCTGCAGGAATTAATTTTTACCGATATTCTCTATCAGGGAGAAACTGATCCAAAACATCGCTTTGTTGCTTGTAAAGTATGAAATCGCCATTTTTGTGATGCATTTTGAAGAGAAGAATTCAGAGAGGCAAAACAAATTAAGAGGCTTTGGGATAAATGTCTATTTCAAAGAATTTGACAGGGCTTTAAAAAAGTACATGGAATTCTAAATATATCATACAAAAGAAAAGGAGTTATTTCTGCCTCAAAGAAAACCCTAAGGTAACCAGAACATTCCATCTTGCAAAGATGCCTCAGCACCGAAATCACTTTTGCATGATGAGTTACAGTGTGCTTGGTAGCTTTAAATTTACCACTTCCAAAATCTTGACCGTTCCATGACATTCCCAGAATGTTTTGCAAAAAGCCAAGATGAAATTAATTGAGTTTTTTTTTAACTTGATAGCTTTCTTTTCCAAGATGGCGGCAGAATAGGTGGGCTGGGCCTGGGTTTTGTCTGCTCTTTCAGCTTTCTTTCTTTTTTTTGTTCTACTTTCATTTTTGCTGTTTATTTTTCCTTACTGTTTTCATTTGAGCCTCCACTGATGGCAGTGCTGGGATGAACTGGACACGGATCCACCCTAGCCCAGGGTCTCCCAATGAGTGAGGAACAGGCCTCTGGCTTACGCCCCTGGCCCAGGCTCACAGGCCTGACCAAGGCTTCAGGTCCACAGCTCGGCCTGGGTGCCTGAAGGAGGAGAAAGGCGGTCTCGACTCAGCCTGGAGCTCTTCCTCATCTCTGGTAATCCAGTAGCCCGGCAAATAGTCCCACCCCAGACTGGTGGTCTTGGCTCGGCTTGGCGGTCTTATTTGATAGAAGCTTCCGGCCTAGCGCTCCAGCAGCCTGGCAAGGCAGCCTCATCCCGGCTGTATCTTCAAGCTATTCAATCATCCCTAAATTGGCTTTCCCTGAGCCCATGAACCATTAATTGAGCTGTGATGAACTTTGTCTTAATTTTATCTTTTATTATTGTTAAGTATGACTTCTGTCATTGATGTTAGGTGCCATGGTTGGGTGACTTATAAAAAATTTCACACAAAAGTATATGTGGCAATAAATTTCTGTTCTTTTCTGCTCTGTTCTATTTTGTAAGCCATCCAGGTTTCCCAGCTAAGATTCTAAGAACGTAGGCCTCACAAATCTGCATCTTTGCCCTAGGAGATATCCCATGTACATTTCATGTGTTCGCCAAAGGTAGTAACTAATCACCGGACAATTGTCAAGTTCTGTATCAAGGGACAGATTACCTGTGGACACAAGGTAACAGGATTTGCTAACCACTTCCAGTGGGGTGTTAATACATGTGTCAGGAATGTAAACGGGACACCATGTTTCCTGATAACAAAGTGTGGAGCTGGATGAACAGAGCAGGCCAAGCAGCATCTCAGGAGCACAAAAGCTGGCGTTTTGGGCCCAGACCCTTCATCAGAGAGGGGGATGGGGAGAGGGTTCTGGAATAAATAGGGAGAGAGGGGGAGGCAGCCCGAAGATGGAGAGAAAAGAAGATAGGTGGAGAGGAGAGTATAGGTGGGGAGGTAGGGAGGAGATAGGTCAGTCCAGGGAAGACGGACAGGTCAAGGAGGTGGGATGAGGTTGGTAGGTAGGAAATGGAGGTGCGGCTTGAGGTGGGAGGAAGGGATGGGTGAGAGGAAGAACAGGTTAGGGAGGCAGAGACAGGCTGGGCTGGTTTTGGGATGCAGTGGGTGGAGGGGATGAGCTGGGCTGGTTGTGTGATGCAGTGAGGGAAGGGGGCGCCTCCCTAACCTGTTCTTCCTCCCACCCATCCCTTCCTCCCATCTCAAGCCGCACCTCAATTTCCTACCTACTAACCTCATCCCACCTCCTTGACCTGTCCGTCTTCCCTGGACTAACCTATCTCCTCCCTACCTCCCCACCTATACTCTCCTCTCCACCTATCTTCTTTTCTCTCCATCTTCGGTCCACTTCTCCCTCTCTCCCGATTTATTCCAGAGCCCTCTCCCCATCCCCCTCTCTGATGAAGGGTCTAAGCCCAAAACGTCAGCTTTTGTGCTCCTGAGATGCTGCTTGGCCTGCTGTGTTCATCCAGCTTCACACTTTGTTATCTTGGATTCTCCAGCATCTGCAGTTCCCATTATCTCTGATACCATGTTTCCTGACCACTGTTTATTAATGATCAGGGCAAACAAGCTACAACTGTGGGAGAAATAGTCCATGAGTTTAGCTGGAGTTCTGTGTGAATGGTTAGATCAGTGTAAAATGTTGATGATAGAGTTTGCCAACTGATATCAGGTAAACTCCCCCGATATCTGCAGGGATTGCGTTGATCAGAAGTAGATACCAAACCAAGTGGGAGCTCAAGCACAGCCCTGTTTCATTCATGCTTCTGCTTGCAAGTGTTGGACAGAACAGTGTCAAACTGTACAGATGAGTAGATGTGGTGATGGAAGGAGCAGAGAAGAACAAAAGAACAGGAGTGGGTTTAACTTGATAACTCATAGAGTCATAGTCGTGGAGTTGTACAATATGGAAACAGACCCTTTGGTCCAACCAGTCCACCCTGGCTGTGTTTCCAAATTAAACCAGTCCCACCTAGTTTGGCCCATATCCCTCCAAACCTTTCCTATTCATGAATTTGTCCAAATGTCTTTTAAATGTTGTAACTGTACTTGCATCCACCCCTTCCTCTGGTAGTTCATTCCACATATGAACCATTCTCTGTGTGAAAAATTTCCTCCTTGTGTCCTTTTTAAGTCTTCCTCCTCTCACCTTAAAAATATGCCCCCTGATTTTGAACTCCCCCATCCTAGGGAAAAAGCCCCTGACATTTAACTTATCTATGGCCCTCACGATTTTAGAAGTTTCAATATGGTCACCCATTAGCCTCTTACGTTCTACTGAAAAAAGTCCCAGCCTTCCCAGCCTATTTTTATGTCGCAAACTCTTCATTCCCAGCAACATCCGGTAAATCTTTTCTGATTCCTCTCCAGCTTAATAATATTCTTTTTTTTATAACAGGACGACCAGCACTGCGCTCAGTACTCCAGGTGAGGCCTCACCAATTCATTCAAGCAGGCAGCAGAAGATACAAAATGCGCTGAATGTGCTGTAAGATTCTGCAATTGGATCAATTTAAGATGGTCTTCAAGTGCAAATGAGTAGCTATGACAACACAAGTTATACTCACATAGGGTTAAACCACTATAACAACACTCAGTTCGATTTAAGATATCGGCTAGGTGCCAGTGACTTTTCGGCAAAGCTCCAAACTTCTGAGTCAATGCCAGTTACAAATCCAGAAAGGATCTCATCGATGGGAACCAAATTTGCCTGATCGCCCTGCTTAGAGAGGAAAGGGCAGGTCTAAAGGACCTTGAGAGGAAGTACCTCTGCTGCCATTTGGTCAGATCATAGAAATACACAGTTTAATCGTGTATGGTTTGCTGTTATATATTAATTTGTTCTGACGTCTGTTTCCATGTATCAGCTTCAAAATTATTGAATGGTTAACTATGGAACAGCATCATTTCTCCTTAACTTCAATTATTAAACATAAAAGGCCTTTGAATACCTGGTATAATGTCAATATTAACGCAGTTAGTGGAAGACTTATAACGTACTGAGGTCAAAAGAGGACTATATAACGTGGACCAACATGGTCTATTTTGGGAAGATTTTACTCATCAATATTTTGGAGCTGACAGTGGTGCAGAAATACAAAAGGAAGAAAGAAAGAGAAAGAAACAGAGAAAGTAAAGAGAGGGAGACAGAGATAAAAGCTGTTTCCCTGCTGTTATTAGATCGATGAGTGGACTCTCTAATTTCAAATTCTGTTCATTTTGCTCATGTTGATCTTGCTTTGCACCCCTCTTGTATGGTGTAACCTTGTATGCCTTGCTCTGTCTAAGCACCCTTTGATCTCTATGTCCATGTTTGCTATGATCTGCCTATATTGCACGCAAAACAAAGCTTTTCACTGTATTTAGGTACATGTGATGACAATAAATCAAATCAAATCAAAAAGGTGCAGGGTTAAGTACAAATAGAAAGAGAAGTGAGAAGGGGAGAGAGAAAAGCAGAGAAAGGGAAGAGATTGAAAGACAGTGCCAGCAGAATGAGAGAGCAGAATAAAAAGAGAATGAGACAGAGATTCAGAAAGAGTGAGAAAGAAACAGGTATAGTGAGGAGAAGAGGATAAAAGGAAGAGAGTGAATAAAAAATAAATAAAGAGCAATTCATTGAAAATTGAATGGAATTGGTGTAAAAGAGAAGAATGTAGGGCAAGAGAAAAGAAGTAGAAAAGAGAATAAGAAAACAGATCCAAAGCATATGGCACAGAAACAGTGACAGAGAGGCCGAGGAAATGAAGGAAGTGAAAACAACTTTTAAACAGTAGTGCTGAGTAACTTTTGTATTCTGGTAGATTCACTGCTACCAATCCTTCTAATTGGTCTCAGTCTGAGCTGCTGATACCACATGGGGAATTGATGCTCATACAAAATCTTCAGTAGAAGATAGACTCGGTCTTGATGAATATTATCTAAATTGTTAATTATATATTATTTAATAACTAGTCACATCACATCTGATCTACCTAACAGTCTCTTGTGAGATAGCAGGCTCAACTTAAGAGTAAGTTTGCATTGCTACTGCTGAGAAATTCTCACACAGCTTTAGGAACTGTATGTGAGCTCCTCTGAGAAAGAGTCCTTCACACCTCAATGGGTGGAGCTTATCTCATGCTGCCAGTTAACCCTTTCAGGTACTAACTGTTGTATACAACAAATTCAGAGTTCCTTGGAAGCAAGACCGTCAGATAAAAGTTGAACTGATCTGAATGGGCACACTAAAGACCAGCTGTGGAAGCGTTGGATGTGAAGGTGAAACAGTTTCAAGAGGGAAATGTTTTGAGTGAGAGGATGAAGTCTTTAAAATTAAAACCAAAAGCAAGAAGCAAAAGAATGAGCTCTGTCCTTATGGTGATTCTAATAAGATCAGCCAGGTGGACCTTACAGAATATGAGTTCCCTGATTGGGAATGTAAATCTGGTCCAGTCAGGGAGCCCTGGCTGACAGATATAAACAGGATTGTCAGCATTTCTGTTCATTCCGACAGCTGGCTCTGAGGAAGCTGGAACAATGTCAAGCACTCTTCACATGTAAATAAAAGTTGACTTGGTGGCAAGATACCAATCTCTGTGGAGTTATTTCAGTCCTACTTCTAGCTTCCCCTTACTACACCTAATAAACCTTCTGAATATGAAAAGAAATCAAGACTGGCACCAACAATTATTGGTGGGTGGGTAGAGAAAATACCACTAGGAGAGTGGTTAACATCGATAGGAGGTTGGGGTCTCAACTGCATTATAGAATCACTGGGATCAATCTTAACTTCTTATAGCATTGTACATGAGTGATGGTGATTTTGCAGAATGTCTTATAGCTGTCCCATTGAATTTGACAGAAATAAAAGCAAGGGGACAAGTAAACAAGGCTGTCAATTCACCATTTCACACGATCACACAAAGTGAAGATCTATATTTTGGAACCTTAATGCACAGAAAGTGTTTCTTTGACTCACTTCACTCTTCAAATGAATTATCCCAATGATTCAGATCGTTTAGCAGATCAAAAACAGCTGCATCAAAATAATTACTCAGTGGGTGGCATGGTGACTCAGTGGTTAGCACTGCTGTCTCATAGCTCCAGGGACCTAGGTTCAATTTCAACCTCGAGTGGCTGTGTGTGTGGAGCTTCCACATTGTCTGTAGATTCCTGCTGGGTTCTCCAGTTTCCTCCCACAGTCCAAAGATGTGCAGGTTAGGGTGGATTGGCCATGCTAAATTGCACGTAGTGTCCAGGCATATGCAGACTAGGTGGGTTAGCTATGGGAAATGCAATATTACAGGGATCGGAAAAGAGGGTGGATCTGGGTGGGACGTTATACAAAGGGTCAGTGTGGGTTCCACGGGCTGAATGGACAGCGCCCTCACTGTGGTGATTCTATGATTCTATAAGCTGGCCACCAAGAAACCAAACAGAGAGCTTGGAGACCAGTGAGAATCTGGAGCTCTATACAACAGGGAGCATTTAAGGAGAACAGCACAGATATGGTAAGAGATAATGGGAACTGCAGATGCTGGAGAATCCAAGATAATAAAATGTGAGGCTGGATGAACACAGCAGGCCAAGCAGCATCTCAGGAGCACAAAAGCTGACGTTTCGGGCCTAGACCCTTCATCAGAGAGGGGGATGGGGTGAGGGTTCTGGAATAAATAGGGAGAGAGGGGAAGGTGGACCGAAGATGGAGAGAAAAGAAGATAGGTGGATAGAGTATAGGTGGGGAGGTAGGGAGGGGATAGGTTAGTCCAGGGAAGACGGACAGGTCAAGGAGGTGGGATGAGGTTAGTAGGTAGATGGGGGTGCGGCTTGGGGTGGGAGGAAGGGATGGGTGAGAGGAAGAACAGGTTAGGGAGGCAGAGACAGGTTGGACTGGTTTTGGGATGCAATGGGTGGAGGGGAAGAGCTGGGCTGGTTGTGTGGTGCAGTGGGGGGAGGGGGCAAACTGGGCTGGTTTAGGGATGCAGTTGGGGAAGGGGAGATTTTGAAACTGGTGAAGTCCACATTGATACCATTAGGCTGCAGGGTTCCCAGGCGGAATATGAGTTGCTGCTCCTGCAACCTTCGGGTGGCATCATTGTGGCACTGCAGGAGGCCCATGATGGACATGTCATCTAAAGAATGGGAGGGGGAGTGGAAATGGTTTGCGACTGGGAGGTGCAGTTGTTTGTTGCGAACTGAGCGGAGGTGTTCTGCAAAGTGGTCTCCAAGCCTCCGCTTGGTTTCCCCAATGTAGAGGAAGCCACACCAGGTACAATGGATGCAGTATACCACATTGGCAGATGTGCAGGTGAACCTCTGCTTAATGTGGAATGTCATCTTGGGGCCTGGGATAGGGGTGAGGGAGGAGGTGTGGGGGCAAGTGTAGCATTTCCTGCGTTTGCAGGGGAAGGTGCCGGGTGTGGTGGGGTTGGAGGGCAGTGTGGAGCGAACAAGGGAGTCACGGTAGAGAGTGGTCTCTCCGGAAAGGAGACAGGGGTGGGGATGGAAAAATGTCTTGGGTGGTGGGGTCGGATTGTAGATGGCGGAAGTGTCGGAGGATGATGCGTTGTATCCGGAGGTTGGTGGGGCAGTGTGTGAGAATGAGGAGGATCCTCTTTGGGCGGTTGTGGCGGGGGTGGGGTGTGAGGGATGTGTTGCGGGAAATGCGGTCAAGGGCGTTCTCGATCATTGTGGGGGGAAAGTTGCGGTCCTTGAAGAACTTGGACATCTGGGATGTGCGGGAGTGGAATGTCTTGTCGTGGGACCAGATGTGGCGGAGGCGGAGGAATTGGGAATAGGGGATGGAATTTTTGCAGGAGGGTGGGTGGGAGGAGGTGTATTCTCGGTAGCTGTGGGAGTCGGTGGGCTTGAAATGGACATCAGTTACAATGTGGTTGCCTGAGATGGAGACTGAGGGGTCCAGGAAGGCGAGGGATGTGCTGGAGATGGCCCAGGTGAACTGAAGGTTGGGGTGGAAGGTGTTGGTGAAGTGGATGAACTGTTCGAGCTCCTCTGGGGAGCAAGAGGCGGCGCTGATACAGTCATCAATGTGCCGGAGGAAGAGGTGGGGTTTGGGGCCTGTGTAGGTGCAGAAGAGGGACTGTTCCACGTAACCTACAAAGAGGCAGGCATAGCTGGAGCCCATGCGGGTGCCCATGGCCACTCCCTTAGTCTGTAGGAAGTGGGAGGAGTCAAAAGAGAAGTTGTTGAGGGTGAGGATGAGTTCGGCTAAGATATGGTAAGCATGTGACAAGAAAAGCATATGATCACAGAATCATAGGAACAGGAGTAGAACATTCAGTTCACCAAGCCGGCTTCAGTATTCAATTAGATTATTACCTCAGCATCATTTAAAGGTATTGAGGTTGGTTGGCTCGCTGAGTTGGTTTGTTGCATCGCAGACATTTGATTACCATGCTGGGTAACATCCTCAGTGCAGGCTCCAATGAAGCGTGTATTTTCCCGCCTGGTTTTTAAACTCTGGGGCCCTTTGAGCTGGATTGCCTCACTTCTGGTTTTCCTTTGTGGTGGAATGTAAATGGGGTCAAGTTCAATGTGTTTATTAATAGCATGCTTCGTGGAGTGCCAGGCTTCTAGGAATTCCTGTACCTGCATCTGCTTAGCTTGTCCCAGGATTTTGGTGTTGTCCCAGTCAAAGTGGTGGTTCTCCTTGTCCGAGTGGATTGAGATGAGTGAGTATTGGCCGCGTCTTTTTGGAGCCAATTGGTGTTCATGTACTCTTGTTGCTAGGTTCCTTCCTGTTTGTCCAATATAGTGTTTCTCATAGTCTCTGCAGGGGATCTTGTAGTTGACATTGGTCCTGTCCCTGGCAGGGAGTGGGTCTTTAGTTCGGGTGAGCATTTGTCATAGGGTTGATGTGGGCTTGTGTGCCACTCTGATGCCCAGCGATCGTACGAGTCTTATGGTTAGTTGTGATACGTTCTTGATGTAGGGTAATGTGATGAGTGTGTCGGGGCGTGCAGTATCTTCCTGAAGTTGTTCGTGTAGGCATCTCCTGATCTAGTTTTTTAGATATCCATTACCCTTGAAAACCTGGAAGAGGTATTCTTCTTCCTCTTGGTGTAGTTCTGTGTTGCTGTACTGTGTTGTTGCCTGTTTAAATAGTATTCACACGCAGCTTCGTTTGTGTGTGCTGGGATGGTTACTGTTGAAGTTCAGTACCTGATCGGTGTGTGTAGTTTCGTTTGCAGTTCCCCATTTGTCTCGTGCTCTACCATGACATCCAGGAATGGGAGTTGTTTGTTCTTCTCCTCCTCTCTGGTGAATTTTATTCCGGTGAGGGTGTTGTTTATTAGTTTGTGTGTCTTCTCTAGTTTGGTCCATCACATGATGACAAAGGTGTAATCCATGCAGCATATCCATAGTTTTGGTTGGACTAGTGGTAGGGCCATCCTTTATAGTCTTTGCATCGCTGCCTCTGCTATGAGTCCGGAGATGGGAGATCCCGGGGTGTCCCATTGATTTGTTGTATGTTTGACCATGAAAGTGAAGTGGGTGGTGAGGCATAGCTCCAGTAGTTTGAGCACGTTATCATGTGGAGATGATTTAACTGGGGAGGTGCTCTTGTTCCAGTAGTGTTGTCATTGTTTCCCTTGCAAGTGGTATGTCTATTGATGTAAATAAAACAGTGACATCAAACGATATCATGGTCTCTTCATCAGCTATCCTCAACTTTAAACCAGCTCGGCGAGCCAACCACATTCAATGTCCACAACCCAAGCTACAAATCTACTCCATCATTTAAAGGTTTTAGATAATAGAGTTAGATGAAGGACCATAGGAGTTGGCCTAGATGAATGTAAATGGTGGCAGACACGTTCAGTTTTCTTCTGTAATGTATATGTCATCTGACATGTGTAACTTTAAAGATAACTGGTCTGGCAGATGGGGCTACATCAGGGGCTGCGTAAGAATATGAAATAATGATAAAGTAGTAGGTCAGTGGTCTGGAAATGCCAGCATTAAGTGGCCTCCTAATGCTTTCAAATTAGACAACAAGCAATATATTTGAATGTCTCATTATGTCAAAGGTGCTATATGAATATCATTTGTTTTATTTTCAATTTGTGAGGTCTCCTGAAATTCACTTGCTACGTGCTGGACCCACATGGTACAAAGAGGTCCAGTTGACAGAACTGTGGAGTGTTGTTCTCCTGATTTGTCGCTGATTGGGAATAGGGGATGGAATTTTTGCAGGAGGGTGGGTGGGAGGAGGTGTATTCTCGGTAGCTGTGGGAGTCGGTGGGCTTGAAATGGACATCAGTTACAATGTGGTTGCCTGAGATGGAGACTGAGGGGTCCAGGAAGGCGAGGGATGTGCTGGAGATGGCCCAGGTGAACTGAAGGTTGGGGTGGAAGGTGTTGGTGAAGTGGATGAACTGTTCGAGCTCCTCTGGGGAGCAAGAGGCGGCGCTGATACAGTCATCAATGTGCCGGAGGAAGAGGTGGGGTTTGGGGCCTGTGTAGGTGCAGAAGAGGGACTGTTCCACGTAACCTACAAAGAGGCAGGCATAGCTGGAGCCCATGCGGGTGCCCATGGCCACTCCCTTAGTCTGTAGGAAGTGGGAGGAGTCAAAAGAGAAGTTGTTGAGGGTGAGGATGAGTTCGGCTAAGATATGGTAAGCATGTGACAAGAAAAGCATATGATCACAGAATCATAGGAACAGGAGTAGAACATTCAGTTCACCAAGCCGGCTTCAGTATTCAATTAGATTATTACCTCAGCATCATTTAAAGGTATTGAGGTTGGTTGGCTCGCCAAGTTGGTTTGTTGCATCGCAGACATTTGATTACCATGCTGGGTAACATCCTCAGTGCAGGCTCCAATGAAGTTTTCTTCTGTAATGTATATGTCATCTGACATGTGTAACTTTAAAGATAACTGGTCTGGCAGATGGGGCTACATCAGGGGCTGCGTAAGAATATGAAATAATGATAAAGTAGTAGGTCAGTGGTCTGGAAATGCCAGCATTAAGTGGCCTCCTAATGCTTTCAAATTAGACAACAAGCAATATATTTGAATGTCTCATTATGTCAAAGGTGCTATATGAATATCATTTGTTTTATTTTCAATTTGTGAGGTCTCCTGAAATTCACTTGCTACGTGCTGGACCCACATGGTACAAAGAGGTCCAGTTGACAGAACTGTGGAGTGTTGTTCTCCTGATTTGTCGCTGATTCATGTTTGCCTAAGGCCCGTACATTTCCATTCATATCCAGCTGTTCCTCACTTCAGCCACTCATCAGAGTGCACATCAGCAGCTTGATCTGTAATGCCAGTTGACTAGGTCAATGATATACTACGTTTTAAGGTTTACCCACTTAATACAAGTGTGGCCTGACGCTAAATATTGAGAAATTTTCAGGCCTCACCAAATAACCTCTCCAGCATACTACATTCAGGAATCAGCATTGCCAGATTTTGCTGCCAAAGGTGTTTAGGAAGTATCTACGCTCACAAAAGGCAAGGTATGTTCAAGGCCTAAGCGTAAGATCAATTAGCCTGACAAGTTAGTCTTTGTTTGTATTTTGCACTGTGCTTGTGGTGTGATCAAGCATTGAGTTCAGCATTACTAGAATTGCTGAGTCCCAATCATGAGTACAAGCAAACTTTGGCCGAGCTCCAGGTGTTTAGTCAGCTTGAGCCTCAACTTGCAGTAATAAAATTTAAACTGTGGTCTCAGCCCACTAGAGCCAGCCCAATTTGGAAATGTGCTGATCTCTGGTAAATCAAGAGGCAGTCTTGGATAGGTGCTTGTGTTCTGCTGGAATCTGGCACCTATGAGGAAGGACCTCACTCAATTCTGTTTCCCAGAGTTGGAGGCCTGAAATTCCCCATTAATGTTTAATGGGTTGACTGTTGCCCGTGGTAAAGTGGCTGCGAGCAGGTTCAAATCAGGTCTGACAAGCTTCATCAGTTACTGCTGGCAATATGTCAGCCTCTTAAATAGTGTAATGAGTCACATTAGCCAGTTGGAGTTTCTTCCTCTCTGATACCACTTTATGATATAATTCGAGTGTATCCATTACGGTCATAGAGTTGTATGGCATAGAAATAGCCCCTTCGGTCCAAATTGACAATGCTGACCAAGTTTCCCCAACTAAACTAGTCTCACTTGTCTGCATTTGACCCATATCCCTCTAAAACTTTCCTATTCATGTGCTTTTTCAAATGTCTTATAAATGTTGTAACTGTACCTGCAGCCATTACTTTCTCTGGCAGCTCATTTCACATACAAACCACTTTCTGTGCAAAAGACATTGCCCTCAGGTCTCTTTCAAAACTTTCTCCACTTATTTTAAAAATATGCCCTCTAGTTTTGAACTTCCTTATCCGAGGGAAAAGACCTTTGCTATTCACCTTACTTTGCCCTTTATGATGTTATAAACCTCTGTAAGGTCAGCCCTCATCCTCCTATGCTCCAGTGAAAAAACTTCTAGCCTCTCCTTATAATTCAAGCCCTCCAGATTCGGTAACATCATTGTAAGTCCCATTCTTTGAGTTCACATCATTGATGATGAAGATATAATTAAGCATTTTCTTTTCCATCTCAAATATTCCAGATTAAACTATAGGACACAGCAGGGCGATATTCTCATCTTTCACTTCCTAGGATCTGCTAAATGTGGAGTCGAGACATAAGGGAGATCGGAATGGAATGAACAGAAATGCTGCTTGAGTGAGGTAGGAGGAGGCTGGTGTGGGGCACATACCAATTAGGCCACATGGCCCCTTTCTGTGCTGTAATATTCAATTTGATTCTTGCAATGTGGTCTGCTGACACGGGGTCCAAGACCAAATGCGTTCCATTCACCAACACGGAATTGACCTACCTTGCTGAGCATGAAAAGCCAGAGCTGATAAATATATTTCTTTTTCCCATGACTGCAGAATGATCTACTTTGAATGATGGGTACACGACCATCAGAATGACAAATTACTCATTAACCTGCTTCACTGAGTTGTGTCCAAAACATTCACAACTCAAGGCCTTTGCAATTGTCTTTATGTCCGGGATGTATCAAATTTGCACATCTCAACCATTCCAGCCAAATAATCATAGCCGAATGACTTCTAAAAAGAAGACCCTAGTCTCCACTTGTAAAGGTTCTGTGTCTCTTTTCTTAGGTTGGGCTGTCATTCTACCTGCCTCAGCAGCCATTTTTCCAAGAACATGGGAAACTGCCTTTCCTGCAGCATCAGTAAAAAAACTTGATTCTGTGTGGGCTCATCCATTATTAGTTTGGCCTTGAACCCGTGCTGCGACAACTGATCCCAGAAAGTGTTGTTGTATGGACCAAGATCACAGAGAGAAAAATAAAATCAATCTGAATCTTCCTTCCATGTCACTATTCAAAGGTTGTACTTGAAAAGTGTAGGCGCGCCACTGGTGGGTGAAGATTGGATTTGGTTGTAATGCCTTCACAGTTGAGTAGCTTGCTGGGACTCACTTTCAGGCCCTCATGCTAAGAATGATCATTGGAACAAGTGATTATTATGCATTCCACCTGAAGGCTGCTATAAATGTTAGTTGCTCCCTTGATCATAACAGGGAAAACCACTTGGCCCACTGAACACCTCTGCAACATAATGTTTATTTGCATGTATTAGGATCTAAAATAGGCCACACACTCCCTTGAGTCTTCTCCGTTGTTCAATAAGATACCAGAACTCAATTTTACCATCCTATCCCATAATCATAGAATCTCTACAGAGTGAAATCTGATCCTCCGAAGACCTTCCTATCCAGACCCACGCTGCTTCCCTATCCCTGTATTTCCCATGGCCAATCCACCTAATCTGTACATCGTTGAACTGGGGGAGGAAACCCACATAGACACAGGGAGAATGTGCAAACTCCACATGGACACTTGCCTAAGAGTGGAATCAAACCCAGGTCCCCGCTGCTGTGAGGCAAAAGTGCTAACCACTGAACCACTCTGCTACCCCGATACCTTCAAAGTACAAAAATCTATCAACTTCAGTCAGAATTTAGTTCGATTACTGAACATTCATAACCTTCTAGGTACTGAAGTCTGAAGACTTTACGAACTCACAATACAAACTTTTCATCAACTTAGTTCTAATCAAATATCCTCTAAATCAGACACTGGCCCAAAGCCTCAGACTTGCTGACAGGGTAAACAGCTTCTTAGTTTCAAACCAGTCAAGACCACTAAATATTTCGTACATTTCAATGAGATCACCTATCATTCTTCTAATCACCAGACAGTACATGCACATTCTACTCAAACCTGACAAGGCATCCATCTCATCTCAGGAGTCAATCTAGTGAATGTTTGTCACATTCTGTCTGGGGCAGATGCTCCAGGTGTTGCCTCTGCAAATCCCAACAGATATTTTTCTGTTCAGAGACATTTGCGGAGCAGACAGACTTGAACCCAGGTCTTCTAGCCCAGAGGGAGGGACACGAGCCCTCCACCAAAACAGTTCTTATCAAATCTCCACTTCATTGTAGCAACAGCTCCCTATTCATGCTGAGGGTCCTTCAAGGAAAGTTTAAGCACTGATGAAATGCTATTGATCTGACTTGTTTCTCTCCAGGCCTGCAAAATTTCAGACACTCTTGTTTTGTGTTTTCAGATTCCCAGCTGTTGTCATATTTTGCTGTTGGCTGAAAGACCCTGGTTGACCATCTGCCTGATTGTACTGAGAGGCCTCACTCAGGTCTTGATCCCCCGAGCGAAAAATTAACAGAGGGCAGGAACAGAATCAGAACATGAATATTCTGGTCACCCTTGTAATTCCTGAATCCATCCTAACCCTAACCTTTGCCCTAATCTTAACCTTACCTGAACTAAAGCCTTTACCCCAGCCCTGGCCCTAACCCTAGCCTTAACTCTAACCCTAATCCTTACCCTAACCCTAATCCTTATGCTAACTCTAACACTAACCTTAACTCTACTCTTAACCGAAGCCCTAATCTTAATCTTAACCTTAACCCTAGCCTTAACTCCAACTCTAGCCCTTACTTCAACCTTAACCTTAACCCTAGCCCTAGCTCTAACCCTAACTTTAACCCAGACCTAACCTTAACCTTAACCCTAGCCCTAACCTTAACTCTAACCCTAACCCTAACCTCCATTTCCAATGTTGATGGAGCTGTATCCATCAAAACTGTTTCTCATCGTAGAATCCCTACAGTGTGGAAACAGGTCCTTTGGCTCAACAAGTTCACACTGACCCTCAGAGCATCCCACCCAGATGCATCCCCTTATAACCCACCTAATCGATACATTATTTTCACGGTTGCCTGCCATTTTCAACATTTTTCTTTCATATTTCCACATTTGTCGTATTTTTGTTTTGCTGATAGATATATCTGTTTCTGTGTCACCAGCTCCTTGATAAATCTGAATTGTCCCACGATCCTTTATTTGAAGACGTGCTTCCCGATTACGTCATCCGGCTATAAAATTATGCTCAGCCACTTGTCACAAACTCCCTGAAAGCAAAAGAACGCTTGGGAGGTATGATACGAAAATGCATCTTCAGTACCGTGGAGAAAATTGGTTAAGGAACATCAGAGAGACCAATCTGACACTGGAAATTTAGGGACAAGGTTTGTCACAGTATCAAGAAATATACCAAGTTTAATTGGAATGGTTTGCATTAATACAGGTTTTCTGTTACTTATTCCACTACATGCTCCCAAGACTATGATGGGTCACAGACTATATTCATGTGAAGTCATGCTGTGCTTTTGTGTTATACACACCGGGAACATTCCAGAAGCTTGCTTTCTTGATCACCTCCTCACCACCATGAAATAACGCTGAGGAATATTTTGGCTCACCTTTGAGATATTTTTTCTCAAATCTGTCAAACTTCGGAGTTGGAGCAATAGTCTTTGTGACTTACATTTTCCAACTAGTGCTTCCTATAGGCACTGTTCCCTCACCCAGCAATGCCTATGGTGAGCATTGACAATCCCTCATCAATCTCAATATGATTAGTGAATATCCATCTCATTAGATAAAGTGCACTGGACTCAATATTGACAGCACATAAACATATACAAATAGCCATCTCCATAAGAAAGTCACCCAAACTATTCCATTGTTTCAACAACACCTACACACCAGAAAGGAGATAAACACACCAAAATTACTTTACTTTCATAGAAGGATGATCATGATTTTAAGATGCAGGCATAAGATGGGAATGGGATCTCCTTTATCTGTCATTGTGACGGACGGGCCAGGTCAGATACTTTTGGAAAAGACATTCTCCAATTTGTAATTTTATTCTACAGGTGGAGCAACAGCTCAGGAGCAGAATGAAGACAGTATCAACAAAATGACAAATAAAAAATCATTAACTAGAATTAACCACAAAGACAAAATGTAAAACAAAAGCAGAAAATCGTTGCATCCCAGAGGATTTCAACATTCGAATAATGGGTTTTAATTATACAATCCAGAATGTAGCTATGAAACCCTAAGATGAGGCTTTATTTATACCAGTTAATTTATGTACCTGTAGATACTTCATGGATGTTTTCTGACCCCATGTTTCTGGAGAAGATCCTCATCCGACACACACATAGGTCAAATATTCTAACCTAAATTGCTCACAGTTCTCTATGTATTTAAATTAAATTTATCATCAATGATCACAATATTATCGACATTGCTTATGGCAATTGAAAATCTTATCTGGGAACAAAGAGCTGAAAAGTACTCATCTGAGTTACAAAATGAATAACATCATGGATGCATCTCCCATTGCTTGGGCAAAGATAGATTGGTTTGGGGTACATAGTTTCAGCATGCATGCCCATTCACTCATTAGTGCGTGTAGTGTTACTTACACAACAATAGTTTCAGATTTGTTGAATAGTTCATTTTGTCACTCACTAAAACACCATTTTTAATAAATACATATATGAACAGAACAGGCTGACAGCAACATTGCTCTCAGCTTTAACAAGAATGACTATGTTCATTTACATGCACAGTTAGAGGTACAGTCTGACAAGTAAACCTTGGTTGACAGGAGCTGGAACTCCTGCTGCTTACTGACTGGTGGCGCAGTTACGCCATTGACTGCGATTTCCTGGATGCCCAGCCAGAGAAAGAATAAATGCTTGACATAATGGATCAGCTATCATGAGTACTCTGTTTCAATTCTGAACCTTCTTGACTGGGGTATCTTCATTCTCTGCACTTTCGGTAGTCTCAGTTGCTTCCTGGAAAGAGCCAAAAGTAGTACACCATGAAACACTGCAACGTAATCCAGGTGCAGAGAACACAGGTGAGTCCTCAACAGTTCCAACTTTAGTGTTAGTTTGGTTCAGTTGGGAGCAATTGTGCTTCTAAGGCTTTGGGCTATAAAATTTGAACCTCATTATGACTCATTCTCCCTTCCCGGCTAACAGAGAGTACGTCTGATTCTGAAATTTAAAATCAACTTTCAGAGTCAGCATTGTGTTTCCTTTTGGAATATATTTTATTTGCCCTCTGGCATATGTTGCTACCATTAACAAACGTTTGTAACTGTTAACAACACAATCGAGATCCATTCGAGGGCATCCAGGACTATGCTGGTTTTACGACTTAATGTTTACAGCAGCACCAGGCAATATGAGCTGTGCCAACTTTACCGAAGGCAGAAAAGTCTCTGCTGAGTGTTAGACCCACTCAAACGGCTGTTGGCTGGACTCACGTTATTTTCTGAGGTCACATTATTTTATGTTTTTTTTGAATAAACGTCATAAACTTTATAACGCCAAGTTAGAGCATGAATAAAATCTTCAATATATGTACATTTCTCTTCATTTTTGCTTTGTCCTCTACTTTAGAAGAGAATTCAGTCAGGTTGTGATGTGTTTTGGGTTTTGTGATGAAAAGAATTTTATAAGTCATGATTTATACTGTGTAAGCCAGCAATCTGTGAAAATTGTAACAATCAGGGAACAGAATTGCTGCATTTGACTGGTGCAAAACATGGAGTGATTATGATTTGATATGAAGTCCTTGTATGTGGTACTGGGCAAGGGTTACTTGAGGTGGTTCAGTGGTGGCAACAATTCTCCTTTGCCTCTGTCTCGGGGCTAGCTACAAGGTTAGTGCAGAGGCTACACCATCGTACGGTGTCTACAGAAGAGGTGCAGTCCCTAGATAACAAGAAGGTTTGTTGCATGATAACAATCAGTGCAGCAACATTTGGTCAGGCATAATTACTAGTAACATATGGAGCTGGTTCAGATACATCTGCTCCTATTGGAGGTCTTCATGCATAGAAAGTGTGTGACATCAACAAATGGTCAGAAGTCACGCGACACCAGGTCATAGTCAAACAGGTTTATTTGAAATCACATGCTTCCAGAGCAATCCTCCCTTGTCAGGTGAAGCAGCAGCGCCCCAAGAGCTTGCAATTTCAAATAAACCTGTTGGGCTATAACCTGGTGTCGTGACACTTCTGGTCTTGCCTGCCTAGGTCCAACACTGGCACCTCCACATCATCAAATGGATGGAGGCAATTGCGAGCAGAATTAAATCAGCCATGACCTTAATGAGTGGCTGAGCAGGTGAGTGTGCATTGCAGTGATCCTATGTTCCAAAGTCCTACCTTAATTAATTTTGGACCTGTCAACATAAGGGATTTAGCTGTAGTAAAATGGAGTTTATAAACATTCTTGGATTGTGATGTATCATAAGTTGAATAAATCATTAAATTTTTCAGCATTATTTATCACTTTGATCGGCGACTGTTGATCCTGTCAGTCACCATTTACAGGAAACCTAACGAGAACTGTGTTATAGTTACTGTGGCCAAACAAACAGATCAGAGGGGCTAGGAATTCTGACATAAGTGGGTCATCTTCTACCTCTCCATCCTCTACAAGGCACAAACAAGGAGAATGCTCCCCGCCTGCCGGGATGGGCACAGTTCCAACTGCACTGAAGAAGCCAAAGTCCATTCCAGACAAAGCAACCTTCTTAACTGGCATTGGATCCATTACCTCAAACATTCACCCTCACCATCACAGACACTGGGGCAACAGATGTAGCCAGTACAAGATAGATGACATGAAATGTTTGATAACAGGTCCCAAAATTGTAATCATGATCACCTAAAAGGGTAAGTTCAGCAGTTGTGAGAGAACAACACCATCTGTAAATTCTTTGTGAACATGAGTTGGAAATGTTAGCGTCCTTCCACTGCTATTGGGTCAAAATCCTGGAGCTGCCTTCCTCGCCCCACTGTGAGTATCTCTATGCCCCAAGGACTGCCCTGGTTCAGGAAGGTGCCTCATCATCACTTCCTCAAGAATAAGTAGGGATGGGCAATGAATACTGTCACTGCCAATAAAACCTACCTCTGACGATTGTATTAAGAAAAGAGAGAAAAAGATTTTCGTTATTGGACTGATGTAGCCTTCTCTAATGTGGTGACGGGTGAGGAGAGTTCAGACCTTTGCAAAGTTTTCAAGTGTCTGTAAAAAGGGTGTTAAAAATCCTGAGGTAATTGTGAAGTTCATGTCTCGCTGACAACATCACATTACCATAAGTCTATGAGATATAAGAGCAGAATTCAGCCATTTGGCCTTTGGGTCTGTTCCACCATTCAATCATGCTGACACGTTTATCAATCCCATTCTCATACCTTCTCCCCTTAACCCTGGATCCCATTACTTATCATGGCCCTGTCTATCTCTACGTTAAATACACTCAATGACTTGGCCTCTACCGCCTTCTGCAGCAATGAGTTCCACAGATTCACCACCTTCTGGCTGAAGAAATTCCTCCTCATCTCAATTCCAAAGGGTCACCCTTTCACTGTGAGGATGTGTCTTTGGTACCTGGTGTCTCCAGCTTGTGGAAACATCTTCTATATGTCCATTCTGCCTAGACGTCTCAGTATTCTGTTGTTTCAATCAGATCATCCCCTCATCATTCTAAACTTCATCAGTTACAGAGTCCTCCACCTCTCGTCATATAACAAACTCTTTGCCCCTGAAATCATTCAGGTAAACTTCCTTTAGACTCCTTCCAATGCCAATATATCCTTCCCTGGATACAGGGCCCAAAATGCTCACAATATTCCAAATGTGGTCTGAACAAAGCCTTATACAGCCTCATAAGTTCATTTCTGCTCTTCTATCTAGCACTCTAGGAATGAATGCTAACATTGCATTTGCCTTCCTAATCTGCATGTGAACATTAAGGGAAACCTGAATAGGGACTCCCAATTTATTTAGTGCTTCAGATTTCCAAAGCCTTTCCCCATTTAGAGCACAGAAAATCTTCTATTCTATCTAGCAAAGTGCTTAACCTCACACTTTGTCATCTTTTATTCCACCTGCTACACTTTTGCACATTCTCCTAGTCTGCCTAAGTCCTTCTGCAGCCTCCCTGCTTCTTCAGTACTACCTGTCCATCTAGCTTAGTGTCATCTGCAAACTTGGCAACAATGCCCTCATGTTCCTTTGTTCAGATTGTTAATGTACAACGTCAGCAGTTTTGGTCTGAACTTGGACATCTGTGAAACTCCACTAGTCACCAGCTACTACCCTAAAAAAGACCCCTTTATTTCTGCCGGTCAGTCAATCCTTTGTCCAGACCAGCACTTTTCCCCTGTCACCATCGACTCTTATCTAGTTTAGCAGCCTCTTGTGTAGCACCTTGTCAAATGTCTTCTGGAAACCCAAATGTACTGTGTCCTTTGGCTCTCCTTTGTCTAACTTGCTCATTACCTCTTCAAAGAATTCTAACAGATTTGTCCTCCCTTGATGAAGACGTGATTCCTCTGACTCAGCCTTATTTGACCAAGAGCTTCCAAATATTCCACAATCTTATTCTTAATAATGAATTGTAAAAGCTGACCAACAGCTGGGGTCAGGCTAACCGGCTTATGATTTCCTGTCTTCTGTCTCTCTCCCTCCTTAAACACGTGTGTTATATTAGCCATTTTCCAATCCTCTGGCACCCTCCCTGTCTCCGGTGATTCCTGAAAGATCACCACCATTGCCTCTATAATCTCCTCAGATACAAGAGAAGTGAGCAGTGGAAAATTTTATCTGGCTGTTTAATTGAATGTAAAGTAACATGTATTAGAAGCTTTAATTACTTCAAACCACTATCCATGGAGCTTGCAGGGCTAAGTTACTCCTAGTTGTTTAGCATTTTCCAACCACAGAAAACAGAATTTGCATACATCACTTATATGTCAGAATGACTTTAGGAAGTGACCAGATGAACCAGACTGTTTTGCACATCTAAATACTGTTTACTCTCTGCGTTCCTTAGGGTCAATACAAATCACTCTAACTTGTCCTGTACTCAATTATACTCCCTGTTTTAACTACTTCATAAAATCTTTATCCAACCCCATCTTCTTTGGGTGTGCATTCTGCCTGACTTTGTACTTACTCCTACTTCTGCTTTGGTTACATCAGCATTACTAATTACCACCCGTATTCAATCCCCATTTTCCATCATGAGTGCTATTAACAAAGAGACAGTGATCCCATCATCTGTTTTTTTTTGATTGGAAGATCAAAGGGATTAGGAGATTGCAAGATAATAAAATGTGAGGCTGGATGAACACAGCAGGCCAAGCAGCATCTCAGGAGCACAAAAGCTGACGTTTCGAGCCTAGACCCTTCATCAGAGAGGGGGATGGGGGGAGGGAACTGGAATAAATAGGGAGAGAGGGGGAGGCGGACCGAAGATGGAGAGTAAAGAAGATAGGTGGAGAGGGTGTAGGTGGGGAGGTAGGGAGGGGATAGGTCAGTCCAGGGAAGATGGACAGGTCACGGAGGTGGGATGAGGTTAGTAGGTAGCTAGGGGTGCGGCTTGGGGTGGGAGGAAGGGATGGGTGAGAGGAAGAACCGGTTAGGGAGGCAGAGACAGGTTGGACTGGTTTTGGGATGCAGTGGGTTGGGGGGGGAAGAGCTGGGCTGGTTGTGTGGTGCAGTGGGGGGAGGGGATGAACTGGGCTGGTTTAGGGATGCAGTAGGGGAAGGGGAGATTTTGAAAATTATGAAAGAAGCAGGATTGTTTTTGTTCTGGTTAAGGGAAAACACTTGGATTAGAAAGCTTCAAGCGTCAGTTCACAAAAGCCCTACTTGAAGCGAGATCAAGAAGTTTCTTCTGAAGAAGAGAATTAGTTCAGAATGTTTAGGAAATAGGTTATAGTGTAATGGTTTTCTTTGAAATTGCAGACCTGAAGTACTTGGTTAGAACAGTGAAGGGGTTATTTGAGGCTGACAAAATCTAAGCTTGATTGTGTCAAAAAAGAGACCATCAAAGTGCCAAGACTGGGAATTGAAAGAAAGTTAAGTCAAACATACAGATCTAATAAACAGGAGAACTCTGTCTGGTATTTGAGTAGTTTAAAATGATGGTGTAACATTAGGTAGGATCATATATTTACAATGTTTTTCTAAATTTTAAAAACTATATTGTATATAAATAGCTTATTTATTCTATTCATTTCTTTTGCATAATAAACTTATGTTTTATCGTGAAAATGAAATCAGCAGAACTGCATGCTTATGTTTCAGTAAAAAACCACCTTGTTTTCGTAAAAAGTGGGATATGATCTATCTAATAACATCCGCTCCAATCATATTACTTTCAAGGGATCATCAGAAAAGTCAACGAGTCATGTTCAATCCTTGGTTTGGTCTACGCTCTTTACTTAAATCATTTTAAAAAATAAACTGACCTATAATTGATCTCCAGTGCTCAATCTCAGGAGAGTTAAAATGAATTGGGATTTCTCCTCCTCATTGTGTTCTTTTGGAAAGTGGGTATTTTAGGACATAATGTGATGGATATAATTGGCTCAATACCTGTTGAATTGCATTAGCAAGATGCACACATGAAAGATTTAAATTAGGCGAACAAGGATTTCCAATCCCCTGTACAGCCAGGTCCCATCCCAGGTCAATACATTTTGAAATGAAGTGATAACTAAATCAGGAACACTTATTGAAATATAAATCCGATTTTGTCCTAGATATATTTCTCCAATTGTGTTCTTTCACCACATAGAAAGACTCATATCTTTGTGATAGAGGTATGGCTTTACCTGGAATGCACTTGGTAACATGTCACCTGGGCTGGCCAAAGCTGCCAAGACTGCAGTGGTGGTAGTGCCAATATTGGATCCCAGGGTCAAAGGGTAGGCACGCTCAATACTGATCACCTCATTTTCCTCTTGGGAAATCGGAAGCCTCCCAGACTCAATAATTCAACAATTTTAAGGCTTGAGCAACTTTTCTCATGCTTTCCCCAAACCCCACAGACCAGACCTTGTCATCACATGGATTGCAACCATACACAACCCACTGTCAACAATTAGCAGTCCCCTTTAGCAGCTACTAATTCTCCTGGGCTGACCTTTATCCACTGATTTGTCTGTACAACAATTTTCCCTCTCTTTGGGGTCTATCCCAACCTGGTGTTTTTCCTCATCCATCTACTACATTTGCCCTTTGAAGTGGTAGGGTGCTGACTTCCCTTATCTTCTTCGAAGGTATCATTGACATCCAGTGGGACAGGCAAGATGAGGCCTCGGTTTAATCTGAGAGATGCCACCTCTAACACTGGAGAGCTCTGGAGTACTGCACTGGAGACTCAATCTGAATTAAAAGCACTCACAGTCCAAAATAGGGCTTGTTTCGAATGAGTGATCGATTGAGTCAGAGCTGACATGCAAAAATTTCTTGCATTCTTTGTTTAACTAGATAAGGCCATAACATCATAAATCTGGAGCAGAATTAGGCCATTCAGCCCATCAAGCCTGCTCCACCATGCGTGATAAGTTTCTCAACCCCATTCTCCTGCATTCTCCCTGTAAACTTTGAACCCCTTACTCATCAAGAGGCCTGGCATGTAAACCAACTGGATTAGTGTGCAGTCTGAAATTTTGGCTATAATTATGGAAATTTCATTAAACCCTCCCTCTTTCCTCAGAAAGCAAGACCAAATTCCTTAATTATTCCTCTTGACTTAAACTTCCTGAGATCTGGATTGACTTTACTGAACAGTTCTGCTGTTTTCCATAAATCATATATGATGAAATAACCCTTATTTAACAACAGGACTGTACAAGCCCCTTTTATCTGTAATTTTGCCCCTCAGCAAAGACAAACCAAAACTTCATTTGTGATCAGAGATAATGGGAACTGCAGATGCTGGAGAATCCGAGAAAACAAAGTGTGAAGCTGGATGAACACAACAGGCCAAACAGCATCTTAGGAGCACAAAAGCTACGTTTTGGGCCAAGACGCTTCATCCAGCTCCACACTTTGTTATCCCAAAACTTCATTTGATGTTTTTTGTACTTCAGCCAAATCTATTTCATCTATCCCTACATTTTCCCACTGTAATCCCAAGATCTTGCATTGTTCATCTCAACATAGTCTCTCTACCTAATTTTATGCTGCTAACCACTGCCGCATTTCACCTTGTATCCTGCTATACACTTGATGTTAAACCAGTGCAAAAGTTACAGAACTGAAACAGAAGTTTCCAGAAAAGCTCAGCAGGTCTGGCAGCATCTGTGAAGAAAAGAATCAGAGTTAACATTCTGGGCCTAGTGGTCCTTCCTCAGAACTTCCCCAGACTTCTGAGGGTCACCGGACCCAAAACATTAACCCTGATTTTTTCTTCACAGATGCTGCCAGACCTGCTGAGCTTTTCCAGCAACATCTGCTTTTGTTCCTGATTTACAGCATCTGCAGTTCTTTCAATTTTTACTTTGCAAAAGTCGTAGAAATGTCTCAACGATGCCACCTGAAGGTTGCAGGAACAGCACCTCATATTTCGCTTGGGAATCCTGCAGCCCAATGATCTCAATGTGGACTCCACAAGTTTCAAAATCTCCCCTCCCCTGACCCCATCCCAAAACCAGCCCAGCTCATCCTCGCCTCCTTGGCCTGGCCTTCTTTTCCCCCACCTACCCCCTCCTCCCACCTCACTAACCAAACCCCACCCCCACTTCCTACCTACAAGCCTCATCTCTGCCTCCTTGACCTGTCCGTCTTCCCTCAACTGGGCCAATCCCTATCCCTACTCCCTACCTACACTCACCTTTACTGGCTGCATCCCAACCTCCATGGCCAGTCTGTCTTTGGTCCACCTATCTGCTCCTTTATCCACCTTCCATCATCGCCTCCCCTTCTTTCTCTTTATTTCAGAGTCCCCTTCCCCTCTCCCATTTCTGAAGAAGGGCCCAAACCGAAAACGTCAGCTTTCCTGCTCCTCTGATGCTGCTTAGCCTGCGGTTTTCATCCATCTCTACACCTTGTTATCTCAGATTCTCCAGTATCAGCAGTTACTAGTATGTCTGACAAATATCTGCTGGTTCCCGAATACAAAATTTCCACCGAAGCTGTGGCAGGAGGTCAGGAAAACATCTCTCAGAATAATTGTTTTGTAATATCCATCAAGAAAGGTCTCTCTGAGTTGCACAGCATGTCATCTTGGATGTATATCCATTGTTCTTTCAGTGTCAAATCCTGAGACTACTTATTCACCAGCACTTTGAAAGTATCGCTTAGATTGTATTCGTTAAGGAAGTAGACCAGCCCTTGCTTTTAGGGATGCCTTGCAAGTAGCATGCATATTCATAAAATGAGCCATCAAGACTAAACAACAAATCTCCAAACTGCACTTGCTGAGGAGTTCCGAGGAGGGTCGTTCAACCAAAACGTTAATTCTGATTTCTCACCACAGACTCTGCCAGACTTGCTGAGCTTTTCCAACTATTTCTATTTTTGTATCTGCTTGTTGCTTGCCCAATTGCTTCAAGGATCAAATTAGTTCTGTTTTGCTTCTTAATACTTTTTTTTTCTATTGAGGTGATCTGGAAATTGCAATGGTATGGATCACATTATAATTCCACGTTTGCTAAGGGTCATCTGTCACAAGACTATAACAGAAACAACACGGGAACTAACTCTTTCAAACAGCCACAATGGATGCTATCAATCAAATGGAACCCTTCTGCACTCTAAGAATGAATAATTTACAACTTCTATGATGGACCAATTGAAGTTAGCATGAGAAGGCACTGCTGATAAGACGCATGAAAGTTATGTGAGGAGATTCCTGTGGGGTAGAAATGCTTGCATCAGCTTCTTGAACCGAATGAACTGTGCTCTCAGTTCTGTGCAGTTTTATGATGGTATCAGTCAGAACATTGAATAGATGAGACACCACATCAAAATTTATTACCTTCAATCTCTCTAATTCTTGTCGGCCAGGCAAAGATATCTGAGGTGTATGAAAAGCCTATTCAATGAAAAGAAGAAAATAATCACGCCATGATCAAAGATAAAATTTTGATTAGGTGAAAAGCCCATTTCACAGAAGCCCATTCAAACCCACACTGACCCTCTGAAGAGTCTTCCCCCTTTCCCCTCCACCAGTGCTTCTCCCATGGCCAATCCACCTAGCGCACCCCTGGATGCTCTGGGCAATTTAGCAAGGTCAATCCACCCTAGCCTGCAGATCTTTGAACTTGGGAGGTAACCAGAGCAAAGCCATGCAGACATGAGGAGAATGTGCAAACTCCACACAGTCACCCAAGGCTGGAATTGAACCCACGTTCCTAGCTTTGTGAGGCAGCAGTGCTAACCATTGGGCCACCATGCTGCCTGATTTCATTCCAGAGAGATTGAACTTCCATATTTTACTTCTCCATGTAGACATTTAATAGTTTATCGTTTTGTTTAATATGATAAAAAAAAGTTTATCTCACAAGGAATTGTAATTCCAGATTCAAAAAAAGTGTGCTGGTACACATTAGCAGGGGTTTTGCAACCACAGAAACCCAGGCGTCAAAATCAATTCCAAAGGCTTAATAATTGCCAATTAGAATTTAAAACTCAATCCATTAAAAATACTGGTTGACTATTTTCACTGTTCACATCCTACCTTAATTGAGGTGTGTATTCCTCTGCATAAAACTGGCTGAAATAATTTGGAAACACAGGACTTCCATGTATTTAGATTAAACATTAAATGCAACATGAACTCCTCTTCCAAAATGCTTCCACCTACGCAATGATATTCATTTGCAGCACTCTCATTGTGCTGGAGCCAAATGGGATTTCACCACAGTGCACACATACATGAGTCTTCCAAAGTTATATGGCTGATTTTATTGTCTCTGCCACCCAAGCCTAGAATCATAAAGTTAATGAGTATGGCCTAACTATTATCCATCCTGGAGTCAGCTAACTCATCACATACCAAGATTGATGCCATAGCTTTCCTGATCAGTATTATTTAATTCCACTATTGGTGCGTCATTGGTCCACTGCAGAAGTTTATTATCAAAGGTGCTCTTCCCTGACTGCTGCACACTACCGTTAAAATAGTAAAAACTCCAAAATACATTACATTTGACAAGGCTATTATTCATATTTGAACATAGAACAGTACAGCACAGGAACAGGCCCATCAACCAACAATGTTGTGCTGAACATGATGTCAAGTTAAATTAATCCAGGTGCCTGCCCTTGGTCCTCATCACAATATTTCTTGCTTATTCATGTGCTTACCTAAAAGTCCCTTAAATGCCCCTATCCCATCTGTCTCCACCACCACCCCTGGCAGCGCATTCCAGACTCCTATCACACTCTGTAAAAAACTTAGCCCTCACACTCCCTTTGAACTTTCCCTATCTCATCTTAAATGCATGTTGCCTGGTATTAGACATTTCAACCATGGGAAAACATTGTGACTATCAATCCTATCCATGCATTTCTTCATTTTATAGGCTTCTATGAGATGTAAAATACTTTCCAGGAAAATGTGGGCATAAAAGGAAGTAAAGTTTAATATTTTCAATGAAGTTGTTACTCTTCACACAAATAAAAATAATTAAAGATATAAATAGCCTCAGAACCCTGGACTAATAGTAAGATTTTACTTCACATATCACCCTGTGCTAATTGTAGTAATTGACAGTCAACTGGACATCATAGAATATAAGCTCCCTGATTGGGGCTGTTAACTGGTCCAATCAGGGAGCACGGGCTGACAGATATAAAAAGTGATTGTCAGAGATACTGACACTTTGGTAGCTAACTCTGCAGAAGGCAGTACAGTTGTCAAGGACAGTTCCTATGAAAATAAAGGGTGACTTGGTGATGTGATACTGGTCTCTAGATAGTCATTTCATTAATGATGGGAACTCAGAGCCAGTGCTGATGGCAACTGTACCAGAGCTGTTCATCTCAGACTTTGCCTTTTAAAAGTGTGCACAAGAATGTATATGCGTTAAGGAGAATCATGGAGTCATATAGCGCAGAAACAGAACTTTCAGTCCAGTTCATCCATGCCGACCCATAAACTCAAAATAAACTCGTCTGATCTGCCTCCACTTGGCCCATATCCCTCCAAACATTTCTTATTCATGTACTTACCCAAATGTCTGTTAAACATTGTAACTTTACCTGCATCCACAATTTCCTCTGAAAGTTCATTCCGCAAACGAACCACCCTTTTAAAAAAAAAAATCCCGTCTGTCTATTTTAAATCTTTCCCTTCTAATTTTAAAAACATGCCCCCTAGTCTTAAAATCTCCCACCCCAGGGAAAAGACACCAGTCATTCACCTTATCTATACCCCTCATGATTTTTCAAATTACTATAATGTCACCCTTCAATCTCCTACACTTTAGTGAAAAAAAGTCCCAGCTTATCTAGCCTCTCCCTATAACACAAACCCTTCACTCCCGACAACATCCTGGTAAATCATTTTTGAACCCTCTCCAGCTTACTAATGTCCTTCTTATAACAGGGAGACCAGTCTGGGCACAGTATTCCAGAAGAGGCCTCACTAAAGTCCTGTACAACCTCCACACAAGAGAGAGATTGATGAGTGCATGAGATTCCTTCTGTGCCCACACTCCTGTGCAGTTAAATAAAAGGAAAATATTGCGAATAATGGAAATCGGAAATATAAATAGAAAGTGCTGGAGAAAATCAGCATTTATGGAGGGAGAAACTGTACTAATGTTTCGAGTTTTATTCTTCAGAACAGCTTTGTTTCTCTCTTCACAGGTGATGACAGACCTGTTGCGATTCCCCACACTTTCCAGCAACGTTTCTCTCTCTGTGCAGGCTCACACGTGAAGCATTGCAGCTGGGGTGAGTTACCAGCCTGCATTGACACCTGTGGCACGCTACCACTGTGGGTCAACAGCCTCAGCTGAATCATAGAATCCCCACTGCGTGAAACAGACCCTTCGGTCCAACAAGTCTACATTGACCCACAGACTATCCCACCCAGACCCATCCCCCTGTCATCCACATAATGTATGCACCCCTGAACACCACGGGCATTTTCGCATGGCCGATCCACCTAGCCTGCACATCTTTGGACCGTGGGAGGAAACCAGAGCACCCGGAGGAAACCCACGCAGACACGGGGAGAACATGCAAACTCCACACAGGCAGTCACCCGAGGGTTGAATCTAACCTGGGTCCCTGGTGCTAGACAGCAGTGCTAACCACTGAGCCACTATAAGAACCATGGTGACCACAATCATCAGAAAATGAGGTGACTTTGATGTGAAGACAGGAGGGATGGTTGGTAAGTTTGCAGATGACAGCAAAATTGGTGGAGCAATGGACAGTGGAAAAAGTTACCTCAGAGTACAATGGAACCTTGATCAGATGGGCCAATGGGCGAAGAGTGGCAGATGGAGTTCAATTTTGATAAATGTGAGGTGTTCCATTTTGGCAAAACAAACAAGGTTAAATACTTATATATTTAATGGCAGGGATCTGGGGAGTGTTGCTGAACTGAGAGACCTAGGAGTACAGGTGCATAGATAACAAAGTGTGTAGCTGGATGAACACAGCAGGCCAAGCAGCATCTCAGGAGCACGAAAGCTGATGTTTCAGTCCTAGACCGAAACGTCAGCTTTTGTGCTCCTGAGATGCTGCTTGACCTGCTGTGTTCATCCAGTTACACACTTTGTTATCTTGGATTCTCCAGCATCTGCAGTTCCCATTATCTCTGCCTACAGGTGCATAGCTCCTTGAAAGTGGAGTTGCATGGTGGTGAAGAATGTATTTAGCATGCTTACCATTGTTGGTCAGTGCATTGACTAGAGAATATGGGAGATCAAGTTGCAGTTGTACAGGACTCTTGTGAAGCCACTACTAGAATATTGGGCTCAATTCTGATTTCCCTGTTAAAGGAAGAATATTGTGAAACTCACAAGGGTTCATAAAAGATTTACAATGATGTTGCTGCATGTAGAGAATTTGAGCTACAGGGACAGGGTGAATAGCCTGGGGCTATTTTCCCTGAAGCATCAGAGGCTGAAGGGTGACCTTATAGACGTTTATAAAATCATGAGGAACATGGATAGAGTGACTATCCAAGGTCTTATTCCCCAGGCTAGGGGATTCCAAAGCCAGAGGGCATAGGTTTAAGGTGAGATGGGATATATTTAAAAAGGGACACAAGGACAACATTTTCCTGTGGATGTATGGAATGAGCTGGCAGAGGAAGTGTTGAAGGTTGGTACCATGACAATATTGAAAAGGCATCTGGATGGGGATATTACTTTGCATCGGTATTCACCAAGGAGAGGGATATGACGAATGTTGAGGTTAGGGATAGAAGTTTGATTATGCTACGTCAAGTCAGCATAAGGAGGGGGGGAAGTGTTGGGTCTTCTAACAGGCATTAGGGTGGACAAGTCCCCAGGTCCAGATGGGATCTATCGCAAGTTAGTGAGGGAAGTGAGAGAGGAAATCGCTGGGGCCTTAACAGATATCTTTGCAGCTTCCTTGAATATGGGTGAGGTCCCGGAGGACTGGAGAATTGCTAATGTTGTCCCCTTGTTTAAGAACGGTAGCAAAGAAAATTCAGGTAATTATAGATCGGTGAGCCTGACGTCAGTGGTGGGCAAGCTGCTGGAGAAGATATTGAGGGAAAAGATCTGTTTACATTTGGAAGAAAATGGGCTGATTAGTAATAGGCAACATGGTTTTGTGCAGGGAAGATCATGTCTTACCAATTTGATAGAATTCTTTGAATTAGTGACAAAGGTGATAGATGAGGGAAGGGCTGTAGATATGACATACTTGGGCTTCAGTGAGGCATTTGATAAGGTTCCCCATGGTAGGCTGATGGAGAAAATGAAGTCGCATGGGGTCCAGGGTGTACAAGCTAGATGGATATAGAGCTGGCTGGGTAAAAGGAGACAGAGAGTTGCAGTGGAAGGGAGTTTCTTAAAATGGAGAACTGTGACCAGTGGCATTCCACAGGGACCCATGTTGGGACCATTGTTGTTTGTGATATACAAGAATGATCTGGAGGAAGATATAGATGGTCTGATTAGCAAGTTTGCAGATGACACGAAAATTGGTGGAGTAGCAGATTGTGAAGGGGACTGTCGGAGAATACAGCAGAATACAGATAGATTGGAGAGTTGGGTAGAAAAATGGCAGATGGAGTTCAGCCCAGGCAAATGCAAGGTGATGCAATTTGGAAGATCCAATTCAAGATCGAACTATACAGTAAATGGAAAAGCCCTGGAAAAAATTGATGCACAGAGAGATCTGGGTGTTCAGGGCATCGTACCCCAAAGGCGGCAACGCAGGTCAATAGAGTGGTCAAGAAGGCAAAAGGCATGCTTTCATTCATCGGACAGGGTAATGAGTACAAAAGTTGGCAGGTCATGTTACAGTTGTATAGGAGATAATGGGAACTGCAGATGCTGGAGAATCCGCGATAACAAAGTGTGGAGCTGGATGAACACAGCACGCCAAGCAGCATCTCAGGAGCACAAAAGCTGATGTTTCGGGCCAAATGCTGGCAAATGGGGCTAGATCAGTTTAGGATATCTGGTCAGCATGGATAAGTTGCACTGAAGGGCCCATTACCGTGCTGTATAACTCTATGGCTCTACGACAATATATGAAATGACAAATCTGAATTCCCATAATGAAAAACACTGGTGTTTGCTTTTACACAAAGGTAGACACTCAGTTAACTTGGAGAGGTTGTTTGCAGCAGCACCTTCTTGGCTTGTAGAACCTCATCGGTGGATTTGGAGCGATTCTTAACACTCTGCTTCTGCGGTGAAGTTGTTTCACTCTGGGAGGAAGAATACAAGCAGAGAGACTCATTCAGAGAGACCTTATCCAGTCAGTAGACTCCCTTATATTTGTTCACACAACAGTACAATGATGTACAGCAAACTTTTTGTCAACTGGCACCTATTTGACCTGAAGTAGGTGGGTTAGTCAAATAATCCAGATAATCAAGATATACGCACAACTGCAATCAACCCTAACCAAGCAAAGCTTCAACTATTTTGTAATTGCATTTTTGTAAGGATATGAATGCACTTCCTAAAGTCAATGCAAAAGCACACGGTAAGTAAGAGAAACATAATGTAGGGGGTGTATGTATCATTGTTGGACTTTACTTGCAGCAGGAATACTTGGACACTGCAGTAGATCGTGGCAACACAGTGTGGAACTAGAGGAACACCACAGGCCAGGCAGTATCAGAGGAGCAGGTAAGCTGACGTCTTGGGTCAGGACCCTGCTTCAGAAATGGGGGAGGGGGAAGGGAGCTCAGAAATAAACAGAGAGAGGAGGAGTGGGGCGAGGGAAGGGAGGTGGGTTGGTGATAGGTGAGTGCAGGTAGGCAGTGGTGGGAATTGGTCAGTGAGGTGGGAGGAACGGATAGATGGGAGAGAAGATAGACTGGTCAAGGAGGAGGGGGTGAGAGGGAGGGTTGGTCATGGGATGAGACCGGGGGTGGGGAGATTTTCAAACTAGTGAAGTCCATGGTTAGACCTTTGGGCTGTAAGCTCCCAAGGCAGAATATGAGGTGCTGCTCCTCCAGTTTGCGGGTGGTGTCATTGTGACACTGGACGAGGCCCAGGGTGGACATGTCACCCAGGGAGTCGGAGGGGGAGTTGAAATGGTCCGCAGCCGGAAGGTGTGGTTGTTTGTCATGAACAGAGCGCAGGTGCTCTACAAAGCAATCTCCGAGCCTCTGCTTGGTCTCACCGATGTCGAGGAAGCTACAATCGGGAACAGCGGATGCAATTGACCACATTGACAGATATACAAGTGAACCGCTGACTGATGTGGAAGGTCTTTTTGGTAGCTTGAACGGGGGTGAGGGGTGGTGTAGGGGCAGGTGTAGCACTTCCTGCGGTTGTAGGGAAATGTACCCGGGTTGTGTGGCTCTCTTCGCAACTCCTTTGTCCGCTCCACATTCCCCACTCGCTACCCCCAGCACCTTTCCCTCTGACAACCCTCTGAGCCTATATATATGTTTCAAAAGAGATAATGGGAACTGCAGATGCTGGAGAATTCCAAGATAATAAAATGTGAGGCTGGATGAACACAGCAGGCCAAGCAGCATCTCAGGAGCACAAAAGCTGACGTTTCGGGCCTAGACCCTTCATCAGAGAGGGTCTAGGGTGATGAAGGGTCTAGGCCCGAAACGTCAGCTTTTGTGCTCCTGAGATGCTGCTTGGCCTACTGTGTTCATCCAGCCTCACATTTTATTATCTATATGTTTCAAAACCTGCTTTTTTAATCCATTTCCTTTTTCTTCTGATGGGTGCCAGCAAAAGAAGGGGAAACTAAGCGATGAACCAAGTAGTGCAGGTACATGCAAGAGAATATTCAGTTAGGTAATAATGAAGTAATGCTGGTTAATGCCCAAATTAAAATTGTACACTCATCATATGCAATTGTCGAGGTGATGGTTTTCCTATACTCCTGCTGTGCTATCTCAGTGATAGAAATAATTCTACACTCGTCTCTGAGTTCATCCTGGTCAGAAAGTAGCTGGCCACAAACTCTGCATCTGACAAACCAGCTAAACCTTCAGATCACTCAATCATTATATACTACTGCACACTATTAATAACGCTTCATTCCCATTCCCAGTCTACAGGGTCAAGAGTCACGTCACGGGGTGTCCCTGAGCAGCAGCAGTATAGCAGCAGTTCCTTTTAACAGGCCCTACCACCTGCTGGACAGGAAGCCACTCTGTGCTGTTTTGATGGTCATCGAAGCCACTACAGCTGTGAACATTTATGCCACTATGTCAGTTAAGGCTACCGCTCAGTGTTTAACACTGCTGCCTCACAGCATCAGGGACCTGGGTTCAATTCCAGCCTCAGGCAATAGTTTGTGTACATTCTCCCACAGTGCAGAGATGTGCAGGTAAGCTGGATCGACTGTGCTAATTTGTTGTGTGCAAGCTATATGGATTAGACATGAGAAGTGAGGAGTGGGTCTGGGTAGGATGCTCTTTGAAGGAAAAAAAAACTCTCTACATCTTGAGGTGCAAACCCTTCAAAGTGTTAGTATGGATTTGATGGGCTGAATGGGCGTCTTCTGCATCGTAGGGATTCTATCACATTGAGAACGGTCTACAGTGGTACATCTGTCCTCTTTGCCAGGGGTTCATCTTTATCCTCAATGATCAGTTGGACAGAGATTTTGTATTAGCCGCAAATTATAATTGACTGTACCTACATGACCATCACTAATGGGCAATGACACTTGGGAACAAATAAGCTTGTTGATGTGCAACTAGCAGGTTTTTTTTTCATTCATTTATGGGGCATGGGCATCATTGGTTGGGCTAACATTTATTGCCCATCCCTAATTGCATTTGAGAAGGGGGTGGTGAGCTGCCTTTTTGAACTGTTGCAAGCCTATGTGCTGTAGAGACCACCAAGTGACAGAGAAGGATCAGTGATGTGGTACCAAGCCAGGGAATGGTGTGCGTCCTGGTAGGGAGCTTGCAAGTGGTGCTGCTCTTGAAAACATTCAATGATAAATTTGAGGAATGCTCAGTAGTTTCGTTGTCCGGATCTATTGGCTGAAGCTTACTATTTTTTTGGTGAAGCCAAAGTTGCACTTTTGTTAAGGATTTTCACCTGAAAATCCAGAGAGGTTCTTTGGGCCTTATCTCACCGAACATGCAGCATGAAATACTGCCATGTACCTATGGTGTCACTCACATCCACCTTTTCTTAATAGATTTCTTCATAAATGTTCCAGAACGACTTACCAGTCGGTGGATATCTGCTGAAACGCTGGCAACCTTTATGCTCTTAAAAGCCTGGTGAGTGCCCAGATGAGCACTGGCACTCTGAAGCTGCCCAACTTAATGATGGACAGAGTTGGAACATGGTGGTAAGGGGGGCGATGGCACTCCGTTCCTATGATAGAGATCTGGAGATCCTGGTGGACAGGATGCTGCAGATAAGAGGTACCCAGAAAGAAATGGCAGAGGAGGTCACAGCAGCAGACCCTGCCAGTTTGGCTGGTGGTCACAGCTGTCTCCGAGATACAGAGGAACATCCATCAGTGATACATTCATCAGTGTACTTTGATACAGTGCACAGTGATACATCCATCACTGTGTAGCAGTTTCAGGGCAATCCCCAGTTTTAAAGGGAAAGGCTGAAAGAAAATGGCTTTAGTAAAGAACTGGTAAACCTGGCATCTGTGCAGGCATCTGGGGACAGAGATCTTCAGAGGTATCTCAATCAACAAATCCAGCACCCACCAGTCATCGTATCCAGGGACAGGCATAGAACTGGTAATGGACCCGAAACTGTGAACAATGGAGCTTATCTAGTTCCAAGACAACAAAATGTGAGGCTGGATGAACACAGCAGGCCAAGCAGCATCTCAGGAGCACAAAAGCTGACGTTTTGGGCCTAGACCCTTCATCAGAGAGGGGGATGGGGAGAGGGAACTGGAATAAATAGGGAGAGGGGGGAGGCGGACCGAAGATGGAGAGTAAAGAAGATAGGTGGAGAGAGTATAGGTGGGGAGGCTGGGAGGGGATAGGTCAGTCCAGGGAAGACGGACAGGTCAAGGAGGTGGGATGAGGTTAGTAGGTAGATGGGGGTGCGGCTTGGGGTGGGAGGAAGGGATGGGTGAGAGGAAGAACCGGTTAGGGAGGCAGAGACAGGTTGGACTGGTTTTGGGATGCAGTGGGTGGGGGGGGGGGGGGGGGGGGGGGGAAGAGCTGGGCTGGTTGTGTGGTGCAGTGGGGGGGAGGGGACGAACTGGGCTGGTTTAGGGATGCAGTAGGGGAAGGGGAGATTTTGAAACTGGTGAAGTCCACATTGATACCATTAGGCTGCAGGGTTCCCAGGCGGAATATGAGTTGCTGTTCCTGCAACCTTCAGGTGGCATCATTGTGGCACTGCAGGAGGCCCATGATGGACGTCATCTAGAGAATGGGAGGGGGAGTGGAAATGGTTTGCGACTGGGAGGTGCAGTTGTTTGTTGCGAACTGAGCGGAGGTGTTCTGCAAAGCGGTCTCCAAGCCTCCGCTTGGTTTCCCCAATGTAGAGGAAGCCACACCAGGTACAGTGGATGCAGTATACCACATTGGCAGATGTGCAGGTGAACCTCTGCTTAATGTGGAATGTCATCTTGGGGCCTGGGATAGGGGTGAGGGAGGAGGTGTGGGGGCAAGTGTAGCATTTCCTGCAGTTGCAGGGGAAGGTGCCGGGTGTGGTGGGGTTGGAGAGCAGTGTGGAGCGAACAAGGGGGTCATGGAGAGACTGGTCTCTCCGGAAAGCAGACAGGGGTGGGGATGGAAAAATGTCATGGGTGGTGGGGTCAGATTGTAAATGGCGGAAGTGTCGGAGGATGATGCGTTGTATCCGGAGGTTGGTAGGGTGGTGTGTGAGAACGAGGGGGATCCTCTTTGGGCGGTTGTGGCGGGGGCGGGGTGTGAGGGATGTGTTGCGGGAAATACGGGAGACGCGGTCAAGGGCGTTCTCGATCACTGTGGGGGGAAAGTTGCGGTCCTTGAAGAACTTGGACATCTGGGATGTGCGGGAGTGGAATGTCTTGTCGTGGGAGCAGATGCGGCGGAGGCGGACGAATTGGGAATAGGGGATGGAATTTTTGCAGGAGGGTGGGTGGGAGGAGGTGTATTCTAGGTAGCTGTGGGAGTCGGTGGGCTTGAAATGGACATCAGTTTGTAGGGGGTTGCCTGAGATGGAGACAGAGAGGTCCAGGAAGTTGAGGGATGTGCTGGAGATGGCCCAGGTGAACTGAAGGTTGGTGTGGAAGGTGTTGGTGAAGTGGATGAACTGTTCGAGCTCCTCTGGGGAGCAAGAGGCGGCGCCGATACAGTCATCAATGTACCGGAGGAAGAGATGGGGTTTAGGGCCTGTGTAGGTGCGGAAGAGGGACTGTTCCACGTAACCTACAAAGAGGCAGGCATAGTTGGGGCCCATGCGGGTGCCCATGGCCACCCCCTTAGTCTGTAGGAAGTGGGAGGAGTCAAAAGAGAAAAGTTGTTGAGGGTGAGGACGAGTTCAGCTAGGCTGCCTACGGAACCAGATCATCCCCAAGGGACTACAGTCTACATTTCAGCCTTCCCAATTTGGCCTCAACCGTGACCACCTCTACACCCAGACCCCATCTACCTACTAACCTCATCCCACCTCCTTGACCTGTCCGTCTTCCCTGGACTGACCTATCCCCTCCCTACCTATACTCTCTCCACCTATCTTCTTTACTCTCCATTTTCGGTCCGCCTCCCCCTCTCTCCCTATTTATTCCAGTTCCCTCTCCCCATCCCCCTCTCTGATGAAGGGTCTAGGCCCGAAACGTCAGCTTTTGTGCTCCTGAGATGCTGCTTGGCCTGCTGTGTTCATCCAGCCTCACATTTTGTTGTCTTGTAATTCTCCAGCGTCTGCAGTTCCCATAATCTCTGAGTTTATCTAGTTAATGGGATAACAATTTACACTAATCTGAAAACAGTTTGGGAGGCTCCATGAAGTCGTCAAAATTTCAGTTAAGTGAATTCCGGAGAGTATCGACCCTTTTGTTTCCGCGAATGATGAGATTAAACTGGCCCCAGCAATCACCAGAGATACTTGTGAAATGGAATTACCTGGGGTGGGGGAGGGGCGGGGGGGCGGAGCCAGCCGGTCCTTTGGAATCGCAAGGGTAAAAGGGGCAGCAGGGCCAGTTATCGACAGCTCTTCCTTTCCACTCTCCTCGCCCTGAGCTCACTGCTCCTCTGGACACCAACCCCTTGGGGCTGAAGACAGCAACCCTGTCTGCCACCTCAGGCTTTGGAAGTCTGCAACAAGACCTGAAGCAGAGAGGGAGCCCCACCGGACAAGGAACAAGTCCCTCTGAGACCGTAAGTGCCCTTCTCAGACCTGGGACACTCGTACTCTGGAGTAGTTGGTTAGGCATGGGGGGAGGGTTTTGTGTGATTCTTAAAGTATAAGTACCCTGTAAATTGTGTAAGGTTAAAGATTTACATTGTGTCCGCTCCAGTTTTCTTATATTTTATATCATATTGTAGAGTATAAATTTTATCGAGGTATTGTGCGGATTGGGCAAGTTGAGTTTTCCTGCAATAAAGTTCACTGGTAATTTTGAACTCATATTTGAATCCGTCTGTGCTCCTTCTGGGTACATGAATTTTGGCTGAGTTCACCGCAGATCCCAAACTATAATTCCAGTGTCAAGGACCGGAGGTGATCCAGGCGATTCGAACTGCCCACTCAAGGGGGATTGCTGGCCAGGATAAGCAGTTTGATCTCTCTTTTTCTCTCTCTGTTGGGGGTACTGCTCGAGTGGGTAGGTACCAGGTGTCCATTGTCCCTCCAACAAGAGAGGGAATCGCCCAGGCATTAGTGGTGGTCACGATTACTGTGTGGAGATAAGTTGCGACTTGCTGGTCAAACTATAAACAGTGAGTTTGGTTCAGCGCTCTCTCCAGCGGAGTTGCCCTAGTGCAGCATTCCGGGTCTTTGAAGTTTCAGAGCCTGCTGGAGAGAGACCACCAGAGTAATCGGGGAGCTCCGGACACCAGCCTGAGTGCGGAGTAAAGGAAAGAGGCCCTCTACAAGTGATACATCCATCAGTGTACATTGATACAGTGCACAGTGATACATCCATCAGTGATTCATCCATCATTGTACAAAGTAGATCAATGATCTTTTCCAGGATAACGTGGTGCAGAGCTGGATGAATACAGCAGGCCAACCAGCTGAAACGTCAGCTTTCCTGCTCCTCTGATGCTGCTTGGCCTGCTGTGCTCATCCAGCTCTACACTATGTTATCTCAGGTTCTCCAGCATGAGCAGTTCCTACTATCTCAGTGACAATGATCTTTTCTCCTCCGTCAGGTGTTCTCTCTACTGCTGCACACTTAATCTCTGATACCGCCCACACTGCCACCCAAGGTTCATGCTCTAACACACTCATTACTGCCAGCAACATCTTGCCTCATTCGCTGTCTATACCCAGCCTCCCATATCAGTAACTCTGCATGCTGTCTGCACTGTCAACTAACCTTAACCTTAGCCCTAACTCTAACCCTAACCCTAATCCTAACCATACCGTGTCCTACAGCACAACATTTCCCATACGCATGAACACTAATAGCCATGTCACCCATTGTAATCTCACTCATTGCTCCCTTCCCACACAGGAGGAGACAACCCACGCTAGCACGCACAGTGGGCATGTATAAGTGGAATGGAATGCCCGACATCCAATTCCTTATTCTCTGTGGGGAGGGAATCTTGGCCCTCATTGGAGAAGACCAGGCCCCCTTTTGCAGAAGAACTGCTGAAAAATCCATGACCCACCAACGTCAGGCAATGTCAAGAAAGCAGCTTGCCATCACCTTCTCTAAGGGATGGGCATTAAATGTTGACTGATAAACAGCACTTACATTTCACAGGCAAATACGACAAATCTAAGTAAGTGCCAGTTTTCATTCTACTGCAACCCTCACATGCCTCACCCCGCTGTTAGTCCCCATTATTGCCCGCCATGCCCAATCACTGGCCATGAAGCCTTCTCTTGATATTATCTTACAAATCCCAGAAGCCTGCCTCAGCCTCTGTGGAGAAATGTCAAAGCTGCCTCCTGGGCACTCCAATAGTTCAGATAGTGATGCCTCAGAGATTGATGTTAGGTTTACACAGTGTGGGATCTTAATCTGGTAAGCAGCTCACTGTGACAGCTCTGCAGCTGGTTGAGGAAGGCACGACCCAGGTCACTGGCACTCAGAGGACGGGCAGAAACCAGACGCCTGCTCAGGCCCAGGCAGAAGACGACCCTTTGGAGTCAGGAATCGGGGACTTCATCCTCCTGCGCAGGGTGGGACAGGAGCTGCAGGAAGGCACGTGAGAGGGAATAGCCTCAGGGCCCAGAAGCAGCAGCAGTGCAGAGAGCCATGTGAGTGTGTGTTTGTCTCCATGGACAGGGCGGTGGTTGCCAAGCGGAGCCAGGCCCAGCAGAGTCACACATAACTGCAGTCCTCACTCACACCCTCTCGAGCATTACAACATCAAGAGAGCAGCCCTGAGATGTAACCCAGCACAATCTGAGAGCCCGGGTGTCCCTGCTGCAGCCTTTCAATGCTAGTTACTGAGGCACTCTGCAGTGCGCCGAGAGTGCACTGCATCAGAAAAGTGGTCCTGGCCGGTTGGAAACATACATGGACAGAAGGAGTGTGTGTCTGCTGCCCCTGTTTCGGGGCCCTGAGACATTTGTGCCCAATGTCCAATATGGAGGTCGCTCCGGACAATTGGCAAACGGACTTCATCAGGTCCCCACTCTAGTTTGCTTGCCAGGTTTTCCTGAGGTCAAGCTTGTTTGATGAGTTTGGGAAGATGGAAAGTGGTCGGGGGAGAGAGAGGTGAAGGAATGCATTAACAAGCTCATGGCCAGCAACAACACGGACACAGCCACAAGGGAGGTAATGGAGGAGTAGCCTGGGAGCAAAACTCCAGCCGATGTCCAGCACCAACATCTGGACGAACATAGGGTGAGGAAGGAAAGCCAAAAAATTCACCGCCAAGTGAATTATTACACAAACAATAATTGGACATTGAGAAGAAAGTGGTAGTAACATACTGCTTAACCAAAAATCTCAAACCTATTGCTGTAATAACATGCTATGTAAGCAGCTGGCACCGGAGAGTGGTGGCTCTTTGCGAACAGCACGCAAAACAATACTTTTCACTGTATTTCAGCACATCCAACAATAATGCTAAATCTCATAAATAATAACAAGAAGTAATTCCAATCATTTGACTTCAAAGTGGAGGCAATGGCCTAGTGGTATTATCATTGGGCTGTTAATCCAGACCCTGCCCTAGATAACTTTCTGGGGTCCTGGGTTCAAACCCTGCTATGGCAGATGATGGAATTTGAATTCAATAAAATATCTGGAATTAAGAATCTAATGATGACTATGAATCCATTGACAGGGATTGGCGGGGGGGAGGGGGTGAACCTCCCTGCCATCTTTACCTGGTCTGGCCTACATGTGGCTCCAGACCCCCAGCAATGTGGTTCACTCTGGGCAACAAATGCTGTCTGGCCAGCAATGCCCTTGTCCAAACAGTGAATAAAGGGGAAAACATCTTTCTGCTGCCTGATGAGAGTCTCAACATGCTGCTTGTCAAAAGCATAAAAATGGAGTAAGATAATGCAAGGTGGGCCTCTCTATACTTTGCCACACATGTCACCATAGGCCCTGTCAGTCAGACTCCTGTAACATTCCATCTAATGTTTCTGTGGACAACCGACTTGTTGTGCTGTGTGATCTCTTTACGATTGTTAAGTGGTTACACAAACTTTCAGTGTCAGGGGTTAGCATTATTTATGTGCGGTCAGAATGTCCTGTGCTCAGGACTTTCCCAGTTGCCTCACCAGTGACACATAGACCGAACGTCGAAGAAGCACAGGGAGATTTTGTCTTGATTTTCCAGACAGGCCTGGCACACATCACAGCCCTCTGCCACCGATCACATTGTACTTGCAGAGAGAAGCACAACAGTTGGTCATCAGAGAATCAAAGGATGTAAGGAAGGAGGGTATGATGACAGGAGGAGGGCCACCTTAGGAGTTTGCAGCCAGGCACTAAAGGAATCAGCTCATATTTCATTGACTCCCACATGCCTTCACTAGAAACTGAAACACAGCACTCATGCATGACTGTCTTCATTATATTCTTCCTCGTTATCTTCATCCTGCACTGAAGAACATTCAAACCACATGGACAACTTTCTATATCAATTACATACTGACACCTAGTGTCGGGATCGTCAGTATTCTTCATTCTGCTGCGACTTTGTTGCAATTTTCAGCATCAACAAAAGTCTCCACTCATGCGGAATTGATCATACTCCAGGATTTCCCAGGGCACTTAACATCCTATGAAGTGCTTATCATGCATGGTCAGGACTGCAACGCTTCAAGTGATGTCGATTGAGATTTGGATATTGACCAGTACCTTAAGGAGAATGACCATTATTTTGAGGGTTATAACGGGATGTTCAACAGCTACGTCAGAGAGCCCACAGCCATTCGGTGTAATCTCTTACCCAGAAGACGCCATCTCTGACCCGTGCAACCTTCAGTACTGCGTTAGCTGCCCTCGTGGCTGCAGAGGAGTCAAGGTCCATCGTCTTCTCTCAAAGTCATGACAGGATTGCTTTTCAGAGGGGTGGTATGGACTCAATGGGCCAAATGGCCTGCTTCGGCACTGTGGGGATTCGATGACTGAGCCCCAGCTGACACTTCACCCAGTACCAGACGTTGGGTAGCGAGTGTCAGTTTCTTTGAGCTGTTGTTCACCCATCTCTATGTTCATCTCGGTCCAAACTCTATCTGCTGGCTAGCAAAGACCAAGCGCCTCTCACCCTCTTAGAACAACAAACAAGGGCGCCAGCCCGCCATCCCGTGACAATGCCAACAGTGAAGGGGTGAGTGCCTGAGCCGCAAAATGGTGCAGGTTTTAACCAGGTGCCAGTAGGCACTTTACTACATGGCATGGAAACCACCTGTCACACCTGCCCTCAGCAAAGGGGGTGGAGTAAAAATCTGCTGTGACAGTGTACCACTGAAAACTTTGGTTGCTCTGCGTACAGTGGGGAGCCGAGAGAATGAAACTTGGACATGTTGATAGACTATTCCCAACTCTGCACTGCTCTCACATAGAAGCACATTAATTCTACTGCAGAATCATTGTAGCCCATCAAGTTTGCATCATCCCTCTGAAGAACATCACACCCAGACTTATTCCTCTACATTTACCATCGGTAAATCCACCTAACCTGCACACCTTTGGATTGTGGGAGGAAACTGGAGCATCCTGAGGAATCTCACACAGACAGAGGGAGAATGTGCAAACTGCAGATAGAACATCCACCCAAAGGTGGGATTGAACCCATATCCCTGGTGCTATGAGGCAGCAGCTCTAACTACTGAGCCACCATGTCACACTTGCATCAATGCCTCAGAAGAACACATTAGTTTCGAAGCAGCTGCCAACTTACTTTTTTCTCCATCCTGGTTCCAACTTTGTGCAGGGATTTTGAGAGCTAATCGTTGACTTTTCTCTTTCTCGAGTTAATATCAGTCTTCCACCCTCTGCAAAATAAAGGCAGAAACACATTACAAAGTATCTCTGATTTAAGCCCTGAATATCAAATCCTTTCTCATTTCCAGTGATGTTGTACATTTGGGAGTTTAGCTGAAGATAAAAGCACAAGTTAGTCATCCAGAAGACAAGGGCCTGGCTTCAAGCCAGCAAGGGAGTGACACATGGCCATGTAACCCTGAAGCGAAGGAGAGGGCAAAACTATCTTAGATTGCTGCTTTTGGCTGTGAGAATGTAGGTCCTCACAGCAGCTACACAGTGAAAGCATAATTATCATTGTTAGCTAATCAGCCAATTTTGCCCAGCAGAAATCAATGTCAATCTGCCACAAATCGGATCATTGCCAATATATCTGAGCACAAACCATCATCAACATACACCAATACAGGCAACCACACACAGTCACAGGTCATCATAAATAGACCACTACACAAATCACCGTGGTGCACCCAACATGATTACTTTCGCAATGATTGGTGACTGGAGATAATGGATGGTTTAAGGGTCAATCCTTGAGAAAAGACAACCATTGATATCGCTGGAAAGCCAGCTGAATTTAGTTGATAGGGCTACTGATGTTGAATATTCCTGGTTGGCTTCGCCACAGGGCTCTCAGTCTACAGTTACCCGTCACTTTCAGTCGTACCATTAGTCACCTAAAATGCTCATTCCGAGATGGTGCTACCTTCCTCCACTGCTTAGGAAATAAACAAATTCTTTGCTCCTTTGCTGAAGGGTTCTCGGCTGTGAGTTAAACATTCACTTTTCATCACATGTGCTTTTTTTTGTACCAAGATGAAGAAATTTTCCAGCAAACTTAAAAATACAATCCAAACTTATACTGCTGTATAGGAAAGGGAGAGGTTAGGAACAGCAGGTGAGAGAAGTTGTGATAATTGTGAATAATTACAATTGTAAGGACAATGATCCCAATATTTATTTAGAGGAGTCCTGGGAGTACAGGGTGTCAAATAACACAAAAAACCTAAAATAAGCTTAGTATGTTTGTCTGCAGCTCATGATCTGTTGGCATGCAGGATTGCTATTTTACATAGCAACAGGAAGTGTTGTAAAGACACACATTTTCAAGACCAGCACATGAAAGATCCATTCAATAACAAACTTTGAAGGCATTTGTGGTCGGATTCAACAAAGCGCTTTGTAGGCATAACCAGGTGAGGAAAGGAGAGTACAGATGTACATCCAACTACATTTTTATTGTATGCATCATTCTAGGCCCTTACTGCACATTCTCAAACCTTTGTCTCACGCCTGCCTGCTGACCACTCATGATCCCCAAAACCACGTTGCCATCAATGAATCTCCATCCTCAATGAAATGGGGGCCCATCACGTTAGTGCAAAAGGTAAGACTGAGGCATAAGCGCTTACTTTCTGCCAGAAATGCTGAGCGGTAGGTCAGTCCTGACCCTCTCCATTGGTCCCTAGCATCATGGATGCCAGACTTCAGTCAGTTTAATTCTTTCCTTGCCAGAGTGCATGAAAGCAGACACTGCAGTCCAACTAGCCCATGACTAATATAATCCCACATTAAACCAGTCCTACCTGCCTGCTCATGGGGCATTGAGTTTAAAAATTGGCAGGTAATGTTGCAGTTTTATAGAATCTTAGTTCGGCCGCATTTGAAATATTGTGTTCAATTCTGGTCCCACATGACCAGAAGGATCTGGTGGCTTTGGAGAGGGCACAGAAAAGATTTACCAAGATGCTGCCTGATATGGTGGGCATTAGCTATGAGGAGAAGTTAGAGAAGCTAGAGTTGTTCTCACTGGAACGATGGAAGTTGAGGGGCAGCCTGATAGGGGTCTACAAGGTTATGAAGGGCATGGGCAGAGTGGACAGTCAGAAGCCTTTTCCCAGGGTGGAAGAGTCAGTTACCAGAGGCCATGGGTTTGAGGTGTGAGGGGCAAGGTTTAAAGGTGGTGAACGAGGCAAGTTTTTTTACACAGAGGGTGGTGGGTGCCTGAACTTGCTGCCGGGGCATGTAGTGGAAGCAGATACTACAGTGACTATTAAAGAGCATCTTGACAAATATGGGAACAGAGGGATACGGTCCATGTACAGGTGGGGAGTTTTATTTGTGACAGGCAGCATGTTGGTGCAGTCTTGGAGGGGCAAAGGACCAGTTCCTGTGCTGTAATTTTCTTTGTTTTCGTTCTATATCCCTCCAAACCTTTCTTATTTGTGTACTTATCTGGATTTCTTTTAAACATTATAATTGTAGCCGCATCCACCACTTCCTCAGGAAGTTCATTTCACATGCGAACCACCCACTGTGTAAATAATTGGCCCCTCATACCTTTTTGAAATTGCTCTCCTCTCGCCTTAAAAATTCACACCCTAGTGCTGAAATCCCTCATCCTCGGGAAAAGATACCCAGCATTAACTCTATCGATGCCCCTCAAGATTTTTCAAACTCCTATAACGTCACATCTCAACCTCCTGTGCTGCAATGTAAAAGACCCAGCTTATCCAGCCTTTCTTTAGAACTCAAAGTTTCCATTCCCAGCGACATCCTTGCAAACCTCTTCCGAATATCCTCCCTACAACTGTGCAACCAGAACGGGAGACAGTATTCCAGGAGAGGCCTCACCAACATCCTATACAATCTCAACATGACATCCATACTCCTGTACTCAAAGGTCTGAGCAATGAAGGCAAGTGTGCTAATGCAATGGTAGCCATTTAAGGGGACACTTTAGAAAATGGAGAATTGGCATCCTAACCACCACATTCAACACCACGCCATTTCATCACTGATGCATAGTGAGAGTATATGTATTGTAGTGACTTACCAAAGCTCCTTAGACACCACTTTCCAAACACACGACATCTCCCACAAAGAAGGACAAGGACAGCAGATACATGGGAACACCACACCCTGCCTGTTCCCCTCCAAGCAACTTACCATTCTGACTTGGAAACATATCACCGTTCCTTCAGAGTCACTGGTAAGATTACTGGAACGTTTTAACATTACTGCGAATGTACCTACACCACGTGGGCTGCAGCAGTTTAAGGAGGCAGCTCACCAATACCTTCTCCGGGGCAATTAGGGTCAGGCAATAAATGCTGGCTCAGCCAACAATGCTAACATCTGGTGTATGAAACGGTCACAACTTTTCCCATTCACCTGCATCTTTGTGAAATTTTGTCTTTTGTGGCCAGCGTCACCAAACTTACTTAATATATCAGGTGAACACATTTTCAATCTACCTTGTTGCGGGAAAACACAGGACTGTGAGAGGCGGAGTGGCTCCCTATGTTTTCAAGCATACTGCATGAGGCATTGGAAATCAACAACAACTTGCATTGATATAGTACCTTTGAGAGAAGAAACAGTCCCACCCATGATGCTTCACTGGGGCATCACTGGACAAAATACGGCAGTGCAATCTACACAAGGTGATCTTTGGTGGTAACCAGCAGTTGGCTGACAATTAAAAGGAATGTCTTAAAGGAGAAAACTGGTGGAGAGGCAGAGAGGTTCAAGGTAGGAGCTCAAGAGGTAAAGATTAGGTGGGCTCACTATATGGTCATTGATTCTGGAGCAAATAAAATTGGAGATGCTAAAGAAAAGAACATTAGAGGAGCACAAATAACCTAAAGAGTTGCGGCATTAAAGGTGATGACAGGGCTAGGGGGAGTCTTGGCCATGGGTTGATTAGAAAAGAAAGATGAAAGTTTTAAATTCAGTGAGGATTCAGAATCGCTGGCCATCATTGATGGGCACTTGAAAGCATCCATCTACCTGGTGGCACAATTAAATATCAGTGACCCACAAGACACCCATTGCTCAGTCATGTTGACTTGATTTTAACAGTAAATGAGAATGAGTCTTTGTAATGATAACCCTGCAGCATGTTCTTACCTTGACAGAGTGAATGCATTTCTGAAAGGCATCCATGCATGCTGCAGGTATCAACGTGGGTCGCTGAGGATGGTTCCTTAGAGACTGTCTGAGATTCCCTGCCAGGGCTTATGCACACCAGCAGGTAAAGACACTTCATCGGGAATATGCCAAGGTATAATTGGGCTTTCAGGTGGGATTTGACAGCTCAGAAATGAGCATGAATGGGCAGAAACTAAAGTATAGCAGCTACTGGAAATCTATAATCCAAAGAGAAAACACCTAAAATGCTAAAGACAGAATTAACAATGAATGAATGAATGAATGAATGATTTATTTACTGTCACTTGCATTTCACAGTGAATAATATAATAAGATACAGCAAAAAGCTTCAAATGCCTCCACAGTCTGGCATCATTTTGAACAGGTTAAGAACAAAAAGGGGATAGTAGGATCTGCAGATGCTGGAGAATCTGAGGTAACAAGGTGTAGAGCTGGATGAACACGGTAGGCCAAGCAGCATCAGAAGAGCAGCAAGGCTGACGTTTTAGGCGTAGGCCACCGAATTAAATAGTTCTGAAGAAGGGTCTAGGCCCGAAATGTCAGCCTTCCTGCTCTTCTGATGCTGTTTGCCCTGCTGTGTTCATCCAGCTCTACACTTTGTTACCTAAGAACAAAAAGGATAAAAGATAGAACTGAAAGAGTACCCTGAGCCGTGAACCAGCTCACCAACGATGCCTGCACCCCCACCCCTCCGACTCTGCCTCATTGCCGCCTGTGCAGGACCCAGCAATATAGGAGTTGCCACTCTCTAAGTGCCACCTCTTCGCCTATGGGCCTATCTTGCCCATGATAATGCCAGGCCCTGTGCTGAACCCACATTTACCCTGAAACCAGGGGGTTCCCCTGATCCGGGCAAACCACGCAGCAGCTGCCACTTTGCCATTGCCCCAGGAGACCCTGCTCTGGGCCTACCGCCAGCAGGAGCCCCCGGCTGGGCTGCCAGACCAGGCTGCCATGCCACCTCACCAAGAAAGCCTCCCTGGCCGCCCTCTTCAAGGGATGTCGCCTCGACGGCATCTCCCCCTTGAAAAGGCCGCTGCCTCCGGCACCTCCGATTGCTGAAGAAGCTTGGTCGCTGCCAGCTCCCGACTGTCAGGTGGGCATCCCTCCTGCTGCTGCCTCCAGTCACTGGTAAGAGCCTCCATTCCACGCACAGCCCAATCTGGCTGTCTCACCAATTTCACTGACTGACCCATCGCTCCAAGGAAAAGGAAAAATAAAACGATAGAAAAAGTCAGAAGGAAAAGAGCAGAAGTAAGAAAAAAGAAAGATAGAACGCGGGACATGTGATGTCTCTAAAAATCATCCTGAAATATCAGCTCACAAGGTCGGCTCTGTTTTTGCTCTCTCCTCGGATGTGTCCTGGCCTCCAGGAAGGTGGAGATGACAGAGAGATTTCCTGCTGGAAACTGTACTGCCTACCCACCACCAAGCAGACCCTCAAGCCCCACTTAGTTCTGTACAACTGAACAGAGAGACTGCATCCCAGGGGCACTAAATGGACAGGATAATCATTGCGTAGTGACTGTAGGCATAGAATGCACTGACCACATTGACCACAATTTCAGAGTCCAAAAGTCGACTCTGAAATGAACGGGACGTTGCATTGTGATGATTATTTTTCTCTTGTGGATGTGAGTGATCAGCTCCAGGGAACGTGATATCAATTGAATTTATGGGCGCTTTGATGAGGAGCGGGCAAACTCTGAAGCGGCAGTATGACTACTGGCTTAAATAGTTCTGAGGAAGGGTCACCGGGCACAAACATTAACTCTGATTTTTTTTCTTCACAGATGCTGCCAGACCTGCTGAGCTTTTCCAGCAACTTCTGTTTCTGTTCCTGGTTTGCAACATCCGCAGTTCTTTCAGTTTTTAACTTAAATAGGATGATGGATACCTTAGCCATAGGGTCATCTGGGGAGCGGGCTGGGAGGTGGGAGTTGTCTTTAACTCAGAGCCTGCCAGCCAAGAGAATCTAAGAATCAGAGAAAGGGTCACTGCAGTCTGCTCAATCCATAGAAGCTGGACCATGTAGGAGAGGTGAAACATAGTGAAACAAGGCGCTATAGTTACTCAGGGGCGTGTATATGGATATCTGACAAAACATATAGCTGTTATGTTTCTGTCCTTTTATTTAGTCAGATAAATATTATCTTGCACTATTTCCCTATCTTTTCCAGCCTTGGGAGTGATTCTAAATTAAATTAAATTCAAATTTAGTGTCCCCACGCATTTCTTCCTGAGGTTATTTTCATGGATTCACTGGTGCAGGCAAAGAAACGTGCATTGATGTGGGCAATCCCGGGAATCCCAAGGTGGGTGGAGAGGGGTTTGGGGTGGGAGGTGGGGCTGGGGCAGGAAATATTCCAAAATGTGGTCTGGCATTTCGGTTGGATGCCCATGGTTTGGTCATGATGTGGAGATGTCAGTGTTGCCCTGGGGTGGATATAGTCAGTAGTCACACAACACCAGGTCCTCACATACCATCCCACCAATCTCGCATCTAGCGTATCGCCCTCCACCACTTCCGCCACCTCAAATCCGACTCCACCACCAAAGATATATTTCCGTCCCCACCCCTGTCCGCCTTTCATAGGGACGGCTCGCTCCACGACTCCCTCGTCCACCCCACACTCCCCACTAAACCCACCGCCCCCAGCACCTTTCTTATCATCTGGTAATTTGACCAATTGAATAGCTTCCGGATCCAAAGCCTGGCACTTGCTTTAAAAATAAGGAAAAGTTCAGCTCTAGGCTGTCTCCTTAATATACTTTGAGGGGGTTTGATCTGGTCCATAACACCTATCTTTCATCCAAGTCACCATTTAACTGCCAGGTCACACAATTGACCTGTTCTTAGTTACATTGTAATAATGACTTAAATGGGATTCAATGTCTGTACTTCGTACTAGAGACCCACACCTTCTCACTGTCCAAGAGGGGAACATCACAAGCAAGCAGCTGATTATTCCAAACATGACCTATCATGCACACCTACTGAAGTGAACACAAACAAAACCATCTCAGGTTGTACTTTGCCCCCAGAATGCCAACCATTATCACCAATGACTATTTTCTGATACATGATTATTTGCTGTACCCAGTTCCTTTCTACTGGAACTTTGTGTCAATCAGGTTTTGTCCAGTTTGTAGCATTCAGCACAGCAGAGCTCTGTCAACCGCAAGGAGGCCTTTCACATCACCAAAGTTTTCATGCTCTTCCTTGGAAAGACTGCTCCCATTTCCCCAGTTGCTCAACATCTATCACATCACCACAGTATCAGCTCTGATTGTGCAGAGGTCAGTATGGCAGGATGATACAGCACACTCTGTCCAGGCTATATCGGAGGGTCCAGACAGACCCAAGCAGAGGAGTGACTCTCCAGGAGCCCTACCTTCTGTTATACCATGGGCTCAGTCACAGCACGTGCACCAACTTGGTGAAGGTACTGTACCGGCAGAATAACAATTCATCAAAAAGGGAACACCTACTGTGGTCTGACTGACTTCCTTTTGAGACCCACAGTAGGCATTCCCTTTATTTCGTATTCATTAAAATCCACTGTCATAAAATGCATGACACACATCGCCCTCATCTCTTAGAACAGATGGGTTACTTTTGCCCAGCATTTATGTAATTCCCACCAACTCCTGTATCTGAGCTGCCAATGCCGGATTTGCAAGCACCAAAACCATGGCGCAATTCATCATTGAGAAGCGTTTGATGCTTCAGCGCATTTACCCTGCATGCGTTACGAGTGGATGAAGGGATGCTTGAGGCATGACATACCATGGCACAGCAAGACTATGAACATGCAGGTAGGCATGGAGGGAGCAAATGCTAGGAGGGCAAGTGAGTGGCTCTGGGATGTATTCCAGTCCAGTCCTTGAACTATGTCCCTGTCATAGAGTTATACAGCATGGAAACAGACCCTTCGGCCCAACTTCTCCATGCCATCCAGATACCCTAAACTGATTAGTCCCAGTTGCCAGGCTTTGACCCATACCTCTCTCAACCCTTCCTATTCCTGTAACCATGTAGATGCCTTTCAAATGTTGCTATTACCCCCTCCAACCTCTTCCTGTGGCAGCTCATTCCATGGACTAGTGAATGAAATGCCCTTACAGCAGCCTTTCCCTGTGAGCCCTGTGCTTCCTCAGCGCCCTGTAACTGGATCTGAGAAGCGCCAAGAGGATCACATGGGGTTGGAAAACCTCAGACATCAATATCCATGCAAGGGGAATAACATGGAGCTGATAGCCATGGTTCGTGCCCTGAGATGCTATTTGGCACTGGGTAACATGGAGGATCCCAGCGGCCAGCGGGTACCAAAAATCACTAGCTACCCCACTCTGACTTCCGAGTGGAGAATTTGCAATGGCTAGCTCATTTGGCAAGATGAGAAGCTGCATATTAATGAGAGCAGTGTGACATCAGTAAGGATTTTACACGTTATAAATCTCATCAATCGGCAACATGTTGCTAACTGGCTGCAACCTGCCTCACCACTTGGCAAAAACATAAAAAACGCAACAAGTCACTCCCAACCTTGCCTGGTCTATCTCATGATTCTGTCATAAATCTCACCATAGCCCATGTCGACCAGACCCCTATCAGGTTCCAACCCTCATCTTAAGGGTACCAGTGTAATAATCTTCTGCGTTGCAGTGAAAGTGACAGGCTGGATTACTTATTGAACAGACTAGAACTGCTTGAAGAACATATTGCTCCTGAGGTGGCAGCTGCTACCGCTGAGTCACAGCTAACACCTGAGAATCGGGGCCCATATGCATGCTTCTGTTGGGTGACAAAATGACAGTTCATCTGTGAATGAAAGTCACGCCACTAGGATTTGTTGACACTCTACAACTCCCACCGACACACTACTCTTCATGAGTCACTGCATTTTAATTGTACCTCATTCTGTCAGGAACCTCATTGGGGGTAATGGAGATAATAGGAACTGCAGATGCTGGAGAATCCGAGATAACAAGGTGTGGAGCTGGCCTGCTGTGTTCATCGAGCTCCACACCTTGTTATCATTGGATGTAATGTTGCTTCAGGGCATCCAGCAATCTTAAAATGTGCGACTGAAATGCGCATTTTTGTTTTGCTCAGATGAAGCAAGAGCAGACACAACGTCAGTTGTAACCTACTCTGTTGCATTCAGCAAATAACACAGCAGCCCTGTAAAGAGCATTGAACAAAGAATTCCATCGGGAATTTGAAAACATGATTCAGGTCTGAATCACTGCCAGACAATAACAGATTTCAATTCTACGAGCTGTATTCATTCCTACTGAATCACCCGGCTCGATGTTGGATTCAAGCTGTTTTCATTTAACGGGGAAAATTTCTGACGAAAAGAGGCAATTTGAGTGGAAAGGATGTTTTGAAATTTTCTGAAGGAAAGGATTAAAATATAAAGCCACAAGTTAAATCCTTTGATGGATGGAGCTTCTTTTCAAGCTCTTTCTACTAATTTCTCCTATTACTGAAAAGACTCAATGCGAAGGCAATAGGCTCCACTGACCTTTCAGCTGAACCTGCTGACGTTACGGATTAGAAATACGTCTTGTGCTGTGCAAAATTAAATATTCACAGAGCACACAATCTGTCTCTGAACCCTCATTCTTGCAATTATCCATGTCGGACTTATTCAAAAAATCTTGTGCAAACAATTAAAGGGGTTTTGAATTTGTTCGCGACGTTTGCAGGTGACACAGCTAGGAAAGTGTGGCGACAGTGAGAGAGATGAACGCGGACTTCAACGGAACATGGTTAGACTGGTGAAATCGGGAAACGTATGACGGATAAAATTTAAAGCAGTGATCCGTTAAAGAGGACAGGCAAAGGAGCTAAGGTGTTACAAAAACATAGAGACTGGGAGGGGGTTCAAGAGTCCAAATCAGAGATGGTGGTTAAGGTTAGTTGAAAAAAAAGTGGCTCTGCGGTTAAAGCCACTATCTCATAGCATCAGGAACCTGTGTTCAATTCCTCGCACCCTTTTCTAGAATCTGGAATTACAAGTCTTTGTGAGATAAACTTTTTTTTTATTAAAAAAAGGCAAACTATTGAATGTCTACATGGAGGAGGAAAATATGGACCTTCAGTCTTTCCAAAACATAATCGGGCAGCACAGAGGCTCAGTGGTTAGCACTGCTGCCTCACGGTGCCAGGGACCCGGGTTTGATTCCAGCCTGGGGTGTCTGTGTGGCGCTTCCACATTCTCCCCGTAGCTGTATGGGTTTTCTTTGGTGCTCAAGTTTCTTCCCACAGCCCAGAGATGTGCAGGTTAGGTGGATTGGCCATGCTAAATTGCCCCATCGTGTCCAGGGATGTGCAGGCTAGGTGGATAAGACATGGGAAATGCAGGGATAGGGGGAAGGGGTAGGGGGCTGCGTCTGGGTGGGGTGCGCTTTGGAGGATTGGTATGAGCCTGACGGGCTGAATGGCCTGCTTTCATACTGTAGGGCTTCTATGAAAAACATAACATACAGGTTCTGTAATGGACAGATGGGGAAACTTGGTTCATGTCAGTTTTTGAGTGGGTTCATGATTCCTCAATATGCCAGGTCACTCCTGAGGCAGGAAACTCTCAAATATTGAGCTCCCTCCTCATTTCAATGATTTCAGGAGGCAGCACAATGTGGAGGTTGTTGCTAACTTGCTGTACACTCGAAGAGGGTCCAACATGTGTCTGAGCTAGCCAGCAATCCTGAAAGGTAGCCTGCATCCCTTGAATAGAAGATGTAAACAATATGCAGAAAGTTACTGGTGACTCTCAATGGAAGGTTTGGAGCAAAGCTGTTAATGCAGACAATGACGAAAGAACAAATAGAGTCCTTGCAGAGTTTTGGATATGAAACTTGGGAGGTTAGTTCATTAGGTGGAAAGGAAGGGAGATACAGAATTGATTAGGCCACTTTTAGAAGGCCATGTTCAATTCGCTCTTCCTGCTATAAGAAAACTGTTGTTAAACTTGAAAGGGTTCAGAAAAGATTGACAAGGACATTGCCCAGATTGGAGAGTTTCAGCTAGACAGAGAGGCTGAAAAGACTGAGGCTATATTCCCTGGAGGTAAGAGGTCGAGGGGTGGCCTTACCGAGATTTATAAAATCAGAAGGGGCATGTGAACAGTCAAGGTTTTTTTCTGAGAATGGAGGAGTCCAAAACTAGAGGGCATACATTTTAGGTGGTGGGACAAGATACAAAAGGGACCTAAGGGGCAACTTTATCATGCAGAGGGTGGTGTGTGCATGAAATGTGCTGCCAGAGGAAGTGATAGAGGCTGGTACAATAGCAATATTGAAAAGACATCTAGATATGCACATCAATAAGAAGGGTTTGGAGGGATATGGTCGAGGTGTTGGCAAACAGAACTAGGTTAATTTAGGATATCTGGTCAACATAGATGAGTTGGACCAAAAGGTCCATTTCCATTCTGTACAAATCTATAGCTCTGTACAATGTTTCCACAGAGAGCCAGGGGACCCTGGACGCCTACTTGGAGAAAGGAAAGGGAGCAATAACTGAGGAGATGAACTACCGGAGTTTAGCCCCAAGGACCTTACATAACTGTAGAAAAGTGTTAAATAACTTCACATGAATAGTCAAGGCCAATGAATGCACCTTCACTTGGTATCTCCATTACCAGCAACCTCACCTGATTCTCAGTGCACAACACCCTCCAGTGATCACTAAATCATCAGCAATCTCAATCCATCAGGGCACACACTGAACACGCAAATATTCCACCTCACTCTGACACAGGCTACTCCTGTTACCCAACTGTCACTGTTTCAAGATACCTGCGGACGTTCTGCTGTGGCAGGCATCACACTGACAGGCATATTTCCCTATGTTTTGCAGGATGAAGTGTCATAACAGGAGGAGATAGAGCAGCCCCTAAGGAAAGCATGCGCCCCTGAATCAAGGGATCCAAATGAAGGGAATGGTGTCCCCTATCACTGTATCGTCAGTGAGAAATCTGTTGTCTCCTTTGCCTTCCAAACGAAAGGCAAGTGAAGCAATGGAAGTATCTTTCCCGTGGCCTCTTCCTCCCCGTTCTCTTCGTTTTCCTCATTTTCAGGAACTGGCCTCCAATTTCCTGATGGAGAGGGTTAAGCCCTTATGATGATAAAGCGATGGAAGACACAATAAGTGTACACAGGAGTCACTGAGCCTGAGTGATAGTGAAACCATTGCATCAGGATCACAATGGTGTATTGCTTCTTGTGGCTATGTGCCATTCGCTGTAGGTCCACCGTATTCTCCTGGGCTGAGGGAGTCACTAGCTGGGTAAGAGAAAGGTTCCCCTTGTTACCTAGCAGGTATGCTCCATTCTCCAAAGGTGGTTGGCATGACTATCTGCCATACATGGAGGTGAGGTGGTTGCTGCCAGGCATTGATCCCCAAGAGGGCATATTGTCTACTTTTACACAGCAGTTGGGCATCGAGCCAATGTGGAACCCAACCCATTATGGCCATATTTATGATTGGAAGGGCCATATCAGTACAACCATTTTCTCCGTCTACCTTAAGGAACCCTGGAAGTCTGACAAATGCATGTTCTCTTCTTTCCTGCTCCTCTCTGCTCAGTGGGAACAGGATGAAATTTCCTCTCCTGATCTTTGTGAAAACTGCAGCCTCCATCACACAGTGATGCATGAATAGCGAAGTATGAGATGCAATCAATGTGGCATGCTCCTGTCTGGATCGATCCACGGTCATAGAAATTCTTCTCAATGGACTCTGACAGGACAGTCGTTGTCCTGTTTTGAGGTTGCAGGTCGGATTCTAGGAGGTGCAATCAGTTATCAAGCCTTTTTCTGAAGATGAGCACCTCAAGCTTGGCTTTTGTCTAAGGCAGATGGAGGAAAGTTGTCTCATAAAGACTCAGAATGGGACCTCCTGCTTCCATTGTGCATGCGCTCCCTTCTGAGACCATTCCCACATCAGGGCTGCAGAAGTTGCTGGAAAAGCTCAGCAGGTCTGGCAGCATCTGTGAAGATAAAACGTTTCGGGTCTGATGACATCTCCTTACAGAGGTTCTGATGAAAGGTCACCAGATCCAAAATGTTAGCTCTGATTTTCTCTTCACAGATGCTGCCAGACCTGTTGAACTTTTCCAGCAACTTCTGCCTTTGTTCACCATACCATTGAAATGCAGAAAGTCAGGGAAAGCCTCCAATAATGCAAAACAGTGCTTCCACACAGTGTGCACCACTAAAATTAAATCAGGGGCAGCTCACAGACAAGATTGTTGTTTGTTTACAGAGCAGTGATATTTTAGTACGGGTTAATGTGTTCTTCGGATGTGTTCAAGCCAGAAGTATTTCTTCAGACAGCATTTATGGACAATATGTACATGATGGTAGGGTAGCAGGCATTTCCATCAACGCTGATTCCAACCTTCCAGCACAGTCTCTGTCGCATGACGACCAATATCAGACTGCGTCAAAAGCATACCTAGGAGATTCATTACAGATAACAAAGTGTGGAGCTGGATGAACACAGCAGGCCAAACAGCATGTTAGGAGCACAAAAGCTGACGTTTCAGGCCGAGGCCCTTGATCAGAGAGGGGGATGGGTAGAGGGTTCTGAAATAAATAGGGAGAGAGGGGGAGGCGGACCAAAGATGGTAGAGGAGAAGATAGGTGGAGAGGAGAGTATCAGTGGAGAGGACAGTGTAAGTGGGGAGGTAGGGAGGGGATAGGTCAGTCCGGGGAGGACGGACAGGTCAAGGAGGTAGGATGAGGTTAGTAGGTAGGAAATGGAGGTGTGGCTTGAGGTGGGGGGAGGGGATAGATGAGAGGAAGAACAGGTTAGGGAGGCGGGGATGAACTGGGCTGGTTTTGGGAATCTCCCCTTCCCCCACTGCATCCCAAAACCAACCCAGCTCATCCCCACCTCCCTAACCTGTTCTTTCTCTCACCAATCGCCTCCTCCCAAGCTGCACCCCCGTTTCCTACCTACTAACCTCATCCCGCCTCCTTGACCTGTCCGTCTTCCCTGGACTGACCTATCCCCTCCCTACCTCCCCACCTATACTCTCCTCTCCACCTATCTTCTCCTCTATCCATCTTCGGTCCGCCTTCCCATCTCTCCCTTATTTGTTTCAGAATCCTCTCCCCATCCCCCTCTCTGATGAAGAGTCTAAGCCCGAAATGTCAGGTTTTGTGCTCCTAAGATGCTGCTTGGCCTGCTGTGTTCATCCAGCCCCACACTTTATTATCTGGGATTTTCCAGCATCTGCAGCTCCCATTATCTCTGACCCCTAGGAGATTCATTTGTATGTCCACTGAACCCAATGTGTATTTCAAATGGGACCACAGAAAATGCATTGAGCGGGAAGTGAATGAGCGAGAGTGTGAACTGGATCTACACAGCTCATGTTGGCAAAGCATGCTTCCAATCAGCTGGAAAAAATGTATCCAATCTGTCGACCCACAGCTAATACCCTGTCTGTCTACAATTTGGCTCTTGCATAGGTCCCCTGTCAACAGGACAAACTTTGCAACCTTAGAGCACAAGACAACCAAGAAAATTAAGTTGATCATTTATCAATCCTATCAGAGGTTAAGCCTCAGCTGAATTATTGGTCCCAATTCTGGGCCCCACACGGAGGAAATGGCCCAGGGCTTATGGAGGCTATAGATGGCTGGAATAAGGAACAAGGCTGAAAGGCTTCACTCACATTGAAAAAAACTGGATAAACTTGTATTATTGTCCTCAGAATGGAGAAATTCAAGAACATATTTAACAGCAATGTTTAAACTTACAAAGGACCTGAATGGAGTAAACATGGAGAACTATTCCCATTGGTTACAGGGGGTAACTCAAAGGTACAGACTTAAAACAGTTGGACAAAGAACTGGGGGGACATGGAGAGATTTCAACTTGGTCATTTTTAATTAAGTTTTTGTGATCCTGATCCCATTGCTCAAAAAGAAGGTGGACGTTGATTAAAAATTAATTTTTAAAAGAGATTTGGTAATCTAATTGTGAAAGAAAATTAGCAGAGCTCTGGGAAATAATAGCTAAATAGGACTGATTAGATAGCTCTTTGAAAGATCAGAATCAAAGAAGCATAGAAATTAGGTGCAGGTTGAGGCCATTAGGCCCTTTGAGACTGTACCACCATTCTATATGATCAGGGTTGATCATCTAATCTCAGTATTTCCCTCCATACCCTTTGACCCTTTAGCCATTTGGGCCATGTCCAGCTCCCTCTTGAATACATCTAATGAACTGGCTCCGACATCTTCTTGCGGGACAGAATTCCACAGTTTTGCAACTCTCTGAGTGAAAAAAATCCTTCCTCATCTCAGCCCTGAATGGCTTACCCCTTATTCTTAGACTTTGAATCAAAGCTGAAGGGCTGAATGGCAGCCTGCTGTGTTACGAACACCCACAGTTCTGTAATTTCTTGAAATGCGGAGCAGAAATGAGAGGCGCTGATCCCGGGAGATGAGAGGGAATCCTCTGTCTTCAGGATAACCGGTCTCCCGTTTCTGTACAGTGACCAAAGCTGCTTATACTAAGCTGGAGACTGAGGCAGAGTCCCATCGATGTAATACACTACACTGGATGACATATAACATCTCTCTCTCTTCTACACATTCCCATTAACTCCTTGAGCTGCTTTAGCTCCTCACAATCTTGCACACACCCAGGCTGGTAGAACAGATAGCAAGTGAATGGCAGGTGAAATCTTCAAAGAACTGTGAAGCATTTGATAGGAAGAGCAAGGAGAGGGAACATATTAAAAAATAAACAATTATTTCCACAAAAAAAGCAGAAATAGGGGGGCCTAAGAGTAAATGTACACAAGTTACTGAAGGGGTCAGTGCAAGTTGAGAAAGTGTTATTGTGACAGACAGGATACTGTGTGTTATATGTAAAAGCTCACCTGATGCCTATTTGCATGCTTATAGAATCTTTGCCTGCTCTTGCCTCTTAGTGTCTTCGCACTTCAGTTTGGGTCAAAGGTTATCAGTGATGCAATACGAACAACTCTTTAGCACAGACAATCTGTATATCAGTAGCGGTCCACCTGTGCGGCAAACACACTTCACATTCATTCAACCAAATGGCTGCACCTGAAAGTGAGTGGCAGCTACTCCTCAGTCCCTCCAAGAGAGGGCTGCTGTTTATCAGTGGGCCCCAATACCATCTGACACAGGCACAGGCCACACACATTCCAGGGGCTTGGCTACCATGAGTTGCCCAGTTAGGATGCTCACTGTCAGGCAATCTATTTGAATGGAATTCAAGAACAGGGCAAAGGTCAGTCCTAACAGGCCAGCGTCAACAGTCAGGGGACTCATGTACAGCCAGTCAGAGAACCACAAACTCTGCAGTTAGGAGTCTGGAGTGTATATAGCCCTGGGGTTCCCACCATTGTTCATTGAGCAGGGTGAAAAAGGTTTCTATGTGGAGAGGACATTACTGTCAAAAGGACTGGCAATTCTATACTGGCAGAGAGAAGGGTTGAAAGCTGAGGCAGGTGTGAAGGTGGAGACAGGGAGAGAGATGGGGGCATGGGGGGAGATGGGGGCAAGGGGGGAGATGGGGATGACAAGGATAATGTTGGGGCCATGGAGCGTGATGAGGTAATCTCAAGGAGTATAGGGTTATGTGGAACAGCATCAGAGGGTGTGATAGATCATGGGAAGGATGGTGTTGTTATTAGTGACCATCAATCAAGTCTCCACAGGGGTAATGATGAGAGCAGACTGGGTATCATCAAGGTGTACACTGTAGGAGTTCAGCAGAGAGTGAAGACAGTTGGAGGTGAAGTTTACTGTGGTGTGTCTTCTCAGGAGTGGGAGCGGGAGAGGCTATAGGTGGAAATGGGCCATTTGGATAATGCAACGTAAATGGAGACATGGAGTCTCTGGGAGAAGTTTCTGATGACCAGTTGGATGCCAGCGCTGACTATGTCCACAATGAGTTGTGTTCCCTGCCTTCACTTGTCATTTTCTTGTTGTGAAACACAACTGGGAGATGGTTGGATTAATATTCAGGGTGGGCAGAGTCATTGTCATTTTGAAATGTAGAAGTGCACTCCACATGATAGCATTGAAGGGACAAATATATGAGACACGCATTTGCAAACTCTAACTACACCTCATTTGCAAATATCTCTTCACTCATTTGCAATGCATACGGAATGAATATGGTTAGGCTTCTAATGCGGTGCATTGACAAATTATACCATGCCTTTGGTGCTTACAAACGGCATTTTAATGATGCAGATGCTAATGGAAATGCCATAAAAAGAGCTGCCTGCTGACAAATAGCACTTCATCACTTGTGAAGCATCACAGGGTGTTGTGGGAAGATGGGAAAGTCACAGCAGAGTACATCATGTGAGTATCACAAGAGGTGACACTGGAATCAATGATATGCTTCATGTTTCTGGGATGGGAAGGGGGTCAGAGCACAGCAGGGACTACCTTATTGGTGTAATGGTTTGCTATCTCAGTTGACTTCACCACACTGCAAGCAGGGCCATGGTGGAGCAGACGATGGGTCGACTGGAGACACGGTTCTGCTGCTTGGACTGGACTGGAGAGGTCGTCTGGTACAGTCTGGATTGAATATGCTGGCTCATCCCGGATAGCTGCATTTGGCACAAACCGAGTAGGCAATGGAGCAACAAATAAACGCTGAGGAGCCAAGGGAATTGGAGCTGCCTGACACAAAGGATGTGGAGGATATTGGGAAGTTCTCTTTGTGCATAACTGAGTTCAGCTACATTGGAAGGTGCAGACTGGGGAGGAACACGCAGTTTCAGGTCAGTCCTAACAGGCCAGCGTCAACAGTCAGGGGACTCATGTACAGCCAGTGAGAACTGGATGCAGAAGATTATTAAGAATATTAAATTATCATCGATCGTGGTGGTTTGCATTGTGACGGTGAACTGCAGCCTCGATTCAGTTTATTCATGTTTGCTTTTGCTGACTAGAAACAAAAGCTCATGTTTGGAAGTGTCCAATGACTTACCTATGTGTGATGTTCAGCTGCTGGACAATTTCGTAGGAGGTGTGAAATTCCTGTGGATATTTGGAACAGAATAACAGTGAAATAGAGAGGGTGCTCAGGTGGAATGCAGCTGAGGGTAGATATGCTGTGTGGCCTGGAGATTAAACTGTGGCTCGGGTTCTGTGTATGAGGGAGTGTTATCCATGTTGCCGATGAGGGGTAATCTAGATGACATACACCTCTCTGAGGTCTCAGCAGCCTTTTAAACATACAATGGGCATCAGAGATGTCAGTGGTTTGGTAGACATCCATTGAGTGGCAAGTTATTATGGTAATAGCGTAAGGTAAAATGTGGTGGGAATCAGACATGAAAGATGCCATAGGAATGATAGCCAGAGACTTTTCCCCAGGGCAGGATTGACTGCCACGAGGGGTTATAGTTTTAAGGTGTTAGGAGGAAGGTATAGAGGAGACGTCAGAGGGAGGTTCTTCACCCAGAGAGTTGTGAGCGCATGGAATAGTTTACCAGTGGTAGTCATGGAAGCGGAGTCATTAGTGACATTTAAGCAACTGCTGGACATGCGCATGGACAGCAGTGAATTGAGGGGAATGTAGGTTAGGTTAATTTATTTTTGGATTAGGAATATTCCACGGCACAACATCATGGGCCGAAAGGCCTGTACTGTGCTGTACTTTTCTATGTTCTATGTTCTAATGATATAGTTACTGAGGTGATTTCAGTAATATACAGTGAGAAATCTTGCTTGACTTCACATCGAAAATCCCTCAAAAAAAAACTGATCCAATTTATACTTAGGCCAAAAAGAAAATTCAGCCAATGTCTTTAGTGAAATGCCGGGAAGGTTCACAGAAGATCCTGAGTAATGTGAATAGATTGGACAAGATGGGACTGTTATATTACGTAGAGTTGTACAGCACGAAACAGGCCCTTCGGTCCAATGCATCTATGCTGACCAGATATCCTAAACTGATCTAGTCCCATGTGTCAGCATTTGGCCCATATCCCTCTAAATCCTTCTTAAACATATAGCCATCCAGGTGCCTTTTAAATGTCGTAATTGTACCAGCCTCCATCACTTCATCTGGCAGCTCGTTCCATCCACACACCACCGTCTGCATGAAAAAGTTGCTCCTTCAGATCCTTTTAAATCTTTCTCCTCTCACCTTAAACCTATGCCCCCTAGTTTTTTTTACTCCCCCAACCTTGGAAAATAGACCTTGGCTATTCACCATCTCCATGCCCCTCACAATTTTATACATCTCTATAAGCTCACCCCTCAACTTCTGATGCTCCAGGGAATAAAACTGTGGCCTATTTAGCCCCTCCCTAGAGTTCAAACCCTTCAATACTGGCAATACCCTTGTAAATCTTTTCTGAACCTTTCAAGTTTAACAACATCTGTCCTATAGCAGGAGACCAGAACTGAGCTCAGCATTCTAAGAGTGGCCTAACCAATGTCCTCTACAACTGCAACATGGCATTCCAACTCCTACACTCAGTGCACTGATCAAAGAAGGCAAGGGTTCCAAATGTCTTTTTCAACACACTGTCTACCCATGACTCCACTTTCAAGGAACTATGTACCTGCACCCCATAGTTCAGCAACTCTCCCCAAGCCCTTACCATTGACTGTATAAGCCCTGTCCTGATTTGCCTTACCAAAATGCAACACCTCACATTTATCTCAATTAAACTCCCATCCGCCACTCCTGTTCTCTGCAGAGAAGAGAAGATGGAGAGATAGTTTGTCAGTGGTATTCAAAAATCATGAGACAGTAGATATGGAGAACCATGCTCGCTGACAGAAAGACCAAGAACCAAAGGGCATGGATTTAAGGTGGAACAAGCAGGAAACAGAGGGGTATGGAGATGTGCAGGTTGATGGGATTAGTTTAGAATGGCGGCAGTAGACACAGACAGTGGGCCGAAGGGTCTGTTCCTGTGCTGTACAGTTCCACATTCAATGAAAGGTGAATAGCAAGAGACCTCAAGGCAACATGAGGGAAAATCTATTTTTTTTGGTCAGCTTTCGGTTAGGATCTGGAATGCACTGCCTGAGAATGTGGCTTTTAAAAGGAAAGCAGGTAGTTATCAGGTCTGAAAAATTCCTCAGAGATACAAGGAAAGAGTTGGGGAGTGGGACTAAATGTGATGCTTGTGTAGAAATCCAGCAAAGATGCAAAAAAAATGATGAATTCCTTCTCCTTCTGAGAGTTACCATTCTATAAATTGATACAAAACACTGTGAAAAAGTATAAAAAAATTCAATTCCATTTCTTTGCCTTTATTTTACATTTTGTTTTCAATTAACATCTGTCTTGGGGAAATGTTACAATGTGGGCCTTTATTCTTCAGAAATTTCATTGAATCTGCCCATTAATTCAGATGAATTCTCAGCCCTTCATGGTCTTTTGCTATGTAATAGCCAGATTTCCTCAGTTAATTCTTACATATTAGGAAGTGATGCCATCCTTAACGTCTTTGCCAATAATTCTACTGGACATAGGTTACTGACAGGGACCACTAACGAGGTTCCCTGCTCAACTATAGTCATCCAAGAATAATTATGATCTCCTCCATCCTCAAATGAAGAAACAATAATTGCAAGCGAGGGGCATAAGGGTTCAATCCACTATACTAGGCCTCATTAATAGAAAGTTCCGTCAAATATAGCAGAAAGGGGAGAACTGAAGAGTGAACTGAAAGTGGGACATTTAATTCTGTGGGATTTTCACATTTTTTAAAAATTCATTCACGGGATGAGGGCGTCCCTGGCCACGCAGCATTTATTGCCCATCCCTAATTGCCCAGAGGGCAGTTAAGAGTCAACCACATTGCTATGGATCTGGACTCACATGTAGGCCAACCCAGGTAAGGACGGCAGTTTCCTTCCCTAAAGTGCTTTCGTGAACCAGTTGGATTTTTCCAACAAGCAACAATGGATTTGTGGCCATCATTAGACTGTCAATTCCAGATATTTTATTGAATTCAAATGCCACCATCTGCCATGGCAGGATTCAAACCCAAGTCCCCAAAACATTATCTGGGTCTCTCTGGATTAACAGTCCAGCGATAATACTACTAGGCCATTGCCTCTGCCAATTAGAGATAGCATCCCCCTTCGGTTGGATTTAAACTATGACGGCAACTCATTTTTTTTCAATCCTGTGACACTAGTTGAAGAATAGCAGAGAGTTCTCCAGATGTTCCATAGTTATGTTATAACAGTTACAATACTTCAAAAGTACTTTATTGGCTTTAAAGTCTTTGGGGAAACCTTGATGTTTTGAAAAACGCTGTATGAATGCAAGTCTTTACTTAAATAATTGTTCTTGAGGAAATAATCTTGTAAACAAAGTAACTGGTGATGTCTCCTCATTTTGTGGGACCTTTCACTGTGCAAATTAACTTTCTCATTTGCCTACATTACGATATTGAAAGCACTTCAAAAGCACTGCAGCTCAGAAAGAATACCTACTTAAGTTGAATGTAAAGCTGGCTCTTCCATTTTGCTTTTAAAATAAGCAGGAATGAATTCTCATCTGAAACAGTGAGCTGCCTCCCACCATCCAAATGCTGATCAACTTGCTGTGCCTTTCAAGACCATCCTGGTACTTTTTCATATTTTCAGTTTTACGGGTTCCTTTTTCATATTTTCCAACTCAATCTATCAAAACTGTGTTTAAATTGAAATGGGGCATTTTAATGCCACTGTCTTGCAAATAAAGAAATCCTTTGACACGGTCTTAGTTATTTTCTCAGCTGGTTTTGTCATTAACATGCTGAAAAATATATGGCAATATGATACAGATAATTTCAGTCTCAGCAAAACAAACAAAAACTAATTGAAACAAAGCAAAGAAAGATTTGTATTTATATATACATTGTTTTGAGTAATAAATTCACAGTTATACAGCACAGAAATATCTTGGGCCCAACTCATCCATGCTAACCAGGCTTCCTAAACTGAATTAATCCTTCTTGCCGGTATTTGGCCTAAATCCCTCCAATCTCTTCCTATCGATCTACCCATCCAAATGCCTTTTAAGTGTAACTGTACTCACCTCGACCACTTTCTCTGACAGCTCATTCTGTACACGCATCATCATCTGTGTGAAAAAATTAGCACTCATGTCTCTTCTAAATCCCCTCTCACTTTAAACCTAATGCCCTCTAATTTTAAACTGCCTCACCCTGGGAAAAATATCTTGGCAATTGATCCTATCCATAAGCCTCATGATTTTATGAACATCTATAATGTCACCCCTCATTCAGACGCCACCAGAGGGAAGCATTTGCCTTACTTTTGTTTGTGGGATCTTGCTGTGTTTAATTGGCTGCTTCTGTTTGTGTAATGCTGGCTGGCTTCACTTGAAAGCAATAAACTGGCTGTGAAGTCATTTGACTGGCCCTGAACATGTGAAAAACCCCACATCAATGAAAACTCCCTGCAAAAAAACAACCAGAGATGGAACTGCCTGAGGCAAAACTTTTAAGAGGCAATTTGTCGAAATTAAATTTACTAAGAGAGTTATCCCTCAATATGTTGGATTGGCAAGTGCATAAAAACACTGTTCTAAAGCTATGCAGTGTAATCAAGTTGTAAATCAAAGTCCACAGCTATACTTCACATACACATTGTGGCAAAACTCATACTTCAGTTTAAAAACCATTGTAAAACTTTATGAGATAGAACATTTTTGACAAGGTACAAGACACATGACCTGGGCTGCCAAGGAAACTAACCCTTAAGTATTTGCTAACCAGACATGACCTTCCTTACTTTGAAGAAATTTGAGAGCACTCTGTGCTGTAATTTGATCTCCCTTCAGTGCCCTCTCCTCCCTCCTAAAAGGGCTGGCTGTTGCTTGGCTATAGAATCAAAGAAGTCAGTTATTTAGATTAGATTACTTACAGTGTGGAAACAGGCCCTTCGGCCCAACAAGTCCACAGCACCCCTTGGAGCATCCCACCCAGATTTATAGCCCACACACCCCTGAACACTACAGGCAATTTAGCATGGCCAATTCAACTAGCCTGCACATCTTTGAACTATGGGAGGAAACCGGAGCACCCGGAGAAAACTCACACAGACATGGGAAGACTCTGCACGGACAGTTGCCCACAGCTGGAATTGGACCCAGGTCCCTGATGCTGTGAAGCTGCAGTGTTAGCCACTGAGCCACCTAAATTATTCTTACCCATTTCTGAGTTTCAATCTGAGCAAGCATCGATAGTGGTTTTCCAAGCCAAGCTCCGTGCTCTCTATGAACAGTGTCATACATGGAGACCTTGCATTGGAGGAAGTGAGAGGTTACACTGGCCATTTGAGTAATTCCATGTCCCAGGGAAATTTGAGTCAATTGTAGCAGCTGTCTGAGCAGAGACTTACTAAATCAACACAGAATGAAACCCTTGACTGGCATCTTCCTGAGCCCTATAGTTCAGTACCACAGGAAGCAATGGGCAGAAGGTCCTACGCTGTTGCATCACAGTCACTTTTGACTTTGTTGATTTGTACTGCATCCTAAAATGATACTGCACAGAAAAAAGGTCACTTCACTCATGCTGGCTTTTTTGAAGAGTCATCTAATCAATACTACTTCCCCACCATTTCCCCATTGAACCACTTCTTTCTCCTTCAAGTGTCTGTGTGATTCCCTTCTGAAAAATATTGAGTTTGTATCCAACATCCATTGCCATTAGGACTGTATGTTTTCCCTACAGGTTTTCTCTGTTTCTTTTACCAGTTGCATTAAGTCTGTGGCCTGTGGTTACTGACCCTTCAGTCACTGAAATATCGTAGCTTGGACTTTTGGAGCAGCAGTTGGTCATTTGGCCCTTTGAGCTCATTCCACCACTCCGTCAGATTTGATTCAACTGTTTTCTGGTCTTCTCCACCCCAATAAACTTTGACTTTCTTGTCTATCAAAAAATCAAATTTCCTGACAATTGACAGCAGATTCACGGTCATCATCAGAGTCTTCATTCCAGATTTTTCCTTTGATTGAATTCAAATCCTACCATCTACCACAGCAGGATTCAAATGCTGCTCCCCAGAACATTACATGTGTCTCTGGATGAGCAGCCCAGCAATAATACCACCAGGCCATCACCTCCCCTATACATTGCGTCCATAGCTTCCCTATTCTTAGGTTTCCTGCAACCTCTTTAAAATGGTACAATTTCTTATGTTTTCTCCTTCTTCTTTCTACTTTAATGTATCACTTCACTGTTAAATTTAATGTGTGACCTTTCTGTCTATTTTCTAGCCTGTCTATGAAGCTTGCAACTATCCTCTTATTACTACGTGCTAAGCTTTGTGCTATCTGCAAAATTTAAAATGAGGTTCCTTTCTTCGCTTTGAGCTGACCTTTAAGTCCAGGCCATCAATGTAACTAAGGAGAGCAGCAATCCTAAAATTGGAGCTATCATGCACGATATACTTACCTCAACTCAGCACCTCCATTCTCTTAGTTTGCCCCTTTGTCAACGCTGTATCTATATTTCCATTGTCCCTTTAATACCATTCCACTCACTTTTCTTTCAGTTACCTTTCCCTTCTGAATTGCTCAGTGTCTTATCTGAGTACGACAACGAACATATAGGTGACACAATGTTGACATGACAATTTGACAGAACCTTGAACGGACTCAGCAACAATACAAATGAAACAAAATCAATTTCATTACTTTGTAGCCCTGAACTGAACAGAGCTGATGGTCTCAGCTAGATTTCAACTGTTTTAGCTGGATATCAGTCACAATATCAAAGGAGGAAAGGCTGACAATTTCCTGCCCTTGGTTGAGGTGGGTGTGTTAGAATCCCAACTGGTCATTCAGCCCATCAAGTCACACCAACCCTCTGAAGAGCATCCAACACAGACCCAACCCTTCCCCTGTCTTTCTTATGGCTAACCCAACTAGCCTGCACATCTCTTGGCACTGTGGATAATTTAGAATGGCCAGTCCACTTAATCTGCATATCTTTGGACTGTGGGAGGAAACTCGACACAGACATGGGGAGAATGCATAAACTCCACACAGGCAATCACCTGAGGGTGGAAATGAACCCAGATCCCAGGTGCTGGGAGGAAGCAGCGCTAACCCCTGAGCCACTGTGCCACCCAAGGAAGGTTGCACTAAGATTAGAACTTGGATCACCCTGGAACCCACAGTGCTGGAGGACATATCCAACTTTTGACTGCCATCCACCAATTCCTATGGTAAAATATACATCTCTGGGCATTGCGTGAGAATGATTTCAGTCTCAGTGTCCTTGCAGCTGGCTGTCATGTCAGCATTCATTACTGAAACTTGGGGATGAAGAATGCTCAAAAGAGAAAGGGTCAATGGTATCGGGAACCATAACCAGAAAGATGAGAACTTCATGAGAACTGAGGCTGTGCTTCAAGGGACTGTACAGTCCCCAATCCAGTTAAAATGTTGCGAGAAGCCCATGCACGATCTTTAGAGCTCTCTCCCAGCAATTGCTTGAAGGCAATCCTTCGTCCATCTTTTGTAGGATCAACTGGAAATTCAATTAGCTGTGGGTCAAGTTAAAGACTGGGGGAAGTGGCCCTTTGCAACGGCTGCTGTTGATGACCTGAGTGGACACATAGTGGAGGCTTCCTCCATCTGATACCAACCTGGACAGCTAAAGCTACTGACTGACTGAGTGAATTATTTAATGAGTGAACCAGCCCAGGCAGTTAAACCTATTGGGTTTTCCATGTGGCATAGACAGTCCTTTTCCCCACCCACCCAATGGGTAAAATATTGCCTGGTAGCTGGGCACCTACATGCTTGCCCCCTTTCTAACCTCCCCACCCCCTCCACCTTCAAACACAGAGTGTAAAATTGAATCCATAAAGAAAAAGATTAAGGTACATAAATTTGGAGGATTCAGTGGATATTGCATCGATTAGAGATTATGGAAATGAAGTGAGGAAACAGTGATCAGAGATGTAACCGATCTAAAAGTAAATGAATGTTTGGAGTTTCAAAATAGTTTTCAGAAATATTACCAACCTGTTAAAAATCATAAGCAGCAGAAATTAACACAGGCAGCCATTTTAAATGCTTGGTATAGCAGCCAATAGCACAATAATCAGATTACTTCTCATACCAATGGAATATTACCTGGATCCTTACTCACATTGGTCTCATGGGCTTTAGCTTCTCACTCTCACCCGCTGGGCCCTAATCTTTAACTCCCATTGGTGCTTTGAGCTTTAGCTCACCACCACCTTCTCAAGTACAGCTAGGGAAAGGCAATAAATGCTGACCCAACCAGCCAAGTCCAGATCCCACAGGTGAGTATAAAATATTCCCCACTCCCATTGGTCCCCCTGAACTACAGACTCAGGCTCCCACTGGGCCCCTGGGTCCTCAATCCCTGAGTCTTTGAATCCAGTAAATCCTTTTGATTTGAACCTCCAATTTTTGCTGGTGTCCCATCCCTAGATTTCTTAATTTTTGATGATCTGCTAACTGTCTTTGGGTTACTGGATGAAGTTGTTAAGTGCTGCTCTATAAAGGAAAGACCTGAATCCTATTAATGCCTAGTCCCTGAAACCCCGTACACCAGTGGTCTCCTGGCCAGAAGGATTAACTGTGGTTGGTTCTCTTGCTGAGCTGATTCGTTATTTGGTGAGCGAACCAACCACAGCATCCACAACCCAAGCTACAAATCTACTGAAGAACCTCAGACAAACATTAACTCCCACTGTTCTCCCCAACTGCTGCTGAAATCCTGCTGGTAGCATGCCATGGCTCCTTGAATCCTGTTGGCTTCCTGCAGCTCTTGAGTTTCACTGATCTTCTGTGGGACTATAGCCTGCTGGTTAAAACCAATGACTCCCCTTAGGCTTTGGGCTCAATGTTGAGTTTCAGGACTTCCTGGCTAACAAATCCTACCAGCTCTTGAGGGTCCACATAATAATTCTGTCTCCTAGAGGACAAAGTTCTATAATGGACCATAACCTGGAGTCATGTGACTTTTGACTTTGTTCACCCCAGGCCAACACCATAATGTTCAAAAGAGTTTCACTTCTCTCCCTAAGAAGTGCTGCCTATACTTTGGAAACAAAGCAGTGAATTTGTGCAAAATGAAATACCAGAAACCGCAATGTGATCATGACCCGATAGTCTGTTTTAGTGACAATTGTTGGCCCATGATCATTTTTGTGGACCATACCTTGAGATCTTTTTCTTCACTGGTAAAGTAGTTGGAGCCTCAGGTTAAGATCACATTCAGAACACAGAGCGTCTTCCACTTCAGCACTCCCCCACCCAAGTCTTTGTTGGATTTTGTGTTTGACTTTCTGGAGTGGAGTGAAGCCAACATGACTCAGTAGCGAGAGTGCTGCCACTGAGCCATGGCTGACACCCATATGTGCATTTTCCGAACAAACAAGGGAATTTGTACTTGTTTTGTGGAGGTCTGGGAATAAAACTTGATGGATGATATTTCTTCCTTAAGCTACTGGATTTCAGAACATTTCATTCCATCCTAACACCTTGTAGCTCAGTCAGTCTATAACCACATCAGGTATACAATATGTTGTACGCTGGTATGTGACTCCTTACAAGGGACCAGCCAGTGCTTTATGATCAACCCTGTTATTGAGTAACATGTGAAAAATGACAACGCCTTTTAGCTTCAGCCCAGCCATTCTTTCATAAAGATTTTCCAACATCAGCACCCTTCTTGGTCAGAAATAGTTTTCCTAAATCGAACAAAGACATATCAATTCTACTTAAATCTCATCTTTCATCTCAATGAATTTAGAAATAAATTGTCATCTGTAGATTTACAAAATATTGCACACTGGTCTTAAAATAACATCAGTATTTTACATATAGCAATCCTCTAGAGAGGAGGATTGTAAATGTGTATATGTTGTAATTACTGCATTCAATATCATCATTGTTCTATTTCATAGATTCAATTGCACTTACAAGTCCAGAATTAGACCCCAAGCTCTTCAAATTCCAAAAAATGGAAAATCATAAACCATTATAATGACACATAAGAAATGCAGCTGGCTCTCAATTCAAAGTCGTTTTCACACAAGTAAAAGTTAAACCATCCAGTCATTTCAAATTAAATAATTTAAATCAATGGTAGAAAGATTTGATTTGCACAATTTCAATTTAATATAATCAATAATTAAAATGAAGCAACTTGAAATGAAGAGAAGATCCATGTAGGGTCATGCTAGCAGGGGAAAGGTTGAAAGATTATCTCATTAAATATAATAACTATGCTGGCAAATTTCAGCTGTCTGTCATTCACGAACAGCATGCAAATATATACCATTATTAAATGATATTTGACCCTCTGATTCAAGCTAATTTTTGTTTAAAACTTACATTACCTTGAATAAGTGATATTGTTCAAACAGTTTGTGAACTCTGGAGCACAGAAGAGGCTTACAGATTCTCTCTCTCCATTCCTCGTCGTCACTTCATAGAGCTCTCTCCCAAATGCACAGGCTCTTTCATTCATTAGTTCGGAACAGTTTCCTGTGCAGTTGCTCCTCAGGTTGGTGGCAGGAGAGGCCACGTGAGATGCTGAACAGCCTATCAGGTTCCACTCCATTCTGGGGGGCTGGCAGAGAGACATGAGTCCCTGTGAAAACATGTAGGGGTGCTTGCTTTAATCAGACAGCATAGAGTTTATTGCTCAGAGCGATTTTACTCAGAAGATGTTGTTTGTTGCTCTGTGTGCTGAGCAGTCATATATTGGAATCCTAGAAAACACTTCTCGGATCGCCTCCAGCAGACTCTGATAAAATTATGTCGGAAGACCTTAATCTATTCAGTGGCTGGTTCTGTAGTGAGCTGAATGTTAATTCAAATCCATTTACCAATCCATCTGGTACAGCATAAGCACCATCTTCTGTAGGTGTTTTTAAATGTTTCTTAACCACAATGTATTATGAATGATTATGTATGAAAGTGGTAGAAACAAACCCTCTGAGTCACTATTTGATTGTTTTATTGATTCATTCACAGGATGTGGGCATTGATGCTGTTTGAAATCAATCGCGTACAAATATCTGCTATCATCTGTTGTATGAAGGTGATCTCTTCCATAAGGCACAAACAGACGTCATAAGTATCACCTCCAAAAAGTTCTTGTGTTGAACATACTGCTGAGTGGTATACTCAAAGCACAGTGTCAGAAGTGATGAGTGAACAGAGCTGAGATATAAAGCATATCGTCAGAACTGTGAGCAATGTCTAAAAGGAAAGAAGATTATCGTGAAAATAACTGCTGAAGACAATACACCTGCAGATTTTCTCTCACCGGCTTCTGTTAAAGTGGTTGCAAATGTAAGAGAATAACTTAGAATTCTCCCATGTACTATGGTGGAACTCCACAATGATTTATTGAGCAAACCAGAACATGTACAATTCATCTCACTTCTATCACAGTTGGGAAGAAAGTGTTTCAAAATGTATTCCGCCCCCAATCTTACCGAAGATCAGAGGGAAAAAAAAGAGGTGACAGGCATTTTAAAAGCTCTGAACATGTCTTTGAGTTCCAAGTGAATGTTAAGTATGAACAGTATATGTTTAATAATATGGAATAAGTTGACATGGGTCACTGTAGGAGCGAGTTACTGCAGAAGCTGGAATCTGTGCTGAAAACAAAAAATGCTGGAGATCACTGTGGATCCGGCAGCATCCATGGAGAGAGAACAAGCTAACGTTTTGAGTCTAGACATCTTCATTAGAAATGAAGTAAAGTGTGAAGGGGGCAGCATTTATGTAGTATTTTGGGGGTTGTTGGAGGGCTTGGGGAGAAAGGACATTGATAGTTCAGATCAAGTGATCAGGATGTAAGAATAGTAGCACAATGTTGTGTCTAACTGCAATATGTAGTGTCATTAACTTAGTTTGCAGAAGCCTGTGAATAGTACAATCCAAGGATGAGCTAATTAGAGACAGGATTGTATTAAGAATTAGGGATCTAATGGCACTGGTGTGCTTATTGAAAGCAGGCAAACTTACACTTAAGAAAACAATTGAGCTGTGTAGAAGTGTGAAGCTATAAACAAACAGCTAGTGTGTGATGGAGTACGTCCTGAGGTGTAGGTGACTGATGAAGGGTAAGCCATAAATTGGAATTGTTCAGTTATCACTGACTTTTCCATGTTGGGTATTGTTGCTGTAGAGCCTTAGTTGAGTGGATGCGAGAATAGGAAACTGCATGTCAGTGAAGTGTGAAGATGTAGAATGAGGATGTTCATGCATGAACATAGATCTCTCGCCAATCACCAGCGAAAATCTCATCTCACCACTCAACACTGACCCTCGAATAGAGAAAGCTCTTCCTTGACCATCTCGTGTGATTCTCCCAATTTTTTCATCAGTATCCACACCATTCAGGGGCTGTGCAGATTCTGCCCTTAGTTTGTGATTTATCCTACTGCCTACTGAACCAGGTATTGTAACCAATTATCTGACAGTTAGCTGCATTAGTAATAAATATTGCCTCTATTTTGAACCAAAAATATACATTGGTTTATCCACTCATAGGTTCAAGAACGTATAATTCCATGAAAGTTGCCTCAAATATTAGATTTAAATTTAGATTATTCTAACCACGTGTACTCAAGAACAGAAGTACAGGAGTAGAATTAAAAGTGTATAGCATCACCATACAAGGTGCCGTCTTAGAAGCAAAGGTACCTGTGTACAAAAAACGTAGGTACAATGTAATAACAGAAACAACAGTTCAGCAGCATTTGACAAGTCCTCCACTTATCTCGCTCTCCGTGAGATCTCAGCATCTATTCTCGATGTTATTACTGCAGATACCATCACTGCAGTTGAAGCTGCCACCTCACTGACCATCCCCGGTGCCTTGAGAACACACCCAGGCAGGACCCACTTGCGCGCTGAGCGTGGCATCGCCACGGGCCACCGAGAGAACAGGCTGAGGGCCCACTGTAAGCCGCCGAAGTACCAGGCGGAGAGCGGCTGAGGGACTAGGCCGAGACCTGCCACCAGCTGCTGAGACCCGCCAAGAGGCCAGGCCGAGACCCAGCATGAGCCGAAAAGACCTGCTGAAAGATCGGGCTCAGGCCTACCACAGAGGAGGTGAAGAACCACCAGGAAGGGAAAATCACCAAAAGCAGGGGGAAAGGGAGAGAAAAGGGAAAAAGTAAAAGAAACGAGGAGTAAACAGACAAGAGCAGAAGCTCTCAGGTTGGAGCGTTTTACTCTGCCGCCATCCTGCACCAACCTTTGCAGCCTTCGGTTTTGAGCAGTTTAGCTTGCTCTGTGAGAAAGTTAAAACGTCCCATTATAAATTGTCCAGCACATTTCTCTTATCTCCAAGTATATACTACTGCATTACTGTTGTCAGGTTTGCAGACAATTCACACCAAAATCTTGTGATCAGAGATAATGGAAACTGCAGACGCTGGAGAATCCAAGATAACAAAGTGTGAAGCTGGATGAACACAGCAGGCCAAGCAGCACCTCAGGAGCGCAAAAGCTGATGTTTCGGGCCTAGACCCTTCATCAGAGAGGGGGATGGGGAGAGGGTTTTGAAATAAATAGGGAGAGAGGGGGAGGCGGACCGAAGATGGATAGAGGAGGATAGGTGAAGAGGAGAGTATAGGTGGGGAGGGGATCGGTCAGTCTGGGGAGGACAGACAGCTCAAGGAGGCGGGATGAGGTTGGTAGGTGGGAAATGGAGGTGCGGCTTAAGATGGGAGAAGGGGATAGGTGAGAGGAAGAACACGTTAGGGAGACAGGATGAGCTGGGCTGGTTTTGTGATGCTGTGGGGGAAGGGAACAAGCTGGGCTGGTTTTGAGATGCAGTGGGGGAAGGGGAGATTTTGAAGCTTGTGAAGTCCACATTGATGCCATTGGGCTGCAGGGTTCCCAAGCGGAATATGAGTTGCTGTTCCTGCAACCTTCAGGTGGCATCATTGTGGCAGTGCAGGAGACCCATGATGGACATGTCATCTGAGGAATGGGAGGGGGAGTTAAAATGGTTCGCGACTGGAAGGTGTAGTTGTGTATTGCGAACCGAGCGGAGGTGTTCTGCAAAGCAGTCCCCAAGCCTCCGCTTAGTTTCCCCAATGTAGAGGAAGCCACACCGGCTACAGTGGATACAGTATACTACATTGGCAGATGAGCAGGTGAACATCTGCTTAATATGGAAAGTCATCTTGGGGCCTGGGATGGGGGTGAGGGAGGAGATGTGTGGGCAAGTGTAGCACTTCCTGCGGTTCCAGGGGAAGGTGCCGCGTGTGGTGGGGTTGGAGGGGAGTGTGGAGCGGACAAGGAAGTCACGAAGAGAGTGGTCTCTCTGGAAGGCAGACAAGGATGGGGATGGAAAAATGTCTTGGGTGGTGGGGTCGGATTGTAGATGGCGGAAGTGTCGGAGGATGATGCGTTGTATCCGGAGGTTGGTGGAGTGGTATGTGAGGACAAGGGGGAATCTCTTCGGGCAGTTATTGCGGGGGCGGGGTGTGAGGGATGTTTTGCGGAAGACACGGTCAAGGGCGTTCTCGACCACTGCGGGGCGGATGTTGCGGTCATTGAAGAACTTGGACATCTGGGATGTGCGGGAGTGGAATGCCTCATCCTGGGAGCAGATGCGGCGGAGGCGAAGGAAGCATCCCAAAACCAGCCCAGCTCGTCCCCTCCCCCCACTGCATCACAAAACCAGCCCAGCTCGTCCCCGCCTCCCTCACCTGTTCTTCCTCTCACCTATCCCCTCCTCCCACCTCAAGCTGCACCTCCATTTACCACCTACTAACCTCATCGCGCCTGCTTGACCTGTCCGTCCTCCCCGGACGGACCTATCCCCTCCCCAACTCCCCACCTATACCCTCCTCTCCAACTATCTTCTCCTCTATCCATCTTTGGTCTGCCTTCCCCTCTCTCCCTATTTATTTCAGAACCCTCTCCCCATCCCCCTCTCTGATGAAGGGTCTAGGCCCGAAACGTCAGCTTTTGTGGTCCTGAGATGCTGCTTGGCCTGCTGTGTTCAAACAGCTACACACTTTGTTATTTACACCAAAATCTTGCGTTGTTTTCCAATTCCAAAGGTGACAGAGAGAATTTCTGCAGCCGACTCTCACATTACACTTGTTCTTTCCAAGGCTCCGATGTATTAGCACTGCTTCTCTCTCCCCTCCTTCTCCAAAAACCCTGGTCTCTCTAATAAGCGAGGATATCGATATTCTATCTGATGGACAGCTTTCAACACTGACAGCCAGTTCATATCCAAATTGTCTATTGTCTGAATCAGGCTGGCACGTTGGAGATGCAGCCTTTCCAGAATGGAGAGCACAAGAATCATCTCCATAATATCGGTAAGGAAGGCCAAATCCTTTGGTTCAGAGGTCAATAAACCAGGGGCATAAATCTAACCTCAGATGTAAAACACTCGGAGAGGACCTGTGGAAACATTTTTCACCTAGAGATGGCTGGATATATGCAACCCACTGCCAGGAAGGATAGTAGATGGGGGAAGCCATAGAACATTTAAGAAGAGCATGGATCAAGAATTGAATGCTGCTGACGAAGAGTTGGAAAGTGAGATTGGGCTGGACGATCCTTTTGCTTGCCAATGGAGACATGATAGGCCTTCCCATGAAGGATTCAATAAGCCAGCTGCATCGATAATGAAACTGCATGTTTGATGATCTTATTTTGAGACTTGTGCACTACATCAGTGCAAGGCAAGGACAGAAAACCTTGCCTTTTGCTAAACTGGAAAAATAGCCAATTTGAGAAGCGATGAGAAGGCTGCCAGGCCACAGCCGATTTATTTCATCATTCCCCGCGGCAATTTCACTCATCCTGGAGGATGCCTGAGCTGTTGATTTGACTTCTGGCTCCGGCCTCATGTAAACACCAAATTGCTTCATAAGTAATTGCTATGCTCATAAAATAAACATACGACTTCTCAAAAAGTGGCCTGCCTTTTCCGTGCTATTAATGGTAGAGTTACGGTCACCTGCCCAGTGAATTTACTGCTGTTCCTTGTCCACATATCTGGGATAAATCAATTCACATGCATTGCATTGAGTATAGGAGTTGGGACATCATGTTGCAGCTGTACAGGACATTGGTTAGGCCACTTTTGGAATACTGTATTCAGTTCTGGTCTCCCTGCTATGGGAAAGATGATGTGAATTTTGCAAATGTTCAGAAGACATTTACATGGATGCTGCCAGGGTTGGAGGTTTTGAACTATAGAGAAAGTATGAATAGGCGGGGGATATTTTCCCTAGAGCACTGGAGGATTAGGGTTGGCCTTATAAAGATTTATACAATCATGCCGGGCATGGATAGGACGATCCGTCAAGGCTAGAGGAGTCCATAGCTAAAGGGCATAGGTTTAAGGTGAGAGGGGAAAGATTTAACAGGTTCTTTTCATGCAGAGGGTGATGGAAGCATGAAATGAGCTAACAGAGGAAATGGTGAAGTTTGGTACCAATTACAATGTTTTAAAGACACCTAGATAGGTACAAGTATAGAAAGGGTTTAGAGGCATATGGGCCAAAAGCCAGCAAACAAGACTAGATTAATTGAGGATATCTGGCATGGATAAGTTGGACCAAAGTATCTGTTTCCTTGTAGTACACCTCGATGACTCTATGAATCTAGTAGAGCTGCTGCCACTGTAGTAATGCCTAGATAGGCAATTGGTGCCGGGGGAGAAAGAATTCCATGTTATTGAAGCCAGCCAACTTCAGGAATAGTACATCCTTCATAATCCAGGTGCAGTGGAGGTTTAAAGGTGAGTCAAGCTCAGACCAGCAAAATGGGAGCTGTGATATTCAATGGCTCAGTCCTTCAATGCTGAATTATATGGGTGATATTTGCTACTAATGATTACTGTGTCTGATTGTTCAGGTCTGGATGTGGACTTGGAAAACAAACCATAAACAATAGTGAGCTGAAAGCCAGAGCTGAAGCTTGAAGAAGATGTTTTAAAACACTGTAAACAAAACATAATGCTCATTTAGAAGCTATAAGCAAGCAGGCAAGGATCTGGCAAATGGAATATAATGTGGGAAAGTGTGCAGTTGTCCATTTTGGTAGAAAGAATGAAAAAGAAGCATATTATGTAAATAGTGAGAGACTGCAGATCTCTGAGATGGAGAGGGATCTGGTTGCCCAATTGCATGAAGCACAGAAATTAGAACGCAGAAGCAGCAAGTGGTTAGAAAGCTAACAGAATGTTATGGCTTATTGCAAAAGGAATTGAATGCAAAAGTATGATGGTTAAGCTTCACTGCTATAGGGGATTGGTGAAACTACATCTGGTCACTGCACTTAAAGAAGGATATTAATGTATTGGAAGCAGTACAGAGAAGGTTTAATAGCTTAATATCTGGAATGATCAGATCACCTTATGACAAGGGCCAGAGAAGCTAGGCCTGTATCGTCTGGAGTTTAGAACTGTCAGAGGTGATCTAATTGAAACATATAAGATATTGAAAGGTCTTGAGCAGGTGGAAGTTGAAAAGATGTTGAAAGGACTCTTGGAATGCTGTAATGAGAGGAACTCATGTCTGACCCCACGTCCCATGTAAACTTGCGGCTTCAGGTTAAACATGAGCAAGAAAACCTCCTGCTGATTACCACCTCCAGTCCTCCCTCAGCTGATGAATTGGTACTGCTCCATGTTGAACAATGCTCTGAGGGTGCACTGAGGGTGTCAAGGGCACAAGATGCACTCTGGGTAGGGGATCTCCAAGTCCACCAACAGGAGTGGCTCACCAGGAGCACCACCAATCGAGCTGATCAGGTGCTAAAGGACATGGATTTGCAGGAAGTGGTGAGGGAACCAACAAAAGGGAGAAACATACTCGACCCTATCATCACCAATTTGCCAGCTGCAGGGCACCTGAGATGAAATCCAGTCATCACATCGAGAATAACCCCCATCACATTTTGTGGCAACATTACCATGCTAAATGGGGCAGAATTCAAACAGGTCTAAGATCTCAAGGCCGAACTTCCAGGAGACGCTGTGGGCCATCAACAGGAGCAGAACTGTACTCCAATACAACCTGTAACCTCATGGACCAGCAAATCCCCAACTCAACCATTACCATCAAGCCAGTGGTCTGACACTCATTTAGTGGAGTGTGCAGGAGGGCATGCCAGGAGCAGCACTAGGCATACCTAAAAATGAGGTGTCAACTTGGTGAAGCTACCAAACAAGACTGTCTGAATGCCAAACATAAATAGCAGGTGAAGACTGACCTAAGCAATTCCAGAGCCAACAGGTCACATCTAAATTCTGCAGTCATACCATATCCAGTCATGAATAGTGGTGGACAGTTAGCTTGAAAAGATGTTAGAATATCAAGAGAAATACAATTTCAGTTTTGGAGATAACAACAACTGCAGATGCTGGAGTCAGCGACAACACAGCGTGGAGCTGGAGGAACACAGCAGGCCAGGCAGCATCAGAGGAGCAGGAAAGTTGACATTTCAGGTGGGGACACTTCTTCAAAAATGGGGAGGGAGAAGGGAACTTTGAAATAAATAGAAAGAGGAGGGGTGGGGCTGGGGAAGGTAGGTGGGGTGGTGATAAGTGAGTGCTGGTAAGGAGTGATCATACTGGTTAGTGAGGTGGGTGGGGTAGATAGGTGGGAGAGACGGAGGACAGGTTGTGTCAGGTCAAGGAGGTAGGGATGAGAGGGAGGGTTGGTCATGGGATGAGGCCAGGCGTGGAGAGATTTTAAAATTGGTGAATTCCACGGTTAGGTCATTGGGCTGTCGGGTCCTGAGACAGAATATGAGGTGCTGCTCCTTCGGTTTGCAGGTGGTGTCATTGTGAGACTGGAGGAGGTTCAGGATGGACATGTTGCCCAGGGAGTGGGGTGGGGAATTAAAATGGTTGCGACCAGAAGGTGTAGTTGTTTGTCACGAACAGAGCGCAGATGCTCTACAAAATGTGTCTCTGAGCCTTCGCTTGGTCTCACCGACATAGAGGAGGCCACATTGGGGGCAGCAGATACAGTAGACCATGTGCCTATTTTGAGAGTTGTCAACACATATATGTTGTGTTGAAAATATAATCTCTTTATTCAAGAAAGCACAGTGTTTTACAAAAGTTAATCAATAGCCTCCAAATCTTTCGATGATAAAATTAAATCTCTTCAAGGTACTTTTCTGCCAGCCTGCATTTGTCTGACTTTCTAAGTGAGGATTAGAATAGAATGAGTGCCTTCCCATTGTCACTTTGCATTATTTTGAAGACACTTGAATACATTTTGCCTGCTAGAAGTGGCTCTTATTGATTCTGAGTCATTCCCCAGTGCTTTGTTTTCCCCAACCTCTCTCTTAACTAATTGCCTCCTTTGTTGACCTAAAGATGATAACCTTTTCTGGACTGTTCAAACATTAAGACCTTCAGGACCCTGTCTATTATTATTCTTATCTGAAGCTTGTTCTTCCTTTCAGAAAGCATGAACTCCAATTGATTACACTCATTTCTCTTAACTCTAGGATATTGAGTTCAATGTATCAGTAGTACACCATTTCGGCTCAGCGAAGTTAACTCAATTCATGACGAAAATCAAATTGAGGACATTGCACATACAGACAAAGTTGGTAGAAGATACGTTTAACTCTGCATGGCACAATCACATGCATTTTCATTTCTGTACTCTGTCTATAGTGCATTTGGCTACTAACCAATAGGTTGTTTGTTCAAGCCTACCCAGGGATGTGTTTTGGAGGTCAGTGGGCTAGATGGCTGGTGCAGAGCATTGCTGATGGTATGGGTTCAGTCACGTGCAGTCCTGGTCATCTTGCTATCGGAAGGATATCAGTAAATGGAAGAAGGTTCAGAAAAAAATGATCAGGATGTTGCCGAGAATGGAGGGTTTGGATTATAAAGATAGGTCGGATCAGCTGGGACTTTTTCCCACGGGAGAGTAGGAGGTTGAAAGATAACCTTTGAAGAGATTCATAAAATCACGAGGGGCCTGGATAAGGTGAATAACCAATGTCTTTTCCGAGGATGGGGGAGTTAAAAATTAGGGGGCATATTTTTAAGGTGAGAGGTGAAAGATTTAAAAAGGACATGCGAGGAAACTTTATTCACACAGAGAATGTGCGGAAGGAACTGTCAGAGGAAGTGGTAGATGCAGATCCATTTACAACTTTTAAAACATATTTGGATAAGTACATGAATAGGAAAGGTTTGGTGAGATATGGGCCAAACGCAGACAAGTGGGGCTAGCTTAATTGGACTGGTTGGACCAAAGGGTCTGTTTCCATACCATATGACTCTATGACTGGCTGAGATCAATATGTCTTCTCAAGCTTCCCTGAGGTATAGTGACCTGCACGTTAAGCTTACCAACGGATGTCTCTTTTTAATGAGAGATCAGCCTTAGCCCCTTTGAGGATGTGGTGGCTTTCATTTCACTATATGTACAGGCTTCAGTGGCTGTTTCAATACATCATCTCATTTTAGATTGAGGTTTGGGATGCTGTGAGCTCAGAATCAGACTCCCTTGTGCATGTTCTACATGAGTGAGTTCACGGAGCTTCAATAAAACCGACATACAGGTTGTAACTGCAAAAATGTCACACTATGCAGCACTCTGTGGGTGGGAGCGACTGCCGAGTGCGGGTGGAAAGGACCACATTTGAGGCTGGGCCTGAGTCATATTCTTGAATTGGATTGTAGCCATCTTTATTATTTATATAATCTTAGTTGCCGTGATGAAATGGTGCAAAAAAGGATTATTTACTCTTTGTCAAACCTGCGCTGTTCCTGACTTTAGAAGGCTTGGCAGAGCAATATTGAGAGACCCTTCTTCCGTTCCTAACCCGTGCTGTACCTGCCATGGGGTGTTTGATGCCTGAATGAACAGTCTGCCACGACTTATCATCCAGCAAATGTGAACAGGATCAGGCCATTCATCACCTCAGACTTGTTCCACATTTAGTAAGAGCATCATTGATCTGCACATTCGGCTATTTCCCCACCCCACTGCTCCATATCCTTTAATCCTTCCATCCAGTGAGAATATATTCGTTTAGCACTTGACTCAGCGTCCACATCCTCTTGGGAATTGTGGGAAATAAGTACATCCTGATCTGCTTCCAGTTTGGCTTCAACCTATTTTTAAGATATAGCAGCTTGTGTTATAATGCACTGCCACAGGAAATAGCTTTTCCCTATTTACTTTATTAAATCCTAAATATTTAAACTCTAACCATAGCCCTCTGCATTCTTCTGTACACAAGGAATTACAAGGTAAACCTATGAAAAACCAGCCAACATCGAACTACTGAACCTGAACTTTGCTTTTGACAATGTCCTCAAGTCCCTCCTGAAGTGCAGTGGCTGGAATCAAAAACCCCGAATATGTCAGGCAAATGCCCAAGACTCTTCATTACATTTCTATTCCAGATTCTTTCATTCCAATTTCTCAATCTGATGGTTGAAGGAGCCGAGCCATTTAATTCAAGGTAGTAAAATGTGAGGCTGGATGAACACAGCAGGCCAAGCAGCATCTCAAGAGCACAAAAGCTGACGTTTCGGGCCTAGACCCTTCATCAGAGAGGGGGATGGGGTGAGGGTTCTGGAATAAATAGGGAGAGAGGGGGAGGCGGACCGAAGATGGAGAGAAAAGAAGATAGGTGGATAGAGTATAGGTAGGGAGGTAGGGAGGGGATAGGTCAGTCCAGGGAAGACGGACAGGTCAAGGAGGTGGGATGAGGTTAGTAGGTAGATGGGGGTGCGGCTTGGGGTGGGGGGAAGGGATGGGTGAGAGGAAGAACAGGTTAGGGAAGCAGAGACAGGTTGGACTGGTTTTGGGATGCAGTGGGTGGAGGGGAAGAGCTGGGCTGGTTGGTGCAGTGCGGGGAGGGGACGGACTGGGCTGGTTTAGGGATGCAGTAGGGGAAGGGGAGATTTTGAAACTGGTGAAGTCCACATTGATACCATTAGGCTGCAGGGTTCCCAGGCGGAATATGAGTTGCTGTTCCTGCAACCTTCGGGTGGCATCATTGTGGCACTGCAGGAGGCCCATGATGGACATGTCATCTAAAGAATGGGAGGGGGAGTGGAAATGGTTTGCGACTGGGAGGAGCAGTTGTTTGTTGCGAACTGAGCGGAGGTGTTCTGCAAAGCGGTCTCCAAGCCTCCGCTTGGTTTCCCCAATGTAGAGGAAGCCACACCGGGTACAGTGGATGCAGTATACCACATTGGCAGATGTGCAGGTGAACCTCTGCTTAATGTGGAATGTCATCTTGGGGCCTGGGATAGGGGTGAGGGAGGAGGTGTGGGGGCAAGTGTAGCATTTCCTGCGGTTGCAGGGGAAGGTGCCGGGTGTGGTGGGGTTGGAGGGCAGTGTGGAGCGAACAAGGGAGTCACGGAGAGAGTGGTCTCTCCGGAAAGCAGACAGGGGTGGGGATGGAAAAATGTCATGGGTAGTGGGGTCGGATTGTGGATGGCGGAAGTGTAGGAGGATGATGCGTTGTATCCGGAGGTTGGTGGGGTGGTGTGTGAGAACGAGGGGGGTCCTCTTTGGGCGGTTGTGGCGGGGGCGGGGTGTGAGGGATGTGTTGCGGGAAATACGGGAGACGCGGTCAAGGGCGTTCTCGATCACTGTGTGGGGAAAGTTGCGGTCCTTGAACAACTTGGACATCTGGGATGTGCGGGAGTGCACCTCCCAGTCGCAAACCATTCCCACCTGGGAACCCTGCAGCCTAATGGTATCAATGTGGACTTCACCAGTTTCAAAATCTCCCCTTCCCCAACTGCATCCCTAAACCAGCCCAATTCGTCCCCTCCCCCCACTGCACCACATAACCAGCCCAGCTCTTCCCCTCCACCCACTGCATTCCAAAACCAGTCCAACCTGTCTCTGCCTCCCTAACCTGTTCTTCCTCTCACCCATCCCTTCCCCCCACCCCAAGCCGCACCCCCATCTACCTACTAACCTCATCCCACCTCCTTGACCTGTCTGTCTTCCCTGGACTGACCTATCCCCTCCCTACCTCCCCACCTATACTCTATCCACCTATCTTCTTTTCTCTCCATCTTCGGTCCGCCTCCCCCTCTCTCCCTATTTATTCCAGAACCCACACCCCATCCCCCTCTCTGATGAAGGGTCTAGGCCCGAAACATCAGCTTTTGTGCTCCTGAGATGCTGCTTGGCCTGCTGTGCTCATCCAGCCTCACATTTTATTATCTTGGATTCTCCAGCATCTGCAGTTCCTATTATCTCTAATTCAAGGTAGTGACTGGATGTGAGTTTGCTCACTGAGCTGTAAGGTTAGTTTTCAGACGTTTCGTCACCATTCTAGGTAACATCATCAGTGAGCCTCCGACGAAGCGCTGGTGTTATGTCCCGCTTTTTATTTATCTGTTTAGGTTTCCCTGTGTTGAAAGCGGGACATAACACCAGCGCTTCATCGGAGGCTCACTGATGATATTACCTAGAATGGTGACGAAACATCTGAAAACTAACCTTCCAGCTCAGCGAGCAAACTCACATCCAGAAACTCAACCTGAGCTACAACTCTTCTCAAAACTCAAGGTAGTGAAGTCAGGAGCTCATTAGAATGAGAGTCACAGTTCCATGAGTGAAGGGACAAAATTTGGTAAATTAGAATTCGATGTTGATTTTGTTTTTTTGATTAAATACTCAAATCCTATCCTATCTTGTTCCTTCTTAAAGTAGCCCATATCACAAACAGCATAACAAGGCATGAAAACTCAGAGAGAAACTGAGGAAAACACATGCCTTTTAAGAATTTGAATTGACCTTCAGAAACCAGAGATAAGTCTTTTGAGTAAGCAAAAGTAACCCTCAAATGGTTGAAATCCTCAACTGGTTCTTTAATCTGTCATCCTTATCTTGTCTGACCTGTATGTGACACCATTTTCACAATAGTCAGTCATTAAGTCATGGGGTCATACAGCACCGCAACAGGCCATTCTGCCCAACTGTCCATGCTGACCAGGTTTTGTAACCTGAACTTGTCCCGTTTGACTGCGTTTAACCCATATCCCTCTAAACCTTTCCTATCCATGTACCAAATGTCTTTTAAATATTGTAACTGCACCTGCCTCTACCACTTCCTCTGGCAGCTCATTTCATGCATGCATCAGTCTCTGTGTGAAAAAGGTGTCCATCAGATCCCTCTTAAATCCTTCTCTTCTCACCCTAAACCAATACTCTTTCACTTTGGATTCCCCTACCTGTGGGGAAAGACTTTTGCTATTCACCCTACCTATATTCTTTACAATTTTATCATAAGATAAAAGGCGACCCCTCAGCCTCCAGGGGAGAAAAGTTCCAGCCTATGCAGCCTCTTGCTATAATGCAAGTCTTCCAGTCTCGATAACATCCCTGTAAATCCTTATTTGCATCCTTTCCTTTTGAACAACATTCTTCTACTAGCACGGTCACCAGAATTGTACACTGTCTTCCAAATGTGGCCTTACCAAAGTCTGGTATGGCCGTAACATGACTCACCAACTCCTGTACCAAATGCTCTGACCCATGAAGTCAAACTTGCCAAATGCCTTCTTCACAGCCCTGTCAACCTATGATGCCAATTTTGAGGACTTATGTACCTCCACCCCTAGGCTCTGTGTTTGACAACACTACCAAAGCCCCACCACTAATTGTTGTTGATTTATCAGAATGCTGCTCAATTGGCATCACAAAGGAAATCCCAATACCACCAACCTCAGGATAACCAGGACAGGCTCAGTAATGTTGATAAAAACTAGAAGAACTGCAGATGCTGTAAATCAGGAACAAAAACAAAGTTGCTGGAAAAGCTCAGCAGGTCTGGCAGCATCTGTGGAGGAGAAAGCAGAGGTAACGTTTCAGGTCCTGTGACCGTTCCTCAGAACTGATGGTGGCTGGGAAAATGGCAATTTATATGCAGAAGACAGGGAAGTGGGTGGGTAGGGAGTAAATAATAAGATAGAGCCCAAAGAGAGAGAAAGACAGTTGGACAGACAAAGGAGTTGCCAACGATCAGGCTGGGAGGGTGAGTAGTTGTTAATGGGGACTGTCAGTAACTAGCAACAGAGGTCAGTAGTGGCAGGCTATGTGGTAACAAGGCCTGGTGTGTGGGGTGGGGCGCTAGGACATGGGAGAGTTTAGGCCCTAAAATTATTGAACTCAATATTGAGTCCGGAGGGCTGCAGGGTCCCCAAGTGGAAAATGAGGTGTTGTTCCTTCAGCATCAACATCAATAATGTTGATGCCCTGGGAGGTTGAATATGTTTTTAAAACTCTCCCACAAATCTATTTCAACTTGAGAAATGTTGGTATGCTTTCAGTCAATGAGGGATGTAATTAAGAGCAACAAAGCATCTTTGAATGCGCACAGCTACAGTCACAGGCAAATAGGTGGGAGGGCGTGTCGGAATGAGACTAAGGAACCTGAAAGGGGATATCAAAAGGTTGAGTGAGTGGGTAAAAACCTGACAAATGGAGTTTAATGTAGTAACACATAAGGTCACAGACTTATAAAGGAAGAAGCAAAGGGCAGACTATTATTTATGTGGCGAGAGACAACAAAAAAACGGCAGCGCAGTGAACTCTGGGAGTTCTTGTGCATGAAACACAAGACATTAGCTTACGGGGGCAACAAATAATTAAGAAGGCAAATGCAACTTTGTCTTTTATTGCTTATTGGTGAAAGCTTAAAAGTAGGCAATTCTTGTTACAATTTTGCAGGTGTTGGTGAGGCTGTACCTGAAGTATTGTGTACACTTTTGGTCCCTATTTTTAGAAAGCATACACTCATCCTGAAGACAGTTTAAATGAAACTCACTGGGCTGCTTCCTGAGACGAAGGTTAGGCTTTTGTTAATGAGAGTTTGGAGAAATTAAGAGGGGATTTGACAGAGTAGAAATGATGAAGATGTTACAACTGGAGGGATAGAACAAGGGGATATTCAATTAAAACTAAAATCATAGAATCCCCACGGTATGGAAGCAGGCTATTCGGCCCATCAAGACCACACTGCCCCTCTGAAGAGCATCCCATCCCATCCCTGGGGCCCTGCATTTCCCATGGTTGATCCACTTAGCTCGCATATCCCTGGACACTACAGGCAATTTAGCATGGCCAATTGACCTGACCTGCACATCTTTGGACTGTGGGAGGAACCTGGAGGAAACCCTCACAGACACGGGGAGAATGTGTAAACTCCACATAGACAGTCGCCCGAGGGTGGAATCCAACCCGGATCCCTGATCCTGTAAGGCAGTCGTGCTAACCACTGGGCCACAGTGAAGGACTCTCCACTCCCGGAAGTAGTGAATGTCTGAAATTCTCAGCACCAGAGGGTTGTAAAGGCTAGGCCATTGCAAGTATTTAAAAAGGAGGTTGATAGATGTTTGAAATATTGAGGAGTTGACGTTGGTGAGAGGCAACTTTAAGAATACAGCTTTCAGTTCTGGTCAGAGATAATGGGAACTGCAGATGCTGGAGATTCCAAGATAATAAAATGTGTTCATTAATAAAAAGTTCTGGTCACCCTGCTTTCGCAAAGATGTTGTCAAATTTGAAAGGGTTCAGAAAAGATTCACTAGGATGTTGCTGGGACTGGAGGGTTTGCGCTACAGGGAGAGGCTAAATAGTTGGGGTTATTTTCCATGGAGTATCGGAGGCTGAGGGATTATAAAATAATGAGGGGCATGAATAGGATGAATAGCCAAGGCCTTTTACCCAAGGTAGTGGAGTCCAAAACTAGAGGGCATAATTTTAAGTTGAGAGGGGAAAGATTTAAAAGGGACCTGAGGGGCAACATTTACACCCAGAGGGTGGTTCATGTAAGGAATGAGCTGCCAGAGGACGTGGTGGGGGCAGGTACAATTACAACATTCAAAACCCATTTGGATGGGCACATGAATAGGAAACGTTTGGAGGGATATGGGCTAAATGCTGGCAAGTGGGACTGGTTCAGTTTAGGATATCTGATCGGCATGGACGAGTTGAACCAAAGGGTCTGTTTCAGTGCTGTACATCTCTCTGACTCTGTGGCGGACTGGCAAGAAATAATTTTGAGAGCTGCAGCAAATCAGCCATTCTGTTATTGCAATGGCAAGTTCCTATTTCTTTTGTTGTGTTACAGCTGCACGATGAGACCCTGTTGTTGCAGGCAAACAGCCACGACATTGTCTAGAGGTAAAGGTTGGTTGAGTGCCAGAGAAAAAAACCATCAAGATTTGGTCTGTAAGGTGTATAAAATCAAAATTATCGAATTAACACTCATTGCTGCAATTCACTGAAGGCAGCTTGACAGTTAAGTTGCCCAAGGGTCTGGAAGGAAAACATCACGAACGTCTGAGAATTTATACAAGCAGAAACATCTACTGAAATGCTTCATTTTCTACTTATCAATTATAATACACAGGAGGTTCAGCCAACTAGGAATTAAATTGTCAAACATTCTTGTCCCACACGGGGTTTTGACAGTAATAGCCGATGAATATAATTGTACTTGAGTCACAATCCTCCAGAGAAAGGAAATTTTTGCATGAAGGTTGTCATGGATACAAAGCATTGAGTCCCATCTGTGGAATACAGATCACACCAGTTCAATATAGGATGTGTACGCACAGCTGACCTACAATTAACTTACCTTATCTCATTATTTTGCTACAATAAAGATTTTTCTGCTGGTCGGGCATAAAGCTCTAGAGATCAGCTCAATTGCTACATTTTGCACTGAAGTTTGACAAACTCTGGGCCCTTGATCCACAAGGTTAATCAGTTATTAGCCAGATGACAGGTTTCAGCTAGAATTGACTATTAATGACACTGTGATGTAGCTCAGGGCATGTCAGAATGCTATCAGGAGCCAGAACCTCCGAGCGAGGGAACCAGTAGGAATTCCCTACCAGCCAGATTAAGGGCCATAGGTTATCAAGCCAGTAGTAGTCAGAATGGGTTAAGAAACCAGCAGCGAAATCAAGGAATTTGATAAAGCACTGAGTGGGAGTCGGAGCTTCAGCTCGGGATAATTGTAAGATCGGAGCTGGGAATGAAATTGAGCAAATAATGCTATTGTCCTCTTGCCCAAGAATTCAAAATCCTTGCCAATTGCTTCAGATTATAGATTCGGAAGTTTGAAAGTGTTGAGTTGGCATCGCCATTCTCTCTTAACTCAAAACCTTCATTGTTCAAACTACAGTGCCAGACGCAGCAAGGTGTTTAGATATGATACTGATGTCTTTCTAGTGTGGTCTTCTCAGCACTTTTGTATGATGAGTTACTCTATGAGGCCCATTCATTTAACTGTGATGACGCTTTGGACTTGTTAGAGTTTTCTCTTCACGATTGAGATGGAGAGAGGCGCTGAGAAATATGATGGCTCTGTGAAGTGGGAAGAGTTGTTCATGTTGCTTAACAGTGCGCCATCTTAAAAGCGAAATAGCGAACATCTCACACAAAATTGAAAGAGTTGAAATAACACTACTGTGCTTTACAAGAACTAATCTTCTCCCAACTTGAGGACTGAAGACCTCAGACAATCACAGTCAGAGAACACAGTTCATCAGATGGCCTTGTATTAATTTAAGATAACAAGGTGCAGAGCTGGTTGAACATAGCAGGCCAAGCAGCATCTTAGGAGCAGGAAAGCTGACGTTTTGGGCCTAGACCCTTCATTAGAAATTTCGGGGCAGGGGGCTCCCGAAATTCCTGCTCATCAGCTTTCCTGCTCCTAAGATGTCTGTGGTCTTCATCCAGCTCCACACCTTGTTATCTCGGATTCCCCAGCATCTGCAGTTCCTATTATCTCTTGTATTAATTCGCATTGAATTTAATCAAGCTATTGCTGGAATTAAGTCCGATTCACCATCACTCTGTCCTTGCTAATCTACCTTGCGCCCATCAACACTTTGGATTTAAAATTACCACGAAAGCAAAATTACCTGGAATGATGCTGATTGGCTGAGGTGGGGAAGATCTGCATCAGTGCAGTCACTCCTTCCAGAAGGTGGTTTGCGAAGGGGCTGTTGTCAAGTGAGAGCTCAACCCCAACCACCTCCTCAGTGTTAAGAAGCAAAGGGGACAGGGGGGAGATCCAGAGAGCATCCTGGGAAGCTGAGCGAGAGAAGACCTACCTTGGGTATTTGCAGTGAAAAGTAATGCTAAGTGTTTAATACATTTTCTTAAACAGTTTAATTAGTGATAAAAATGTCAGTCAGAGGGGTTAAGTGCTACACTTTGTGAGATGTGGGAGATCTGTGATGCTTCCAGTGGAGGTGCAACTAATTACAGCTCCTCAGAGACCACGTGGATAGGTTGGAGTGGCAATTGGGTGCACTTAGGAGCATGAAGATGTCGACAGTGTCATAGCCCGTAGTTTTAGAGATGTGGTGGCACCCAAGATGCAGGCAGATAGATGGGTGACCACTTGAAGGGGCAGGCAGGCAGACAGTGTGGGAATCCCCTGTGGTCATCCCCCTCTCTAACAAGTATATCATTTTGGATCCCGGTGGGGGTGATGACCTATCAGGGGGTAATAGCAACAACAGTCAGACTGGTGGCACCATGGCTGGCTCTGCTTTTAAGAAGGGAAGAACAAAGATCACTAGAGCAATAGGCAAGGGAAACTCTATAGTTAGGGATACAGATAGGTGCTTCTGTGGATGTAAAAGACGCTCCAGGATGGTGTGTTGCCTCCCTGGTCCCAAGGCCTAGGAAATCTCAGAATGAACAGAAAGCATTCTGAAGGGAGAGGGTGAACAGCCAGAAGTGATGGCACATATTGGTACTAAGGACATATTAGGATAAGCAGTGACGTTCTGAAGCAGCAGTTCAGGAAGTTACATAGAAAGTTAAAGAGCAGGATCCCCAAGGTTGTAATCTCTGGATTACTCCCTGTGCCACGTGCCAGTGAGGCTAGAAATAGAAGGACCGTACAGCTCAACATGTGGCTGAACAGATGGTATAGGAGGGAGGGTTTCAGATATCTGGGCCATTGAGATCTCTTCCAGGGCAGTTGGGACCTATAAAAGAAAGACTGGGGGTACACAAATATTCTGGCTGAGAGATTTGCTGGTGTCACTTGGGAGGATTTAAACTAGCTTGGTACGGGGTTGGGAACCAAAGCGAGGGAGAATTGACTGAACAGGGCCAGTAAAACTCAAAGGAAGAGCAGGCAGTGTGTGGTCGCTGATCAAAGTGGGTCTGGTGGACTGAAGTGCATCTGTTTCAATGCGAGAAGTGGAACAGGTAAAGCAAATGAACTTAGAGCTCGGATTAGTACTTGGAACTATGATGTTGTCTCTATTACAGAGACTTGGTTAAAGGAAGGTCAGGATTGGCAGCTTAACGTTCCAGGATACAGATGTTTCAGGCGGGATGGACGGGGATGTAAAAGGGGTGGGATGTGGCACTACTTGTTAAGGACAATATCACAGCTGTACTGTGGGAGGACATCTCGGTTGGCTCATGCAGCGAGGCAATATGGGTAGCGCTCAGGATCAGGAAGGGTGCAGTCACAATATTTGGGGTTTACTGTAGGCCTCCCAACAGCCAGTAGGAGATAGAAAAACAGATATGCAGGCAGATTTTGGCATGATGTAAAAGTAACAGTGTTGTTATCGTGGGCGATTTTTAACTTCCCACATATTGACCGGGACTCACTTAGTGCTTGGGGTGTAGATGGGGCAGAGTTTCTAAGGAGCATCCAGGGGGCTTCTTGAAATAGTTCTCCAGGGCAACTAGGGACAGGTAATAAAATGCTGGGCTGGCAACAAAGTCCACGTCCCACAATTGAATTAAAAATGGTGAAGTTATCTGTTTTAGGCTGCTCTTTTTATGCAGTAGCTCTTTGGAAAGGAAGCACACACGGCACCCATCAATATTTTTGACACCTTTAGAGGGAGGTGGGTACAGCAAGAGGTTACAGTGCTTTATTTCCCCAATTCCATTTTGACTTTGTCCCCTCCTGTTCTCCCTACATCACCGGTCCCTACCTCCCCCACCTCCCCCCACTGCTAATTTTGATGGTTCGCATTGTCTTTAATGCGTTTTTTTACATGTAAATGTTTAATTTGGCTGCATGGGTGATTTACTGGTTGTGGTTAATAAAAAAAAATCCCAAAAGAACAGTCACGGGGATTTGATGATGGGAAAAATGACCAGTCAGTTGTGTGTAAGTGCACTCCTAGGTGTAAAAATAAACTAACACAAAGAAATTTAAAAAACAAAGCATTTGCATTAGCAAAGGGGTCTTGTGGTGCAGTGGCAGTGTCCCTATCTCTGAGCCAGGAGGTGTGAGTTTATGTCCGATCTTCTCCAGAGGTATGTAATAACATTTCTGAACAAGTTAATTCGCAAAATAATAACATGAATGGATTTCTCCACGAACAGGGCACTGCCATCAAGCCAAAAGGATAGTCTGCTTATCACACAACTGGATGTTGTGATATGAGTTTCAGTGCCAGTGTGATGCCAGGTACATCAGCCATGTGTTCCAAAGGCCACTGGATCATATCACACAGCACATCCCCTTGGCCGTTTCCCATCAGCAAGTGATTGACCACATCCAACCAGGCTGCACTTGTAACACAGTATCTAATATTCATTGTCATTCTGCAATTGGACCACGTTTGCTGGGTAATCCAGATTACAGGGGAATTAAACAGAGAAAGAATTTAGGTTTATCATTTGAGCTCTCATTACATATACTAGATGTTGCACCTATTAATAAACAGGGCTTTGTTTGCAGTCAGAAAAAACATGGTCTGCATTTTGCCTCTTTTACTATGCAAAATAGGTGACAACCATTGGCTGGTTCATTTCTGAGGACAATTCCCTGATCACTCACTGTCAACCTATTTGACTTAAAATGTAAACAATTAACTGTCAATCATCTTTAATAGGTACATTCTCTATTTCAATATATCTACCAAATCAGAATCCACTTGCCAACCAATTGCCAGTCACCCCTCAAGCAGTATAAATGTTGCTTCTTGCCTTTGAATTGAAATTCTTGCAAAATTCCTTGAAGAGAGCAAAATGAAAAGCTTTGACAGAATGTGTATTTATTCTTGGAAAAGACAAATTCTGCTTCATAATGCTTCATCAAAATGCTTTGTGATGTTTCACACTATTAACAGCAAAAAAAAAGTGGTTGCTATATTGACGCCATGAAATCTTTGATCAAATCACCCTGTAAGTTCCAGAGAATATTATTCAGCTTGTGCAATGGAATTCAGGCATCATTCTGGTCCATCTATGCTGCACTAACTCTAAGGTCAATATGAGTTTTGTAAGGTTTGAACACACACACAGTGTACTCCTGGTATAGTATAAGGTGACTGTGAGCTTTGTAAGGTCTGAAAACATGCAGAACTCTTGGTGTGGTCTAAAAAGGACACTGTATAGTTACAACATCATGTTTAAACTGGACAGGTCATTGACCAGAAACTCTGTCTCTTTCCTCGGAAGTTTCTTGTCCCATTTAGTTTCTTGGCTATTTCTTTCGCTTTTTATGTCAGATTCCCAGCACCTGTAACATTTTTTTTGCTGCTCTGACTTCTTCCTTGCATTCTATACTTGGGAGAAATAAAGGCCAGCTCCTCTGGGGAGCAAGAGGCGGCGCCGATACAGTCATCAATGTAATAGAGGAAGAGGTGGGGTTTGGGATCTGTGTAGGTGCGAAAGAGGGACTGTTCCATGTAACCTACAAAGAGGCAAGCATAGCTCTTTTCTTTCTTAGAACTTCTCTTTCGATTCCTCCCACTTCCTACAGACAAAGGGGGTGGCCATGGGCACCCGCATGGCCCCCAGCTATGCCTGCCTCTTTGTAGGTTACGTGGAACAGTCCCTCTTCCGCACCTACACAGGCCACAAACCCCACCTCTTCCTCCATTACATTGATGACTGTATCGGCGCCGCCTCTTGCTCCCCAGAGGAGCTCAAACAGTTCATCCACTTCACCAACACCTTCCACCCCAACCTTCAGTTCATCTGGGCCATCTCCAGCACATCCCTCACCTTCCTGGACCTCTCAGTCTCCATCTCAGGCAACCAGCTTGTAACTGATGTCCATTTCAAGCCCACCGACTCCCATAGCTACCTAGAATACACCTCCTCCCACCCACCCTCCTGCAAAAATTCCATCCCCTATTCCCAATTCCTCCGCCTCCGCCGCATCTGCTCCCAGGATGAGGCATTCCACTCCCGCACATCCCAGATGTCCAAGTTCTTCAAGGACTGCAACTTTCCCCCCACAGTGGTCGAGAACACCCTTGACCGCGTCTCCCGCATTTCCCGCAACACATCCCTCACACCCCGACCACGCCACAACCGCCCAAAGAGAATCCCCCTCGTTCTCACACACCACACCACCAACTTCCGGATACAATGCATCATCCTCCTACACTTCCGCCATCTACAATCTGACCCCACCACCCAAGACATTTTTCCATCCCCACCCTTGTCTGCTTTCCGGAGAGACCACTCTCTCCGTGACTCCCTTGTTCGCTCCACACTGCCCTCCAACCCCACCACACCCGGCACCTTCCCCTGCAACCGCAGGAAATGCTACACTTGCCCCCACACCTCCTCCCTCACCCCTATCCCAGGCCCCAGGATGACTTTCCATATTAAGCAGAGGTTCACCTGCACATCTACAATGTGGTATACTGCATCCATTGTACCTGGTGTGGCTCCCTCTACATTGGGGAAACCAAGCGGAGGCTTGGGGACCGCTTTGCAGAACACCTCTGCTCGGTTCGCAATAAACAACTGCACCTCCCGGTCGCAAACCATTTCCACTCCCCCTCCCACTCTTTAGATGACATGTCCATCATGGGCCTCCTGCAGTGCCACAATGATGCCACCCGAAGGATGCAGGAACAGCAACTCATATTCCGCTTGGGAACCCTGGAGCCCAATGGTATCAATGTGGACTTCACCAGCTTCAAAATCTTCCCTTCCCCCACCGCATCCCAAAACCAGCCCAGTTCATCCCCTCGCCCCACTGCATCACACAACCAGCCCAGCTCTTCCCCTCCACCCACTGCATCCCAAAACCAGTCCAACCTGTCTCTGCTTCCCTAACCAGTTGTTCCGCTCACCCATCCCTTCCTCCCACCTCAAGCCGCACCTCCATCTCCAACCTACTAACCTCATCCCACCTCCTTGACCTGTCCATCTTCCCTGGACTGACCTATCCCCCCCCCTACCTCCCCACCTATACTCTCCTCTCCACCTATCTTCTTTTCTCTCCATCTTCAGTCCGCCTCCCCCTCTCTCCCTATTTATTCCAGAACCCTCACCCCATCCCCCTCTCTGATGAAGGGTCTAGGCCCGAAACGTCGGCTTTTGTGCTCCTGAGAGGTTGCTGGGCCTGCTGTGTTCATCCAGCCTCATATTTTGTTGCCCAGTGTAATCCTCACTGTTTTTTGCTTTTCATCATCTTTTTTGGACCACAGTAGATTGTCTTACATACGGCTCCATCACCATCGAAGTGCCACATTTTTGCACATTCGCCTAATCCATTCTTATCTGAATTGTTATTCTTACAGCTGCACAGCTCACAAGGCCACCTACTGCTGCTTCAATACAAAAAGCTGGCTTCGTGGCTTTCTATCCCATCATCTAAGTCTTTCATAAGTACAATGAATAGTTGAAGTCCCTGTGTGATATCAACAGTCATATGCTGCCAATTTGAGGACCTATCCATTATCCCCGCTCTGTCTCCTGAAATGCAGCTACTTTTTGTAACCAGGTCGATAATTTGCATTCAATTCTGAGCTTCAACATGAGTTAACAGTTCCTGATAAAAGATTTTATTACATGCCTTCTCGATGTCCATATGTCCGACATTCAAAAGCATTCTCCTGCTAACTATCTTAGTTGTCTTTTTAAAATTTTCAATTAAATTTATCAGGCATGACACCCCTTTTACAAATTATTCATAGCTCTCTCCTGTCATGAATTAATCATTCCACGTTTAGTGTTTTTCTGACATGAATGTGAAGCGAAATCGTTTACAATTCCCAAGTTCCTTACTCTTACAGTGGAGTGATGTCCAATTTTAAAATTTAAGAGGAACAAGATACCCAAGGAGAAGTGGACAGAGAGGTGGTTGGAGAGAGTGAGTAAGAAAGACAGTGGCGGACGGATACATGGGAACAGGCAGAAAGGATCAGTGACAGAAAAAGATAGACGGGAGGAATGCAAGAAATTGAAGAGGAGATAAAAAGAGGTAGAGATATAACAAGGTCGACAGAGAAAGAAAGATAAAAGAAAATAATAGATAAAGGAAGAGACAGAAGGTAGATCAAAAGGAGTTGAAAATAGGGGAAAAAACAGGGAGAGAACTACAGAATGAGGGGAAGGATACAGATCAGGAGAATTCGGATATGAGAGTCAGAAACAGCAAAATATAGCAAGACAGATCATGATAGAGAGGAACAGGTACTTAGAGAAAGAAGGAATAAAAGAGAGATACATATTGAGAGAGACAGTAACATGTGGAGTTCAAGACAAAGTGTTAATACAGTGAAATCCTGAGTGAGAGAAAGAGAGGTGCAGCATATTGTTGACAGAGATGAAGGGAGAAAAAATACAAAGACTGATGGAGCAGCTGCAAGAATGTGAGAAATGGAGAGAGGGAGAAATGCTGTATACAAAGTTTTCTCTAGTTTCTAAGGTTATCAAAGTAGTGAATGACTAGCACTGAAAATGTCTAAAAATGAGACAATAGGCTGGCCACACGGATTAGAAGTGATATTAAACTGTTGAGCAATTTAGTTTTAATACTTTTGAAAGAGAAATCTTAACAAACCATACTGTTTAATTTCAATCATTGAACAATAATTTTGTAAAACATCAGTGACAGTTACAGTCTGGAAAGTTACGTCAATGAAAAGCCCCTTCTCGTTATTTAAAGTAAACTAAGAAATAAATAGATGGCAGTTAGCGCCAGTAATGAAGACCCTGTCAAGTTAGATAGACAAAACATACCTTTAGGGTGGAAAGAAGTGTTAGAATTACTTAGACCTAACTGCTGTAATGTCACTCACTCTCTATCATTCTTTTCTTCACTCTGTATGCCTTGCATTCCAGTTTTATTTGATATCACTGACACAAAATCCAGTCAAAATATGGAATATGTCTGTGACAGGATATAGAATAAAACTGGAACAGAGTCTAAAGAGAGAAAACTGGCAGCAACAATACAATCCTGAAACTATTTCATTGTCATGGACACTCCCCACCTTTTAGAACAGGAACCCTTCATCAGTCCGGTCTAGTCAAGTGTGACTCCAGTCTCGCACCAATGATTTGACACTGGACAGGCTAAATCAATTAATCACATTAAATCACCTCATGTTTTGAAGGTTTGTCATCAACATCACAGAAAAGCAAGTGATGAGCAAAAGTACCAGCATTGTCAGATACAATTGCCCCTCCACAATGGGCAAAGCAGATTTTTGCACGCACGCACGCACACACACAGCTATAGAACGCCCTGCACATGCAGCTTCTCACACACACAGTTACATAGCCTCTCACACGCACAAACACTCACAGCTAGATAATCTCTCATATACACTCAGTTCTATAACCTTTGTCTCACTCATACTCACTGCCACACATCCTCACACATCTAGTTATACAGCCTCTAACACACACAGCAACAAAACATCTGACACACTCAGCTATACAACCTGACACACAGCGATATAACAAAGTGTGGGGCTGGATGAATACAGCAGGTCAAGCAGCATCTCAGGAGCACAAAAGCTGATGTTTCGGGCCTAGACCCTTCATCAGAAAAGTGGGAAGGGAAGCGGGTTCTGAAATAAATAAGTACAGAGGGGGAGGTGGACTGAAGATAGATAGAGGAAAATATAGGTGGAGAGGAGACAGACAAGTTAAAGGGGCGGGAATGGAGCCAGTAGAGGTGGGTGTAGGTGGGGAGGGGATAGGTCAGTCCGGGGAGGACGGACAGGTCAAGGGGCCGGGATGAGGCTAGTAGGTAGGAGATTGGGGTGCAATAGCGATATAACGTCTCTCGCACACACATGCATACAAGGCCATACAACCTCACACATAGCTTTATCAGCTCATTGTATGGTTCCTGAAGGTGCAGGTTTTCACAATAATTTTAGTCCATCTGTAAGTTATTTGTTTATCATCATTGCCCTGACCACTTGGTGCTGTACTGTAAGTGAATGTACCCTGATTTGGAGCTCGACATTTCATTGCTTTGCCCTGAGGCCCACATTCTTCAGTTACATAAACAGCAAAGTCTCACAAAGATAACAATGTCAGATATATGTAAACAAATTGGAGAATGAATAAGTGCATCAGTTGAGGTGATGAAATCCTTTCGGGAACAATCCAGGAAATACTTCTAATGATGTTCAGTCAGTCCCCAGCCTATATCATAGATCCAGGCGTGTATGACAGAGTCAGACCGCCTCCACGACCAAGAGCACAATGAATGCAAATGTGTTCAGAAGTAAAACCTGAGCTGGTTCTCTCTAAGTTCAACTAATTCAGATTTGTTACACTCAGCAGCATTAGCTGAATAGCGAACCGTAGATAAATCGTGAAGAGAAGGGGACCATTCAGACGGTGCTACCCTGAGATCTAATATTCTCCACATTCCAACATAATTTCATTCACAGCTTCAGTTCTGCAAAATCCCTTGAACCTAGAATTGATAGAATCACTGAAGGAACAGGCCCCAATGTAAAATGCAGTTCTGCCACCAATGCTGTTTCATCAGACACGTAGCTGAGGGAATCGGCAGTGTTGGCTCATTGGGACTCAGCAGGGTTTAGTGAAATCCTGCCCTGCTGAGTATGGTCTTTTGGTCCCATTGATGGGGAAACTGGAACAGCTGAAGAAGCTGGTCTGAGTAGGCCCTGTTTTACAACTCGGTGATCTGCAGGCCACCAAAGTACTGTTGCATCACTGTTAGAGAACTGTTCGGGGGCATACACTGTTCCATTCATTCGACTCTTCTTGTTCCGTGTCCCGTAACATGGAGATATTCGGCGTTGGTTTCTCATTTGGAGTTCCCGGTACCTGCTCACTCTCAGTAAGACATTTCTCTGGATGGGTATGACTTTTGGCACCTTTCTCACTGCCGGAGTCTGTCTCGGATGTCTGAAGGCTGATGCCAGCCAGTTCCTCTGGAAGCTGTAGGAAGTCTGGGAGGACCAAATCTTCCTTCTTCAGGAGGCCTCGCTGATCATCAGCGCGGCAGTTCTGTGCTTTGGACAACATCTCAAACAGGGCTGAAAAGAGACACAAACACGCAGTCACATCGTAACTCTAGTACACAAGCGACTCTCTCTATCTGAAGGTGAAAATTAAAAAAGAAAGATAAGAGCTACTGCTCTTCCTCATTCAAGGGGATACTGAATCTAACAATAGTAGCTGCACCACTGTACAGGTTCTGTTAACTGTTCAGTGCAAGATTGAACCTTAGACTCTCCAATAATACAGCTCATATCTACATTAGACAAAAATAAAGCAATGGACTGTTCATGCTGGAAGTCAGAACCAAAACCAGAAATTGCTGAAATAACTCAGGCCTGGCAACATCTGTGAAGAGTTTACTCCTTATCCTTCATCCCCATCCCATATTCGACGTGTACCAACCTTTTTCTAGTTACAATCAATTCTGAAGAAGGATCACTGGATCCAAAACATTCACTCTGCTTTCTTTCCACAGACACTGTCAGACCCGTTGAGTTTTCCCAGAAATTTCTGATTTTACTTCATCTCTACATGTTAGAGCCAAACCACTCAAGAGAAACTGCCAAAGAACCATCTCCTAGCCCTTCAGTGGGTCGGCTCCACCACTAACAGTTGTCCATTCCCCTATGCTCTCCCTCCACCCTTTAAGTTGTCAAATCCAGATGGATTATACTCCAGGATGTTGCATCATATGGTCTCTTACCTCATGCCTACTCCCATCATTGACCATTTGGCTTACCCTGGAAATCAGAATGATGGATGTGAGTTTGCTTGCTGAGCTGGAAGGTTAGTTTTCAGACGTTTCGTCACCATTCTAGGTAACATGATCAGTGAGCCTCCGATGAAGCGCTGGTGTTATGTCCCACTTTCTATTTATCTGTTTAGGTTTCCTTGGGTTGGTGATGTCATTTCCTGCATTGGTGATGTCATTTCCTGTTCTTTTTCTCAGGGGATGGTAGATGGGCTCCAAATCAATGTGTTTGTTGATGGAGTTCCGGTTGGAATGCCATGCTTCTAGGAATTCTCATGCGTGTTTCTGTTTGGCTTGTCCTAGGATGGATGTGTTGTCCCAATCAAAGTGGTGTCCTTCCTCATCTATATGTAAGGATACGAGTGATAGTGGGTCATGTCGTTTTGTGGCTAGTTGATGTTCATGTATCCTGGTGGCTAGCTTTCTGCCAGTTTGTCCAATGTAGTGCTTGTCACAGTTCTTGCAAGGTATTTTGTAGATGACGTTCGTTTTGCTTGTTGTCTGTATAGGGTCTTTTAAGTTCATTAGCTGCTGTTTTAGTGTGTTGGTGGGTTTGTGGGCTACCCTGATGCCAAGAGGTCCGAGTAGTCTGGCAGTCATTTCGGAAATGTCTTTGATGTAGGGGAGAGTGGTTATGGTTTCTGGGCCCGTTTTGTCTGTTTGTTTTGATCTTCCAGCTCAGCCAGCAAACTCACAACCAGAAACTCAACTTGAGCTTCAAATCTTCTCAAAACTCGCTAATCAGAATGATAGCTACCATCCTGCAATCTGCTATACAGCAGGAACTGCATGATTCCTCCCCATTTCTGACCCTCACTGTTTCTCCCTTTTCCATTCCTGTTCCTTAATGGGTTGAGATTTGGGCAATTTATTGAGTTTTATCTTTTACCTTCCACATCATAAGTCATGCGGTTCAGCTCCTTCTTCTCTTCAGCTTTTCCTTTCAATCTATTTCTCCTCGAGGTCTGGGATGAGTGGACTGGACTCTCCAAGGGCTCTCTTCTCTCTGAGGATACCTCACCTTGCTTCTGCTGATCAGAAATTTGGAGAAATCAGCACACCATTATCAAAACGAACTTCACCCCTTAGTCCCTGCAAAACCACTGCTCCATTGAGCACATTCCCTATGGAGTGCATTACTTAAACAGAGCGTGAACCGTTGGCAGGGTTGCATCACAAACTCTCCATGGCATCCTCCATCTGTTGTAAACTTGACCTCATTCAAAAACTCTGTCAATATCTTAATTCACGCTCTCCTATCACTTCTGCACTGACTTGTCTTGCTTTGAGTCCTTACCTGGCAATATCTTGGTTTTCAATTTCATCCTTTTTCTTTCAAAATCTTGGCAACTTCTTGCCCTTCCCTATCCCTGTAAACTCCACCTGCCTCTACACTCCTCCCCATCTCTGTAAATTCCACTTGCTTCTTCATCCCTCCCTATCTCTGTAAATTCCACCAGCCCTGACAACCCTCCCTGTTTCCGTAAACACCTACAGTGCTGACAACCTGAACAAGTAAAAGGACAGAGAGTGCAGAAAGGATCAGGAATTTAATCTTAGGCACAGCTGATAAAGAGATAACAACTGTGAGAAGGCAGGCAGTCAGTGGAGGATTGAGGGTACTGTACTTAAATGCATGCAGTATACAAAACAAGGTAAATGAGTTTGTAGCACAGATTGAAATTGGTGGGTATGATTTTGTGGGTATCACAGAGATGCGGCTGCAAAGGGATCAGGGCTGGGAACTCTATATTCCAAGGATACAGATCCTATCAAAAGGACAGGCAAATAGAGGGAGAGAAGGGGCTGCCTTGTTTGTAAGGAATGAAATTAAGTCAATAATGAGATGTGATTACAGAGTCAGAAGGTGTAGAATCTGTGCAGGTAGAGCTGAGAAAACACAAAGGATAAAAGATCTTGATAGGAGATATGTACAGGCACCATAGCAGTAGTCGTGATGTGGGTGAGAAAATAAATTATGGGATAGAAATGACATGTAAGAAAGGCACCATTACGATATTCATGGGGGGGCCTCAATATACAGGTCGACTGCAAAAAAAAATCAGGGTTGCAGCTGATCCCAAGCAAAGGAATTTGTGGAATGTCTACGAGAAGTATTTTTGGGGCAGCTTGACGTAGACCCCAACGGGGAACAGGGAATTCTGGATTTGGTGGTGTAATGAGGCAGACTTAATTAGAGAGCTTATGGTGAAGCAAGCTTTTGGGGTAGTGACCATATGTGGTAGAAATCACTGTGCTGTTTGAGAAGAGAAGCGGAAATCAAAGGTAATGGCATTACAATCAAGTAAAGGTAACGACAAAGACATGAGAGGAGATGGCCAGAGTTGTTTGGAAGGGAGTTGAGCGGGGAAGACCGTGGAGCTGTCATAGCAGGAGTTTCTGGGGATAATTGAGGAGGTACAGCAAAAATTAGACTGCTGAAAAATGAGGATGGAGAAGTAGTAATGGGGAAGAAAGGAATGGTGGAAGAACTGAATTGGTACACAGCATCAGTTTCCACAGTGGAAGACACCAGCATCACGCCAGAACTTCAAGAAAATCAGGCGGCCGAGGTGAGTGTAGTGGCCATCACTGAGGTGTTAGGGAAGCTGAAAGGTCTGAAGGTGGAAAATTCACCCAGATCTGATGACTACACGCAAGAGTTCTGAAGGAGATGGCTGAAGAGATTGTAGAGGCATTCTTGATTATTTTTCTGGTATCACTGGAGTTGGGCAGGGGGGAGTGCATGACATGGTGGCACCCAAGAGAACTGGACAATGGTTAATGAAACCCCCTAGTTTAAGAAGGGAGGGAGACTGGAGACAGGAAGTGATAAGCCAGTTGGCCTGACCTCAGTCGTTAGTAAGATTTCAGAGACCATTATTGACGATGTGATTGCAGAGTGCTTGGGAGTGCCTGATAAAATAGGATGGAGTCAGCATGGCTTCAGTATGGGGAAGTCATGCCTAACAAATCTATTAGAATTCTTTGAGGAGGTAATGAGCAAGTTAGACTGAGGACAACCAATGAACACGAGCTATTTGGATTTTCAAAAGGCCATTCACAAGGTGCCTCACAGGAGTCTATAAGAGCCCATGGTGTTAGGGGCAACATACAGGCAGTGTGATGTTGCACACTTTGGTAGGAAGAACAGAGGTGTAGACTATTTTTTGAATGGGGAACGGCTTTGAAAATCTGAAGCAGGAAAGGACTTAGGAATGTGACTTCAGGATTCCCTTAAGGTTAACATGCAGGTTCAGCGGGCAGTTCAGAAAAGAAAAGCAATGTTCAAGAGGGCCAGAATACAAGAGGAGAGATGGACTGCTGAGGCTGTATAAGGCTCTAGTTAGACAGCATTTGGAATATTGTAAATAGTTTTGGGTTATTTCTAAGGAAGGATGTGCTGGCCTTGGAGACAGTCTAGAGGAAATTTATAAGAATGATTCTGGGGATGAAGGGCTTGTCATATGAGGAGTGGTTCAGGAATCTGGCTCTACTTGATGGAGTTTAGATGGATGAGGGGGATCTGATTGAAACATACAGAATACTGAAAAGTCTGAATAGAGCGGACATGGACAGGATGTTTCCACCAATAAGAGAGACTAGGCCCCAAGGCACAGGCTCAGACATTTCAGAACTGAGATGAGGAGGAATTTCTTCGGACAGAATGTGGTGAATCTGGGGAGCTCATTGCCATAGAAGGCAGTGGAGACTAAGTCATTGAGTACATTGAAGGCTGACATAGATAGGAGATAAGGCATAGAGCTTGATGAGCACAGCAGGCCAAGCAACATCAGAGGAACAGGAAAGCTGACATTTCAGGTCGAGACCCTTCTTCAGAAATGGGGGAGGGGAAGGGGATTCTGAAATAAATAGGAAGAGAGAAGGAGGCAATGAAAGAAGATGGATAGAGGAGAAAATAGGTGGAGAGGAGACAGACAGGTCAAAGAGGCAGGGATGGAGCCAGTAAAGGAGGATCCTGATTTGTAAAGGGATCAAAGGTTACAGGGAGAAGACAGAAGAATGGGGTTGAGAAACATACAGGCCATGATCAAATGGACCAGACTGAAAGTGCTGAATGGCCTTATTCTGCTCCTATGTCTTATGGCCTAACCCTCCTTATCTTTGTGATCTCCTTCAAATCTTACATATCTGTCTCTAACTTCCTCCAATCCATTGGTCATGCATTACCTCCATAACTTCCTCATCTCCTGCAAGCCTTCCCTATCTCTGCAACTCTTCCAGTTCTGACACCCCTTTCAATCTCTGTCATCTCCTGCAGCCATTATACCAGTATCTCTGTAACCTCCACTGACTGTGTAACTTACTCCAGCCTCTTGACCCCTCCTTAACTATGTAACATCCTCCAGCTGCTAGACTCATCCCGACCTCTGCAACCTCCTCCAGCCCCTATACCCCTCCTTTACTCTGTAATCTCCTCCAGCCCACACACATCTCCTTGACCCTCATATTGAGCTCACACACCCTTCCAAGATATTGACATTCTTGTAATTCTGGTCTCTTTCACATTTTTTTTTGCATCACTGCGATAACAGTGTTTCTCTTCACATATGCTGCCAGACGTACTGAGTTCCTCCAGAACTTTCTGTTTGTATTGCTGGAATTCCCTGCCTGATGACATTGTGGGTCTATCTACAGCGCATGGTCTTCAGCAGTTCAAGTAGGCAGCTGACCACCACCTTCTCAATTTGAACTAAGGATGGGAAGTAAGTGCTGACCAGCCAGTGACACACATCTCATGAGTGAAGTAGAGAAAACATTTCCAACACGATCAGCCCTAGCAGCATTCAGCATTAATCCCTAAACCCTGGAATTCTTTCCTCAACTTCTCCACCTCCCTCTCTCTTCTCCTTTCGACATTTCTTAAAAATTTCTTCCCAATCAATCTTTTGGTCGCCAGTCTTGATAATTATTTAGGTGACAATGGTGTCACATTAATGAGTCTCTGATATAATACCATGAGATATTTCAACACATGAAGGGTAGAATGTAAACACAACATGGTTGCAGTCTACAGCTGCTAATGGTCCCGTGATGATCACAGAACTGTCTGTTTCGGGAAGGACACTCTCTCCTAATGTAAAGGCGCTTCAAACCTCAGCTCCATTGAGTTTGGCAAGTTTTGCTCCACTTACAAGGCAAGTCGATGATTGGCTGGAACTCTTCCTGTCCTCTTGATGACCTGTCAATAATTGAAACAAAACTGATGGTTAGAAAGCACTGACATTTATGAGCTCATTATTATAGAGATAAGGCTTAGAGGCCATCTCACTTCCTTCAGCTAGAATGGCTGGCCCAGATTGCCTACTCCAATGTTCAATTTAACTTTAAATGTTTCTCAGACTTTCACCTCCCAGGATTCAATTCAGTGTCCAATCTATGGGCTGACACCATTTTGGCTGAACTATATCCTGACATCAGAACTAAATTTGTCATCAACTGCTGTTAACCTTTGACTCCATGCACTATTGTTATCTTTTCACAGGACGAGGGCATCGTTGGCGAGGCTAGCATTTATTGTCCATTCCCAATTGCCTAGAGGGCAGTTGAGAGTTATTGACATTTCTGTGGGCCTGGAGTCACATGTAGTCCAGGCCATCAGTTTGAAGTTACTTCCTGGATTTAGTTGTCCCATACTTTCTTGTGTCCTTCCATATAACTACCTCTGAATTCGCTCCGTTCAAGAATGAAGATCCCATGTCGCTCCATTTTCACCTTGGAACTCAACTTAAAGCTAAAAATCAGCCTTCTGGTATTAATATCGGTGCCTCTAAGAGAAAAACCAGAATTGGAGATGGTGTACAAGGGATATGGTCTGATTGCATTCACATTCCACCGTTCAACTTATACCGCTCATCAAGCTCGTGTTTCTACCACAATCAATTCCGTAAGAACTGGAACATCTGAACCATTGAGCTTACCAGCAGCCTAAGGCTTCCTTCAGCTTCACCCTTCATGATTTTATCAAAATGGCCATATTATTTATGGTGTGTTTGCCACCGCTTTATGGGCTAGTTTTCAGTGTATTGTTAAGCCATATCTTTGATTCTCTGATTGGAACCAGGCGGAGCTATTTGAACATTAGATCCTTGATTGGTGTTGCTAACCTGGGCCAATCAGGGAGCCCTGGCTGACAGATATAAACAGGGGATTCCGAATCTCCTCACTTTAGCGACTGACTCTGAGTTGGCTGGTCATAGCCAGTGTACTGTGCGTATGTAAATAAAGGGAGATTTGGAGACAGGATACTGGTCGCTGTGCAGTTGCTTCACTGCCCGTGCAAAGGTAGCTGAATTCAGGCAGGTGGAAAATTGTGCAATTGATTTTAGTGGCATCCATACGGAAGGATTCACAAGCGGATATGAATGCTTACGGATGATTTAGGTCTTTGGGGGTTACTCATAGAACAGATTGATGCTTTTTAATAAACAATTAATCATTTCAATGATGAAGCACGGTCATTCTGTCAGGGTGAGGGCTTCTGCCCGTTGTCCGCTGACATTTGTGAGAGGAGGAGTAGAGGGTTGTAACAAAAGGAACCTGGAGAATCTTACCCTGATGCACATGAGAGGCAAAACTGGGGAGGAGATGGCCTAATGGTATTATCTATGGACTGTTAATCCAGAGACCCAGATAGCATTCTGGAGACCTGGGTTTGAATCCCGCCATGGCAGATGGTGGAATTTGAATTTGATAAATATATCTGGGATTAAGAGTCGAATAAATGGCTGTGAATCCATTGTTGGTTGTTGGGAAAAATAACCATCTGGTTCACTAATGCCCTTTAGGGAAGAAAACTACCATCCTTACCTGGCCTGGGCCTACATGTGACTCCAGACCCACAGCAATGTGATTGACTCTGACTCTTAACTGCCCTCTGGGCAATTAGGGATGGGGCAATAAATGCTGCCTGGCCAGTGACTCACTCATCCCATGAATTAATTTTAAAAAATGTTAATCCAGGTTTTGCTTTAACCTCCATATCCTGGGCTATGTGAGGAACATGATTTAATCTATCTATTAGTAAGCTTTTACTCCTACATTGAAAGTGATGATGCCTGTCACCATTACACTTGAAGAAATAGGAGTGTGTAAAAATAGGTCAGTCGTCCAACATAGATCAAACTCTTCAAGAAATCTTGTCAGGTCGTAATTCAAAAGTTTTTATTTCTCCCAAAACAAAAGCAGATTTATATCTGGTAACTTCTCTTAGCTTTAAGTATTGAAGCAGATTTGATTAGCTGTTCATTTGCAGATAGACTGAATGGATAGTTCACTTTCCTAGCTCCTGCCAAAGTCAGGTAATGAATTACAATGATGTGTGAGAGAAAACAGAAAGTTTATGTTCCAACAGAGCCACTTGGGAAATAAGGAATTAAATCAGAAAATGCTGAAAATCACTCAGTGGGTTTGGCAACATCTGTGAGTGAAACATTCATGTTTCAGGTTTGATGGCCATCCACCAGAATGAGAAAATATTGAAGGTGAAGAGTTATAGAACATAGAACATAACCCTCCTTATCTTTGTAATCTCCTTCAAATCCTACATGCCTGTCTCTAGCACAGTACAGGCCCTTCGGCCCTCGATGTTCTGCCAACCTGTCATACCGATCTGAAGCCTATCTAACCTACACTATTCCATGTACGTCCATATGCTCATCCAATGACGACTTAAATGTACCTAAAGTTGGCGAATCTACAACCGTTGCAGGCAAAGCGTTCCATTCCCTTACTACTCTGAGTAAAGAAACTACCTCTGACATCTGTCCTATATCTTTCACCCTTCAATTTAAAGCTATGCCCCCCATGTTTGCCGTCGTCATCCTAGGAAAAAGGCCCTCCCTGTCCACCCTATCTATTAAGTTATTAAGCTAATGCAAAGCCAGAGACAAAGGAGGAAAAGAACGAAAGCAAAAGGGAATCGCCATTAAAGAGTAATGCAATGGTCTTCAAAATGTGGCCAGCAGATTATTGGTCATGCCACATCATGCCATGGTGCAGGACATTTAAGGGACACCAGAACCTTCACCCCACACTCATGTGACTTCTTGTATCTGTGCGAGTCTGTTCTAAACCAGAGCAATAACAATGTAGATTAATAACTAAGATTTACGTCAGTATTGATTTTATCTCTCGAATATAGATAAAAAAATTATTATTTTCCCGGAAGATGATTATTGTGATGATTTTTTAATTAGAATTTTAATCAGACAAACATGCTGCATGGCACTAATGCTGTGGAGTATTGTAGGTTAGATGGGCTTGAGATCGGTATGACAGGTCGGCACAACATCGAGGGCCGAAGGGCCTGTACTGTGCTGTTATGTTCTATGTAATCTATGTAATCTATAATTTTGTTTCCGGCATGAATGGATAATGCAATTACAATATTTAATACAAATGCACGTATTTATTACATTTAGTCACAGGAGATCAGTGAAATCGTTATTGTTTCCACAAATTTCCATCAACTGTGATAAGTCTTTTTGCAGTGCTAAGTGAATGGGGAACCATGGGATTATTTGGCCTGCACCGTGGGCTGCAGAGGGAGGTGTTTAAGCGCTACGGGAGTTAAGGAAGGAGTGACTGCATGGCAAAAGGAATCAAAAGTGGGATACAAAATGTTGGTACAGTTATCAAAACACCAGGTGGGTACAAAGGGGTTGTGAATGGCTACAAGAGATGAACAGAGGGTGAGGGAGAGTTACAAAATTTGGCCAAATGAAGCAAGCTCCTATAGTCTGGGAATGCAGCAGGAAAAGAAGGGTGCAGACCATTGGCTTGTGCAAAGCGGGCAGAACCTGAAAAGGTTTACTAAAATCACAAGAAAAGCTCTAGCTAAGGTAACAAAGTGCGGGGCTGGATGAACACAGTAGGCCAAGCAGCATCTAAGGAGCACAAAAGCTGACGTTTCGGGCCTAGTCCCTTTTCTGATGAAAGGTCTAGGCCCGAAACGTCAGGTTTTGTGCTCCTAAGATGCTGCTGGGCCTGCTGTGTTCTTCCAGCTCCACACTTTTTGTAATCTTGGATTCTCCAGCATCTGCAGTTTCCATCATCTCTGATCACAAAAGCTCTAGCTGTTAGGCTCCTGGGAGGGGTTAGCCAACTGCTGAGTTGCTGTTCCTAGTATTTACAGCACGTAACTGAGGTAGTAATGTGTACTTACTCTTAGGTTGAACCCATTCTCTCATAAGAGACAATCTTAGATCTAATATAAGTATATATTAAGTAATATAGAATAAACATATTTAAGGTTCAATTTTTTTGAACAGATCTTCATCTAGGATGTCCGCACATGGAATTAGTAGTTCAGATTAATGTCAGACAGAAGAACAGTTGGCAGCAAATCTACCCAAGGTATCAAAGATCAGATCTGACAAGAAGTGCTCACTACGTAACAATAGGGAAACACCCCTACGCCCCACCCAAACCCTGGACTCTGCCTAAACATCAGGCCATAACTTTACACTCTCAATGTTGTTGGTGCAGCTGTCTGGCAGAAGGTGAAACAGAGAAATTAAGCAACTATTTTTCTGTAACATGGCCACACTGGTTTGTATTTCCAAACCACTGTGCAGCCATGTCAATCTTTGCAAAAATAGATTTCATCCTGAATTTGCAGTTCATGATTGAGTCATATGCAAGCTGAATCCATTCTTCACATTGGACATTTTACAACGACACTCACCGAGATCTAAATGGATAAAGGCTCCGGGAAGTGATATTAACAAAAAATGAATCCAACAATTGAAGGTAGAAATCTAAAGCTGCTGCTGAGGAGTGCTGCCTGATCAGAGCTGGCCAGTGAAAGGTCAGCTCTGTGGGAACTGTTATTTACAGTTTTCTGGCTGTTTAACATTTAGAGTTGGTATGTGGTGACTCACACACACAATAAGAAGCAGAATGCAAGTTTCATCAGCCAATGATGAGTCCTCTCTCAGAAAGATATTTACTTAGAATGCATAGCACAACTGCTCTCAGTCTGAACCACTTAATGTTGTAGTATCTTCTAGATTCTTAATATCTGCCTCAATCAATGCCTGTACATACCTGCAAACTAACTTTTTGTGATGCATGTACAATACACCCAAATCTCAATGCAATTTGGTCATGGTGACCAAGTTTCCCAAACGAAACTAGTCCCATTTGCCTGCATTTTGTCCCATATCCTTCCAAACATTTCCTGTTCATGCAACTGTGCAAATGTCTTTTAAATGTTACAACTGGAAATGCATCTACCATTTCCTCTGGCAGTTCTTTACACACACTCACTCACACACTCTCACATACACACACACACACACGCACACACTCATTCACACACTCACACTCATTCACACACACACTCGTATACACACACACACACACACACACACGCGTACACACATACACACCTATACATGTGTGTATATACACACACACAGGCGTTTACACACACACACGCGCGTACACACCAATACACATATATACACACACACATACACGTATACATACACACACATACGCACAGACACGACACCCTCTGTTTGAAAAAGTTGTCTCTCAAGATCCCTTTTAAAACTGCCTCCTCTCACCTTAAATATATGCCCCCGGTCTTGAACTCCCCCACGCTGCGGGAAAGATCTTTGCAATTCACTTTATCAGCGCCTGTCATGATTTTATAAACCTCCTACAAGGTCACCCCTCAACCTCTTATGACCCAGTCTGTGCTGTAGATTTCTACAACTCTACGACCATCATCGCCTCCAAGTCCCCTTCCAAACTACACATCATTCTGCTTATTTGGAACTCTATCGCTGTTCCCTCGCTGTTGCTGGGTCAACATCCTGGATCTCCCTTCATAAAACACCAATGTTGGTGCTCCTACACCTCAAGGACAGCAACAGTTCAAGAGGGGAGCTCATCATTACTTTCTCCACAACACTAAGCACGCCGGCAATGCCTACATCCTGTGCATGAATAAGCCAAAACTGAACCAGGAGAATGATCTCTGCATCATGCGTACCTTGCTCGGGTATTTTTATCTTGTCCAGGATCACTTGTTGATTTTCCAGGCAGGACACAGTGGCATCCAGTTTTAAAGGCTGGGATTCCCCGCTCTGTTTAGACACAGATTAAAGGAAGTAATTCATTTCGGCCATTCTACAGCCTTCCGGTAAAAGCTTTTCTATCAGAGTGTGCGGCCAAACTGTTTTCAGGAACCTGGAATAACCTCAGAGTCTGAGTAAGAGCATTTTGACACTTTAATAGTTTGTTCAAGAGCTGGACCTGGAACAGATCAGGAACTGACTCTTACAGAAGGTAAGGTTATCAACACGTGAGTGATTGACAGCACTAATTTTGATTGTCTGGCTATTGGAGTGGGGTGTTTGGAAACAAATGTCCTATTTCCTACCCCCACCCTGAAATAGACCTTTGGGTTTTAACCTGATCATCACCTTTTCCAGGGGATCACGTGGTTACCCATATGGATAGAAAACATGTGTTCATGACATAACCATGCAGCAAGGTCAGAATAACCCAGACAAACTCGGGATCTGAGCAATGGCCAATGGCAGAACTTGTCAAGTTTCAGTGGCAAAGGGGGAAAAAAATCTAGAATTTCAAAAGGCAACATTGTTTATCGCAGAGGACTCTTAAATTCAAGGCTCACTCAGGAAAACGGCAATGCAATCTCGGTAGATGTTTGAGTGCAAGTTACTTTTAACTCACATGTACAGATCTCCAGGAGGCAAGTGGGATTTGAACTTGCTCTTCTAGCCCAGAGATCGGGGCCAGCAATGGTGGCCTATCCCTAACTGATCTTGAACTCAACAGCTTGCTGAGACCCTTCCAGATGGCAGTGTAGAACTAACCATATCACTATGATTCTATAGGCTAGGTTAGACCAGATAAGGACAGCAGATTTCCTTTTTCCTGAAAGGACAACAATGAGCCACGTGGGTTTTTAGATGACAGTTTTGCTTTCAGTTTTGGATTCATCTGTTAATTGAATTTAATTGTTACCAGATGCTGAGGTACAATTTGAAGTCATATCCCTCATCTATTAATGCAGGCCCCTGGTTTACTCATCCTGTGTCATTACCGCTATTCCACCATCCCTCCCAGCTTTATTTGCCCTCTCAATTGGAAATAAGTGATCACCAGTCAAAGCCAAATTGACCTTAACTAGTATTTATCTCTCAATCATCATCTAAAGTCAACTATCTGATCTTCATTTAATTAATGTTCATGGGATCATAGACCTTTCAACTTGGCTGTCAAGTATCCTACATTACAATGGTCATTACTCTTCAAGACAAATACTTTCGGATATCTGGCAGATCTGCGAAAGGTGCTTTAAAAATGCAAATTCTTTTATTTCTACATGTTAATACCTACAATTTTAGCCTCCACCTCATTGGTACATAAGTTATATTTGATCAGAAATGGATGCAAAGCCTCGGACACGGTTTTGGTGGGTCTAGCGGTCACCCAAAGTTTTCGATTGACTGGAACAAGCTCCAACCTGAAAGGGAATCAAAGTGAGAGAGTACAGATGAGTGAGAGTCAACGCACTACAAATACTCATTTGACATCACTGTTTCATGTTATAGATAACACAGAATGGAGCTGAAGGAACACAGCAGATCAGGCAGCATCAGAGCAGCAGTTTGGAATACAACCTGGACAGCTTTAACCTCCGTAATTGGTTGGCCCTCAAAGGGAATACACGTTGGGGAAGAGGCATTAATGATCCTCTCTCAAGCCAAGTTGCAGGTAACTTGCAGCTCAGCTGGTAGTATCTGTGCTTCTCAGTCGATGGATCGTGAGTTCAAATCCAGCTCCAGTAAGTACATTAATCTAGACTGACATTCTAATGCTGTTAAGGGAGCACTGAGTGCTGGAGGCAGCTTCTCCCCTATCAGACAGGAAAATGAAGTGAGGAGGCAGCTATGCTGTCAGGAGGATATGAGGGGAGAGCCCCATTACTCAATGATAGAATAGCAAGGCAATGCCTAATGTCGTGACCAATGTTATCTTTCAAATAGAGTGAATAGTTCAGGATCCAATGCTTCAGATTCTGTAAAGGCGATCACGTGATAATTATCCTGATTCTCTCCACTTAGGTTGATATCCTAACCGGAACAAAAATTCACCTGTAATTCTACAAGTTTCAAAACTTGCAAGCGGTCAATATATATTTTCATTCATTCTATTCACTACTTCAGTCAACCTTCAAAAACCTCAGACAACAAAATGTGAGGCTGGATGAACACAGCAGGCCCAGCAGCATCTCAGGAGCACAAAAGCTGACGTTTCGGGCCTAGACCCTTCATCAGAGGTTCATCACTTCAAAAACCTCAATCAGGTTTGTCATTATCAAATCTATTCTGATTAGCTGAAGATTTATAAGATGTTCTGTCACTGTATCCTTCATTTAGTTATTTTCCAACACGAGGCACTCAACAAACTGGTTTCCTGTTCATACCTTTCCTTAATAGTGGATGGCATGAGTTGAAAATTGCATTGTGCATTTCGTCTGCTAAAGGTTATCATTCAAGTGTACCAGTGAAAGTCTTGAGGGGAAGGATGAAGAAGTCATCGTTTTACCACATGTAACTCTGACTCTAGGTGCATCTTGCTGAACATTATTGCTTTGTCCTGAGTTGCTCACGGCAAAATGACATACCTACTATTTTTTTAATCCTAGGAAATGCTTTGTGAGTCAAAAAAAAACTTTGGATGGGATAAGACAAGAGCAAATGGCAGATTGCTGGAGGCTGAGGTTGCTCCTATGTTCAGGTTACAGAAAAAAAGTGCTGATGACAGTGCACTCCAGAACTGCATTGTAAAAAGCCTGGGTTCACTCCTATCATTGGAGTGCGATGGAACCTGACAGCAACTCAGCAAAGGGCTTTCCACACATGTTGGAGCCTGTCCTTTCCAGAATGGTGCTGCATCAAGATACTTGTGGGCCTACCTGTAGTGTGGATTTTGCTCACCTGACTGTGATGGGAGGGCTGCAGCTTCCATCTCAGTAAAAAGCAGCTTCCTTGGAATGGCAAGCTGGAAGTCCAGACTGCTGTCATCAGGGCTATAGCTTATAGGGTTTTAAAGGGCTTGTTAAAGGCCATGGCAGCAAGCCTTTGAGGTATTGGCCTGGGAGACTCCCATGGTCCTGTGGAGCACCAACAGGTTGGCCTGTCTCAGGGTGTCAGTTTTATAGATAATGGAGTCCCTGCAGTGTATAAAGAGGCCATTCAGCCCATCAAGTCTGCACCGACAGCCCAAAAAACATACCAGCCAGACCCTACCCCACAGCCCATCACTGTGACCCCTCATTTACCATGGCTTACCCACCTGACCTGCATACCCTGGGACAGTTTACTAGGGCCAGTACACATATTTGGACATCTTTGGACTGTGGAACTGGAACACCTGGACAGTACCCACACGGACACGGGGAGAATTACCCAAGGCTGGGATTGAACCCAGGTTCTTTGCACTGTGAGGCAGCAGTGCTAACTGCTGAGCCACTGTGCTATCCCCCATCTGCTATATGGCCATGCATTTGTATGCGTCAGCCCAGATTACTGCAGCCTATGCCAAGGTGGTACTGTCTGATGCCCAGGACAGGTCCAGTACTAGATCCTCAGCCATCTCCTCCACTGAAAGTCAGGCACACAGCAACAACTAAGTTAACACCTCACACAAACACAATGACATGTCACACAGGCACAGAGAATGCAAGCACCAAGAGAATACAGGAAACTTTTCAGGTTAATTTTGTATGCCATATGTCATGATTCCATTCATAAATTTGGATTGGAATAGTTAATTTGCGTTGCTTCTTTTTGTTAAGCATTATGGTGAAGATAACAGTACAACGCTTAGTGACTGAGGAAAGTTGAGGAATGTGGAACTGTTGGGATCTGAGAATTCAGATTGAGGTTATTGGGATCTCACTTCAAATAAAGCCCAGTTAGAATAGGTTGCAGCTTCTTTGCCCCATCCAATTTCTCCTCTTCACCCTCCTTTGAGAAGCAAGCTCTGCATAGAATCCCAAAAACCCTACAGCGTGGAAACAGGCCATTTCGTCACGACAATTCTCATATGAGCATCGAACCCAGGCTCAGTCAGCACTCCCCCCTCCCTGCACTTCCTATGGCTAATCCAACCAAACCCACACATCCCTGAACACTACAGGCAATTTCGCCTGGCCAATGCACCAAACCTGCACATCTTTGGACTGCAGGAAGAAACCGGAGCACCCAGAGGAAACCTACACAGACACAGGGAGAACGTGCAAGCTTCACACAGACAGTCACCTGAGGCTGGAATTGGACTCAGGTCCCTGGTGCTGTGGGGCAGCAGTGCTAACCACTGAGCTACCATGCTGTCTTAAGTTATAGTTCAATCATAGGCAGCCAGCAGAATTTAATCAGGAAAAGCTGAAGGAGGAGACAATCACTTCGGTGGAGCTTCTGTAAATGCTCAGTGACAGATGAAGACTACACAATGCCACACAGCACAAGCTGAGGATGTCCCTCACCCCCTCCCAGTGCCAAGGAGTGGTGGGCAGACCAAAGTCAATTTGATGTGGGCACCAACATGAGATATGTTTAATGGTGGTGGGGAAGATAGTTAGTTCAGCGGGTTAAGTTTGAATAAAGTTTGCGGTGGTATTGGTGATAATGGGAAATGCATATGCTGGAGAATCCAAGACAAGAAAGTGTGGAGCTGGATGAACGTCTCAGGAGCACAAAAGCTGACGTTTCGGGCCTAGACCCTTCATCAGAGAGGGGGATGGGGAGAGGGTTCTGGAATAAATAGGGAGAGAGGGGGAGGCGGACCGAAGATGGAGAGAAAAAGAAGATAGGTGGAGAGGAGAGTATAGGTGGGGAGGTAAGGAGGGGATAGGTCAGTCCAGGGAAGACGGACAGGTCAAGGAGGTGGGATGAGGTTAGTAGGTAGGAAATGGATGTGCGGCTTGGGGTGGGAGGAAGGGATGGGTGAGAGGAAGAACAGGTTAGGGAAGCAGAGACAGGCTGGGATGGTTTTGGGATGCAGTGGGCGGAGGGGAATAGCTGGGCTGGTTGTGTGGTGCAGAGGGGGGAGGGGACGAACTGGGCTGGTTTTGGGATGCGGTGGGGGAAGGGGAGATTTTGAAACTGGTGAAGTCCACATTGATACCATATGGCTGCAGGGTTCCCAAGCGGAATATGAGTTGCTGTTCCTGCAACCTTCAGGTGGCATCATTGTGGCACTGCAGGAGGCCCATGATTGACATGTCATCTAAAGAATGGGAGGGGGAGTTGAAATGGTTCGCGACTGGGAGGTGCAGTTCTTTATTGCGACCCAAGCGGAGGTGTTCTGCAAAGCGGTCCCCAAGCCTCCGCTTGGTTTCCCCAATGTAGAGGAAGCCACACCGGGTACAATGGATGCAGTATACCACATTGGCAGATGTGCAGGTGAACCTCTGCTTAATATGGAAAGCCATCGTGGGGCCTGGGATAGGGGTGAGGGAGGAGGTGTGGGGGCAAGTGTAGCATTTCCTGTGGTTGCAGGGGAAGGTGCCGGGTGTGGTGGGGTTGGAGGGCAGTGTGGAGCGAACAAGGGAGTCACGGAAAGAGTGGTCTCTCCGGAAAGCAGACAAGGGTGGGGATGGAAAAATGTCTTGGTTGGTGGGGTCGGATTGTAGATGGCGGAAGTGTCAGAGGATGATGTGTTGTATCCGGAGGTTGGTGGGGCAGTGTGTGAGAACAAGGGGGATCCTCTTTGGGCGGTTGTGGCGGGGGCAGGGTGTGAGGGATGTGTTGCGGGAAATGCGGGAGACGCGGTCAAGGGCGTTTTCGACCACCGTCGGGGGAAAGTTGCGGTCATTGAAGAACTTGGACATCTGGGATGTGCAGGAGTGGAATGCCTCATTGTGGGAGCAGATGCGGTGGAGGCGGAGGAATTGGGAATAGGGGATGGAATTTTTGCAGGAGGGTGGGTGGGAGGAGGTGTATTCTAGGTAGTTGTGGGAGTTGGTGGGCTTGAAATGGACAATCAAGCCCACCGACTCCCACAGCTACCTAGAATACACCTCCTCCCACCCACCATCCTGCAAAAATTCCATCCCTATTCCCAATTCCTCCGCTTCCACCGCATCTGCTCCCACGATGAGGCATTCCACTCCCGCACATTCCAGATGTCCAAGTTCTTCAAGGACTGCAACTTTCCCCCCAAGGTGGTCGAGAACGCCCTTGACCGTGTCTCCCGCATTTCTTGTAGCACATCCCTCACACCCCGCCCCCGCCACAACCGCCCAAAGAGGATCCTCCTCATTCTCACACACTGCCCCACCAACCTCCGGATACAACGCATCATCCTCCGACACTTCCGCCATCTACAATCCGACCCCACCAACCAAGGCATTTTTCCATCCCCACCCTTGTCTGCTTTCCGGAGAGACCACTCTCTCCGTGACTCCCTTGTTCGCTCCACACTGCCCTCCAACCCCACCACACCCGGCACCTTCCCCTGCAACCGCAGGAAATGCTACACTTGCCCCCACACCTCCTCCCTCACCCCATCCCAGGCCCCAAGATGACTTTCCATATTAAGCAGAGTTCACCTGCACATCTGCCAATGTGGTATAATGTATCCATTTGTACCCGGTGTGGCTTCCTCTACATTGGGGAAACCAAGCGGAGGCTTGGGGATCGCTTTGCAGAACACCTCCGCTCGGTTCGCAATAAACAACTACACCTCCCAGTCGCGAACCATTTCAACTCCCCCTCCCATTCTTTAGATGACATGTCCATCATGGGCCTCCTTCTGTGCCACAATGATGCTACCTGAAGGTTGCGGGAACAGCAACTCATATTCCGCTTGGGAACCCTGCAGCCCAATGGTATCAATGTGGACTTCACCAGCTTCAAAACCTCCCCTTCCCCCACCGCATCCCAAAACCAGCCCAGTTTGCCCCCTCCCCCCACTGCACCACACAACCAGCCCAGCTCTTCCCCTCAACCCACTGCAACCCAAAACCAGCCCAGCCTGTCTCTGCCTTCCTAACCTGTTCTTCCTCTTACCCATCCCTTCCTCCCACCCCAAGCCGCACCTCCATTTCCTACCTTCTAACCTCATCCCACCTCCTTGACCTGTCCGTTCTCCCTGGACTGACCTATCCCCTCCCTACCTCCCCACCTATACTCTCCTCTCCACCTATCTTCTTTCCTCTCCATCTTCGGTCTGCCTCCCCCTCTCTCCCTATTTATTCCAGAACCCTCACCCCATCCCCCTCTCTGGTGAGGAGTCTAGGCCGAAACGTCAGCTTTTGTGCTTCTGAGGTGCTGCTTGGCCTGCTGTGTTAATCCAGCTTCACACTTTATTATCTTGCGGCGGTATTCCCCTGGTGTTCTCATTTATGAAGAAGGGTCTAGACCCGAAACATTAGCTTTCCTGCTCCTCTGATGCTGCCTGGCCTGCTGTGTTTATCCAGCTCTGCACCTTTGTTATCTCAGATTCTCCAGCATCTGCAGCTCCTACTATTTCTGGGTGGTATTGTACTGTTATTTGATTTACACTGCACAAAATGCAGTTCAAATGATGTTCTTGGCTCTGGCAAACTAACTAGAGCGGCCTTCTGGGCTCAAAATTTCCCAATGCATGGTGATTATTTTTAGATTATCTATGCTTTGTGAATTGCCCTACGCCCTGGAATATTGCCAGACCACTCTCTGTTAGATCCTGTGGCTGTGATTTTGCTACTTTGAGGTTTCCAAAATGTTGACAAGTGATGCGAAAACTCAGAAGAGGCACCTTTTCAGTGTATTAAGATAGCATTGGTGGGTTACTCTGCTCAACTCTTGATCAGCCCTATGATCAAGATGGTACACTGGCTCAAAATCTGCCTGCCCTGCATATTTTGTGTGGAAGTTAGGTGTGTGCACACTCACACTTAATTTTCAGCGTGCATTAAAATTGTAAATACATGAGCCACATTTATAGAACCTTAAAGATATAGGTAGCATCCAAAACTCAAACTCAGGAATTACTAAACAGAACTTGATCTCCAAAAATCTCTCCAGACTTTTCACTGGCTGGATCACAGAAAGCCTATCAGCACCGTTTGATATTAGTCAACTAACAATGTGGCACTTACTCAAACAGGATTTTCTTTTCCACTCGAAGCTCCCGGTCACACAGGATCATACTATCCTGATCCAGAGCAAGGGGCTTCTGAAATACCAAGTAAAATCAGGCAATAAATAACATGTTGTTGTGTTGTATGCTACAGCAATTAACACATGCTCAGCACGGGGAGATATTATCGTACTAACTTCAGCAGCAGGGAGGGCAATGTAGCAAAATGATCAGATCTGGTATCATGGGAAATTTCACAAGTTGGAGTGGCCTATATTTGGGGCTCCCTCGCTTTCTCAGTTAGTTTCATAGAGTGCTGATCAGCAGGGAGCACAAAGCGAAAATGTACATGGATAAAACTCTTTGTTACGTTGACCTGTGGCGAGTCAGCCTAATCTTACTATTGGAAAAAGAATTCCACCATCTACTGTGGCAGGATTTGAACGTGTGTCCCAAGAACATTAGCAGAGCTTCCTGGGTGAATAGCCTAGCGCTCATTCCGCTAGGCCATCAACTCCCCACCAACGCTGCTCTTGGTTGAGTTAAACTGCCTCAAAAGAGGCAGGGGTTAGTCATGTGACAATGTTCGCTGGTTTATCCAGGCTAGGAATGATGGGAGAGGGCTAATTGCTGGAGTTTTCAGACCTATTGCTATCCAATGGATTGACTGTAGTAGAGAATAGAAAACAGGGTGGGAACAAGTCGCAGTCAGCTATACTTATTCATATTCATTGTTTTGCAGATAGAAGGGTCAAGACCAGCTGTTGAGTCGTAAACTCGGGATCCTTAAACCGATTAATTTGGACACAGATTTATTTCCACATCATTTACAGCACCAGTGGGTGTAATCAAGCCCCAGAAAATTCATTTTAAGCTTCTTTTGTCCTGTTTAAATTTTGCTGACCCAGTCATCTGGAAGAGTAATCTTTGTTAGGCATTAATGAGTGAGTCTTTACTCAGAACACTGAGCAGTGGTAGGATGGCAACAGAGATTCTGAACAGATCAGAAGCAACAACAACCATTACTTATTTAACATCACTAACATTATAAAACCTCCTTAGGTGCTGCACAAGTGTATTATAAATCAGGGAATGGTTCCAAGGCAGTATTAAGTCAGATGGTGAAATGGGTGATCAGAAAGGTGTGTTTTAAGGAGTGTTTTAAAAGAGGGAAGTGAGATGGAGAGGCAGCAGTTTTTGGAAGCCATTTAGGCCAAAATGTTGGAAGGGATTACCTGATGAAGGTATTCTAACGGGGAAAAAATGCTTGACAGGAAAGAATCAGGAACCAAAGATATTATGAAGTGTCCAATATCTGAATGTGCCCCTCTCCTGGTACTCCACAACAGAATGATGCAAAGGTCTAAGGAAACCTTAATCTTGGGCCTTGAACCTTATCCCCACCAGGCTGGTGTATCAAGTGGAGCCACAGAGGGAAGAAAGAAGCTAAGTTAGTCATTTCTAGCACCCTTGCTTTCAGGTCAGTGATCGGAGGTTGAAATGACCAAGACGCTAGGGAAGGAGCATGAGGGGGTGTGAGAATTCGGGGACCTCAGATCGGAAGGCAAAGGGATACTAGAAGTAGCACAAATGGAGTCAAAAATAGAAATTGCTGGAAAAGCTCAGCCAGTCTAGCAGCATTTGTGGAGAAAAATCAGTTGACATTTCAGGTCGAGTCACCCCTTTCTCAGAACTCAGAACAGATGGACAAATGGTTTTCATAGCTGTACTGAGTAGAAGAATGTTTTATTCTTGAACAGAACTTGAGGGGTTTTAAAATCTTTGAATTGGCTTCACAATAATATTTATATAAGTGAGATTCTCCAACTGCAAACCCCCAATAACACCCCTGCACCACCCCCCTCCCCCGGACACCTAAAACCTCTCTGGATCCTAGACATTTTGCTTCTCAAAGGCTGTGAATGCTGATAGGAGTTAATTGAAACTTTGAAAACTGAGCCTGAGAGATTTTTGCCTCACAGTACAGATCATGATAGTACAGCTTTGAGTGACTGAAAGACCTTGGGTTGTTTGCATTGTTAGATTTCTCTGTGATACACACCTACATAATGAATGAAACTCTTTTGTGAAGTTTAGGACCAAGAACAGACAGCAATGGATTAAAGTCTTATGAAACTTAGTTTAACAAAACAAAAGTGCTTTGTGGCGATTAAGCGCTCTTGACTTCACTAAGACACTTCTGAAAAAAACGTTAAAACTGCTTTTACTTCCTACAGTACTGCAAATGGTGTTTGTAACTTCCCCTTCCCTAATGTCTGTTAGCATTCACTTCAATATGAAGTGAAAACATTGTGTTAAACCAAAACAAAACTCAAATCAGAATAATACCTGGAATTATGTGGAATTTACCACGTAAAAACTAACCACTAAACCCAAATGCTTTGTACTGTCTTTTTCATGTTTCACATAAGCCACCTCCAATTTATCCTATCTAATCTGATCAGCATATCCTTCAAATCATTTCTCTCTCATATATTTACCTAATTTACCTTTAATACATCTTTGATATTCACCTCAAATGCTGTGTAGAAGGATGGGTTCTGCATTCTGACTACTCGGTGTAGAGAGGGTTAGGGTTAGTGCTACGACTTCTGACTGAAATATATGTGAGAAGTTGGTGACTGAATGCAAAAAATAATTTGGGGCCAGATTTTCTGAGGAGTGACAATCTTAGGTAAATGGCGACCACAGTCCCCATTAACAACTGCTCACCCTCCCAGCCTGATCGTTAGCAACTCCTTTATCTGTCCAACTGTCTTTCTCTCTCTTTGGGTTCTAGCCTATCATTTACTCCCTGCCCCAACCACCTCCCTATTTTCTGCATATAAACAGACGTTTTTCCAGCCACCATCAGTTTCTGAGGAAGTGTCACCGGACCCGAAACGTTAACTCTGTTTTCTCCTCCACCAATGCAGCCAGACCTGCTGAGCTTTTCCAGAAACTTTGTTTTTGTTAGGTAAATGGCCCTTCCGTTCTGCAAGAAAAAGGGGCTCCTCACCTTAGAGAGGAAATTCTGCTCAGAGCTCCCTGAGAAACACAGAGCCTTAGGTTCTGACAGCTCTCTCATAGCATGTGACAGTCAGAGGTGGGGGCAAATAACTTTCTCTTTTCGCAGCCGGTAGCTGTCATACTCTAAAAGTTAAAGGTACTTATAGCTGCAGTAGCAACTGCTGATGTTAGGGTGCTGAGAGGCTAGGTGCTAGAATGTGTAGGGGGTAGACTTCCTGTTGAGTATATTGTCAGCTAAGGGGGATTGGGTCAGGTCCAGCAGCCTGAGGCCATCAGTAAATTGTGAGATGCTAAACACCAACGTACCTTGTCACTTCCAGCCAGGTAGGTACTAGTGGCTGCCAGAGGAATTCCGTGCCTTTCACAAACTCCAGACAGCAAGTCCCGGATAGTCAAGCCAGGTCGAACCATTACTAAAGAGGCAGTTTTGTCAGGCAGGTAAATGCAGCAGTATTTAACTTTCTTCTCATTTTCTATCTCCGGGCTTGGTTTTTCATACTGTAACCAAGAGCAACATTTGTGTTAAACAACATCACGGTGAACCACAGTTTGAAAACCCTTCAACGCAACGTCAGAGATCATAACTGTTTTCAGGGTCCCTTCCCCTCTAAAAGCCTTTATCCTCGGATGGTGATGGCTAACACGAGGGGGCATAGCTTTAAATTGAGGGGTGATAGATATAGGATAGATGTCAGATGTAGGTTCTTTACTCAGAGAGTAAAAAAGGCGTGGGCTGAAGGGCCCGTACTGAGCTGTAATGTTCTATGTTCTAAAACCTCCTTTAGCTCTACGAACCTCTAACACAGAATCTTCTGCAGCATCGACTGTCTTCACTCCACCAGTTGTAGTACTGCTCCTCAACCTCTTGTCTGCACAATTGAATCAGATGCAGTTCCTGAATTAAGATCTATATGATTGAAGGTAAGAAACAGGAAGGCAGTGGTGCCCTTGTTGAGTATTCATTGCAGACCTCCGTATATGGAAAGAAAATAGAAGAAGATATTTGTAGGCAGATTATGGGAATCTGTAAGGAAAGTAGGGTTGTGATAGTTGCCACTTCAAAGACCCTAGGGTACAGCATGAAAGGGGAGATATTTCTACAATGTGTGCAGCAGAACATTCTGGAGTAGTACATTTCCAGTCCTACCAGGGAGGAAGCTCTGCTGCATCTGGTCCGAGGAAGTAAGTTGTGCCAATTGGAGAACATTAGAGTGGGGGAGCATTTGGAAAATAATGATCATAGCATTGCATTTGAGAAATAATGAGCATAACATAATAAGAAATAATATTCAGGTGGAATAGGATTTTTTAAAAAATCAATCAATGTTTATGATCCCAAACTAGAAAAGTACAGAATGTAGGTGTTTAAAAGCTGACTTGAAGTACTTTGATTAGAAATGCATTTTGGTATATCAAACAATGGATGAAAAATGGGAGAATTTCAAAAGAGAAATGAATATGGTGCATGCTAGGTACACACCCATGAGAAATAAATACAGGTATACTAAGCTAGAGTCCCCGGATGACTAAGCATATTGATGAGAAAATAAGGAAGAAAAAGGAGGCATATGAAGCATACGCAAATAATGATCGTAACAGAAATCAGGGAAAGTTTCTCAAAAGCAGGTGAGAGCCCAAGGATGGTGTAAGAAAGACTAAGAAGAAGCAAGAAGAAAGGATGGCAAAACAAATACTAAAATGTTCTTCAAACATATTGTCAGTAAATAATTAGTGAAGGACAGAGTGGGGTCCATTAGAAACAAGCAGGGTAAGCTGCTCATTGAAGCAAAAGGTCGGTCAGATACTAAATGAATACTTTGCTACTGTATTTGACAGATTAGAAAATGGTGGCAATGATATAGTTGATGTGGGTGTCGCACAACTGAACAGGACAGTAATATATAAAGAAGAGGTGCTAAAAAGGCTAGAGAAGTCACCAGACCCAGATGGAATGCATGAAAGATTGCTGAGCAATGTGGCGGAACAATCTGCAAAACCATTGTCAGAAATTTTCCAGAAGAAATCCTGGGGGACTGGAGGACTGCAAATGTGACACTGTTGATTGAGAAGGGGGAAAGGATAACCCAGGAAAATTCAGGCCTATCAGCTTCGCATCAATAGTGGGAAAACTGATGGAAGACATAATACAGGAGAATACTCTGGGAGAAAAATACATGCATACTTGATGGTCTGCATGGATTAGTCAAGGGCAGGTGATGTCTGACAAATATAATTGAATTCTCTGACCAGGTGACACAGGCAATAGATGAGCGTATGCTGTCAATGTTGTACATTTGAACATTTAGAATGCCCTTGACACTGTGCTGCCTGGCAGGTTAGTTAGCAAATTAGAAATGTTCGGGATTGATCGGTCCTTTGCAGCATTAATTAGGGTTTGGCTAAAAGGTAGGAAATTGTGGGTAGGTGTAAGGGGGTATTTCCCAGATCGGAGATAAATTGGAAATGGTGCTCCCAGGGATCAGGCTTGGGACTCTGGCTTTTTCTGATTTGTGTGAACGATTTTGTGATGGGTGTTGAAGGCAAAATCTCTAGATTTGCGGACGATATGAAGCTCGAGAGAATAGGGAATTGTGAGCATGACACAGGGAAATTCAGAGGAGCATTGACACATTGGTCCAATGGGCAGATGCCTGGCAGATGAATTTCAATACAGAGAAATGTGAGGCAATGCATTTTGTTAGAAGAAACATGGAGAGACAATATGGGGTCAATGATACAACTTTGAGCGGACTAAAGGAGCAGAGGGACCTTGGTGTTCACAGGCATATTTCTCCGAAGGTGGCCAGGTAGGTAGAAAATTTTGTTGAGAAGGCTTGCAGGATCATTGAGAATAAATTTGATAGGATAAAGAAGGATGCTCTGTTTCTGTAGTTGGCATGTCAGTAACCACGGGTCACAATTTCAAGACTGTCAGCAAGAGAGCTAGGAGTCAGGTGAGAAGAAACTGTTTCACTCAGAAAGCATTTGGAATGAGTTGCCTTGGAGAGTGACTGAGGTGGACTCCGCAGGAGGCTTCAAAAGAGAGTTAGATATTTATTTGAAAATGATGATTTCAGAGGGCTATGGAGAAAAGGCTGGACAATGGGACTAGCTGGGTAGCTCTTTCAGGAACTGGTACAGATAATATGTGTTGAATGGCCTACTTCTGTACTGCAAACTGCTATGATTCAATTACATTGCATGTCCCAAAGACAGATCTACCTCCACCAGGAAGGTAAGCTTGCTGATTAATTGCCAACACTGTCAGCAGAGGACTGAAGATTGAGGTACTAAATGTGTGAATCAGTGGTGGGCATGTTTAGAAGCATTACCAAAAAGATCTAACTGACTCTTAATTAGCCGCAGAAAGTAGTCAGGGAGCTGACCCCCAGTGGAGGGAGCAACAGGCTTCAAAAGCCTCTCTCAAGTGCCAGATGGTAAGAACTGCCAATGCTGGAGTCTGAGATAACACAGTGTGGAGCTGGATGAACACAGAAGGCCAGGCAGCATCAGAGGAGCAGGAAAGCAGACGTTTCAGGTCAGGACCCTTCTTTGTGAATGCATTTTCCTCATCTTTGTGACTAGAGAATGGATGTATGCCACTGAATAATGCGTCAGCGGCAGATGCTGGCTTCTCTGCATCCCTAATCATTCATATTGATAGGTTTTATGATTGTTTGACTATTTTTGAATACAGTTTCAAAATAAGGGTTCCCTCCTTTAAGACGGTGGTGAGCAGGGAAACCCTCATTCAGAGGGTGATTAGACCTTTGAATACACCAACCCAGACAGGAGCGGAGGGTGGGCTCGCTGTACATCTTGAGAACGGAGTTAGACAGATTTATAGGGACCGGCAGAAGTGAAAAGTTGTGACTGTCACAAGATTGGAGCTTTTTTTTATTTGTTGGTGGAACATGGGCATTGTTGGCTACACCCATTGAGGGTGATGCTGGCATACTGATGTTGCTTCTACACAGGAGCCTTTGTGAATTAATACAGAGCATCTCATAGATGGTATACCCTGCTGAATGCTTGCATTGATGGCAAAGGCACTTAATATTGAAGGTGGTGGATGTGTTGCCAGTCAAGCAGGCCCCTTTATCCTGAAATGATGTGACGTGTCTTGAGTGTTATTCAAACTTCCTGCATCCAGGCCAGTGGGGCGTATCCAATCACATTCCTGGCTTGCATCTTATAGATGACTGGGGAGCCAAGAGGTGAGTTACCCGCCAAAGGATTTCCAGCCTCTGACCTGCTCTTGTAGCCATTGCATTTGTGTAACAAGTCTAGTTCAGCTTCTGGACAATGGTAACCCCAAGATGTTGGCTGGGAGGAGGGATTCGAAATACAGCGATGATACTGCAATCAAACATTAAGAGATAATGGCTAGATTCTCTCTTGTTGGCGATATGTTACAAAGTCGGGTAGAGTGTTTGTTTTCTGTAAATTGATAAGAGAGAAGAGTACTTGGTCCCTTTAAAAGATGGTGTGTCTTTTTAGGCTGGGAAATTAAAAATTGCCCGCAGGCAGCAGCAGATGCACAGAGTTCTTGAAATTGAAACATTATTTCAAAAGGCTACACTGTCAGCAGGAAAAGCAGCATTTTTACACAGACAACAAGTATTTGAATATAGCCAATTAATTTAAACCAGGCCCTAAATACCAAAACCCAATTAAATTAAAAGAAATTTATTGTTTTGATAACCTAGGACCAATCCTATTGTAAGAAATTAATAAGTCACCAAAGGTATAAAAAAAGAGGATATTTGAAAATCAGTCTGAGATTCAACTGTCATCTGCCAAGAGAACGGCTCTCAGTTATAAAAGAAAGAATCACTGGCTCTTACAGAATTCTCTAAGCTCTCAGAAAACCATTATCTAAACTAAAGGTACAGCGGCACTCTTAATTAATATTCCCGGCACATGAATTCAATGGAGAAAGGTGTTTCTAACTGAGGATCGGCAGAGAGGATGTGGAGCATTCTGGAAGATGTATCCTGGCTGTAATTTTGAGAGACTAAGTTTTAATTTTATTTTTTCTTATTACTTTGTTTTATATAAGTGGGACATGTATTTATTGGAACAGCATACCATTAGCTCTGTGTTTAATTGGGAATAGTTAGTAGTGAAGGGTGAATTGTTCGGTTTATTAGTATTTCTGTTAATTTGCTCACTGTTACAGTTAGGTAAATAAATGGTTGGTTGTTGATTACAAAATGAATTTCAGGGATTTCTTTCATTTAACCATTCCTTTATAACAGATTACGGGAAATGAGAGGTAGGTAAGACCACTTTTCACACTTCCTTTAACAGATTATGAGGGGAGGTGAGCTTCTCTGGGTCTTTGTTGACGGGGTTGGGGGCGGTTGACCATTCCCTTGTAACAGATGGCACTTGTGTGGTGTGAATGTTACTGCTAAAAGCAATGATCACAAATGAGATTTGCCTATCTGCACTGAACACTATCACTAGCTTTATCACTAGTTCCTTTCTCATAAGGTCACAAAATAGACATGGATTAAAAGAAAGTTCAGTTCATTTCATTTCACACAATCTCCCCACTACAGCATCGATTGGATCAAACTGATTGAAAAGCTTTTGCTTTCACTATCTCACCAATCTATTTCATGTACTGACTACACTTTTTGATGGAAGAGGTGTACCCACTCTTAGGTAAATTCAAATGAAGAAACATGCTGGAAAGGGTGGCTCATCAAAAAGCTGTGTATATTCGATATTGTTTAATATAGATTGTCATCCAGTCAAGACAGCATTTCAAAACGTTTAGTATATTGTGGATAACTTGTCCAGAAATTGATACTTCAAACCCTAAGGCCAGACACTGAACACCAACACTTTATTTAATTCTGGCAAGTACCACAGCCAAGGGCCTTGTCTGAAAAGCACATGTGCATTACTTTCCAGCTGCTGTCACTGAATGCTGATCAAGTGGATGCGTCTGAGCTTTCTCTTCCTGCTTTAGCTGTAACATTGTTCATCTCAGTTGGGGCAAAGTCCACAGAAACAAAGGAGGGGATCCGTGGTCTTTCTGTTCGCTATCTCTAATGAGCATATTAATTAGCATGACAAACAAATCCGGAGGTAACATGAGTTAGAGCCAACTAGATGCAATGACATGAAGGCTGTGAAGTGAGATGGGCCAAATGGCTTTCTTTATCTACATCCATTTTGGTTCCTGCGGTGCACTTTTTAAGGGAAAGGAAGTAGTGATGAAGTTAGAGAGTGAATTGTGGTCAGTACAGAAAAGTAAATCTGACTTGTGGGGTTAAAATTGTTTCAGAGTTAGTAAGAACTGCAGACACTGGAGAATCTGAGACAACAAGGTTTCGTCGGAGGCTCACTGATGATGTTACCTAGAATGGTGACGAAACATCTGAAAACTAACCTTCCAGCTCAGCGAGCAAACTCACATCCAGTATTTTAAGAGTTTTGACATACTAAAAATGCTTGTCCAATAACAAGTTAGTTAGGTAGCCACTATTGTTTGCAAAATTTTGCTGATCATATTGACAAATTAATGGTGATTATTGATAAAAATATCAGAAACTTAGAAGATAGGGGCTGGAGGAGGCCATTCAGTCCTTTGAGCTTGCTGTGCCATTCACTATGATCATCCAACTCAATAGTTTGTTCCTGCTTTGCCCCCATATCCTTTAATCTCTCTAACCCAAGCGCTGTATCTAACTCCTTCCTGTAATTATACAATGCTTTGGCCTCAACTGCTTTTTGTGTTGGTGAATTTTACAAGCTGAAAAAGGGTGACGAAATTTCTCAGCCCGGTCCCGCATGGTTTTTCCTGCATCCTTAGACTGTGAGAGACAGTAGGAACTGCCGATACTGGAGAATCTGAGATAACAAGGTGCAGAGCTGGATGAACACAGCAGGCCAAGCAGCATCAGAGGAACTGGAAAGCTGACGTTTTGGGTCGGGAACCTCCTTCAGACCCTTTTCTGAAGAAGGGTCCCGACCCGAAATGTTAACTTTCCTGCTCGTCAGATGCCACTTGGCCTGCTGTTTTCATCCAGCTCTGCACCTTGTTATCCTTAGACTTTGACCTTCATTCCAGATGTCCTTGCCAACAGGAACATCCTTTCTGCATCTACCATGATAGAATTTTGTCGGTTTCTGTGGGATTCCCCTTATTCCCCTGAACTCCAGTGGATACAATCCTAATCGATTTAGGCTCTCCTCATTGTTCAGACCCCTCCATCCCAGGAATCAGTCTGGTAAACCTTCGCTGCACTCTCTCTGCAGCAAGAGCATACTCCCTTACAAAATCACACACGATATTCCAGATTGTGGTTTCACCAAGGCCCTGTACAACTTACAGCAAGACATCCCAACTCCTGTACTTGAATCCCCTTGCTATACCATTTGCCAACATACCATTTGCCTTCTTTATCTCCCGTTGCACTTGTGTGCCTACATTCAGCGACTGGTGTGCAAGCATATCCAGATCTTGCAGCATCTGTGGAGGAGTAAACAGAGTTAACGTCTTGGGACCGGTGAACCTTCCTCAGAACTCTGAGGAAGGGTCACCGTACCCGAAACATTAACTCTGTTTTCTCCTTCACAGATGCTGCCAGACCTGCTGAGTTTTTCCAGCTGCTTTGCTTTTGTTCCTGATATACAGCATCCACAGTTCTTTTGGCTCTGACACCCAGATCTTGTTGCACATTCCCCACAATCAATTTGTAGCCATTCAGATAATAATTTACCTTCCTGTTTTTGCTACCAAAGCAAATAACCTCACATTTGTCCACATTATATCTCATGCACCATGCATTTGCTTACTCCCTCAGCTTGCTCATAGACAAAGCAATCTGAACAATGAGCTGCATCTCTCCTTAAAGGATTATTCTCTTTAAAACCTATGTCTTTTGAAACTTCCTATGTTCTGACCCACTCAAATGACAGAAGACAATGTTGCATGCACTTTACTAGAGTTGCCACTGCTGAGTCTCAGCCACGGAAATTCAGAGATGACAAGGGGTTTGCTAAGTCAGGGCTGTATGCAACAAATTGGTTGTGAGGCTCAACTCAAATCAGTAGCACCTCCTCATGTAGCTGGTGGTTGCACTCCTGCTCAGATGTACGAGACTCTCCAGTCCAAATGGCTCATATTGCTGGTTGAACCCAAAGTGCCAGCTCCCCCACTAATTCCTCATGTGCACACATTGAATGGGTGCCCTCCATCATGGACATTTTGCTCCCTGTGTCATACCTCTGTTCTGGCTTGGAGAGAACTGAGGAAACCCAGTTCCACGCTGGCTGTTGAATACACAGACCCCTGCGACTCACGGCGAGACAAGAAGAGGCCATTGCTGTCTGAAAAATCCACTGCAAACAAAAAAGGGAATTGTTAATCATGTTGTAAAACCTTCCAAAATAACCCAGCTCAAAACCATCAGTAAACTTTCTTGGTAGCTAATAGTTAAAGCCATGATCTACATTGGCTTTAAGCTTCATAGCCCATACGATGAATGTGACCTTGGTCTGCAACAAACCAGCTCACGTCCTTGAAGATGTAGAGGTGCTGGTGGTGGACAAGGGTGAACAAGGTCAGAAGTCACACAACCAGGTTATACTCCAATAGGTTCATTTGAAAACACAAGCTTTTGGAACTTCATTCCTTTTTTAGGTGTTAATGAGAGAGGTCGTATCAGATACAGAATTTATAAATGAAATATCAAAGGGACACACCCCTGATGATGCTGTTAGATCTTTAATCAGTTAGAAGGTTTTACTTGAATAATATGTAAATGTAAATCTCTGAATGTTTTACGAGTCACTGTCCTGAGAAAACTAAAGGCTTTATCAGTGTAAAGAAGAGATGACATTTTATATCGGACAATGCATATAAGGTATGAGGCCTTGTTTAGAAATTGTTACTATACATAGTAATCAATTAAAACCTTCTAACTAATTAAAGATTTAACAGTATCTTAGGTTTGCTTAGTAAATCCTCATCAGTGGTATGACCCTTTGATCTTACATTTATAAATTCTGTGCCTGATATTACCTCTCTTACTAACACCTGAAGGAGGAGTGAGCTTCCAAAAGCTTGCGTTTTCAAATAAGCCTGTTGGAGTATTACCTGGTATTGTGTGATTTCTGACTTCATCCTCTAGGACAGCATTGTTCCTGGGGAGCCCCTAGTAGACTGAATGGGTGAGAACAGCATCCCACTTGACTTTGGCTCACACCACATTTAAGATTAGGGTGCATTTTCAATCCATAACCTTCTGGCTTTGTGGAATGAGAAATGGCCAACACTGTAATGACTGGGGGCCAAGTTGAGGACTCAGAAGCTTATTTGCTCTTCTAAATATTTATAGCATTCAGAATGCGAAAACCACAAAGGAATAAGAATTAAACACATAAAAGCTGCAAAACACCTCACAGTGAAATGCACTGGGAGACAACACAACACAGAAACAAAAAGCTGGAAATCTGAAATAAAAGCACAAATTGTTGGAAATGTTCAGCATGGAGAGGAAATAAAATGGTTTTCTCATCATGGTTATGGCCTGTTGAGTCTTTTCAGCATTTTCTGTTTAAATGACAGGGCAGATGAGGAAACAATGCTTCAGCCCTCCCTGGCTTTGGGGGAGGGGGGTGGGTTAGTGGTCTAGTACTGGGGAACATAGTCTCAGAATTAGAGCTAAGCCACTTAGAACCAATATGAAGAGCGATTTCTTCAGTCTAAAGATGATGATCCTCTGGAATTCTCAATCCCAGAGGAGGCTGTGGAATCTCTGTTAATGAGCATGTTCAAGATTGAGATGATAAATTTCTGCTTAGAGGGATGTTTGGATAATGTGGAAAATTAGCATTAGCATTCATGGTCAGCCATGATCCAGACTGGCAAAGCAAGCTTGAGGGGTTGAGTGGTGTATTCCTGCTCCCATGTTCCTTTGTTAGGACACATTAGTTTCTGTAACTTGTTAGCTTCCCAACATTCATTGTAAGGCAAACCTGGGTCAGGTATCAAGGACAGTTAGTGCCAATGCAACTGTATCTCAATACAGAGCTTCCATGCAGAGAGTGGATAAAGGAGATATAAAATTGGAAGAACAAACATATATAGTGATCATGGCTGATCATTGTCATCAATGCTATTTTCCAAACTATCCCCATATCCCTGTAACTGAAAATCAGAAGTTCATGTTCCTCCCTCATGCTTGCAATGATCATATTTTTTGCTTAATACAAGACTTTTTAACCAGTGAAAAAATTTCTTTGTAACTTATCGGAATCTGCTAAACTGTATTGCTCCCTGACTACATTCTAACAAAATTCATTCGAACCTTCATGTCAGACTGACCTCCCTTAGTATTCATCACAACTTTCGACATTGCATTGCAACCCATTACATCATACTACTGAGCTACATCAATTTATTGAGCAGTTTTAAATAGTTTGAACAGTACAAGCCAGGACCGAACCTCCCAACGAGTCTCTTTTCTCTTTCTCTTTCTTCCGACTTAATTTGCTTTTACTCCTCCGGATCTGTTTCTCAGGGCTTCCTCCTTTCCCATCATAGCCATTCTGTGGTAAACCGCTGAATGACTTTCCTGACTTCAGCTTCTTCTTCTGCTAGAGTACAACAAGAGATGAACAATTAAGGTTATTGCCTGCTCTCTCAACATGTAAGTATTCCATTGTTTGTCAATTTGTCTTTCTGGTTCGGCAGGCCACATGAGTCAGACTTAGCTCAGACTCGGAACTAGACCATTAACAGAAAATGCTGGAAAAGCTCAGCAGGTCTGGCAGCATCTGTGAAGGAAAAAAAGAACAGAGTTAACATCTTGGGTCCGGTGACCCTTCCTCAGAAGTTCTGAGTTTCCCGGCAATTTCTGTTTTGTTTCCTGATTTACAACATCCACAGTTCTTTCCCTTTTTAACAATTCTGTCCAAATAAGCCAACTACGTTTAGAGAGGACAAAATAAATCACTTGTCCAGCAAAAACATAAGCAATGAAAGGTGCAACAAAATCACTTAATTGGCTGAAACAGCATCTGTGAGAACACTGATAAGAAATAACATGTCTGCATGTAACATCTTAAGATTCATCCCTCTCAGCTCAGCTGTCTCCATCCAAAGTAGCAACGAGCCCTTAATATCTTTACACACTTTATGAAGTTTCAGGAGTTGCACATTAAACTCACCACGAGAAAGGTAGATCTGTAAACAGAAAGTATAAGTAACCTTTTTGCATCTTTTGGTGGCTGTTAATAACTACTCATTTACTTCTGATCCAAAGGTGAATGATTTTAAAGGTGGACTTTCATACCTGCATGTTGTGCGTAGTGCTGTAGATTTTAAAATTTTCAATTCATCATAGCATCTCCAGAGTGTGGAAGCAGGCTATTCAGCCCATCAAGACAATATGGCCCCTCTGAAGAGGATCCCCCACCCAGGCACACCCTCATACCCTGTATATGCCATGGCTAATCCACATAGCCTCCATATCTCTGGACACTACGGACAATTTAGCATGGCCAATCCACCTAACCTGCACATCTTTGGACTGTGGAAGGAAACCAGAGCACCTGGAGGAAACCCACAGAAACATAGGGAGAACATGTAAACTCCATACAGACAAACACCCAAGTCTGGAATCGAACCTGGGTACCCAGCACTGTAAGACAGCAGTGCTAACTGTTGAGACACTGGATCAGATTATCCATTGTCCCTTGTTAGGATTAGATCTTACCTTCTTGGAGTCACAGAGGCTGACACTCTCTTTATCTTGGCTGGGTTCCAATTCCTGTGAGATGCTACCAGGAAGTGGCTTGCCCTCGACCTCTGCCAACACACACTGCTGATAAAGTGCGGATTTCACAAAACGTGTATAGCTGTCAAATTTCATCAGGTTAAAAATCTGCAGAGAGGAAAATATAGCAAAGTTTGTTAAATCCAAAATCAAATTTTAAAAATTAAAGAACAGGATCTTGTATATTACTGGCATTCTTATTATTGCCGCATATAATACCTGTTATTCCATAGAGCACCAAATGCTGGGAGCTTGGTAGTGGGAAAATTCCACTATGATGCACATCAAAAAAATGGAAGAATTTTTGTGACAATGAGCAACATAGTGGGAGAAGTGGAATATGATTCAGTGGGAAGACAGATTCAAAATGTTGATTGTAGTCAAAAGTCACTAAGTGCAGCGTTGGCGTGCATTCTAGGTTTGCTGAGGTGCTGTGCTCTGGTGCTTCCTCACAACACCAGGGACCCAGGTTCGGTTCTCGCCTTGGGAAACTGTCATGTGCAGTTTGCAAATTCTTTCCCTATCTATGTGGGTTTGAGATAACAAAGTGTGGAGCTGGATGAACACAGCAGGCCAAGCAGCATCTTAGGAGCATAAAAGCTGATGTTTCGGGCCCTAGACCCTTTACTGATGAAGGGTCTAGGCCCGAAACATCAGCTTAGTGCTCCTAAGATGCTGCTTGGCCTGCTGTGCTCATCCAGCTCCACACTTTGGTATCTCGGATTCTCCAGCATCTGCAGTTCCCATTATCTCTATGTGGGTTTACTCTGGTTCCCTCCCACAGTCCAAACATGTGCAGGCTACGTGAATTAGCCATGCTAAACTGCCCATAGTATCAGGGATATGCAGGCTAGATGGATAAGCCAGCAGTTTGTGTGAGATGCCCTTTGAAGGGTCAGTGTGGACTTAATGGGCTGAATGGCCTTCTTCCATACTGCAGGGATTCTATGAGGGAAGTCAGGGTAGAATTGCAGAGATTCGGGCCCCAATCTACCAATTTTCTTTCAATAGGATTATGACAGAGGATTGGGTGACTACAATGTTACATCCCTGTTTAAGAAAGGGGAATGAGATAAATTCAGGCTATTCAACTGGCTGTCAGTAGTGAAGAAACATTTAGAGGACTCAATGCTTGGGATTGGCTCTTGGGAAAACCATAGACACAAGTCAGTATAGGTTTGCTCCAGAAAACATGTATTAGACTAAGTTCACTGATGGTGAGCATTAAGGAGGACAGCATGACTGAAGTCATGTGTATAGACTTTCAGAATATACTTGATGAAATGCTGTCCAACAGTCCTATGTGTAACAATAAAGTGCACTGAAAGGGGGAGTGCCAGAATATATGGGAAATGTGCAGAGAGACTGAAACTAAAGAGCAGTAGCTGTTTTGTTTTGGATTACAGTGAAAAATCAAACATTCACAGAGGTCAGTACAAGACAATTGCTCCTTTCGATATTATGTAGACTTGGAGACACAGTGAATGATTTCAGAGTTTTCAGATGGGATGATACTTGGTAATGTAGCAAACATTGTGTTGAGTAGCAAACTTTAGAAGAACTTAAATTGGTGAAATGTGCAGCTGCGGAGCATAGGAAACTGAAAGTAGGTAAGTGCAAAGTAATACATCTTTGTAGCAGGAATGAGGACAGGCAATAAAATGTTACAATCTTAAATGGAGCACAGGAGTAGAAGGACTTGCAAGGATGTGTGGCAAATCTTTGAACAGTGGAGAGACATTGAGCAGACTGTTTAATTAAAAAAACCATTCAGGATGCTGGGCTTTGTCAACAACAATGACATCAAGTCCAAATGCGAAGATGTTACATTTAATTGTTTACTGGACACTCATTTGGCCTTCAGCAAGAATATTGTATTAAATTCTGGGTGATAGTTCTCAGAGACCTTGCAGAGGAGAGACAGAGGTAGTCTGTTGTTAGCGAAGGTTAAGGAGAGATCGGATAGAAAATCATTTGACTTTTATGCAATAAATGACGAAAAACTGTTTCCAATGTCACAAATCTCACTGACATGAGGTTTATGGAAATTAGGGTAAGAAATAGGCACAATGAGAAAAGGCATACATGATCTATTGTCTGAAAAGGTACCTGAAGCAGATTCAATTAAAACTTTCAATGGGAATTGGATGAGTCTTTGAAGAAGAAAACCTCACCCATCCAGGTGGAAAGAGCAGTGGGATGAGATCAGTCAGATAGATCCCGAAAGAAGCCTGAATCACAAATGCGCTCTTGGTCATTACTTCAAAGGGAATGGAGTATAAAAATAGGGAGGTCTTGCTAAATCAAAATAAAGCACTAGTTAGATCAAACCTGAAATATTTTGAACAGTTTTGGCTGAGCCTCAACTCCACTTTGCTGTCTCCTCCCCATGACCCTTGATTCCCTTCCTGATTAAAATCTGTCTCTCTCGTTTTGAATATACTTAATGACTGAGCCTCAACAGCCTTCTATGGTAATGTATTCCACAGATTCACTACCTTCTGAGAGAATAAGCTCCACTTTTTTTCTGTTTTAACACCATCCAGGACCAAACTGCCCACCTGACTGGCATTCCATCCACAAGCATGTACTCCCACTGCCTCAGCAGTAGCAGTGTGCACTATCTACAAGATGCACTGCAGAAATTCACCAAAGATCCTGGGACAGCACCTTCCAAGCCCACGACCACTTCCTTCCAGAGGGACAACGGCATTTGATATCTGCGAACCACCTTCAAGTTCCCCTCCAAGCTACTCACCACTCTGACTTAGAAACATATCATCGTTCCTTCATTACCCTGGGTCAAAATTCTGGAATTCCCTCCCTAATGGCATTGTGGATCAACCTGCAGCAGGTGGACTGCAGTGGCTCAAGAAGGCAGCTCACCAACATCTTCTCAAGGGGCAACTAGGGATTGGCAATAGACGCTGGCACAGCCGGCGACGCTCACATCCCACAAAATGAATAAATTTTTTGCAACGTGCAACCCCTTTCTCTGAGGTTGTGCCCTCTGGCCTTAAACTCTTCCACAACGGGAAACAATCACTTTTCAGCTACCCTGTCAAGTCTTCTGAGAATCTTGTATGGTTCAATAAAGTTTAATAAAGCCTCTCGTTTTTTTAACTCCAATGACCACAGGCTCAACCTACTCAATATGTCCTCAATAGCTGTATGTGATAACACTTCTGCGTAGGAAAGAAAAAGAAAGACAATCCCTGCAGAGCCCAATCAACCAGGTGATTCTACTTTGAACTGCCTGCAATGCCAATATATCTTTCCTTATCAAATGGGCCCAAAACTGTTCACTGTGTTTCACAGGGTTTGACTGGCGCCTTTCACAGTTTTCAAGGCCACCTTATTTTTAAACTCTATTCCCTTTTAAATAAAAAGTTTGCATTTGCCTTCCCTAATAACTTTTGAATTTGAATGCTAGTGTTGTGTGATTTATGCATGAGGATTGCCAAATCTCTTTGGATTGTAACTTACTTCAGTCTTTCTCTATTTAAATAACATCCAGCTTCTCTGTTCTTCCAGCCAAAGTGCATAACCTCACACTTTCCCATATTATATTGCATCTGCCAAATTGTTGCCCATTTGTTTAACTTGGCTATATCCATCTGCAGATTCCTTGGGTCACCATCAGCATGAATGGGCCTTGAGCTCTGTATAGATTTCTGAAATGAACCTGTCCTGTAGATATTGGTTCTCAAGGATGGGAGCTGGCAGTAGAGATAACGACAATTTAACATGGTCGTAAGATGGAATGGGACAAAGACTGGACGATGGTACCTGCAGCTGTTGTGCCTTGAACATATCCAATGAGGGATCATTGAGAACATCTTCTTCCAGTTGTGCCTGTTTATCGATGTTGATGGGACAGAGTGAGTTGCTGGACAGATATGTTCTGTAGATCTCACTGGCAATTTTTGATTGCTTAACAAAAGAACAAGGAGAAATTAATCAAAGCAGCGCCATTCACCACACGTGGGAGTAACAGGGAGATATTTATAAAAGCATTACAAGTATTGATACAGCTTCAGTAAGCACACCTACTTTCACAGCTATGTTGACAACATTTCTTCACACTCGACATCTTGAAAGATTGAAGGTACATTCTCCCAGTTTCTTCCAGTCCATCATATATGTTGTTACATTGTAATCTTCCATACCAATGTTAACATTATGCCCTTGTAATTTTCAACTCAACAATTGCTCCCCCTTCAACTCCCCAAACCCCCCCACGCACCCCTCAACCAGCCACAGCACTCCTGCCATTGGTTGTCAGGAATCTCACATATCAATGTCATAAACCTTGTTTGCCAGCACCTGAAGTACTTCAATAGCTTTTCTTGTCATCATTTTACCTTGGCAGCAATGTTATTCTCCCTGGTGTCCTAGTCAAAAGCCATCCTTTAAATAACATCAGTGAAAAAGGAGATGATCATCTGGTTTCTGAAGAAGGGTCTAGATCCAAAATGTCAGCTTTTGTGCTCCTCGGATGCTGCTTGGCCTGCTGTGTTCCTCCAGCTCTGTACCTAGTTATCTCAGATTCTCCAGCATCGGCAGTACCCACTCGCTCCGATCATCTGGTTATTCATTGCTTCAGTGATAGTAGGAACTGAAGACGCACTGTGGACTGTGGAACCTTGCTTCATGCAAAGGGATGGCCATCTTTCCAACAGTGATGACATTTAAGAAGCACGGTACTTTTGCGAAGCATTTCATGACACTCAGAGCCGGACAAGCGCAAGTCAGTCTAAGGTTCCTGATCAAATCCTATGTTAATCATTCAGTTGATATCCAAAGGAGTCACTGCATTTGGCATCTTTGTGGTGGAGGTAGGCCCACAAGATGGTGAAAACAGAGAGACCTCTGTCGATGCTAGTCATGAGTGGAGGGTAAAAGAGGAAGGAGTCGAGTCTGACGGTGACAGCTGAGGTCAAATTCCTGATTGTGATCGCCCTGATCCCTGGCCCTTTGTGGCAGCTGCTAACTCTGCAGTATGTGATGTAGGATATGGGTTGTTTGAGATAGTTCACCGTTTCCTTTGGCTCTACTGTGTGTCGTTCCTGTCTCATTATCAGTGGTAGGGGAAAGATGACTGGTGGGCCTATATAGAAGAAACACTTAATTTATAAAACTGTTTGCTGCACAGCAGCAAATAGTACAACTTACATTACCAATATGGATTGAGGACTCACAGGAGCTGAACAAAATATATCTGCTCCCAGTGAAGGCTATTGAAGTCCCCCTGTCTCTTGGATGTCATATTATCAGGTTGGATGTGACTAATGCAACTTTAGTGAACTCTTTCAGAATTATTAGCTGGATGACGTTGCCCCAGCAGCACTCAAGAAACTTGTTGCCATCCAGGGCAAATGCTGAATTGGCAGCACTTCCACTATCTTCTATGTTCCTTCAACATTCATTGCCTTCTCCACTGCAACTGTACAATACACTGCAGAAATTCGCCAAGCCTCCTCTGACAGCACCTTCCAAACCTGTGACCTCTTTCCCCAACAGATACGTCCGTATTTTGAAATGCATCGCCCTCCCTTTCAACTCTGCGGTTACCCCTGCACGCCAAAGACTTCAGAAGTCAAGAAGGCAGCTCACCACTTGGCTTTGCCAGCAATACCCATACTTTGCGAACAAACGATTAAAAAAAACTGCAATAGATTTGCTCTCCCACAGGCACACTAACCACGCCACCTTCCAGGCCCAGCTGCAGATTGATGATCAACCCTATGGTATTGGATTTTCTCCATTCTTTCCCTCTTGTGATACATGCTAAATTTGGAGAAGATCCTGCATAAAAGAAACCATCTAAGTATTATGACAATGGGCATGGAGTGATGTTTCTCTAATGTTTTCCCTTTTGTGTACTTGCTTGCTTACAAATGTTTCCAGAGGTCTTTGAATTTTTAAAGTTGGAAAGATTGGATTTTGCAGTGCAGTTCACAAAAAAGCAAGGTCCAAGGAATCAAGGGTCCTTTCAGCCCTTAGGTGGCTACCATTCGGCCTTTTCTATAAATGAGGCCCTGGCAGTGGAAGGCCAATCAGACGCTAGCATCCTCTAATGCCATCAAGCAGAGAAAGCATGTCAAAGAATTGCGTCTTTCTCAACTGAGCGAAAGCATGGGAAAACAGCATTCCCTGGTGCTATTTCATTATTTGGTTAATTGATCTAAGAGCAGTTGCCGATAAATCAGCCCCCGTTTCACATGTAGCATAAGAACTGTTGTCCATGCTGAGACTTGGTATTATTGTGTATTTCCTGATGACTGTAAAATGAAAGGCTTTGCTAGGCTGGCTTTTTGTCAACAACACGAGACTTCTTTAAGAAAACAGCATTCTGTGATGCTGAAAGTGAGCAATTTGAAATGCCCAAAAATATTGCCTGCTTTGGGGGGTGAATTTAACTTTTGCCCTATGGATGTCAAAGATCTCCACCAGTGTAGCTTTTCTTGCATTCTGTCTGAGTCTCTTGTTGACTAATGGATGAAGATTGATTACCATTATTATACTATATTATGCTTGTATCATACTGATTTCAATAATAGGGGTCAAACGGGACAGAGCTTTTGTTGTCATTTATAGAATCATTGAATCCTACAGTGTAGAAGCAGACCATTCAGCCCATCAAATTCACATCGACTGTCTGAAGGCCATCCTGCCCAGGCTCATTACCCTAATTCCCATGGCTAATCCACTTAACCAACACATTCCTGGATACAATGGGCAATCTGGCATGATGAAGCCACCTAAACTGCACATCTTTGGACTGTGGAAGGTGAACCATGGGACCCTGACACTGTGAGGCAGCAGTGCCAGTCACTGCTGAGTTATCATGGCATCCTTTATGTTTTTGCCTTATGCCCCTTCTTTTCTGTGTCAATCTAAGCTGGGAACTGTTGTGTGTGGCTTCATTACTCACCCTAAAGTATTACAATGGCTCCTGATGCCAGGTTTGGCATTTTCAGCACATGACTACAGACAGGGAGGAGCTGAATGTCTCAACTTGTTGAGAATCCTTTGCTAATGGGCGAAGTGGGAATTTGGTTTCCTCATCGTCCACTCTTGGACATTGTAAGTGTTTATATGGAAAGACTATAGGAAGGCAATCAGTAGGCAGATTACCAACCCCTATCACCCATCTGCCAAAGCCTTCTGAAAGACAGGAGAACATTGTGGAGAAGCACAAAATGCAGGCATAGGAACTATAAACAATGAACACTTACTTGCTCCAAGTCGTCTGCTGGGATCTGCTGAAAGTGTTCACAAGCTTGCCAAAATAATATGTTCTCCGCACTGAATTCCTTCTTTAAAAATTCCTAAGGAACAAGGAGACAGCTTAATCATTCATGATAGAAAATGTGCACTAATTCAAACTAATCCATTCCACTCTTTGGCATTAACCTTACCGATCTAACATGACCCACTCCTCAAAAACAGAACCACTGCTAGTTTTGCTACTGATGAGATTTTTGATCAGCTCAGCTCTGCCAGCACAATGTAGTCTGAGCATGCCCTATGTAAAACGATAAATAAGGGACCAGAATTCAGCCATTCATCCCATTCATTTAAACTCTCTACCTTTCAATCATTGCTAATATGTTTCTCAACCCCATTCCCCTGCCTTCTCCCCATAATCTTTCATCCCCATCCCAATCAAGAACCTACCTATCTCTGCCATAAAGACGCTCAATGAATTGGCCTCCACTATCTTCTGTGGCAGTGAGTCCCACAGGTTCACCACCCTCTGGCTGAAGAAATTCCTCCTCATCTCAGTTCTAAAGGGTCATTCATTCATTCTGAGGTTGAACCCATGGATCCTTGACTCTCCTATTATTGGAGACAGTTTCACAGCATAGACTCTATCCAGACCTCTCAATATTCTGTAAGTCTCAATGAGAAACTTTTATCTGTCTAAACTTCATTGAAGACTCAGGGATCTCACCGCTCCTTATATGACAAACCCTTCATCCCAGTTACATTCTTGTAAATTGCCTCTGGATCCCCTCAATGCCAGCACATCATTCCTTAGATACAGAGTCCAAAATTGCTCACAGTATTCCGAATACAGTCTGGCCAAACCCTTATACAGCCTCAGCGGTACATCTCTATTCTTGTATTCTAACCCCCTTGAAACAAATGCTAACATTGTATTTGCCTTCCTAACTCCCAAATGAACCTGCATGTTAACCTAAAGATAATCCTGAACTAGAACTCCCAAGTCCCTTTGTGCTTTAGATTTCCAAAGACTTTTCCTATTTAGAAAATAGTCCATACCTCTATTCTTTCCACCAAAGTGCATAACATCACATTTTTCTCACATTGTATTCCATCTGCCACTTCTTTGCCCACTCTCCTAACCATATCCAAGTCTTTCTGCAGCCTTCTCACTGCCTCAACACCACCTCTTGATCCACTTAATTGTGTTATCTGCAAACTTAGTAACAATGCCTTCAATTCCTTCATCCAGAGCTTTAATGTCTAATGTGAATACTTCTGGTCTCTGCAGAACTCCACTTAGTTTAAGGAGAATTTCATAGTACTCACTCCACCATAAATAGACCAGGGAGTAACCCGGACTCATAGTTCTACTTTTGATAGTTACCAGGAGTGAAAGAGTTTTGTGAACACTTTGCTGAAATCAGCAATGACTTTGACTTCACCTTTTGGAATCAAGTTTTCTATCCAAAGAATAAGAACAAAACCTGTGAGGTTATACACTTTGATAGGAAGATCAGAGGCATAGACTATTTTCTAAATTAAAAAAAAGGGTTCAGAACTCTAATGCACAAAGAAATTTGGGAATCCTAGTTTAGGATTCTCTTTAGGCTAACGTGTAGGCTCATTTGGGAGTTAGGAGGGCTAATGCAATGCTAGATAACAAAGTGTGGAGCTGGATGAACACAGCAGGCCAAGCAGCATCTCAGGAGCACAAAAGCTGACGTTTCGGGCCTAGACCTTCTGATGAGGGGTCTAGGCCCGAAACATCAGCTTTTGTGCTCCTGAGATGCTGCTTGGCCTGCTGTGTTCATCCAGCTCCGCACTTTGTTTTCTTGGATTCTCCAGCATCTGCAATTCCCATTATCTCTAATGCAATGCTAGCATCATTTCAAGAGTTCTCCACTACAAGAGCAGAGATGTATGCTGAGACTGTTCCCAGGCTTCTATCACATGTCAGGCAATGAAATCTTGGTCCAATTTTGCAGTTTGGTTGCCTGGTCAGATGCATTTGGGAATTTCCAACAAAGACGAGACGTTCTAGAAAACGTCACAATTCCCAGTATAGAAGTTATTTCCACAAATACTTTTGACCACAGAAAAAATACCTTTGACACTGTCACATGGCAATGAATCACCACTAACTATTTTCATTTCCTTCTGGGTTTTTGCATATACATGTTCATTAGTCGAATTTCCCTCCAATTTACAGCAATTTTATTTATGGAACAATGGAATCTTAGCTGCAAACAACAAGTAGGGTGAGGTCAGGCAGGATTTGGAAGTACATCACGCACCAACCCCATTCCCAGACTCCCAGCAAGCAAGAAAAAAGATAACATTCCTCCCATGGAGTTAACAGGGCAGAGGCCAGCCATTTGGCCCATCTGATCAATGCTTGTGCTTGAGCTTTAAACGTTCCTTTTGTCTTCTATTTTATTCAACCCCATCAACGTATCTCATATTCTTTCCTCCCTGGTACCTTCATTGAGGCTCTGTTATGGTATAACCTGCCATTCACCTCAGCTACTCTTTGTGGAATCAAAAGTCCATATTTTAACCATTCTTTCACCTAGATTGTCCTTCTGAAGGTATTCTTTACCCACGTGTAGTTCTGTTGCCTTGTTTTTGCCCTTCCTAGAAGCAGAGGCAGAGATAATGGGCCTCAGTGCTGATCTTGACCAGGAATCCTGGGCCTCATATCTGACCTTGGCAGCCCTTTGCCCACAAACAAAGCACAGTGGCACCAGTATCTTGTTATTGGCCTCTGATGTACATGGTATGCCCACCACCCATACTCCTTGAATTCCACCCCCCCACCCACTATACCTCTCTCCCAACCCCCGCAACAAGAGATTAAAATCTTCTCCATTCTTTAACCTGTCAAACTGCTTCAAAACTTTAAAGACTTTCATCAGCTCAAGGCAGAAGCCTTCTTTTTCAACAGAAAAGAGCACCTAACCAATCTTCCTTTTAAGTATATCCAGTCCCTTCTTGTGCCATTTATCACAGAAGTTAAAAACCAAGAGACCTCATTTCAGTAGACAATGGAATGGTTATTGCTTTAAGCTAGCAATGCTCTTCCTGTAGAAGTTTACATGAATATTATTATCAACCCTTGAGTACTCAGCAAAATACCTCAAAATACTTCTGATCCTGTGTCAATTATTCCAACATACATGATGGCATTGTGGCAGCTAAAGGACTTGACTTGTACGTCCGACAATAAAAATTCAAACTGTGCTAGGGCACTATGAGAAATTGAATTTGGTTTTAAAAAGCACAATGCCGCGTAATAAAAAAGTTAGGGGGAGTTATAACAGTGGCCACAATGCTGCCTTAAGTGACTCTCAGATGCCACTTTGGACAAGAAACCTCACTTCTTCACTCACGCTGGCCAGTCTCATACTCGTGTTTGATGCACATTGATCGACCTAGTTAAACTGTGGAAATGCACTGAGGCTCCTTAGACACCACCTTCTAAACACATGGCCTCTGCTCCCTAGAAGAACAAGGACAGCAGAACACCACTACCTACAAATTCCCTTCCAGGCTACTCACCACCCAGACTTGGAAATATATTCCTTCATTGTTGCTGGGTCAAAATCTTGGAACTCCCTCCCTAACAACACTGTAGCTGTACCTACATTGAATGGACTGCAGCAGTTCAAGAAAACAGCTCAACATCACTTCCTCAAGAACAACTAAGAACAGGCAATGAGTGCTGGTCCAGTCAAAAATGCACACCCCTGTGAGTAAATTTCTGTTTTTATTTAGGAACGAAAAACACATGAAAGGCAAAACCAAAAGAATTGTGGATGCTGTAAGTCAGGAATAAAATCAAAGTTGGTGGAAAAGCTCAGCAGGCCTGGCAGCATCTGCAAAGCAGAAAATAGAGTTAACATTTCGGCTCCAATGACCCTTCTTCAGAACCTGAGCAAGTTTTGGAACCTAAGGAAGGGTCACCAGACCTGAAACATTAACTATGTTTTTTCTCTTCACAGATGCTAGCAGATCACATAAAAGGCAGTTGAATTGATGGTCTTAGTGCTAGGTATGTTGCAGATCACAATAGGGGAGCAGGGAGAGAGATTTAAGAAAATAATTGATTAGGGAGAGAAGGAACTGGGGTTATAATCCAAAAAGATGTTCAAGTAGTGGTCATTTACAGTGGACAAGCTTTTAGTGCTGCTTTATGAAGTGCAGGGAGTACTTACTGTGAAATATTTCACACCAACAGGATCTTGCAGCAACCGTTCGAAGGACACAGCCCAGCTGGCAACTGATCTCTCAGTGTCACACGCATTTCTCTGAACATTGGGAAGACTGGCATTGCAGTTTAAACTCTGGTTACTTCCATGGCTATCAATCTCTGTGATGGTCAAGTCTGTAGAGATTAAAAGATGTTAGTCTTTGGGCATCCAAGCACTATACTGAATGAAGCAATGTATCAGTGCTATAAATGATGATGGCAATACAGTCAGGCAGCCATAGAATCTCGAAGGCCTAAAGCAGGAACTATTCATGTACTCAGGTCCCAATGATGGTATTAGATCTCAGATGATCTGTATTTTAACCTGATTCTTTTTTATAGAATCCCTACAGTGTGGAAACAAGCCCTTCAGCCCAACAAGTCCACACTGACCCTCAGAGCATCCCACCTCACCTACACATCCCAGAACACTATGGGTAATTTAGCATGGCTAATCCACCTTGCCTGCTCGTCTTTGGACCGTGGGAGGAGACCCACACAGACACAGCGAGAATTTGTCAACTCCACACAGTTACCCAAAGGCAGATTCAAACCCGGGTCCCTTGGTACTGGGAGGCAGCAGTGCTAATCACCGAGCAGCCGTGCTGCCCATTTTCCCCTTGAGACTTACAGAGAGGTCTGGATAGAGTCAACATGGAGAAAATGTTTTCATGAGTAGGAGAGACAAGGATCCATGGGTCCAGCCTCGGAATGAAAGGATGACCCTTTAAAACTGAGATGAGGAGGAATTTCCTAAGCCAGAGGATGGTGAATCTGTGGAACTCATTCCCACAGAAGATTGTGGAGGCCAAGTCATTGAATGTCTTTACAGCAGAGATAGATAGGTTCTCGATTAGAAAGGGGATGAAGGATAATGGGAAGAATATGGGGAAATGGAGCTGAGAAACATATCAATCATGATGGAATGGCAGAGGAGATATCAGGACTTATTAGGCATGGAATTATTTTCAGCATTACAAAGGCTAATCTGGGTTCTCCAGAGTCAGTGTGCACTACTGGTCACTTTCAATATGGTCTATACAATCTCCTTCAAAGATGTGGGCAATGCATTTGGAGACCATGTTCATCTAGAGCTGTTCTGTGTACCACCTTATCCCATACCAGGAGCTCTCTTTCTATCCACCCCCCTAGTGACCTTGCAAGCAAGCCACCCTTTAAGCCTGGACTGGTGATCACCCATTCATAGCCCATCACATCTTGATCCCAACTTTCTCCTGATCTCCAAGGTAAATGCAATGCCCTGTGTAAGACCTGAAGGCTGTGAATGTCAAATCAAGTGATGGGGTTGCTTCAACAGTACTCTCTTGCTGCTCTTTCTTCTCCTTGTGACATTTCCAGTGATAGGAATCACTGTAGCTCTTGAGCATATTAATGTAAGAACTTAGGAGGGTAAGGACAGAGGACAGTGGAGCAGTGGGATGCAGGAAGTCCATGGTCACACAATCAACAGCTGTCATACTATGGTAGAAAGCAGGATAAAACAGCAAGGCATTCCTTTCTCCATATTTTCATCAACATTTTATGCTCCAGTTCTCATTGCAGTCAGCACTGTGACATTGAGAGACATCTGCTCCTAAGGATCCCTAAGTGGGGGGGATGGTGGCTCAGTGGTTAGCCATGCTGCCTCACTGTGGCAGAGACTCGAGATTCGTTGTAGCTTTGGACGACTGTCTGTGTGGGCTTTGCACATTTTCCTTGTGTATATGTGAGTTTCCCAAGAACCAAAGGGCGGCATGGTGCCTCAGTGGTTAGCACTGCAGCCTCACAGCTCTGGGGACCCAGGTTCAATTCCAGCTTCTGGCGACTGTCTGTGTGGAGTTTGCATATTCTCCCCATATCTGTGTGGGTGTCCCCCGGGTGCTCCGGTTTCTTCCCACAGTCCAAAGCTGTGCAGGCTAGGTGGATCGGCCATGCTAAATTGCCCATAGTGTTCAGGGGTGTGTGGATTATAGGGGAATGGGTCTTGGGTGGGATGCTTCAAAGGGGCGGTGTGGACTTGTTGGGCCAAATGGCCTGTTTCCACACTGTAGGGAATTGAATCTAATCAAAGCTGTGCAGGTTAGGTGGATTGTCCGTGCTAAATTGCCCACACTGTGCAGAGTAGGTGTGCTAGCCATGGGAAATTGCAGGGTCTCAGGGATGGAGTTGAATGCTCTTCAGGAGGTGATTCTGGGCTGAAAAGCCTACTTCTATACCTGAAGGCTAAGGAGATCCTTGTCCTATTTGTTTCATCTATTGCTCAGTTTCCAGGAATGACATTGCAGCAATTCTTACAGCAGCTTCCTTTAAAAGGCAATCTACCTTTACCAAATGTGGGCTTCATGTTCCACATGGACTACTGCTGAGGCTTCCCACTGCGGGAAATGTTCGTCAGGAGCATTGAAAAGGACGCAGTAGCAAACGATATCATTCACATAGATGGATATACAAATTGCGCAAGCCGCCCATCTCACTTGAAACAGGCATTATCACATTGCAAATTCTAACTTCTGAGCCCAAAGATCAGGGCAAATGAGTTTCCAGCCAATGGCACCCTATCTAAGCTCACACATTCTCCCTGAGAATTATGAATGGGAGTGATACATTCCTCTCCAAGCCTTCCTTATGTTTAACAAACAAAAGATCTGAAATCCAAATTTAACATCTTGTCAACCCATATATCTGTTCCAGCTTCTACGAAACATATTTAGCATTAAAAGAATCTAAATGTATTATACATGGTGTGTGTTGCAAAATTCCTTTGCTATTATAATAAGGAACTCACTGCCCTTTCTGAATAGCTAAGGTTTAAATGGTTCTAGCTAGCTATGTAGAAAGATTGGGTGATGGAGAATGGGGAGGTTGCTATTAGCAGTTGGCATGTGGAGCATGGACTGGGTCAGGTTGTGAGACCTTCCAAAGACTAGTGCCACTTTTTGAGCTTAGCGCTATCATTTTGTCCCTGCTCCAATTGAACTGGTCTATCCAAATATGTTCCCAAGTTCAAACAATCATGAGATTCAGGGTCACTTACTCAAACACTTTAAGACATTAAATTTGCAATAACTTTTATATTCTCATCTTGTAAAAAGCCTTGGGGACATAATGTAATTTAAAACAACCTTGGAAGTTAGCAGAAATACTTTCTCACCAGCATCAGAGAACCTTGATTTGGATAAGATGTTAAATCAACATCATATCTTCCTGGTGGATTTGAAAAAAAATCCACAACACAATCCAAAGGAAAACAGTTGGGTTCTCCCAGTTATTCGAGCCAACATACATCCACCAACGATCAACAAAAAGACTTCATTTGATTGCTTATCTACACGCTGTTTCCTGGTCAGAGAGTTATAGAGATGTACAGCACAGAAATAGACCCTCCAGTCCAACTCGCCAATACCGACCAGATATCCTAAATGAATCTAGTCCCATTTGGTAGCATTTAGCCCATATCCCTCTAAAGCTTTCCTATTCATTTACCCATCCAGAAGCCTTTACATGTTGTAATTGTATTAGTCTCCAATGCTCATTCCACATATGCAACACCCTCTGCATGAAAAAGTTGTCTCCTGATTCCCTTTTAAATATTTCCCCTCTCACCTTAAAACTATGGCATCTACATTTGGCCACCCCTAACCTGGGGAAAAGACCTTGACTATCCTATCCATGCCCCTCCTGATTTTATGACCCTTGATAAGGTCACCCCTCATCCTCTGATGCTCCAGGGAAAGTAACCCCAGTCTATTCAGCCTCTCCCTACAGGTCAAACCCTCCATACGTGTGAATATCCTTGTGAATCTTTTCTGAACTGGTCATGATGCAGAGCCACCTGACTCAAAATGTTGACCCTGACTTTCCACAGATGCTGCCAGACCTGCTGAGTTTCTCCAACAATTTCTGTTTTCAGTTTGGAAGTATTTAATAGGCTATAAGGTGTTTTGGGATACCCCTTCTTGCTGTCTTTCATGTACGGGTGTGTATCATGTTGGCACTTACTCCCCTAAGAAACAGAAAGTGCCTTGCTCCCCAATACAGCCACTTATCACTTCAACAAGGTCCATGACTCAAACGGAAAAAAAATACTCACTTCCAATTCTGAGGAAAGGTCACTGAACCAGAAACGTTAGCTCTGATTTTACCCTGCTGCCAGACCTGTTGAGCTTTTGCAGCAACTTCTGTTTATTTTTTATTTCTGATTTCCAGCGTCCAGAGTTCTTTCAGTTTTTATGAAGTATTAGCTTCCTCCAACTGATTTTTCTCGAGTCTTCATTTTGAGTTACTATCTATTACTATTATGCATGTCTCTGCAATGAAACCCCCAGTATTAAAACCATTGCATGTTACTTCAAGTTTCTCTTCATGCTTTTAGTCAGTTCCTACTCCTGTCATTAGTCCATCTCTCACCATCCACAACTTCCCATGTTGTGCTTTTACTGAAATTCCGACTCTGATAGTTTCCCATCAAGCTTACACTGAGGCACATGAGAACAATGGTACACTGAACACAGTAGGACAGAAGCAGTAGGGGAGAAATCAACCCTTTCATCAAACCAGTGGGTTGTTTGAATTGATAATTGAAACAAAGATGCATGGCACTCTCAATAAGGAGCAAAATCCAGATTCTGAAAAGATAATGAAAATTGACGGGAGGTGTTTTGAAGAGAATGCACACAAGCTATTTATAGTTGTAACCAATATATACCATCAAGAGCAGCTTCTCTTTTACATGAAACTTCCATATAATTCAAACATGAAATGTAGCCCCATCAGTTTGTGTTGGTGATGATCTTTCATGTGAACAAAAGACTTAATGGTATGTTTTCTACCTGGTTTATATCCCTAACCACAGTCTAAGAACAAGTGGTAAGTCTATTCAAGCCTGAGATGAGGAAGAATTTCTCCGCTCAGAGAGTTGTGAACCTGTGGAATTCTCTCCCACAGGAAACTATTGGGACCAGTTCATAAGATACTTTCAAGGGAGAGTTGGACATGGCCCTTGCAGTTGAAGGGATCTAAGGTGTGGAGAGAAAGCGGGAATAGGATACTGAGATTGGATGATCAGCCATGAACTTCTATTTTCTATGTTTCTACCTTTCTACTACCCCTCATTCATTTTATTTTAATTTTAAAAGTGTTGACCTGCTATTTGCTTCTCTTACTTAATTTGGTAATGCATTTCACAACCACACAACCCTCTGTTATGCAACCCTCTTAATAATCCTCGATATATATTTTAAAAACACCCTCTCTGTGCTAAATCAGATACAATTATTTGACTAAAACAAACAATTTGCATTTGAACTATGGACATGGAAAGCACGAAACAAAGTTCTGATAGGAAATGGAATGGACAGACAGGAAAATTCATTGGGAAACTATTTTTATGCAATATTTTTAAATGTGCCATAATTCTACAGAAAGAAATTTTGGACATTGTGTTTCCAAAAGTGTAGGGTAATTAATTTCCTGCTGACTGTTAACCTGGTGTTCACCTTGAAATCTCAAAATATTTAGCCTCAGCAACTTCAGGATAGAAGGCAGGGTTGTTAAAGCATATTGAATCACTACCTGCAATGCAAAAATTGCAGGACAATGAAGAAAAGGCAGGGGAATCATTCGGTGGGCTAGAACAGACGCATGGACTGAATAGCCTCTTTCTGCGCTGCATTAATACTTTGAATCTTTGGGACTCCAGAACAGTGCTGAGGGTGTATCTTTCAAATTACACATTAAACATTCTCGCTCGTTGATCTGCTGAACAGTCAGTGCAGGAAGTACACGTTTACAGTTTTCTAAAAGATAAAATAAATTGTTGCAGAAATAAAGTAACTTTCTCAAACAATCTACTTGCAAATTATCTATGGAACCAATCTGAGTTGACCACAGTGGGTAGCTGAAAACTCATTCTGTGAAGGTTCAGGGTGATGGACCATTCTTAGGTTCCTTGAAGCAAGAAGCAGAGAAATGCAGAACTTAAACCCAGCTGGAGCAACAAGCTGACTTTCCCAATAGTCAGGCTCAGGAGTGTCAGCACACCTGTGCTCAATGACCTACATTCAGTTCCAGTCTGGTAACACCACAAATGTCTAATTCTCAGCCTTGTGTTCAACTCACTCCATAATGTAGTGAAAATCTGCAGCTCTTCCATCTGCAGGTCACTGTTTTTCTGCACCTCATTCTGCCATTGGCAACTGTCCCATCAACAGTTTGGGCTTTAAGTTCCAGAATTTACCTTCTGAACCTCTTCAACTATTGCACCTGTAAGAAGTATCATAAAACCCACCTCTCCATCTCAGTTTTTCACTTAGCAGTTCTAATATAATGTGATACGAGGCATGATATCACACACTGGCAGATTATGCTCCTCAGAAGCGGTCACTACAATGACCTATGCTGTTTTTGGTGCTACATAAATGCAAATCACTCCTGATGTTTGGCCGATTGACTGGATGCAAAGTGACTTTGAACATCAGCCTTAGTAGTTTCCAATAAAGTGGCAAGAATAGAGAGGATTGGAGCTTTTTTTTTCTTGGATGGCACGGTGGCACAGTGGTTAGCATTGCTGCCTCACAGCACCAGGAACCTGGGTTCAATTCCACCCTCGGTCAAATATCTGTGTGGAGTTTGCACGTTCTGCCCATGTCTGCATGGGTTTCCTCCGGGTGCTCTGGTTTCCTCCCATAGTCCCAAGATGTGCAGGCTGGGTGGATTGGCCATGCCAAATTGCCCATTGTGTTCAGGAATGTGTAGATTAGGTGGGTTATGGGGGATGGGTCTGGGTGGGATGCTCTGAGGGTTGGTGTGGACTCTTTGGTCTGACAGGCCTGTTCCCATGCTGTAAGGGTTCTATGATTCAGCAGCTTTTCCCATGAATGAGTGGTACGGTTACTGGAGATCTTAAGGTTTTGGAAGACAAATATAGTAGATGTAAGTAAGAGCATATGGTAATGATGGAAACCCTACTGCCTACCAGTCAAACAGACTGATCAATGATTTCCCAAAAGAAATTGCACAAGCAGAACTCGAGGGAAATAAGCTTATGGGACTAGAGGGACAGAACAGGGAAATAGGATTCACCAGGCAGAGGGCTTGCATACGCTCAGTGGGCTGAATGGCTTTTGTTGGTGCTGTACTGACTTATGAAACTGGTTACATCGTCATGTCAAAATAGACTCTAATGTTACCATGGATCATGATGAAGTGTCTCTGACTCAGCTAACGTTGAGTAGCATTTCTGATGCAGGAATTGAAACCAGTCTGATTATTGTGGCAGTGAGTTGGCAGCATCACCCAGGATGCGAGCTTTTAAATAGCCCAAGATTTTCATGTGGTTTTCTTGCTGAAACAGCACCAACATAAAAATGCAGACTCCAACTGGAGATACCTGACAAACACATCATGGCTAACAAGGAATCTATTTCCAAATAGAACATCAGCAATTTCCCTTGGGCGGTGGGCTCCTCAAGAATTTCTGTTGCTCAATTCTTTAGTATCAGTCATTTCCAACTCTTTCCTGTTCTAAGGTTGAGCCACTACCTGTAGGCAGTACTACCCATTGGACAATATGGAACAATGGTCAACAGTAAGTCTAGCCCACAGAGTTCAGCTCTCTCTAAGCCCCATTAGGTTCCACCTTGCTTGGGCATATAAAAATAAAAAGACAAACATAGAGAATACAGGAGAAACTCAGCTGGTCTCGCAGCAACTGTGAAGAAAGAAAGAGAGCTAACATTTCGAGTTCAGAGACCCTTCTTTAGAACCGTTGTTTGCCAGTTCCAAAGAAAAGATTTGAAACGTTCTCTCTCCAGACCTGCTGAGTTTCTCCAGCATTCTCTGTAATTGCTACAGAATTCTAACATCCGCAGTATTTTACCAAGACCCCTCACTCAATCTTCATTCCCAAAGCACAATAGATCACACACAAAACCCACACTCACCAGAGCTTCGGAAACTGTATCGGCCTTTAAAGAATCCTAAACGCTTTAAATTGAACATGTTAATCTCAGCACATCGCAACATGATGCAGTCAGGGCTGTTCAGAATCTGGAATGACCTCCTTCCCACTTCTCCTCCCACAACTGACAGGAAGTGACACGCTAGTTCCCAAATGCATCTCGCTCGGTTCGACTCACTTTTTACTAATCTGTCAGCAGTTTACAAACACACTTCTCATTGACCACCACCAGAACAGTGACTATTCAAGCCATTTTGAACTTGCATAATGTGGCTGCATGTCGGAGGTGACTGTCAAACAGAGTGTGGATTCAAAACCACACCACATCAGTTATCCTGCCCATATTTCCTTTGCCTGTCGAATTCAGTAGATTCAGAACACCACCCCCCAGATCATAATTTTCCTCAAGTCTTCGTCATTCCCAATGTATTCCATGCACTCTTTGACCAACGTTAAATCCCAGTGCTTTAAATTTTCAAATTTTTATCTTTGAGTTTATGGGGAGATAATGGCCTAGCTGTATTATTAGAATGTTAATCCAGAAATTGAGGTAATGTTCTGCGAACCCAGGTTCGAATCCCGCCATGGTAGATGGTGGAATTTAGATTCTTTTCAAAAAAATCTGGAACTAAGAGTCTAGTGATGACCATGAATGCATTGTCAATTGTCAGAGAAACCCATTTCAATCTCTGACGCCCTTCAAAGGAAATCTACTGTGCTTTCCTAGCCTGGCCAACATGTGACTCCAGACCCTTAACAACATGGTTAACTCGCAACTGACCTACACCATAGCTCAGCAAGACATTCAGTTGTATCAAACACCATGAAATCTCTTCAAAGAAATGAAACTGGATAGACCACCTAGTATTGACACAATCACTCGAAACGACAATAGCAGATACAGAGCTGTTGACCATGCAAAATCTGAAACATCTGGGGGCTAATCCCAAAATTGGACAGTTGTCTCACAGACTAGTTAAACAACAGCCTGACATAATCCTACTAATGGAAACATACCATACAGCTAACGTGTCAGACACCACCATCACCATTCCTGTCATACTGGCAGGACAGACCCAGCAGAGTTGGCAGCACAGTGGCTTACAATAAAGTGGGAGGTAGCCTGGGTCTCCTCAAAACTGACTCTGGACCCTATGAAGTCTCATGGCTTCAAGTTACACATGGGTAAGGAAGCCTCCTGCTGGTTGCCACGCCTCACCCTCCCTCAGTTGATGAATCAACACTCCTCCAAGTTGAACAACACTTGGAAGAAATATTGAGGGTGGCCAGGATGTAGAATTATTCTGGGTGGGGGATTTCAAAGTCCACCACCAAGAGTGGCTCAGCAGCAGTACTACTGATTGAGCTGGTCGGGTCCTAAAGGACATAACTGCTACACTAGGTTTGCAGTTGGTGTTGATGGAACCAACAAGAGGGAAAAACATACTTGAGTCTGCTGGACAACTAAAGAATTCACTGGAGGAGGAGGGTCCACAAATATCCCCATCTTCAATGATGGAAGAGCCTAGCACATCAGTGCAAAGGGTAAGACTGAAGCACTCTCAGCAATCTTCAGTCAGAAATGCCAAGTGGATGATCGATCTCAGCCTCCTCCGTTGCTCCCCAGATTTACAGATGCCGGTCTTCCGCCAATTTGATTCACTCCACATGATGTCAAGAAAACATTGGGGCACTGGAAATTGCAAAGGCTATGGATCCTGACAACATTCTGGAAATAGTACTGAAGATTTGTGCTCTAGAACTTGCTGTACCAAGCCATGCACTTCCAGTACAGTTTCAGCACTGGCATCTGACTAACAATGTGGGAAATTGCCCAGGTATATCCTGTACATAAAAAGCAGGACAAATCCAACCCGGCCAATTACAGTCCCATCAGTCTACCCTCAATCATCAGTTAAGTGATGGAAGGTGTCATCAATTGCACTATCAACAGCACCTGCTCAGCAATAACTTGCTCAGTGACTCCCAGTTTGGGTTTTGCCAGGGCCACTCAGCTCCTGATCTCATTACAGCCTTGGTTCAAACGTGGACAAAAGAGCTGAATTCCAGAGGTGAGGTGAGAATGACAGCCATTGACATCAAAGCTGCATTTGACTGAGTGTGGCGTCAAGGAACCCAAACAAAACTGCAATCAATGGGTATCAGAAAACAAACATTTGACTGGTTGGATTCATACCAGACACATATGAAGATGGTTGTGATTGTTAAAGGGCAATCGTCTCAGCTCCAGGACATGTCTGTAGGAGTTCCTTAGGCCCAACCATCTTCAGCTGCTTCATCAATGATCTTCTTTCCATCATAAGGTCTGAAGTGGGAATGTTCACCAAAGATTTCCATAAGACGTAGGAGCAGAATTAGGCCATTCATCCCACAGAGTCCGCTCTGCCGTTCGATCATGACTGATATGTTTCTCAACCCCATTCTCCTGCCTTCTCGCCATGACTCTTGATCACTTTACCAATCAAGATAGCAATGTTCAGCAATTTTTGTGACTCTCAGATACTGAACTAGCCCAGTTAGAGGTATTGGATACTGAAAAGACTATGGGCCCTGATAGCAATCTGGCAATACCACTGAAAGCTTATGCTCCAGAACTTGCTGCTCCCATAGCCATACTCTTCCAGTCTACTTACAAATCTAGCATCCAGTTGACAATGTGGAAAATTGACCAAGTGTCTTTTGTGCATAAAGTGCAGGAAAAAATCAATCCCAGCCAATTCCCCACGATCAACATCCCAGGGGTTACCACTGACCAGAAACTCAACTGGACTCACCAGCTAAACACAGTGGCTGCAAAGCTTGGAACACTGTTGCAAGTAACTTACCTTTTGACACTCCAAACCTTGTTCACCATCTAAAAAGCACAAGTCAGGGTGTGAAGGGACATTCCTCATTTGCTTGGATGAGTGCCCCTTCCAACAACACTCAAGAATGTTGACACAATCCAGGACAAAGCAGCCTGATTTGACAGGTACCACATCCGCAAACTTCCACTCTCTCACCACTGGCACTTAGCATACACTGCTGCTACTATTTACAAGATGCACTGCAAAAATATACCAACGAATCTTCGACAGCACCTTCCAAACCCATGAGCACTTCCACTTTGAAGGACAAGGGCAGCAGGTACACAAGAATACCACCCCCTTTAAATTGCCCTCCAAACCACTCACCATCCTGACTTGGAATTAAATTACCATCCCTTCAGTGTCTCTGGGTCAAAAGTCTGGATTAGGGTTAGGGATTCACTCTCTAACTGCATTGGAGGTCAGCCCAGAGCACATTTACTACAGTGGTTCAAGAAGGCTGCTCACCACCAACTTCTCAAGGGCAACCAGGGACAGACAATAAATACTGGCCCAGCCAGCAATGCCCACATTCCCACAAGTGAATTTTAAAAAATACTCAGTGTCAAATTCTGACTGATTACCTCTGGTGAACTGTCATGGAATATTTTACTGTGTTAAAGTTGCTATATAAACTCAATCAGTTGCAGTTAGAGGCTCTATCTCTGTCCACCAGCATGGCCCTGGAGTACAGTCTTTGATGCAGTTGCTTGTAACAAATTGAGCAATATGTCAAATAAAGTAAAACAAAACTCAAGAATTAGGCTAATATAATAAAATGTGAGGCTGGATGAACACAGCAGGCCCAGCAGCATCTCAGGAGCACAAAAGCTGACGTTTTGGGCCTAGACCCCTCATCAGAGAGGGAGATGGGGAGAGGGAACTGGAATAAATAGGGAGAGAGGGGGAGGCGGACCGAAGATGGAGAGAAAAGAAGATAGGTGGAGAGGAGAGTATAGGTGGGGAGGTAAGGAGGGGATAGGTCAGTCCAGGGAAGACGGACAGGTCAAGGAGGTGGGATGTTAGTAGGTAGGAGATGGAGGTGCGGCTTGGGGTGGGAGGAAGGGATGGGTGAGAGGAAGAACAGGTTAGGGAGGCAGAGACAGGTTGGACTGGTTTTGGGATGCAGTGAGTGGAGGGGAAGAGCTGGGCTGGTTGTGTGGTGCAGTGGGGGGAGGGGACGAACTGGGCTGGTTTTGGGATGCGGTGGGGGAAGGGGAGATTTTGAAGCTGGTGAAGTCCACATTGATGCCATTGGGCTGCAGGTTCCCAAGCAGTGCAATTGGGCTGCAGGGTTCCCAAAACCAGCCCAGTTCGTCCCCTCCCCCCACTGCACCACACAACCAGTCCAGCTCTTCCCCTCCACTCACTGCATCCCAAAACCAGTCCAACCTGTCTCTGCCTCCGTAACCTGTTCTTCCTCTCACCCATCCCTTCCTCCCATCCCAAGCCGCACCTCCATCTCCTACCTACTAACCTCATCCCACCTCCTTGACCTGTCTGTCTTCTCTGGACTGACCTATCCCCTCCCTACCTCCCCACCTATACTCTCCTCTCCACCTATCTTCGGTCCACCTCCCCCTCTCTCCCTATTTATTCCAGAACCCTCACCCCATCCCCCTCTCTGATGAAGGGTCTAGGCCCGAAACGACAGCTTTTGTGCTCCTGAGATGCTGCTGGGCCTGCAGTGTTCATCCAGCCTCACATTTTATTGTCTTGGATTCTCCAGCATCTGCAGTTCCCATTATCACTCAAGAATTAGGCTTCTAGTTTGCCTTTCTGGCCTATTTGATAGATAAAAAATGCTGGACCCAAACATCCTCTTCTTTCATACTGCCTCCTCGGCTCTGATGTTATCGAGTGTTGTCATCTGTAGTAACCATTATAGACCTCAGGGTTTCCTGTTACAAGTGGAGACGCAGCCAGAGATCTGCCTCAAACAGTCAAATCAATCTAATCGATATCATCTAGAGGACCCCAATCCATACAAGTGAAGCTGCTGTTCGGACTCAGCTGGGGCTGAGAAAGAAGTGAAGCAAATCTATTGCTTGACCAAATTGCTCAGCTATTCAGATTACTTCCCAGAATTGTAAATGATAAAAATTACCATAGTTTCAGGGGACCAGAGGGCTGCTCTTTCATTTGAGCGGGTTGACTGGTGATGATTTAAACTGAAGGCCACACCACACCTCAGATTAGTGTCATTAACCACAAACAAAAGGCAAACTTGTCAATACTAATTCTTGAAAAGAGTTCTCTCATTGACCCTTCATTTGCTATTAGCCCTGCATTTTGTTTTGGATATATCTCACTTTCTATTGAATCTGACTCCACTTACAAGGGCAGATGCTATGCAGAGAACAGGGGTCTCAGACACTGCCTGCTGATCCAATGGCCTCCTGTAGCACCACTCCCTACTCTGAGCTGCCCTATTTCTAACCTTCCAGCAGAATCTCTTAACACTTGTTTCCCGCAGGCGCAATCACATCACAGCAAATCTGAGGTCGGCGATCCTCTATCTCTAGACAATACCACATCTTGACAGGAAAGCCCACAGCAGCTTGTTCTAGTCAAACACTTAGCAGGTCAGCTCTGGGTCTCTCCCCAACATCCAGGCCCATTCAGAGATCCTTGGGACCAAGGATCAATCAGACGCCAACAGATCTGTACTCAACAGCACCACTGATAAGGCAGTGAACTTTACTTGAACTTTAGGCACTGAAGTCTGTGACAAGGAGGACAAACATAATATGGATGAGAGATGAGGCGATGGTATCCCATCAATGAGTCACCCTTTATTTAAATGTGGAGAATCCTCAACAGTGATCTAGCTCCTTCAGAGCCAGCTCCTAGAGTGAACAGAACCTCAGACACTCCTGTTAACATCTGTCAGCCAGGGCTTCCCCACGGGATCAGGTTGACAGCCCCAAACAGGGAAACCCATATTCTATGAGGTCCACCCGGCCGACCTCATTACAAGGGTAATCATGTAGGGGACAGAGAGAGGGGTTTTGCAACAAGAGCCAGATGGGGTTTATTTTCAATGCTTGGCCAGTGCCTTCAGATACAAGACAACCTTGTTTGTCGAGGACCCCACAAACAGACACACGTGTTGGGTTAACAAAGTGTGAAGCTGGATGAACACGGCAGGCCAAGCAGCATCTCAGGAGCACAAAAGCTGACGTTTCGGGCCTAGACCCTTCATCAGAGAGGGGGATGGGGAGAGAGTTCTGAAATAAATAGGGAGAGAGGGGGAGGTGGACCGAAGATGGATAGAGGAGAAGATAGGTAGAGAGGAGAGTATAGGTGGGGAGATAGGGAGGGGATAGGTCAATCCAGGGAGGACGGACAGGCCAAGGAGGTGGGATGAGGTTAGTAGGTGGTCAATGGAGGTGCGGCTTGAGGTGGGAGGAGGAGATAGGTGAGAGGAAGAACAGGTTAGGGAGGCGGGGACGAGCTGGGCTGGTTTTGGGATGCAGTGGGGGAGGGGGAGATTTTAAAGCTTGTAAAGTCCACATTGATACCATTAGGCTGCAGGGTTCCCAAGTGGAATATGAGTGTTGGGTTTACGCTGACTGCTGAGCTAACACCAGAGATGGCCTGATGGGTCCCTTAAACAGACAGTAATGGCTTTCCCTAGATTTAATCAGAGTCAATCTGAGAATATTCTCCACTTGTCACTCTCCCTCACAGCTGAAAGCTCTCCACCTCAAACACATTCATTGGGAAGACCCAAAAGTTATTATCAAAATATATATTGTGGGCTAGAACAACCTGGTCTGCTCATTGAGATTTTCCTCACCTTGTTACTTTGTTTCAGATGTCTGTTCTCTGGTGACTGACACAATAAATCTGTTTAAACAGCCTCACCTTATTCACTCAAACAAAATAATTAAAACCTGTACACCTTTATGAGCACTTCCATGAATATTCTTTTCCCGAGTAATCCCATGATTTCCATTCTGCATCTCCACTATTCATGTCTGTCATGCTCATCTCTTCTCCATAACCCTTATACTTCGAACATTTCGCGCTTTCAAATCTCTTGTGAAAGCTTTGATCTGTTGTGACAACAATCTCCCCTTCTGAGCCCTTTATTTTCCACCTTGGGGTGTTTACCAAATCTTGTCATGACTGTGACATTTTTGATTCACAAATTGGAAGAGAAGTTGTCAGGGGATTCCTTAAAGATCTAAAGCCATCAAAAAGCTATCGATATCTGACCTATGGAGTCACAGCATTTCCAAATTAGCGTCAGTAAGAACTGTTGCAACTCTAGACCTGAGTCCTATTGCACACCACGTCGTCATGTTCAATATTTCCACAAAGCTCAAAGTCAAGATTTTACTTTGATGTAACCCACAACAGCAGAGAGAAATCTTTAGACCGGACGTCAATGTTTAGACACAATCTTTAGAGCCTTTGCACAATTAAAATGTGTTTCCAATGTGAATTCACCATCTCTCCCCAGGGCAGATACAGCTAAAGTATCCTCATCTATCCTGAAAGTGGGACCCAGTAAAGACATTTTGTGTGACTTTATATTTGATTTAGCAATTTCCTGTTACTTTTCAGTCAAAAATGACATTAAATCTAAGACTATAAAATGTGAGGCTGGATGAACACAGCAGGCCAAGCAGCATCTCAGGAGCACAAAAGCTGACGTTTCGGGCCTGGACCCTTCATCAGAGAGGGGGATGGGGAGAGGGAACTGGAATAAATAGGGAGAGAGGGGGAGGCGGACTGAAGATGGAGAGAAAAGAAGATAGGTGGAGAGGAGAGTATAGGTGGGGAGGTAGCGAGGGGATAGGTTAGTCCAGGGAAGACGGACAGATCAAGGAGGTGGGATGAGGTTAGTAGGTAGATGGGGGTGCGGCTTGGGGTGGGAGGAAGGGATGGGTGAGGGGAAGAACCGGTTAGGGAGGCAGAGACAGGTTGGACTGGTATTGGGATGCAGTGGGTGGGGGGGAAGAGCTGGGCTGGTTGTGTGGTGCAGTGGGGGCAGGGGACGAACTGGGCTGGTTTAGGGATGCAGTAGGGGAAGGGAGATTTTGAAACTGGTGAAGTCCACATTGATACCATTAGGCTGCAGGGATCCCAGGCGGAATATGAGTTGCTGTTCCTGCAACCTTCGGGTGGCATCATTGTGGCACTGCAGGAGGCCCATGATGGACATGTCATCTAAAGAATGGGAGGGGGAGTGGAAATGGTTTGCGACTGGGAGGTGCAGTTGTTTGTTGCGAACTGAGCGGAGGTGTTCTGCGAAGCGGTCTCCAAGCCTCCGCTTGGTTTCCCCAATGTAGAGGAAGCCACACCAGGTACAATGGATGCAGTATACCACATTGGCAGATGTGCAGGTGAACCTCTGCTTAATGTGGAATGTCATTTTGGGGCCTGGGATAGGCGTGAGGGAGGAGGTGTGGGGGCAAGTGTAGCATTTCCTGCGGTTGCAGGGGAAGGTGCCGGGTGTGGTGGGGGTGGAGGGCAGTGTGGAGCGAACAAGGGAGTCACAGAGAGAGTGGTCTCTCCGGAATGCAGGCAGGGGTGGGGATGGAAAAATGTCTTGGGTGGTGGGGTCGGATTGTAAATGGCGAAAGTGTCGGAGGATGATGCGTTGTATCCGGAGGTTGGTAGGGTGGTGTGTGAGAACGAGGGGGATCCTCTTAGGGCGTTTGTGGCGGGGGCGGGGTGAGAGGGATGTGTTGCGGGAAATACGGGAGACGCGGTCAAGGGCGTTCTCGATCACTGTGGGGGGAAAGTTGTGGTCCTTGAAGAACTTGGACATCTGGGATGTGCGGGAGTGGAAGGTCTTATCGTGGGAGCAGATGCGGCGGAGGCGGAGGAATTGGGAATAGGGGATGGAATTTTTGCAGGAGGGTGGGTGGGAGGAGGTGTATTCTAGGTAGCTGTGGGAGTCAGTGGGCTTGAAATGGACATCAGTTACAAGCTGGTTGCCTGAAATGGAGACTGAGAGGTCCAGGAAAGTGAGGGATGTGCTGGAGATGGCCCAGGTGAACTGAAGGTTAGGGTGGAAGGTGTTGGTGAAGTGGATGAACTGTTTGAGCTCCTCTGGGGAGCAAGAGGCGGCGCCGATACAGTCATCAATGTACCGGAGGAAGAGGTGGGGTTTGGGGCCTGTGTAGGTGCGGAAGAGGGACTGTTCCACGTAACCTACAAAGAGGCAGGCATAGCTGGAGCCCATGCGGGTGCCCATGGCCACCCCCTTAGTCTGTAGGAAGTGGGAGGAGTCAAAAGAGAAGTTGTTGAGGGTGAGGACAAGTTCAGCTAGGCGGATGAGAGTGTCGGTGGAGGGGGACTGGTTGGGCCTGCAGGACAGGAAGAAGCGGAGGGCCTTGAGGCCATCTGCATGCAGAATGCAGGTGTATAGGGACTGGACGTCCATGGTGAATATGAGGTGTTGGCGGCCAGGGAATTGGAAGTCCTGGAGGAGGTGGAGGGCGTGGGTGGTGTCACAGACGTAGGTGGGGAGTTCCTGGACCAAAGGGGAGAAAATGGAGTCCAGATAGGTGGAGATGAGTTCGGTGGGGCAGGAGCAGGCTGAAACGATGGGTCAACCAGGGCAGGCAGGTTTGTGGATTTTGGGAAGGAGATAGAAACGGGCCGTGCGGGGTTGGGGAACAATGAGGTTGGAGGCTGTGGGTGGGAGGTCCCCTGAGGTGATGAGGTTGTGAATGTTGTTGGAGATGATGGTTTGGTGCTCGGGTGTGGGGTCATGATCGAGGGGGCGGTAGGAGGTGGTGTCGGAGAGTTGGCGTCTGGCCTCGGCGATGTAGAGGTCAGTGCGCCATACTACCACTGCGCCACCCTTGTCTGTGGGTTTGATGGTGATGTTGGGGTTGGAGCGGAGGGCTGCCCGTTCTGCAGGGGAGAGGTTGGAGTGGGTGAGAGGGGTGGAGAGGTTGAGGCGGTTAATGTCTCGACGGCAGTTGGAGATGAAGAGGTCGAGGGAGGGTAGGAGGCCTGGGGGTGGTGTCCAGGAGGAGGACTTGTGTTGGAAGCGGGTGAAGGGGTCAGTGGAAGGAGGGTTAGGTTCCCGGTTGAAGAAATAGGCATGCAGGCAAAGACGGCGGAAAAACTGCTCTATGTCCAACCGTGACTGGTATTCGTTGATGTGTGGTTGTAGGGGGACAAAGGTGAGCCCCTTACTAAGGACTGACCGTTCGTCCTCAGTCAGTGGAAGGCCTGGGGGGATGGTGAAGATGCGGCAGGGCTCAGTGTGGCTGTCTCCTCTGGGGTTGCTGGCTGTGAAGGTTGTGGGCGGAGCGATGAGGTCGTCGGCCGTGGGCGGGGTTCCGTCGGCGTCGGCCGTGGGCGGTGTTCCGTCGGCGGTTGGAGTATCGGGGTGGGCGGCAGCAGCTGTGGTGAGGGTGGTGTGTGAGGTGTTGTACCTGGAAGTGGAGGTGGTGACTGCAGCAGCGGTTCCGGAAGTTCTGTGGCCGGCGGAGGCGGATGTGACGTCATCCGTGGGGTCTCGGACCGTGTCCTCATGGTCAATGGCGGCGGGTGCATGGTGGGGGAGGGGCAGGGACAGAGTCGGGATTTGGGAGGCGCAGGAATCCTCTTGTGGGTGGCAGGGGCCCGTGAGTTGGTTGTACTTACGATTTTTGGTGTCCAGTAAAGCTGAGTGAAACTGGGTGTTCAGTCTGTGGATCCTGCGGAGGATGAAAAACAGCAGAGGTCCTTTGCAGGTCTGGGAGAGGGAGGCTCTGAGCTGGGGCAGGCTAGATTGCAGTGTCTGGAGGTGCCGGCGCATGTCTGCAAGTGTCTGTTTCAGGACTCGCAGGGAGAAACGCTTCTGAAGGGTCTGAATATTCTGGGTGTAGAGGTGGTCACGGTTGGGGCCAAATTGGGAAGGCTGAAATGTGGACTGTAGTCCCTTGGGAATGATCTGGTTCCGTAGGCAGGTGCTGAGGAAGGTGATGTGGCTGTGGTACCTGGTTTGCTTCAGGACATGGTCGAGCAGTTTCAAGGCCGAAGAGATTACAAGAGAGTTGCAATGGGAGAGAGATTCCCTGAGGTTGGTCCGGAGGGAGGAGGGTAACTTCTTCAGGTTAGGCATCCCTGGAAGAGGCTTCGCAGTGAGGTTAAAATAGTATCAGAGATAATGGGAACTGCAGATGCTGGAGAATTCCAAGATAATAAAATGTGAGGCTGGATGAACACAGCAGGCCAAGCAGCATCTCAGGAGCACAAAAGCTGACGTAAATCTAAGACTGTTTGTTAAGTCAGTTTATCGCCATTCTATTGGGGTATGTTTCAACTCTGTAGTCTCTTCTCCTACTTATTTAGAGAGAACTGAACTTAAGGGATAGAGCTCAATAGCCTGTTAATTACCTTTTACTTGCTGCCCTTAACAGAAGTTTTTTTTTTAAATTTCTCTCTCCTGGACATATTTTAAGACCCACTCCTTAGCTTTGAGCATGCAATTGAAGGTCACTTTCCAACCAAGGTAAATAGGGACTGGTGAGGGAGTGCCGTCTTTAGTGAGAGATTAAATGAGAGACCAAAGTGCCCGATTGAGAACGGGATTGAAGATGCCTTACAGAAGCAGAAGAAGTATTCCTATTTCTCCCTGAGACATCATCAGCAAAAGCAGACCCATTTGCTATCAACTTAAATAATTCATGTGGGATTTTATTGTGTGCAGAATGATTGGATCACAACAACCTCTTCAAATTATTTCATCTTATTGAATTACTTTTGTTGTATGGTACACTTTGAAAGTCGAACTTCTTTTCAGTCTCCAAACAGTGTTCACTATCAGTGAAGTTGACACATTTTGGTTGCTTCCATATTGATTTTGGCTACAAATTCACAAAATGTAGACAGGAATGAACAATGATCGAATGTACCTGCAATTTCCAACCCCTTCCCTTGCAAGAATCCCCCTCCTCCCTCACATGAGGAATGCCAGTTGATTTTGTCCAATATGTTAGACTCATGTGGTTAATCAGGAGTTCAGATGTAGAAGCACAGAATCCCTACAGTGTGGAAGCAGATCATGTGGCCCATTAAATCCATACTGACCTTCCAAACTTCACTTGACCAAGGAGCAGCACTCTAAATGCTTGTGATTTCAAATAAATCTCTTGATCTGGTGTTGTGTGACTTTTTACTTTCTCCACCCCAGTCTAACACTCATCACCTCCGCATCATGACCCTCCAAAGATCATCCAGTCCAGACCCAACCCATAATTCAGCACCAAACTTAGACATCCCCAGACACGATGGGGAAATTTAGCATGGCCAGTCCACCTAATCTGCACATCTTTGCACTGCGGGAGGAAACCAGACCACCCAGAAGAAACCCATGCAGACTCTGGGAGAATGTACAGACTCAACTCAGTCACCTGAGCCTGGAATCCAACTCAGATATCCGGTGCTGTGAGGCAGCACTGATAATCACTGAGCCACTGTGCTGCCCCAGATGTGGATAGCTGATTCACAAATTAAGTTTGAATACATAGATAACAAGTAGTGTTATTTTAATCAACCTGTCTGGATATGTTATGATGCATCATGTCAAGTGGAACTTGAGCCCAAACCAGAGATAGGAGCACTACCATTGTACTACAAGAGCCCTCAACATAGATGAAGTGCAGTTATCTTAAAGCAAAGGATGCTTTTGACTCAAATAAGTGCATGTGACCAGAACAGAGTCACCATCGCAACGTGTAGCCAGCCTACAATTTGTAGTAGACAACACTCCCTTAGACCAAGACACTGAGAGCTGTGAACGCAACTCAAAATCCTCTTTCTGTTTTGGAAATTGAACCGAGGAAGTAATCCTGTGATGTGCAGAGCAACTGCCTTACCGACTTCCTCAAAATCTACTTCCATCTTCAATTAACTGCTTTTTAGATTGTCTTCTCCATTCTTGAACCACACCTGGATTATAACAAACTAAGCTTCAACTTGCTGTGCACAAGACAGCAAGGTGAGTGCCCATTGAGCTATTCCACTTTAGAAGGCCTCACAGCTGACCTCAAAGCTGCCACAATATGGTCACCATGGCTCCCGTCACTTGGATCACTGAATAAAGATCAGGAATGAAAATCCTGGTCACTTTAACCCCTCACTAGCCCAGCGGTGCTAGTGGACAGGTACTTGGATGGGTAGGGAGCAAATGGACACAGACCGTTAGAAAATAGATGACAGGTCAAACAGTGGATCTTGATCGGTGCAGGTTTGGAGGGCCGAAGGGCCTGTTCCTGTGCTGTAGGTTTCTTTGTTTCTTTGTTATAATTCTGATCCATCCACCATCATAACATCAACTTTGTTGTTTATCATACAAACTGTTGTGGATTTTCAGGCCAAACACCATTGCCAATAAGATATCGCCTGAACGCTACCGGTTTTTGTAGCTCACCCACCATATACCACAAAGATCAGGTTCTTATTGAGACAGATGTGTTGAAGTTTATTAACTACACTGACTATTCGTATTGCTATGATATCACAGACCTGTGCATACTCTAGCTTCTCTGCTTACAGATGTTACTGTACATTGTATACACACACCTAACTGAACACACTACAATGACCCAGGTCCATGGGGAGTGATCTAAAGCTGAGACAAGTGCCATTTAACCAGAATGACTGAAATCATAACGCATTGTAAACATCTTAAACCTATATTCTGCCAACCTGGTCTCAGCCAACAAAAACAGCACCAACTTAACGAGTTGGGTTGGGATATTTGTACTGATTTGCAACATACGAACCTCAATCACAACTCCCTGTCTCAGCTCCTCACTGGTTTATGCTGTAGGTCCCACACAGTGTACCTGAAGAAAATGCTCGATGACAGTAGAGGAAGCCAAAAAAAGAACTGTGTACGTCACACCTGATGCCAATGGCATTTGGTTTAAGCCCTATCCTACGTTAGGTGTGAAGGGTGCACATTTACCATCCCCCGTTTGTACATCAGACAGTGAATGGGTGGTGGATACAGGTAAGTGTTTGGAGAGTATTGGGAATGCAATCCACCTGACTGTTGTTTGTGAGAAATGAGGGATGGAAACCTGGTGAATTCTGGGCCCTTTCTTCCTGTACCTTCCTTCAACAATGAAAACGGTTCTTGGATGGCAACACAAAACAGGCACAAAGTGTGGGCGGCCGTTCTGCATGCCAACTCATTGGGAGGGGAGTCCAGTTGATAATGTCTATTCTGTGTTCCTTACAGCAACCTCAACTCTATATTTTTAGTTTGGGCTGAGTTTCTTACTATTTTGAGAATTATATCCTTCTTCTTTTGCTGCAGGCCCCATTTTCTCCTCATCTATCTATCTTTCACTCTCTCTCTCACTCGCTCTCTCTCACATTAAGAAGATTCTCGTCTGAATTTCTCTGAACGTATTTAGTCCAAGTGATTCTTAAAATAATACCTATATGATGTTTAAATGACAAAATAGAGAGCCAAACTGCTCCAAAAGCCACGGTTTTGTGATTGTGGATTCAACAGAGGAAGCAATGGCATAAATGGATCACTGGGCAAGTATTCCAGAACTATAAGCTAATGTTCTAAGGACATGAAAAGTGGTAAAATTTGAATTATGTAAAAATCTGCACCAAAAATATATCTAGCCATGCAGTAATAGTGGAACAACTGTCCATTATTGCACAAACCCATCTGGCTCACTAATGTCCTTCAGGGAAGGAAATCTGCCATCCTTACATGGTCTGGCTTCCTTGTGATGCTGGACCCAGAGCAGTATGGTTGACTCTTAATAGCAATAAACACTGGCTTAGCCAGCAATGCCTATATCCCATGAACAAATCAAACAAGCCCCCTTTCAAAAGCTGGTGAATACTGCACTGTCTGAGTATCACATTCCAGGTGAAATGTTCAACTATGCAAACGATCCTGAGATGCGAATCAAGAGGAGAATAATTTGGGTGTTCACCTGGGTTTCTGGTCACTAGTAAAACAAATCTCCTGGTAATCACCTCATTATTATTTGTGGGAATTTGTTATATATAAATTTGACTTCTACCTTTCCTGTAAACAAAAATGATGACATTTACTTGACTGAGATAATGGGAACTGCAGATGCTGGAGAATTCCAAGATGATAAAATGTGAGGCTGGATGAACACAGCAGGCCAAGCAGCATCTCAGGAGCACAAAAGCAATCTCTGATGAAGGGTCTAGGCCCGAAACGTCAGCTTTTGTGCTCCTGAGATGCTGCTTGGCCTGCTGTGTTCATCCAGCCTCACATTTTATCACATTTACTTGACTGTCAGGTTCGATTATATACAGAACCTGTTGGAGAATAACTCATAGGACCTCAGCTCCACCTACAGGCTGTTCCAGCACAGCAGTGATCATGTCCAAGGGTCAATCATGGATCACATGAAATCAATGTACAGCACACTGTTCACACTTGCACTTATCAATCTAGTGTAATGACACAAATATTGGTTTCTCAAATTGCATACAGCTTAGGTCCGAGGTAAACGTTTTGTGAGGAGGGCTCTTAAGTTGAGAGGTGAGGGATGAGGTGGCATCACTGACAAGACTCAGGGGTGAAAACTAGTGGGAATGCACCATCACATTGTGTAGCCTCAATCAAGCGCTGTACCCCCACAACCCCCTGAAAGCTGATGATATGCACACGTGGTCTGATTTGCTGAGCGTGCTGAGTGGTGACTGCCTGCTTGTAGCTGGGTTAGTCCTCACGGTGACTGAACAAGGGCCGACGTGTTTTCCGATTGAGCACAAAAGGGCCTGAAGTGGGGGCAGGGTCGGGATGTTTGAGTACAGGACATCCCCCGCGCTGAACGTCTTTCTGACGGAGGGGAGGCTGCACTGAGGTGGGAGTTGGGACAGGCCAACCCTGATAAAGTGCCCTTCCAGTTCCAGGCATGCCATCGCCTGGGGTTGAAGATTCTTCCCATTGCTGGGGGCTGGACAGCATTAAATTTGGGGCTGGGCCATTACCAAGTGAGGGCAGAGCATACATTTTCACAACCTGTGGAAACCAAGGCTCAGTCCCCATAAAACACAGGAATGCTCTGGGCCATATGAAGTTTTCAAGAATTAAACAGTTTCTGGTTGGGTATAGGGAGAGAGACTAAGGTGAGTGGAATTCAGGCACAAGTCAAGCATGATTAATCAGGATGCAGACTCAGGAGGACGAGCAGGCCCATTCATGTTCCTACCTCCCTGATGCCAGCTCTGGGATAGTCAGCTGTTAGCTCTCATCCCCCAACCCCTAGAAAGGTTCAAAACTGTTTTAAAAATCAACTATTTTACAGACAAACCTTTGATTTCCCTGAACTGTTCTGTTTGGAGGATCACACATTAGTCGATTAGCCAACAGTCAAGCAATGCCTCGAAGTATTAATGATTAGGGTTGTACAGATCTTGGCATTTGTGCTAGAATCAGGAACACTTGTTCACCGCACATTGCAATGCTGTATCTAAAGCCACACGATTCGACTTCTTTCCAACAAGCTTTCTCCCCAGCCCCTGAAAACCCTGAAACCCAAGTTTCTCGATCCTACCGCAACCGGTATGCATTACTCCTCTCCGTTCAAGTGTACTAACCTCCGTCTGAATTGGCCAGAGCCTGGAAAAGAACATAGAAAGATGTGAGAGATTTCATTCACAGTGCTGGAGTCAAGTAAACTGTTTGGCTTCATTGTATTCATGCCGCCATCAAGGAGTCAGCAAACACCGGGCCATTATTTACAACTCCCCCATCCCTGTCCACCACATTGAACATCGGCACAAATCCAACTGGTCAAAACAGGCATAGGTCACAGGTTAAATGAAGAAAGTTGATGTCAGGTAGAGTGTTACTCGATATAGTGGTCTTTCTTGCACTTACCTTCCCTTATACTGAAATGGCTATGTGCCTCCGCCATTCCAACATTGCCTACCAGTCTCGGTCACATTAAAGGTATGATACAAATGCAAGTTACGGTTACAATTAACCCAAAAGCTACTTTTTAAAATAACTTACATTGTGACATCTGCTAACAGCAGGGCTCAGGGTGGCGTGCACAGTGACTCTAGCCCACGATTCACACGTAAAAAAAACTTCTCAAAGTAGTACCTTCTCATAAATGAGATGATACTTGGAGCACAGCAGACAGTTTTGCTCTCCTTATGTAAGTAAAGATATATGATACCAAAGACGTAGTGCAGCAGAAGTTCACCGGACTGATTCCTGGGATGGCGGGAGTGATGTGAAAGTGAGGTTAGGTCCACTGGGCCTGCATTCATTTGTGTTGAGGAAATTGGGAGGAGAATCACATTGACAATGTATTAAATTCCGACATGGCCAGACAGACTGGTGAGTGTCCAGAACAAGGGGTCATGGTCTCAGGATACAAGAGAGCTCTGTCTGTTCCTGTGAAATATCATACACGACAGGGAACAATCAGGCCGTTTCAAACTTCTGTAAAATTCCAGTGTACATTAAAAGGCACTGAGATTTTAGACTACAGTTTCCTGAGCCGTGGGTTATGACCCCCAGAGAGGGGCCACAAGGTGAGGTGGTGAACAGTAATGGCTGCTACAGAACTTGAACTGACAGCTCTGAGGCTCCTTTAAATCTCCATGTTGTTGTTTTGACATTGAACGTGCTCTCACATACATTACAGGGCCTCATAGCTGCTGGAAAAAAAGAAAGTGAAAAAGGTGGGTGCAGTATTTTGGCAAACAAACATAATATGATTGAGAAACTTACTACCATTTTCACCTACCACCCCCAACCTTTCCCCTCCCACACTGACCTCAGCAGAAGTCAACATTCAACATTAGCTTTGGCACTTGACAAATCTTCACCCTGGGATCACGTAGTGGTTGGGGCTTTAAAAAAAGATCAAACATCCCATCCTTAATGATGGAAGAGTCCAACACGACAGCAAAAGATAAGGCTCAAGCAATTGCAGCAATGTTCAGCCAGAAGTGCTGAAGTGGATCACCCATCTCGGCCTCCTACAGTGGCCCCCACCACTGCAGATACCAGTCTTCAGCCAATTTGATTCACTCCACGTGATATCAAGAAACAGTTGGTTTCAGAAACTGGATCTGCAAAGGCTACGGGCCCTGACAACATTCCAGCAATAGGACTGAAGACTTGTGCTCCATAACTTGCCACTCCCTAAAATAAGTACTCTTCCAGTACAGTTACAAAACTGGTATCCACTTGATAATGTGGAAAATTGCCCAGGTATGTCCTGTATGCGAAATGTACGACAAATCCAACTCAGCCAGTTACTGCCCCTTCAGACCACGCTCAACCATCAGTAACTGTACCTGCTCAGCAATAACTTGCTCAGTAACACCCAGTTTGGATTCCACCAGGACCTCTCAGCTCCTGACGTAATTACAGCTTTGGATCAAATATGGACAAAAGAGCTGAATTCCAGAGTTGAGGTGAGAGTGACAGCCCTTGACAGCAAGGCTGCATTCAAAGTGGCGCATATTCCAGCATGGCAGAATGGATCCCAAATAAAACTGGAGTCAGCAGGAGTCAGAAAGAATATTCTGCGTTAGTTAGAGTCATGTCTGACAGATATGAAGATGGTCATGGTTGTTAGAGATCAGCCATCCAGTCCTAGGCCCAACCATCTTCAGCTGCTTCATCAAAGACCTTTCCTCCATCATAAGGTCAAAAGTGGGAATGTTTGCCAATGATTGCATAATGTTCAGCACCTTTTGCAACTCCTCTGATACTGAAGCAGTCCATGTTCAAATGCAACAGAACCTGGACAACATCCAGGCTTTGGCTGACAAGTAAGATTTGTGGATGTGAGTTTGCTCGCTGAGCTGGGAGGTTAGTTTTCAGATGTTTCGTCACCATTCTAGGTAACATCATCAGTGAGCGCTGGTGTTATGTCCCGCTTTCTATTTATCTGGTTAGGTTTTCTTGGGTTGGTGATGTCATTTCCTGTTCTTTTTCTCAGGGGATGGTAGATTGGCTCCAAATCAATGTGCTTGTTGATGGAGTTCCGGTTGGAATTCTCGTGCATGGTATTCCAACTGGAACTCCATCAACAAACACATTGATTTGGAGCCAATCTACCATCCCCTGAGAAAAAGAACAGGAAATGACATCACCAACCCAAGAAAACCTAACCAGATAAATAGAAAGCGGGAGATAACACCAGCGCTTCGTCGGAGGCTCACTGATGATGTTACCTAGAATGGTGACGAAACGTCTGAAGACTAACCTTCCAGCTCAGCGAGCAAACTCACATCCAGAACCTCAACCTGAGCTACAAATCTTCTCAAAACCCAGTAAGATTTGTGTTGCACAAATGCTAGGTAATGGCCAACTCCAATAAGAGACAATTGAACCACTGCCCCTTGATATTCAATGACATTGCCGTCCCTGAATCCCTCACTGTCAACATCCTGGGGGTTACCATTTACCAGAAGTTCAACGAGAGGAGCTACATAAATATGAGGTCTACATTAGCAGATCAGAGGAGAGGAATACTTCAGCAAGTAAGTCACCTCCTGACCCCCCAAAGCCTGTCCACCATCTACAAGGCACAAGTCAGGAGTGTGATGGAATACTCCCCACTTGCCCTGGAGTGCAGCCCTAACAACACTCAAGAAATTTGACGCCATCCAGGACAAAGCAGCCTATTGATTGACACCACATCCACAAGCATCCACTCCCTCCACCAGCGATGCTCAGCCGCAGCAATGTGTACCATGTACAAGATGCACTGCAGAAATTCACCAAGAACTAGAAACTGACACATAGTCAGTATAATCCAGATTGGCAAGGGCAACAAGTACATTGCTTAACCACCAGCCACGAAATTCCCCTCTAAGCTGCTCACCATATGGAACTGGGTCAAATACTGGAGATTGCTCCCTAAAGGCACTGTGGTTCTACCTCCAGCATATTGACCACAGCGGTGCAAGAGGACAGCCCACCACCACCTTCTCAGGGCACCTATGGGTGAACAATAAATCCTGGCCAGCTAATGACACCCACACCCTATGAGAGAATATGTAAAACCATGAGGAAAAGATTTGAGAGGGTGATGCTAAAGAGAGGGGTACAATATAGATTTGGCAGGTGCTGGATTTTGTGAAGAACTCCACATACAAAGATGGGCTTAGAAAGTCAGAGGCTGTGCTGTTTGAGCATTACAACAATAACTTGTCCTTCCATAACACCACTAAGAGCCAAATGTTGCAAGACAATTCATAAGAGCACTCCCAATTGAAATTTGACCACCTACTCACATAAGGAGGTATCAGAGAAATGGCCACAGAGGCAGACTATAAAGACTGTAAGTATCTGCATGAAGATACCAGAAACATCTCTCCACGTCTCAATCAGGGAAAAAAGATGAAAATCCACCAGAGTGCTCTTACAACATGAGGAGCAATGAGAATTCATTTTACAACAGCATTGTCTACTGCTCAGGCACAGCAGCAGACAGCAGAGTCCACTTCATCACTCAGACAGTCTTCCCACCATCCTCACCTTTCCCTTTTGCATGTCCCTGCCCTGTCTATCTGGCCTGCTTACTAGCACTTCCCTACTCCATCCCACGCTCTAATCCTAATCCTAATCCACCGGGTCCTGCTAGCCTGTCCCCTGTAAATCCAGAATGGCCGAGCTCCCCTTCTTCTGGCTCAACTTGCTAGCTTGTGGTGCCCCACACTCCCAGTGGTTCCTGCTAAATCCAGAAAGGTCCCATTAGCTCTCTCGAAGGCAGAACCATTTCTCCAATACAGGGGAGGGGCCAAGTGTGGGTTATAGTGAAGGCCACTGCATCCTAACCCCTCATCAACACCCTAACAAATGTAAGAATCAACCACCTGGTCTGTTGGCTGAAACCCAGATTTCCAAGTCTAAAGTCTTAGAAAATAAAACAGCACAGCACAGTATAGGCCCTTTGGCCCACGATGATGTGCCAACCTATCATCCTACTAAGAGCAAACTACCCGGCATTCCCTGCATTTTACTATCGCCCATGTCGTGCTTAAAAACCTCTGAACTATCTGACTCCACTACACTGCCAGCAGCGCATTCTACATGCCCACCACTCTCTGTGTAAAGATCACTTCAGTTGATCTCCAGAACCAGGCTGCAGACTCTAGTTGTATCAGTGATAATAGGAACTGCAGATGCTGGAGAATCCGAGATAACAAAGTGTGGAGCTGGATGAACACAGAGGGTCAAGCATCAGGTTTTGTGCTCCTAAGATGCTGCTTGGCCTGCTGTGTTCATCCAGCTCCAAACCTTGTTATTACAGACTCTAGCTGGTCTCTTAGCATCATGGAATAGTTGCACCATAGAAGATGATACCCTTCAGTCCATCATATCTGTGTCCTCCGTCGGAAGAACTGCATAATTAGTTCCACCCCCCAGCATTTCCACTCACACACATCTCCACAACTCCTTATAGATCGCACAATTTACTTTTGTCTTCAGAGAATTGTTCTTTAGAAGCCACAATTGCATCCGCTGGCCACACACTCTCAAGTATCACCCTAACCTCTCGGTAAAAATGTCCTTCCTCTTGCACATAAGTGAAAGCAGGGAACTGTGCGGCTATGGTAAATCTGAAATAAGAATGGAAATATTCAGCGGAATCTGAGGAGAGAGAAATCAGAGTGGGTATGTCAGGATGGCAAATACCTTTCATCAGAATGGGGAAAAGGCTGGAGATGTAATTGGGTTTGAGCCAAGGTGGGTGGGACAGGGACAACACCAAGATCAGTGATAGAGAGGAGAAGACAAGGGAGAGATCAAATGGCAGAAAAGAGTCAGTCTTTCAGTAGCAAAGAGAATGGAGATGGGGTAAGCAAAGAAACAAAGAAACAATAGTTGTCACTGGAGCTGTCTGGAAGCAAAATGAGAGAAACATGCAGAGAAAGGAAAGGAAATTGAGGGCTGTGGGGGAGGAGAGAAGAGTCTACTGTCTTAAATTCAGTGAAGCATTCAATGTATGCTGACTCATTGAAAGATGAGGTTCCAAACTTTAAGACTCAATGTTGAATTCCGCCAGCTCAGACACAAACCCAACAAGCTACAATTGCCATCTGCCACACCCATTACCACTTCCTTTCCTTTCCATGACATGTTCTGTTTTTTTTTGTTTTCAGACAGTGGTTTCTGTTTTTGTTCTGTCAGACTCTCTTTGTGGTCTTTTCAAACCAATGCTTCTTATTGTTTGTTTTCTCCAGTCTCACAGACCTGCTTTTTGTCCCTTGTCCCTCAGTTGAAACTCTTCAATCTCCCATTTTGCTGTCTGTAACAATGCTTCATTACCTTAATAAGTTGACTCTGTTTCTCGATCTGTGCATATTGCCAGAAATGCTGAGCGCTTCCACGTTCATTTTGTACATCACAATGCCGCTACTTATGTGTTTTTTCATTCATTTTCAGGACAAGGATTTTGCTGGCTAGATCAGCATTTATTGCCCATCTCTAATTGCCCAGAGGGTGGTTAAGAGCCAACCACATTGCTGTACGTCTGGAGACACATGTAGACCAGACCAGGTAAGGCTGGTCCACTAAAAGACATTAGCGAACCAGATGGGTTTTTCGAAAAATCAACAATGGAATCATGGTCAGCATTTAACTCTTAATTCCAGAATTTTTTTATTGAATTCAAATTCCCTGATCAAATTTAAACCAGGGTTTGCATAACATCACTCAGAGTTAGTAAGAACGACTGATGCTAGAATCAGAGATAACACAGTGTGGAGCTGGAGGAACACAGCAGCTCAGGCAGCATTAGAGGAGCAGGAAAGTTGACTTTTCGGGTCAGGACCGTTCTTCTGGAAAAAAAACCTAGCATAACATTACTGGGTCTCTGAATTAACAATCCAGTCATAACACAACGAAGCCGTCGCCTTCCCTTGAGCTGGTGTCATTTGATTCCCAACCCTTTTGCCACTGTTGGCTTCTCCCAGTCTGCCTGGACCCTTCATGCTATTGAATATTCTTGGCTCGAAATTCAATCATGGGAGCTACTTATTTCGGCCAACAGTTCCTTGTTGCCTCCCTATAATCCCCATCCTACATGTATCAAACGAACTTGGTCAGTGATTTCCTAAACCACTTGTCCAAACCTAGACTAACTAAGAAACAATGAATTGACCATCACCCTCAGCTCCCTTACAAATCTTTCCTGTTACTAAGATTACTGTCTCTTATCAGCTCACCACTCATTCCCGTACTGCTATGCTCCCGCTGGTGCTCATAACATAGCCCAAGTCTTCCTTACCTCAAAGCTTCTCCAAGTGCCCACATGTGGTAGCACTCAAAACACCATCTCAGTCGAACGTGGCCTCAGAAACCATTCCAGCGAGGAGATTTAAGTGGCCATTTCAGGGCTGCATTTGCGCAGTACTGTTTGCACACCATTATACTGCAGTTTCCCCCTTTCAGGTGAATGGTAAAAATCTGAAGATCAGGGCAGGCCTTCTGGACCTTAGGATGTAACACTATTTGAGAGATTTCAGTGTTTTGATGGGACTCTGTTCGTGTGGGAAGAACACTGGAAAAGAGCAAATCTTTGACATATTTTGAACACGTGAGAAACCAATGACAAGTATTGCAATGAGTGTTTGTCTTTGCTTACAATGAGTCATTAACTCTTTTCTCAATAACAGAAGGCTTTTAACCCTGCAACTTGAATTGTTTGAGCTGGTAGAATCTGTACAGGCCAGAGGTTGGGCCCATCCCACTCCTTTCAGCAGAAGTGCCTAGTGGGTTGACGAAGGGATGCAGCATTTAATGGGTGACTGACAATAAAAAGTATGAAAGCCCACTTCCCATCCAAGTGCTGCTTACCCAATTGGAAGATATCAGCTCAACAGTGCCACCCATGGAGGTGGGCACCAATGGGATTGCAGGATCGCAGGGATGGGACGAGTAGGCACTTTGAAGCAAGGGTACGTTTTGTTCAGAAATCTAGTAGGGCCAGAAAAATAGGTCCCAAATACTGGGGTGCCATATTATTGAGCACATTCCCTGGGACTGAACCATGGTCATGAAGGTGTTATCATTGAGGGCTCCTCCTTAGAATATTGAAAAGGAATGCACTGCAAGGGGAACCAGCTGAGAGGATCCTTGGTCATCTCCTCACATGACTGTTTTCTCTTTCATTATTAATCCGTTAGCAGGACATGGTTCCTTACTGAGCACGTGATTTCCAGAACATGGCCAGAACATGGCTGCAGTGTTGAGATGCTCCCTGCTGGTAATACACTTCCCCACATCTTCCACCTCCAGATTCCTAACTCTCTCATCTTTCAGGCCGTCTCCAAAAGGACTGGCAAATTCCAGCCCGGGAAATCACTCAGTTCCCTCTCCACAGCCTTTATGTTCTTCCTAAAGTCGAACAACTTAAAACCCCATGACAATGCTCGAAGATCCCTCCTGCAGCTGGAAACAATGGAAGTGTCTTTAATCTCAACACAATCACCTACGAGTCACATGCCAGCAAGGGCATACATCCTCATCCATCATTAAAGTACCAGAAACAGCTAACCTACCAGCAATGTAGGAATACTGCCAATACATGGACTGTAGATGAAGAGCTACCGCCATGCACTCTCGACCAACAAAAAGTAATGTCCACATACTTTGCAGTACTCTGGCACCAAAACTCCTGTGCACATTCCTCATTTGAGAGGTAGGCAGAACATCTCATTGGCTTAACCGTATCCCCTGTTGATGGAGAATACCACTATTGCTGCTTTGGCACAACAGCAGCCTGAAATGATCATATTTTTGAGGAGCCTCCATTCTTCGAGGTTAATATGAAGTGGGCTCACCAACTATCAGGGCCGAGAGAAGTGGCCTTAGAGGAAATTTGGGTTCCTTCAGTAGAATCTGATAGGGATCCGAGCAAAGTGGGCCAAGACGGAATTGCCAAGATTAGAGGAATTCTGTGAGGCCTTTCTTGACATTAGGAGAAAGATACTTTACTTTTCATTGCTATTGCCAAACCATATGATGATTCTCTCACTCAACAACAGAAAGTTGCCAAATAAAAGGGCTCATAGCTTGCGAAACGCCTCATTCATGACATAACTAACCTCATTGATATGCAGTTTCCTATTTCAAAAATATGCCAAATGTTCTAGACATCATGAATTCTCAATGTGAAAGTCAGTGTGGTTGCTGGCTGACTAAAACGCCCATTTGGTCCATGTTGGACAGCAGGCACCAAAATACACTTTTAGATATGAACAGCTGTGAAACTTAGAATCATAGAATCCCTACAATGTAGAAAGAGGCCATTCAGCCCATCAAGTCCACACTGATCATCTGAAAACATCTCACCCAGACACACACCCCAACCCTGTCCCTATAACCCTACATTTCCCATGGCTAATCCACACAGCCTGTGCATCTCTGGACACTCTGGGGTAATTTAGCATGGTCAATCCCTGCACTATGGGAGGGAGCTAGAGCACCTAGAGGAAATGCATGCAGACACAGGGAGAATATGCAAGCTCTACACAGACTGAGGCCCGAGGTTGGAATTAAACCTGGGTCCCTGGCACTGAGAGACACCACTGAGCCACCATACCTCATAGGGCATCAGAGGGCACTCTCCATGGGCAACAGCTACGTGCACACCATGTCCAAAGCCTTTGCCATTCAACCTGTGCCAGCGTGTAAGAATCCTCATGGCAGACCAATGATCCATTTACAGGGTGCTTCTCAGTGCTGCATCTCAGTCTGGATCATCAATCAATTGTAATGCTGCTGCAAGGATACTTTGCAATTCAGACATGCCCCCATGTTATGGGCAGGACCTGGCTATATCTCTGTGCTCTTTGCTCACTGTCATAGCATGCAGTGACTGACACAGCACATCTGAATCCTCACAGCATCCCTGCCTTGCATTGTCTTTTTGTGCTTTGGCCTCTGAGCCAGAGGTACCGGTATAGTACTGCTTATATTACCTTGTTGTTTAGCACAGACAGAAACCCAGGAAACCTGCCATAATTGTTGATAGGACCTCAGTCCAGTCAAGTGGGTCACTTTCACTGAGGAGATCCTGGCACAGTATGTCAAGGGCAACCTGTGATACCAGTCCAGGGGCTTAGTCAGGCAGTCAGCCGCTGAGACTGGTCAGAGACAGGAAACACTCCACGTTAGGGGTGAAGAGCTGAAACACTACCAATCTTGATTCTTTCTGCCCTACAGTGGGCTGTTTTCCTCCTGGGATGAGAGAGAGATAAGCAAGAAGGGACAATGAAAGTGAGCTTCACAGTTGTAGGTATTGGTGCAAGTGGAGAGGTATGCCAAGTGAATGAGTATGCAGCACAGAGGGCATGAAGGGTCAATGGTCTCACAAGTTCAAGTGGGTGACAGCAAGTGAGGGAAGATATTGCAGGTATAATGAGAGTAATCGAGCAGGAACCTTAGTGGCAGATGGGTACAGTAGCAGAATTAGAGTGAGTGTAAGGTATGGGAGAGAAGACAGTGGGATTTACACCTGCACAGTAAAGAAGGTTATTGGCCTTCTTCCTACAGTGCTGGACATTCTTTTAGATGTCTGAGACGACACTGACCTAGGTGGTAAGCTGACATGGGCTGGTGTTGTGACCTGCACTACTAATTCTAGGGATGGAGGAAGTCTTGCCTCTGAACCATCCCATCCATCAGGAGCTCATTGCTCACAAAGTGAGCTGCTAAATTTCTGCCAGTCTGCCATTCCTGGGGCAGAAATTGTGCAGGGTGACTCCAGACTTGGCAGCATTTGTCCAGGTGTCGAGTGGGCGCTTTATCGATAGCATCAGCCCATTCCAGATATTCAAGCAACAATACATTTGTTCCAGAAAATGGCATAGGATCGAATGAGAGGGACACCATAGGGATAGAGTAAGCCATTTAATAAGGTGAGTTTCTTGGGATAACTCACACAGCCTTGCAGCAAAAGTTTTCCAAAAATCTTAGCCAAAATAAACAAGATTCAGCCCACGCCTGTTCTGACAAGTGTAAGATGAATTGTTTCAATAGGATCAGAGATAATGGGAACTGCAGATGCTGGAGATTCCAAGATAATAAAATGTGAGGCTGGATGAACACAGCAGGCCAAGCAGCATCTCAGGAGCACAGGTGCTCCTGAGATGCTGCTTGGCCTGCTGTGTTCATCCAGCCTCACATTTTATTATCTTGTTTCAATAGGAGTTTTTCGGCAATAATGAAACAATATTGACCAAGCTAATGACAAAATGCTGTCACTTAAGGCATTCTCTTTCTCGGTGTGAAATAAAAATAGCTCCACTGGTACTAATGTCAGTTGACACTCTGTACACCGTAACTAATTAAGGTACTTGAATGTAATTCAAGCATCCATTGGCAATTCATTGTATAATCATACAGTTCACAACTACAGCTCCAGGGCAGCTTAGGTCTGGAGCTGCAAAGTGCACACCTTTAAACTTTGTTCTCATGGTACCAAGAGACATGCATCTTTCTTCATATATCTCCTTATGTACCATAAAACTTGAGAATAATATATACTGTTCTGACTTGCCTTGTATACTTCAACAGCATGAACATCATTTGAAAATATTGCTTTATCTTTGGTCTTTGCATCTGGAGTTAACAGTGAAGGAAACTGATGACTTAATTTAATATGTCAGTGTAGTTACTGTTGCAATATAGGACATGCATCCAAATAGCACACAGCAAGTCCCATAAACTGCAATGTGACAACACCTGGAGGATGTGAGCTTCCCTCTTTAGGCCAGCTCTTATGACCCATCAGGTAGGGTGAGCTATGATCTTGATGGCTGCACTCCTAATTCTGTAGCAATTTGGTTCTACATCCATTAACATGGCAGTTATTGTTATGGATCTGGAGCCATATGTAGCCCCAGACTAGGTCAAGATAGTTTCTCTGAAGACATTAAAGAATCCAATAGAATTGTTTTCCTGACAACCTGGTTGTTTCAGTATTAAAGGGATGAGGATTTATTGCAGCTTTGTTGGATGTTAAATTTCCCTAGCTGCTGTGCTGGGATTTGAATTCATATTTCCAAAGCACTTGTCTGAGCCTCTGGGTGCCTAATCAAATGCCTTTACCACTGCATGCCCCCTGTCTCCACTCCATTTAGTTCTTTTATCTAAAATTACCATTGAATATTCTTTCATCACTCTCACATTCCAGGACATCTGTCTCACAGAATGAAGTCTTCTTATGTCTCTTCTTTAAGTGATAAATTGAAATGTGTTTTCTTGGTTACTGATGTTCTTTCCAGCAATATTGTCTCATCCTTATTTCTTCATCATCCATTCTTCCTAAAATTCCTTCATAATTTTGAACTGTTGTACAGATCTCCCTTAATCTTCTTCACTGGAAGAATAGATTTTTAAAAATAATTTCTCATTCTTGGCCCCGTTCCTCGGGAATCTCTCTAAGTTATTCATTGTTCCTCCCTCGCAACAAACATCTCCATAACCAGACTGACTTGCTGTTTGTCCCACTTCTGCTTGGGGAACTTCACTGTACACAGGTTGCTTTCTGGATTGGCCAACAAAACAATGAATTGACCTCACAAGCACTTTGAAATGTGCTTGTATTTGCTTAGATACATGAATACAACACAAAGGACTCAGCTGATTAGAGGATTATTGCCATGAATTTTTACCAGGTTTGAGACACACAGGTGGTGGCTTGCTTCACAGAGATCTGATTGCACTCGCAGTTAGATGCTGTCTGCCCTAAAAGGTCATTTGAATTAAAATTCACAGGGGAAATGACCTGACACTGTTCTTCACTGACTTCTCCGGAATTTAACTGGGTGATATGTCAAGCCACAAAACGACTCAGGTCTTTGTTCAAGATGATTTTTATTGATACTGTATATTGGAGGACACCCCTGCAGTAGCAGCTAACCTTCGCTCATCTGTTTTCTGCAAAGAAAAATGATAAAGGAAATGTGTCTGCCCATCAACACCTTGGCTCAAGGCCAGGCTAAGGTCTTACGACAGAGACGAGAGTGTTGATTTTAATCAAACAGTAACCTACTTCTAGGACCTCATAAAATTTGTAGCAAAACAGCATTTACCTCTTCCTTTTTGACATTGGTTTGCCCTGTAGCTATCCCCTGTGTCCTTCACATGGGTAGACTAGGCATCTCTCTGGATAAGGCCCGAGTCTACATCAAATAAAATGGCAAGACATAGCCTCCTGGATGAATGTCAAATATTCCAGTGCCCCAATTACAAAGGAGAACAAAGAAGGATAGCACCCAGCCCTGGCTTCCCAGCCAAAATCTGTCCCTCGATGTTACCTTTCCTGTGTCATCCTACAGTCTCCAAGCACAAAATATTAACTTCCAAAACTCAGGGAAGACGCTTGACTGGCCTCCAACAACCATAGCCATCTCTTTTTGTACCAGTCATGACTCCAACCAGCAAAGAGATTTCCTCCAATTTTTATTGACTCTTATTTTGCCAGAACTCCTTGATGTCCCACTCAGTGAGATGGCGCTTTGTTATCGCTTTCACTTCACCTCTGAAATTCAGCTCATTTATCCACATTGTAATGAGGCTGTAATGAGGTCAGGAGCTGACTGGCCCTGGTGGAGCCCAAACTGGGCATCACTGAGCAGATTATTGCCTAACAGATGCTACTTGATAACACTGTTGATGACACCTTCAATCACTTTGTTCCCAATAAATGTCAAAATCCTTGATGACAAGAAACATTTCTCGATTTGGATCTATCCATGTTTCCTCCCATGGATAGGCATCCAGGCTGCAAGTAGCCTGGAATCCTCCATTGGGGCAACGTGACCAACTCAGCATCTCTGATGACCATGCAATCAATGTCAAACACACAACACTTTGAAAGGTAAATAGAATTGGGAACTTTTTCCTGTCACCTAGCATTGCAATGATTTTTTTTTCAGAAGTGGAAGCTATATGAGCAAATAAATAAGGAGTAAGATAGTAGAGAAGCTGTAGCAGATGTTGAAGAGGATTTCTCACAATTTTCAATGCAGAAATACTCCATTAAAAAGAAAAGACTCTGTGAGAAGGACAAAATGTCCAAGTCTAATTGAGAAGATTGAGGATGGCGGCATATTAAATGAAAGGTGTGAAATGTTGCAAAGAACCATGTCAGGCCAGGTGACTGGGAAAATTGAAGTCATCAGCAAAGAATGATTTAATGATAAAAATGAGGAAGGAAGTAGATAAAGAGAGGAAACTAGCAAACAATACAAAACAGCTATTAAGAGCTTTTACAACTATGTAGCAAAAGAAAGAAAACTAAAATAAATGCTGGTGACTTACAGAATGAGCCTGGGGAATCAACAATAGCAAACAAAAAATGCCAGGTACGTGAAACAAATATTTTACAAGTGTTACATAGTGGAAGAGCCGAAAAGCATTCTGACAATCGTAGAGAATTAGTGCACAAAAGAGAAGGAAGCTCATAACATTATCATTACCACAAGAGAAAATGTGCGAGTAAAAACTAATGGACTGAACAAGTAGACATAATGTAGAGGTGCCGGTGTTGGACTGGGATGGACAAGGTCAGAAGTAACACAACACCAGGTTATAGCCCAACAGGTTTATTTGAAATCACAAACCTTCTGGACACTGCTTCATCAGGTGAATTCCTGGACTTCACCTGACAATAAAGCAGCATTCTGAAGGCATGTGATTTCAAATAAACCCGCTAGGCTATAGCCTGTTGTTGTGTGACTTCCAAAAAGGCATAGATATGAACGGGGGGAGGGGGTATATAATTCTGCAGAAGTAATTTATGATAATATTCAGAAAATTAGCACGCAGGAACTCTAATCTCGTCATTGTGATTACTGCCAGTGTAAGTGCAGTGTGTTCAGAAATAGGAAGATAAAACAGCTTAATGTTTGTTTGGAAAGATGGTGCGGGATAGGTGTCCTCAGATTTCTAGGATTCTGGTCTTGGTTCTGATAGAGATGGTACCTGTACATTCAAATAAAAACAAAACAATGCAGATGCATGTTTTCAAAATCACTTTGGACTTGAAATGTTAACTTTGCTTCTCTCTTTCTTTGCAGATACTGCTGGATGTGCTGAGTTCCTCTAGCAATTTCTGATTTGTTTGACACCTGTAAAAACTGATGGTTGCATACGGACAGAGCCAGGGGTGCATTCCTTGAGGGGTGTTTTGCTCGTGCTGTTGGTGAGAGTATATAATAACTCAGCAGGGATATGCGAACTAGGAGAGAATGTTAGAAGCCTATACCAGGGTCCACAAAATGCTGGGAGAGACAGATGGTAATAAAATGGAAAGCAGTAAGTAAATAGGCAGAATCGGACTAAGGGAGAAAGTAAAGAAGTCTAAATCAAAGTAATGCCACATGTAAGTGGACAGATGGGATATAGCTTATAAGGTTTGGGAATCGCAGGCCCAGGTTGCTTTTTGGAATGATATGGCAAATTTGGAAAATACAGAGAGGTTGTTAGATTAGTTAAAATGGGGGGTTTTAATCATCCGTGTATCAATGGGATAATGCCGATGTAAGGGACAACAAGGAACTAGCACTGGAAGATTGTGTTCAGAGTAATTACCTAAAGTAATCTGTTCCCCATACAAAAAGAAAGGAAGAGCTGCTAGGCATGACTACTGGGGAATGAAATAGGTCAAGTGAATTATTGATAGTGGGTAAACATTTGGAGAATAGTGACCATTTTATCTGCACATGGACTTCCAGAATCATAGAATCCCTGCAGCATGGAAGCAGTCATTCATCCCATATCAATTCTCCAAAGAGGAACCCAACCCCCTACCCACTCTCTGTGACCTTACTTTTCCCATGGCCAATCCATCCACCCTGTACATGTCTGGACAATTTTAACATGGCCAATCTACCCTAACCTGCACATCTTTGGACTGTGGGCAGAAACTGGAGCACGCAAAGGAAACCCACCCAGGCAGAGGGAGAATGTGCAAACTCCACACAGACAGCTGCCCAAACCTGGGTCCCTGGCGCTGTGAGGGAGTAGTGCTAATCACTGAGCCATCATGCCACCAAGGTTCAAAATGATGATACAAAATGACATTAGTCAATCTCAAGAAAGAGAGTGGACTACATTGGAGATAATGGGAACTGCAGATGCTGGAGAATTCCAAGATAATAAAATGTGAGGCTGGATGAACACAGCAGGCCAAGCAGCATCTCAGGAGCACAAAAGCTGACGTTTCGGGCCTAGACTCTGATGAAGGGTCTAGGCCCGAAACTTCAGCTTTTGTGCTCCTGAGATGCTGCTTGGCCTGCTGTGTTCATCCAGCCTCACATTTTATTATCTTGGACTACATTGGAGCATGTGCAGAACTGAGTCAAATGGACTGAAAGCAAATGTAGCGGAGAAAAACAGCAATTGAACAATGGGCACCTTTCAAACAGGAGATGGCTTGACCACAGTTGTGGAAAATGCTTTCAAATATGAAGGGTAGGACAAACAAATCCAGAGGTCTCTAGGTGACAGAGGAGATAAAAATTCAGATGAAGAAGAAAAGGCATACTTCTGACAGCTGCTAGGTAGGCAGTACCACTGAGAATGAAACTTATGACAGGATTTTTCAGATAGGTGAAAAAGGCAAAGAGCAATTATGATATAAAGCTGGCAGCAAAAATAGAAGGATATTTCAAAGTCTTCCATAAAGACACAGTAAATGGATGATACAAGGAGGAGTGGGGTCTAAAAAGGGCACTTCCACTCTGAAGCAAGAGATACATCTGAGAAACTTAACAAATATCTTGTGTCTATCTCTAACTATGTAGCACATACTGCTCCAGCATGACAACAGGGGAGGAAGGTTTGTCAATAGAAGGGATTAAAATCAAAAAGCAGAAGTTATTGAATGAGTTGTCAGCGCTTAAACTTAAAACAACGAGTTCTGATGAGGCACAATTGAGGATATTGAAGAAAGCAAAAATGGAAATTACTAAATTTCTTACAATTAGCTTTCAATCTTCCCTACATTTGGGATGGTGCCAGAGGACTGGAGAATTAGAAACATTACAGTCTTTTTCAATAAACCTTACAATAATCTGTCTACAATTACAGACCAGCTGTTTTAGCTTTAATGTTGGAGAAACTTCCAGAAACAATTATTTTTGACAGAATTGATCCTTTGTCTTTATTCATTCACAGGATTAGAGTATTGCTGGTTAGGCCAGCATTTATTGCACATCCCTCATTGCCCAGAGTTAACCACATTGCTGTGGATCTGGAGTCACATGTAAGATAGACCAGATAAGGACGGCAGTTTCCTTCCCTAGAGGACATTAGTGAACCAAATGGGTTTTTCCTGACAATCAGCAGTGGATTCATGGTCAGTTTTAGACTCTTAATTCCAGATATTTATCAAATTCAAATTCTACAATCTGGAGTGGTAGGATTTGAAACCATATTCCCAGAATGTCATCTGGGTCTCTAGATTAACAATCCAGCAACAATACCATGGCACCATCACCTCCCACAGAGAAAAAGGATTGAAAGAGGCAGCATGGATTTGTCAGAGGAAAATCATGCCTCACTAACTTGCTGGAGGTTTTTAAAGAAGTAATAGAAAGAGATTAGGAAGGGAAGGCTGTTGATGTCATGTGCACAGATTTCCAAAAGGCATTTTATACTGAAAAAAGGCAGATTTGTATGAAAGTTTATAGGTTACAGAATAAAAAGTACAGTACCAATGTGGATGCAAAATTATCCCAAGGGTTAGGAAACATATTCATGGGTAGTTTTTGACCTGGAAGAAGGTTTGCAGTGGAGTTCTCTTTGGGTCAGCATTGGGACCCTTGCTTTGCCTGATATGTTGATAACCAATCTAAATCTTAGAGTGGAAGGAGATTATTTCAAAGTTTGTAGATGATACAAAACCTGAGACAATTGTTAACTGTGAGGAAGTCAGTGCAGAATTTCAAAAGAACATTGACACATAAGTGGAGTGGGCGAATGGGAAGCAGATAAGGTACAATACAGATGAGTGTGAGATGATGTTGTTTGGAACAAAAAACGTCGAGAGACAATGTAAAATAAAGGGTTTCAGGAGCAGGGAGCACTGAACATCTATGTACATTAGACATTACATGTAGTAGAACAGTCACTGAAAGCTGTTAATAAAACATAAAGTGTCCTAGGCTTAATAAACAGGTCATAGGATACAAGAGGAAGGATGCAATGATTAACATACAGAAGGCACTGGGTAGACCTCAGCTGGGGTATTGTTAACAGTTCTATGTGTAGCACTTTAGGAAGGATGTGAATACATTAGAGAAAGTATGGAAGAGTTTTAGGCAAATTGGTACAAGGATGACGTACCTATCACATATAGACAGGGTGGTTAAAAAGGCATTTAGCATGCTTGCCTTTGCTCAGTCCTTGGGAAGACTTGTTGAGATTTTACAGGACATTGGTGAGGCCTCTCCTGGAATATTGGCTACAGGAAGGATATTATTAAGCCGGAGAGGATTCAGAAGAGATTTACCAGGATGTATGGTAGTTTTGAGTTATAAAGAAAGGCTAAATGAGCTGGATGGGCAGTTCTGAGGAAGGGTCACCGGACTCGAAACGTTAATTCTGTTTTCTCCCTCACAGATGCTGCCAGGCCTGCTGAGTTTTTTCCAGCAACTTTGTTTTTGTTCCTACGTGGGCTGGGACTTTTTCACTGGAGCATAGGGGGTTGAGAAGCAACCTGATAGATGTTTATAAAATGATGAGAGGCATACATAGATTTTAAAAATATATGAGAGGCAATTTTTTTATGCAGAAGGTTGTTCATATGTGGAATGAACTTATTGAGAAAGTGGTGGATGTGGGTACAATTACAACGTTTAAAAGACATTTGGATAAGTACATGAACAGGAAAGATTGGGAGGGATGTGGGCCAGGAACAGGCAGGTGAGATTAGTTTAATTCAGGATTATGTTTGGCATAGACTGTGTTGGGCTGAAGAGTCACTTTCCATGTGGCATGACTCTGAGCCTATGACTCTGTTACGAGAAGAGTTCAGAGAAGCTGAGACTGTTTTGCTTGGAGAGGAAAGAGCTAAGAGGAGATTTGATGGGAGTTTTCAAAATCATCCCTGACGAACAGACTGAGAACCAGAGAGAAAATTTTTAAAATGCAGTCATTTCTGATAGAATGCAGTTGTTCTGTTCTTGTGCGACCTTGCGCTGTCAGAAAATAGCACTGTAACTGTGACATTTAAAGTGATGGGGATGGAATTGCATTATAACCTATATAGAAGGGGAAAGTTCATATTTTGCAAATTGTATTGTACAATTCTTTGATCGCATTAAAACCAATTCGCGTTGAAGAAACACGCATTATATGATAACTGAGCTGTGTTTTTGATTGTGGCAATACTCTTACTTTAAGAGCTGTACTTCGTTGTTTTGTGAAGAGAGTTTGAGACTGAGGTGTTGAATAGTCTGCTGAAAGCCCATTATAACCACCCTGTGAGAACTTGGTCTTTGCTGGCACAATAGAAATAGCCTGAATGGGTATGGCCAAGTTCCCACAGAAGCAGGATGTTTAGTTTTAGTTTTCTGCAGTTGCTGGAATCCTGAAGCTGGATTTGGAAGACCTTATTCCTCTCCCTGTTACAGCTAAAAGCTGGGGCTTCTCTTTCTGCTGCTAGAATTGCACATGAGACAATCTGTTTTATCAAATTTGCCTTTGCCAAGGGTGTGTTTACAGGATGTTTGAACAGTCAGTTAATATAAATATTGTTTTGCTAAGCATTTCAGTAGAGTTACAGTTGAGCCAACTCTTTTCTTCTATTTTTATTTTGTCTGTGTTCTAAGTGTAGTGTAAAAATAAAGTGCATTTTGTTTAAAATCGAGTAGTTTGACCAATCAAATTGCAACTGCAACACAATGCCTTTCACATACCTTCAAAGTAAGAAAAAGTTAGGGTCTATGCTATCTTCTTATTGTATTTTGGGGAACTTGGGGGTGTTGGTTAGATCTGCTCCATAACCGGAAAAGAAGCAAATCTGATTTGAGAGAAACTTTCCACACGTTGAGTAGCTAGATGATGGAACGCACTGCCTGGAAGTGTGGTGTGAGCAGGTTTAGTTGATGCTTTCAAGAGAGCATTGGATGGTACTTATATAGAAACAGACAGGAAATTAACACTAAGTTAAGATACTCAGAGAGCTGGTGCAGCTTCTGCACCACAATGAATCTGTACTTCTGTGAAGGCTGACAAGCCCCCTGGAACCAAATACTTTGCATCCAAGGGTGTGAAAAGAAATGGCTGTGGAGAAAGTTCGATGCATTGGTTGTAATCTTCCACAAAGTTCTAGGTTTTGGGCAACTACAACTTCAATGAACCAATTTAAGTGTAGAGGGAGAAAGGCTGCAGGAAACAGTATACCATTCAGCTGGACATGTGGCATTGGGAAAATTGCTGGAGCCTGTTAGTAGCAAAACATTTTGAAAATCGTAATACAATCTGGCGAAGCCAATTTGGCCTTATGAAAGGGAAATTACGTTTGACAAATTCAATACAATTCTTTAGGGGTGGAACATGGTGGACTAAGGACAACCTGTAGACACAAGTGCATTTGTATGACTGAAAGGCATTCGATAATCATTTGACACTGTTGCATAGTGGCATCCCCACATGCAAAGTTAGCATACTGCTGAAGCAAGTAACTGGGACATTAAATGGAACATTGTCATTCTTCAGTATAAAAAGGGATGGTGGATCAAATCAAGGAAGTTTGCTGCAGTTGCAGAGGATGATGATGTGGAGGTGCCAGTGTTAGACTGGCGTGGACAAAGTCAGAAATCACACATTGTCAGAATATAGTCCAACAGGTTTAATTGAAAACAGAAGCTTTCAGAGCCTTGCTCCTTTTTCAGGTGTTAGTGGGAGTTCTGGTCTCTTTATTTGGGCAGAATATGCATGGTATAGAGATAGTTCAAAGAACATTAACTAGATTGATTCTTGGAATGACAAATGTGTCTTGATAAGAATGGGTTGAGCAGGTTTGACCTAAACTCAACTGGGCTTGGAAGAATGAGAGGTGTTTTGATTGAAACAATTGAAATTCTGAGGGGCATTGATAAGGGTGGATGAAAAGAGAATGTTTCTTCGATGGCAAAGCCTAGTTTTTGGTCATAGTTCTGGAACAAGGACCACCCACTTGTGATAGAGGTGAAGAACAATTTATTTTCTACCTGAATTTTGAATCATTGTTATTGTCTATCCAGGAGATCAATGGAGGCTGAATCATTGACTATATTTAAGTTTCAAATAGTTAGGTATTTGTAAACTGTATGAGAATCAAGGGTTAAGAAGCAGATAAATGGAGTTAAGGCAAATGTCAAATCAGCCATGACCTCATTGAGTAGTAGAGCAGACTTAAGGGGTCCAATAGCTTAATGAAAATGACCTATTGATGACGACGTTTATTGCCTGTCCTTGAAGGTTTGAGTTCTGCTCTGCTATGCTCAGTAAGCATGTCAATTTAGGCAGTAAGTCGAAATTACACTCAGAAAATATTTAGCTGATAGCAAATTATTATGAAGGCTGATCACTGTCACCTTGTCAAGGGGAATTAGGGATGAACAGTGAATACGTAAGCCCACCTTCCCTGAATAAATAAAAGCAATATACAATCATTAAGAAGTTGCTCATTTTTTTCAGAGGTAAAGCTTTAGAGATCTACCTGTGAAGTTATTGCACTGCATTTTCTCAAAAACAATGTGTAAAATTTCTGACAACTATTTGACAACTAGCCACAACGAAGACTGCATCACAGACCAGCATAGAGACAACATTATAGACACACACACACACACACACACACACACACACACACACAGACACACACACACACACACACACACACACACACACACACACAGACACACACACACACACACACACACACACACACACACACACACACAGGCACAGACATACTAAAGTATTGTTATGACTATGTACACAGACATAAATACATTCCTAAAATCAGCCATTTGGTTTTGCACTTCACGTGGTGTGGTGATGTGTCATAACAGTAGCTCGAAGTTACAGCCTCATAAGTCAGATTGCAGAAATTTTCCAAAGCACTGAATGAGACAAAGACTAGAAGCCAATGCTGAAAGGTCAGATGTGCCCACTCACCTACCCAGATTACAAAGAGTAGGAGATGTAGACTATCTTGAGCATTACATTCTTGTGATGGAATTTTTTTTATATTTGGGATTCCCCTTTGTATGTTGAATACGGAGGGTCATTTCCCAAACTTAAACAAGAAAAACAGCAAAAAGCTGGGGTTTGTTTTGAGTTTAATCACTCTAGTTTTTGATGACGCAGTTCATGCACTCAGCCAAAGCAGAAAACAATTGCCTCATTGGAATTTACAACCACATTTAGTTGAACTAGGAAGTCCAGCCAGTTCTCTTCCACTCACCGAGCTATTGTGGGTCTAAACTCACGCGTAGACCACAGTAAATTCTAACATGTTTCAGCAAGTTTCATTGCATCAGAACAATTATACCTATGCTTTTTGGGATAATGATTTAAATGATGACAATTTAGGCTTTGTGAAACAGAATGGCTCATTACAGCTTAGGCAGAAGAACACTGCTGTTCTCATTCAACAGTACATTGACTGCCCTACGACAGGAAACACAGGCGTCCATGGGTTAATTTTTAAGATGAGTCAGTCCAATGTCAGCAAAGAGTTGACAATGCACAAAGTGAAATCCAATTCATGTTTCAACTCATTCACAATCCATTCAGTTAAAATCAGACTCTGGTCTGGAAAGTCCTGATCTGAAACTTGTTGCTGCCAAGTCCAAAAGCCATTTGGGAATCTTTGGGAACTCACAATCACATTATCAGATCAGGATAAATTCTGACAAACCCCATTTGTAGTGATTGTAACGAGGTCAGCCAGGTAGACCTCATAGAATATGCATTTCCTGATTGGGGCTGTTAACCTGGCCCAATCAGGAAGCCCTGGCTGATAGATATAAACAAGTGTATCAGGGTTTCTAAACTGAAAAAAAAACCTGAAAGTACCTTAGATGCTATAAATCAGAGGCAAAAATAGAAATTACTGAAAAAGCTTAAAGGGCTGGCAGCATCTATGGAGAGAAATCAGAGTTAACGTTGCAGATAGAGTGAGGGAGCCTGGGTCAGTGTCAAGGACTCTCCACCTGTAAATAGAGGGAGACTTGGTGATGGAATACCAGCCTGTATGGAGTTTTTTCGCCATTAATGTCATTTGTAGATATTACACACAACCCCACAGGCCAGGCAAGCTAGATAAAGCACAACCAAACCCCCTATGACCAGAAAATATGTTGTTGTTCTCCACAAGCTACACCTAAAATAGGTGGAAAAGTAAGTTACAATGAAGAAATAAGAAATCTACAAATAGATATGGATAGATTAGACAGATGGGCCAATATCTGGCAGATGAAGTTTAATATGGATAAGTGTGAGGTTATCCATTTTGGTCGGAGGAATAGAAAGGGAATATATTATTTAAACAGAGCAAAATTTCAGAGGGCTTCAGTGCGGAGGGATCTGGGTGTCCTCATGAGTGATTCTCAGAAAACTACCATTCAAATAAAGCAGGCAATAAGGAAGCAAAGTGTAATTTTGGCATTCATTGCTAATGGAGTATTAAAGTAAGGGAATGTAGCTGCAACAATACAAAGCATTAGTGAGGCTATACCTGGAATACTGAGTACAATTTTGATCCCTTTACTTGATGAAGGATGAAATTGCATAGCAAGCAGTTTAGAGGAGGTTTAAAGATTGATTCTAGAGATGAATGGTTTATCTTATGAAGAGAGATTGAGAAGTTTAGGCCTACTCTCTGGAGTTTAGAAAAATGAAAGGAGATCTAATTGATCTAATAGGATGCCAAGCATACAACATAGACATAGAAAGGATGTTTTCTCATGTAGGGCAATATAGAATCAGAGGTCATTATTCTGAGATAGGGCTAGTAGATTTAAAACAGAAAATGAGGAGAAGTTACTTCTCAAAAAAGGCCAGGAATCTGTGGACTTCACTACCCTAGAATGTGGTGGATACTGGGACATTGAGCACATTTAAGGAGGAGATAGATAGATGTTTAATTAGTAACGGGTTGAAAGGTTACGGTAAGAGGATAGGAAAGTGGAGTTGAGGTTGAGAGATGAGACCAGCCATGATCATGTCAAATGGTGGATAGGGATCAAGAGGCTGAGTTGCCCAGTCCTGCTCCTAGAATTCCTACAGTGTGGAAGCAGGCCATTCAGCCCATTGCATCCTCATTGATCCTCTGAAGAGCATCCCACCCAGCCCATCCTTAACCCTCACCCATATAACCCTGCATTTCCCGTGGCTAAGCCATCTAACCTGCACATCCCTGGACACTATGGCATGGCCAATCCAACTGACATGCACGCCTTTGGGCTGTGGGAAGAAACCAGAGCACCCAGAGGGCACCCACACAGCCATGGGGAGAACATGCAAACTTGACTCAGTCGCCCAGGGGTGGATTCAAATCCAGGATCCGGGCATTGTGAGGTAGCAGTGCTAATCAGTAAGCCACTGCGCTGCCCTAATTCTTATAACTCAACCTACCATCATGTGATATTGTCATTTCTCAATAAAGCAGGGAGAACATGCCCATATGAATAGGTATCTTCGTTTCACCAGTAGCTCAAGAAATAATAGTGAAATTGATCTCTGGCCAAAATGTTATGATCACATTCCCTGTTGCTCATAGCAAGAGATTTTGGTGTCGCTGTGATTTGCTTGTGAGAGACAGCAAATAAATACCTTGTAATTACAAGCATTGGATATCAAAGGGCTATTACTTCGAGCTAACCAATTCAACACCAAGTAGGAGCAAATTACTGCAGATGCTGGAATCTGTACAGAAAACAAAAAATGCTAGAAATCACAGCGGGTCAGACAACATCCATGAAGAGAAAGCAAGCTTACATTTTGAATCTAGATGACATTTCATCAGAACTGACTTGAAGTGTGGAGGGGAGAGCATTTATGTTATCATGGGTGTGGGTTTGGAGTGCTGGGGGAGAAAGGATATTGATAGTTCAGATTAAGTGATCGGAATGCGAGAATTGCAGACTAATGGTGTGTCTAGCTGCCAGACTGAAAGGAACAGACATTCCCATTGGGGTGTGACTTAATCTGAACTATCAATATCCTTTCTCCCCCAGCACTCCAAACCCCCACGTCACCCACTGGTGCATAAATGCTGCTGCCTCCACACTTCATGACAATCCTGATAAAGAGTCACCTGGACTCGAAAGATTAGATTGCTGTCTCTCCATGGATGCTGCCGGACCCTCTGTGATCTGCAGCATTTGTTGTTTTCAATTTAACTCAAAACTTTTTGTCAGCTGAACTGGAGTCTCTGTTTAAGAACAATACTTTTTTTCCTCTAGCTGCCTGTGGAATTTTGGAATTCTCTTCCCAAAAAGGGAGTGGAAGCGCAGTCTTTCAATATTTTCAAGGCAGAGGTGGGTGGATCCTTTTTAAACAAGGGGACGAAAGATTCGCAGGCGTAGGGGGAATACAGAGCTGAGGTCATAATCGGATCAGTCACGAATGGCAAAGTATTAGCTCCAATGGGCCAAATGGCCTGGTCCTGCAGCTTTCGCCGTATGTCGACATAGAGATGTTGCTGGCATTTCAGCCACTGAAAATTCTCTTTTAATTCTAAATGTTTTGTTGTTTCTTTCCAGTAATTAAGAGAGCGTACAAACCTGTTTTCTATTGGAACCTGAATGGAATTCCGTACATCTCAAACAGCACACCCCTTAAACTTGTCAGCCCTAACTTTTCAAGTCTCTCTTTAGTACTCAGCCCTGGGAACATTCTTACAAATTACGAGAACATGTTGCAGAAATTTGACTTGTTTTCCTTTGGGTTTACAAGGCTGTGGGTGAATCATGTCAAGGTCTTTAAAACGACAGGGTGGAACAGAGAAAATATTTCCGCTGCTGGAGGTAAATTGTACACTTTCTTAGCGACGCAATCTTGTCACGGGCATCAAACATATCTGAGGATCTTCATTCAGAAGCTCCGACCACATCCTGTTGAAAGGGTTAAGGAGTTGTATACAGGGCTGACAGCCTTCTGAATGCACTGCACCCTCTCACAGCTCCATCTCTTGAATGGACGGTGATCATGCCACGTTCCGTGTCCCATTAAAAAGAAACTTTAATCTATTACTTCCCAAACTTTTTCCTAATGTGATCCCACATTGAGGCTTGAAAATTCCCACAACTCCAGAATAGACGGAAAAGCTTTATGAATTTTCTTGGGGGCATGTTTGCCTTTGCTGCTTGTGACCCTGCTTGAAATCTTGACTCTCACTTTGAGAAGACCTACCTTAATCCTTTAGCAAGTATGAAAACAGAGGAGCAGGAACACCTTCTGTCACTAGAAATTTTCATCGAGTCCTGACATTGCAGAAACAGGCCATTCAGCCCAACAATTCTACACCTAAGAGCATCCCACCAAGACCCATGTCTAATCGATCTAATCTAAACATTCCTGCACACTATGCGCAATTTAGCATGGCCAATCTATCTACCCAACACATCTTTGGCCTGTGGGAAGAAACCGAACCACCTGGAGAAAATTCATGCAGACACTGGGAGAATGTGCAAACTTCACACAGACAGTTGCCTGAGGCTGGAATTGAACTTCGGTCCCCGGTACTGTAAGGCATCAGTGCTAACCACTGAGCCACCATGCCACCCCAAATTGTTTGACCTAAAGGAATAAAGGTGTAAAAATAATTGCTATAGATCTTAATGCAGATACACAATATTTTCACATACTTTTTGTAATCTAGATAAACGATTTGGACGTGAAAATAGGAGGTATGGTTAGCAAATTTGCAGATGACACCAAAACTGGAGATGTAGTGGACAACAATGAAGGTTACCTCAGAGTACAATGGCATCTTGATCAGCTGGGCCAATGGCGGGGAGTGGCTTTTGGAGTTTAATTTAGATATATGTGAGGTGCTGCATCTTGGAAAGGCAAATCAGGCAAATCTTATACACTTAATGGTAAGGTCCTGGGGAGTGTTGTTGAACAAAAAGACCTTGGGCTGCAGGTTCATAGCACCTTGAAAGTGGAGTCCCAGGTAGACAGAATAGTGAAAGAAGGCATTTGGTATCCATGCCTTCATTGGTCAGTGCATTGAGCACAGGTGCTGGAAGGTCATGTTGTGGTTGCACAGGACGTTGTTTAGGCCACCTTTGGATTACTGTGTGAAATTCCGGTCTCCTTCCTGTAGGAAAGATATTGCGAAACTTGAAAGGGTTGAGAAAAGATTTACAAGCCTGTTGCCAGGGTTGGAGGGTTTGACCTATAGGGAGAAGCTGAATAGGCTGGGGCTGTATTCCCTGTAGCAGCTGAAGCTTATAAAAGTCTCACTGTAGCATCAGTGGTTTATAAAAGCATGGATAGGGTGAATGGCCAAGGTCTTCTCTTAGGATGGGGGAGTCCAAAACTAGAGGACATAAGTTTACGGTGAGAGGGGAAAGATTTAAAAGGGACCTAAGGGGCAACATTTTCATGCAGCCAGTGATGCGAGTATGGAATGAGCTGCCAGAGGAAGTGGTTGAGGCTGGTACAGTTACAACATTTAAAAGGCAGCTTGATGGGTACTTGGTGAGGAAGCATTTAGAGGGACAAGGGCCAAATGCTGGAAAATGAGACTAGATTAATTTAGAATATCTGATCAGCATGGAGCAGTTCAACTGAAGGGTCTGTTTCCGCGCTGTACAGCTTTATGTCTCTATGTCTGTAAATTAAGTTTTTCTGTGCGTCATTGAAGAATATTGCCAAAATACTTCCCACGGTGATCCTGCAATGAGTGTATGACACAACACATCACAAGTAGCAGAAAGTAGATCCTAAGCCTTCAATTCCTGCACTAAGGTTCAGCACTCTCCCAACCAATACAGAGGTGGCATGTGAAAGTAAGCTTTTCTGAATAAACAAGCAGTGAAGCGTTAGTAGGAGTGTCCAATTAAACTCAATTATATTGTGTTTTTAGCATGTCAAGGGACAATTTCAGTGGTAACAAAAGAACAATTTTTTGCCAGGACAAAATACTCTCTACAACCTTTCTCCTTAAAAGGAATTTGATCCTCACACCAATAATTAAGTCTTTCTGTGCAATGTTAGTGCATTGCTCAGGTAAAATGAAAAGGAATTACAAAAGAGTCTGCTATCAGCCCATTACCAAAATTCGACTGCAAGATTACAATCTTGAGATCTGTGGTAATCATCAACAAGTCAAAACCTTTCTCCCAAAAACAGAATGGTTCAATTATAAACAGCTTTTCTGTCAACGCAGAGGCACTTTAATTTATTTGACTTTGATGCCACCGTTAAGAAATGTGCCAACTATGCGTAAATTAACAGAAGAAAGCTAACACCCATATTACTTTAAAGTGAACACGGATATAGATCTATGAGAGTCACACATTCTGTCAAAGTATGTGCCTGATAGAACTAGTTCAGCAAATCCTTTAACTTCAAAAACAAAGTGTGAACGAGGCCACACGTCATAAGTGGTACTCACCATCTTTCCATTAAGGGCAAGCTTTGTTTTTCCTGCCATGTCTTTCATCTACAAAGTATTTGATAGTTTCAACAGAGTTGTGGAAAGACGGATGGGATCTACGACCGGTAGACTTCTCTAACGATTCCTCTGTACCCAGATTACTGCTGTCATCTTCCTCAGGAAGGACTGTCATAGCAACAGACCACAGGAGGAAGTGGTGACCTCAGCCCTAAGAACCACCCTTACCGTGCTTTACTTAAAGAGGATGGATGCTCGCACAACCTCAATAACTTTAACTTTCTACCTGACTATAATACACAGAAAACTTCTCATGGATTGTTTGGATCTCATTCTCATGGAAGCAGGATGGGGTTGATGGGTTGGGTAGAACGGACATGGTCCCAGAGAAAGCAGCCATATATCAGAGTTTGAACGCAGAAATCAGTGTGTCCTGCCAGTTGGGTTACTGTTAAAAGACATTTTCACTGATTCCTGGTCAAACACAGCCACATCCACTACATGGCTGGTGTTTGGGAGCAAGAACATGGCTGAGGGAAGAGTGTGATGAATGGCAGAGGAATGACTAAGCCATAGCATTGTCTCTGGACGAACGATGGGTTAGGAACATTCGGTCAAATCCTTATATGGGAAATGGAATTTAAGCTTGCATTATGAAACTGCTGTCAGAAATGGTGAGCACAATAACTAACTGTTGTCAAAACCCATCTGATTTAGCAAAGGAAATCACAGCCCATTTCTGGTCTGTACTACATATCACTTTGGCCCTGCACTATTGTGGTTGATTCTTAGCTGACCTTGGTAACTTAGTCCAAGGGCAGTTAAGGCTGGGCAACAAGTGCTGGACATACCAGTGATCTGCTGAAAGGATAAACCAAACATGAGCACATTCTCGATGTGGGAATATACCTGGGATGTCCACAGGTAAAGGTAGGGATGGGTTCACCTGGCTGCAAGCTGAGGAATGGGTTGGTTTGACTCCAATCCAGGGCTAGCTCTTGGAAAGTGAGGTCCAAAGCTCCTCACTCACAAGGATACCGACAACAGAACATTTACTCGAATGGGATCTTTTTGCCTGCTGTCGCCCTGCTGACAGGGCTGGGTACCAGCAGTCTTAGACCTTCAATTAATATTGTCGTCAGCTCCCAGTAACAATGCAGCCCTGATTGCATATATAAGGAAGAACATTTCTGCAATTTTGTCCTCCTCAGCTACTCGAAAGGGGAGTGCACACGTGAAGTTACCCTTGCAAGGGACCTTATAAACCAGGGAATGGAATGACAGGCATAGGAATCAGCTTGATCAGTTTTACTAGTCTGAGACAGGGGGGTGCAGAATTTCAAACATGGATGTGATGCCTAAGTCATACTGTTGTCTATCTAGAGACAGAGTGGGGAGACTTCATAAATGAATAAGTATGTCAGCAGGTTGAAGAGTCAGGACAATAATCTATTCTCACATACAGTAAGGAGATCCAAAGATGGAGGCCATTGTCAAGGTGGCTTCAGTGGATAATACCTACATGTGAGTCAGCAGATGTGGATTTCAAGTCTTGTCCCAATAATTGCACAGATTACCTGGTCTACAGGCACCATCTGCCTATTCCTACGGATAGTAAAGATCCCACAGCAAAGAAATGCAGGGGAAGAGATAGATCGTAGAAACCAGTAGAGGGATAATGATGCATAAGTAGTTTGCAAACACCGTGCTGCCTGCTCTTCACCATGTCTGTAGGCTGCATCAACATAAGCATGCTGTTGTGTGCCTACATGTTTCGGCAGGAAACCATGAAAGACTAGTCAATTTAAAGCTAACCTCTTGAAAGGATAATACATTTGTCTGCAGATGCTGTGGCAATGGGCTGGGGATGACTGTATAAGCATGAAGCATACTGAATATTAACGTTACTCGACAAAGAGCATGTTTTGAGGAGGGAAGGCCATGATTGGGGCATTCTTATAGCTGGTGTGGAACTGCATGACTGAGGGAGGTATTCCACAGGGAATGAGGAGATGAACCAGACAGACTCACCTGAAAGGCAGTAGACGAATACAGATCTTACAGAGAATATCAGCAGAGTAGAGGTGCTAATGTGGGATAAACAATGTGGAGGTGCCGGTGTTGGACTGGGGTGGACAACATCAGAAATCACACGACACCAAGCCCAACAGGTTTATTTTAAACCACAAGCATTCAGAGCGCTGCTCCTTCATCAGGTGAAGTAAGGAGAAACACTCCAAAGATTTCAAATAAACCAGTTGGACTATAACCTGGTGGCATGTGATTTCTGATATGGCATAAAGGCAGGTATATGGAGTTTGAAAGCAGATCAGTCCTTATTTCCTTTAAAAGCAGAGCAGGATCAAGAGACCAACTGGCCAACCCCTATTCTAACATTCCTCAGTTCCTGTGATCTCTTGAAAGATTTATAGGACATTGCAATGCATTAAATATCTGCTGCACTTGCCTTTATAAGCACAAATGCATTTTGAAATAACTCAATGCTCTCCTCATTATCTATGAATCAAGGGGAGTGAAAAGGCTCATTGCATGACAAAGATAAAGATTGTGGTCTTACCAAGCCATAGGGCTGTCCTCTCATCATTTAACACTAAGGTAGAAGATCTGGAAGCTGTGGTTTGGTGGCTGTTCTTCAGAAAGTCAGTAGCTGTAGGAGAGAAAGAAAGCTAAGAGACAGGAAGAAGATTTGCACATTTCTGAGGCCAATTTCAACATTACTAAAACCTGTATTATTTGCGTCCCTCCAGAATTCATTCTCACGCTAGATATCAGAACAAAAAGAACAATGGTATTTACTGCAACTTTGTCTTCTGAATGTGGGTGATGATAGCAGTGATATATTTGTTTGCCTAGCCTGTGTTGAGAATGTTACGTGGAGTCACGAAATCACAGTGGAGTGTGTGTGTGTGCGAGCGTGACTGACAGCTCTCCTTTCTTTCAGAAAAGAGGCACCAAGTATTGAATGTCCTTGATCCCTATCCCAACAGATGGAAGTGATACCAAGAAAGAAATGTAATTCTGCCCTTGACCATTTACACGTAGGAACTGGAGGGACCAGACCCCAGCAGCTGCCCACTTATATTAAGAACAAGACAAAGGAAAAATACAGTGCAGGAACAGGCCCTTCATCCCTCCAAATCTGTGCAGACGCATTTTGCCCTTCCATACTAAAACTGTCTTCGCTTACAGCATCCATATCCCTCTATTCCCTTCCTGTTCATGTATTCGTTTAGGTGCTTGCTGAATGCTGCTATTGTGTCTGCTTCTACCACGTCCTCTGGCAGTGCGTTCCAGTCACTTACCACCCTTGATGTGAAAAGCATGCCTCACACATCTCTTTTAATCTTCTCTTCCCCGCCAACCTCGCACCTTGAACCTGTGTCCCCTAGTAACTTACCCCTCCATCCTGGTAAGAAGCCTCATACTTTTCACTCTATCCATGCCATTCACAATCTTGTAACTTCTACTAGATCGTCCCTCAACCTCCTGCATTCAGTGAAAACAGATGCAGTCTATCCACCTTTCTCCATCGCTAAAATCCCCCATACTAAGCAACATCCTGGTAACCCTTTTCTGTGCTCTCTCCAAAGCATCCACGTCCTTCTAGTGGTGTGGTAACCAGAACTGTATGCCATATTCCAAGTGTGGCCTATCTAAAGTTCCTTAAAGCTGCAGAATAACTTGCCTTGCCTTATACTCAAAACTCCTTCCAATGATGACAAACGTGCCGTAGACCTTTTTTTTAACTACCTTATCCACCAGCGCTGCCACCTTCAGTGATCTGTGGACTGCACAGCCCAATCCTTCTGCATATCAATATTCCCAAGGGCTCTGCCATTCATTGTATAATTCCCACCTGTACTTGATCTTCCAAAATGCATCACCTCACATTTGTCTGGATTAAACTCCATCTGCCATTTTCTGCTCATGCCTCCAACTGATCTATCTCCTGCTGTAACCCCCAACAATCCTCCTCACTACCTGCAACTCTACCAATCTTTTTATTGTCCACAAACTTACTAATTAAACAAACTATGTCTCCTCCAAATCATTTATGTAAATCATGAACAGCAGAGGTCCCAACTGATCCCTGTGGAATATCACTAGTCACAAGCGTCCATTCCAAAAAACATCCTTCCATCGCTACCCTCTGTCTCCTATGACTAAGCCAATTTTGTATCCATCTTGCCAGCTCACCCCTGAGACCAGGTGACTTCATCTTTTGTACCAGTCTGCCATGAGGGACCCTACTGAAGTCCACGTGGACAACATCAATCATTTTTCCCTCATCAATCATCTTCGTCATCTCCTTAAGGAAGAGAGAATCAAGTGTTCTGGGCTCAGGTATGAAGTTTGGTTTTCAATCTTCATTGAAGGCAGATTGACTTTCACAGCCTGCTGGGTTCTGCAGCAACTACCAGGGTATGGTCTGGAAGCGGGAGGAAGTTAAGAGGTAAGTAAATGGGTTTTTTTAACCTCCTTTGCAGCTCAACCCAAAATGCTCTTACATGAGGCGTAACTGCATTCATTCATGTGGGTTCTGACAATGTTGTGATTGAAGGATTTTACTATCCCTGATATGTGGGGAAGAATCACTTCCCTGAGGCAAGTTTGGAAGTTGGAACTCTACCATCTTCTTATCTTTTGCCCATTTAGGACTCCGGCATAAAGGCAGATGACCAGCTTTCCTACGCCACTCTCAGCCAGGGTCCTTAAGTCAGCAACTGCTGCCCACCTTCATAATCCCAGTATCCACTTCAATTTGTGGTAACCAATTCCACAGATTCCCAACCCTATGGGAGAAATAGATTCTCCTCAACTCTGTTTTAAATTTGCTACCCCTTATCCTAAGAGTATGACCCATCATCCCAGCATGTTCCACAAGAGGAAGCAACTGCTCCATGTCTATTTTACCATACATTTTATCATCTCGACTACCTCAATTTGATCTCCCTTCATTCTTCTAAATTCCAGGGAGTACAGGCCTAAACTATTTAATTTCTCCTCATAGGACAAATCTCTCATGTCTGGGCTCAGTCTAGTGAACCTCCTGTGAAGTTCTTCCAATGCCACTACATCTTTCCTCAAATAAAGGGGCAAAAACTATGCACAATACTCCAGATACAGTCTCTGTAAAGACCTTGTTCCACCAACACTGGTACTGAGCCAGTAGTAGATGAGGGAGTTACCACATGGAGATTCAGAAACACTTGCGACTTGTGAGGGCTGTATCTCATTCAAAGGAATCCAGTGACTAATTGAACGCAGCGTCAGCTGATAGCCGTCTATCCCACCTTCATTCAACCAAGACCTGGGTCCTTCAGTGCATACTCTCCCTCCCACTATTTGAAAAGGGAGGAAGCAAAAAAAAGATCAGTGAATTATCGTCCAGTTAGCCTAACATCAATAGTATGGAAAATGATCGAGAAAATGCTATCAAAGCTGGGACATCAAAATATTTGGAAGGTAAAAACAGGATTGGACCTAGCTAGCATAGATTTATGAAAGGCAAAACAGGCTTAACAAATCGACTGGAGTTTTTTTGAGGACATAACTAATAGAACTAACAGATGTGGTACAGTTGGCTTGTCACAGTCTTTTAGTAAGGTCCCTCTTAAGAGCTTAATCGACAAAGTTAAAATTAACAGGGTTAGGGTTAACATATTGGCGAGGATCGAGACTTGATTTACAGACTGTAAACAGAAAGTGGGAATAAATTGATCAGTGGATAGTGGGATATCACAAGGATCAATGCTTGGGATCCAGCTATTCACTATATACATAAAACCTGAATGAGAAAACTAAAGGCAACATTTCCAAGTTTGCTAACGACACAAACCTGGGTAGAATTGTGAGTTGTGAGGAGGGTGCAAAGTGATTTAGAGATGTTGAGAGTAGCCATACACATGGCAGATATAGTACAATGTGCCTAAATATATCATTATACACTTCTGTGTGAAAAAACAGGAAGGAACAGTATTGACTAATTGCTGATATATCAGGAAGTGTAGATGTGCAACAAGATCTGGTAGTCTTTGTACGCAGTCAATGAAGTAGACAAGAAGATACAGCAATAATATATTGGCCTTCATTGCAAGAGGATTTCTGTTCAGAAGTAAGGGTGTTTTACAGTATTCCTGGAAAGCCTTGGTGAGACCACACTTGTGCTGTCACATGCAGTCTGGCCTCCGTGCCTAAGAGAAGATATGCGATGAGGGAGTGCAATAGCATTTCATTTGGTTGGTACCAGGATGGGGGTCTGTCTTTTGTCCAGTGACATGGAGGGTAATTGCTTCCCTGAGATAAATAGAAAAGTCCCTTACCATGAACAAATATAGATATTATATTGTGTCATAGTTGTAGAGAACTCTGTGTAGATCCTGCTTAAAGAATGTCAAGAGTTCTCTAAATATGGTGACATGTTGCCTGGACCATTCCAACATTGGGGGCTCATTGGGCAAGTCCAACCTGGTTTCTAGCTGGAGTACAATTTTCGGAATGTAGGGAACACACTGCTTTATGAGCGAGAGGATATAAGTTTGCCACCAACATTTTCTCATCAGGGAAACTCTAATCTGGAAAACATTCTCCATTGTCATAAACAGCACTTTTCCTCACGGACAGAGGTACAAATGCACATTGAGCTATATCTACTGAAGAGATGCAAGTATAAGCAATTCAAAGCTGTCCACATGTGTATTGTATAGGATCAGAAAATTTAAAGGTTACGTTTCAGGATTTCAATAAGGGTCAACCGGCTGAGAAAATTAGGCATGTAGAACTGAAAACTATGTCATTTCCTGTACGATGGAACTTAATGTTCACTGGTCTCCACCTTGTTGCCACACACTTTCCATTTTCCAGCCTTTCTCTGGAATGAAGGCTGATGAAGATGCTGGCCAAGTTTCTATGGAAGTTCCTTGAATTGCATAGTCCTCTGTCAGAGAAAAAGATGCCAGGTTTCAAAGAATGGTATGAGATCGAAGGAGGGTAGGCAGATATAATCTCCTGGGATGTGAGCCAATCTCAATCTTGCCAACTAGCCACTCCTCTTTTGAGCTCCTGAAGCAAGGACCCAAAACAGGCAAAGCCAGTTAGTGGCTGCTGTCGGTGTGTATAACTTCGAGAAGCAGTCAGGCCTGTATTCGCCTGGGGCAGAGACTGTACCAAACCAAATGGCTTTCGAACTAACACTTAGTCCACATGCTCTCCAGAACTGACTTTGATTGACTGTGGCAGTTGTAAAGATTTCTTTTTACCTTTTCTGTTTCTGGGTTATTGCCTATTATTTGTATCTTATGGTATATTATACAACTGCAAGAAGGGCCTTGAGAGATGATCTGGACGAAGGTATAGATGGTCTGATTAGCAAGTTTTCAGATGACACTAAGACTGGTGGAGTAGCAGATAGAGGGGACGCTGTCGGAGAATGCAGCAGAATATAGATAGATTGGAGAGCTGGGCAGAGAAATGACAGATGGAGTTCAATCCAGTCAAATGTGAAGTGATGCATTTTGGAAGATCCGATTCAAGAGTGAAATATGCAGAAAATGGAAAAGCCCCAGGGAAAATTGATGCACAGAGAGAGCTGGGTGTTCAGGTCCATTGTACCCTGAAGGTGGCAACTCAGGTTGATAGAGTAGTCAAGAGGGCATACGGCATGCTTTCATTCATCAGATGGGGTATTGGGTACAAGAGTTGGCAGGTCATGTTACCATTGTATAGGACTTTGGTTTGGCCACATTTGGAATACTCCATACAGTTCTGGTCACCACATTACCAAAAGGATGTGGGTGCTTTGGAGAGGGTGCAGAGGAGGTTCACCAGGACGTTGCCTGGTATGGAGGGTGCTAGCTATGAAGAGAGGTTGAGTAGATTAGGATTATTTACATTAGAAAGATGGAAGTTGAGGATGGACCTGATTGAGATCTACAAAATCATGAGAGGTATAGATGGGATGGATAGCCAGAAACTTTTACCCAGAGTGTGGGACTCAGTTACTAGGGGTCAGGATTTCAAGGTGAGAGGGGAAAAGTTTAAGGGAGATATATATGGAAAGTTCTTTACACAGCGGGAAGGCATTGCTAGCGGAGGTGGCAGAAGCAGGCACAATAGCATCATTTAAGATGTATCTAGACAGTTACATAAATGGCAGGGAGCGGAGGGATACAGATCCTTGGAAAATAGGTGACAGGTTTAGATCGAGGATCTGGATTGGCGCAGGCTTGGAGGGCCGAAGGGCCTTTTAACGTGCTGTAATTTTCTTTGCTCTTTGTTCTTAAGACAGGTTTTGAAGTGCTGGCCATTAGGAACATGGGGCAGATTAAATAGATCATTAAGCTTCTTTCTGTCCCTCAATTTTGTACTTTCATAAGATCACTCTTGGTGAATCTTAACTGAATGTGCATGAGGCTTGCTGCCAGAATTTCACTGGAACATAATATCTATCATAACAGCTATTTTTTACAACTTACAACAGAACATACTAAAAAGGGACAATGTTATCCTGGTTCAGTAAGTGCCAAATTACTGATTTAGAATCAAGGCAGGTTAGTGGGAAGTGCACAGGGAATTTTATTTCTTGTGTAATTACACTTCAACTCATTATTCTTAAGGGGGCGGCACAGTGGCTCAGTGGTTAGCAATGTTGCCTCACAGTACCAGGGACCAGGTCCAATCCCACCCTCAGGTGACTGTGTAGAGTTTGCACATTCTCCCAGTGTCTGCGTGGGTTTCCTCCGGGCGCTCCGGTTTCCTCCCACAGTCCGAAGATGCGCAGGTTAAGTGAATTGACAATGCTAAATTGCTCAGAGAGATCAGAGATGTGTCAGTTCTGTGAATTAGCCATTGCAAATGCAGGGTTACATGAGTCTTAGTGGGATGCTGTCTGTGAAAGTTGGTGTGGACTTGTTGGGCTGAATGACCTGTTTCCATTCGGTAGGGATTCTATTTTTAATCCAGAGACAGAAGTAATGATCTTGAGACATAGGTTCAAATGTTGCCATGGCAGATGTGGAATTTGACTTCAATAAAAGAAAAATAACCTGCAATTAAGAGTCAAGTAATGTGTCATATAATCATACAGGATGGAAATAAACTCTTCAGTCCAACAAGTCATGCCACACATAATCTTGAACTAAACTGGCCTCACCTGCCTCCTCCTGGCCCATATCCCTCCAAACCTTTCCTATTCATGTACTGATCTAAATATCTTTTAAATGTTATTAAATGTAATTATACTCACATCCACCACTTCCTCAGGAAGTTCATGCCACACATGAGCCCCACTCTGTGGAAAAAAATTGTCTCATATCTTTTTTTAAATCTATCTATACCACTCATTATTTTATAAACATCTATCATGTTGCATCTCAATCCCCTAGCTCCAGTGAAAAAGTCCCAGCCTATCCAGCCTTTCTTTATGACTCAAAAACTTCCACACATCCTGGGAAATCTCTTCTGAACCCTCTCCAGCTTAATAATATTCTTCCTGTAGCTAGGTAAACAGAACTGGATGCAATATTCCAGAAGAGGCCTCACCAATGTCCTGTACAATCTCAACATGACTTCCCAAGGACTGAGCAAAGGCAAGCATGCTAAATGCTTTTTTAACCACCCTGTCCAAATATGATAGGTATATCATCCTTGTACCAATTCACCTAAAACTCTTCCATACTTTCTCCAATGCATTCACATCCTTCCTATAGTGCTACACATAGAACTGTTAACAGTACCCCAGCTGAGGTCTACCCAGTGTCTTCTGTATATTAATCATAGCCTCCATCCTCTGCGCACCCGTTTATGAAGCCTAGGATACTTTATGTTTTATTAACAGCTTTCAGTTACTGTTCTACTACATGTAATGTCTAATGCACATATATGCTGAGTGCTCCTGCTCCTGAAGCCCTTTATTTAACATTGTCTCTCGACGTTCTCTGTTCCAAATAACATCATCTCACACTCGTTTGTATTGTACCTTATCTGCTTCCCATTCGCCCACTCCACTAATGTGCCAATGTTCTTTTGAAATTCTACACTGACTTCCTCACAGCTTACAATTCTCTTGTGTTTTGTGTCATCTACAAACTGTGAAATAATCTCCTCACACACTAAGATTTAGATTGGTTATAATCATACCAGGCAAAGCAAGGGTCCCATTACTGACCCCCAGAGAACTCCACTGCAAACCTTCTTCCAGATCAAAAACTACCCATTCCTATCCCTTGGCCAATTTTGTATCCACATTGGTACTGTCTTTTTATTCTGTAAACTTTAACCTTTCACACAATTCTGTCTTTATCCTGCATCAAATGCCTTTTGGAAATCCTTGTACACCACATCAACAGCCTTCCCTTCCTAAACTCTTTCTGTTACCTATTTAAAAATTTCCAGCAATTTATTGAGACATGATTTTCCTGTAACAAATCCATGCTGGCTCTTCCAATCAATCAATAATTCTGCTCTGTGAGAGGTGATGGTAATACTAATGGACTGTTAATCCAGAGACCCAGATAATTTCTGGGGACCTGGGTTAAAATCCCGCCACAGCTGAAGGTGGAATTTGAATTCAATAAAATATCTGGAATTAAGAGTCTAATGATGACCATGAATCCATTGCAGATTGTCAGGGGGAAAACCCAACTGGTTCACTGATGCCCTTTAGGGAAGGAAACTGCCATCTTTACCTGGTCTGGCTTACATGTGACTCCAGACCCACAGCAATGTGGGTGATTCCTAACTGGCCTCTGGGCAATTAGGGACGTGCGATAAATGCTGGCCTAACCAGAGATGCCCACCTCCTATGAATGACTAAAGAAAGTTTGTTTCATCATTGTTGGAAGAATCTTTACACAAAGAATCTTACGAATCTTATTGCGAAAGTGACTTCTGTATAAAAATACTACTTTGGCTGTGAGCATATTGGAGTGTGCCAAGGTCTTGAAAGTTGCTAAGTACAGGTACCATTTATTTATTTTGAGATTAGATATAGGAGAGAAAGAGATTTATTCAAAATCGAGCAAGGTGTTTGATGTGGAAAAACTAGAAGGAGGTTTACTTTTGGCTGGGGACTGCATGATACTGATTCTCATTATATTGGAAGTAAAAAGTCACCTGGAGCCAACATGGTTATTTGTTCATTGGTGTAAATTAATTAATTAAGTCATCGTAAATGCATTAGGTGTTTACTCCACAAGCAGAGCTATTTGTTGCACAGGTTGAGTAAATATCTGCACTTTTATATGTGTGAACCTTTGTAACAGCCGGAAAGTAGATTGCAGGCAACCGAAAGCAATTTGTATATTTATAGTAACGACAATTATATTATATAAATACTATAAATATGACCAAGTTCAATATATGAGACCACGAAAGTCAACAAACAAATTGAATGGTTAGATGGGTTATTATGCTTTTTTTTAGATAAGGTGGAGCTAAAAGTGGAAAGCCTGATGATTTAGACATTTATTGTACACCCCTGAATTGCTCTTGAGAAAGTGGCAGTGAGTTACCTTCTCGAGCTGCTAGATTGGCCAGGTCCCCTGGCCCTGAGCAGACCAAGCTAATGACTAACTGTGACCAAGCTCCTGGACAGTGTGCAGTCTGCGCTGTGAATGATGGCCGTGGGACCCTCCTGATAGCCGCTAGGTCTGCCTTAGCTAGATTGAGGACTATCCCCATCTTACTTTCAGACGCGGTGATTTGGTTGAATGAATGTGTTGTGTGTTTGCTCTGCAGTCGGCTGGCACGTGTTGCTGGTGTTGGACTCAGTGTCTCTGAGCTCTGTACGGCAAGTCATTCCCCCACACTTTAGCATAGATCCCTCTTGACAAATAAAAGAGCATGTTGAGACAGCAGTACTCATGGTGTTGAGGGTACGACTGAAGTGCCATCACACTAACAGGCATGGCACTGCATGGTAATGCACAGAAAGGCATGGATGGTGTTGGATGGGACAGGGAGGCACAAAGTGAGCAAGCCGGAGAGTTTGTGAGCAGTTCTGACGTGCAACCTGGTCTAATTCTGAGCTGGAAGCCTGCCTCTGTTTGGAAAGCCCAGTCCTCTGGGTGCAGCGTTGCAATGTTATTTGTCGGTGTGGTCTACTATATGACAGTGTGCCACCTGAACAGCCCACAAGTGGACTGGAGAGGCTCTGCAATGATTGTGAGGATCTGGCAGATATTGATGCCAACATCCGTGGATGAAAGGTGCATGTGGCTGGTGCCCCATGGATCATGCCCTGAGGCATCGCTTGGCGCTAACGAGTATGGAGTCTGATGACAGCCAGCCATTGGTCTGAAGCCGCCAGGTACCCAGTGCTCCACCTTCCATTTTAGGTTTTCTCGAAGAGTATCTTGCTTGAGTAAGCAAAGGAGCCTGAGCGTCAATGAAGCGTGTTGTGGCATGAATGAGGCATTTACCGATCTTTAAACCCTATCAATGATCACGGATTGTTGCCAAATGATAATCTCACTGTGTCGCCTGGCAATTGCAGCGAGATGCAACGAGATGCTCAAAATGTTGAGACAGGCTTTGTAGACTCCATGTGTGTTCCAACATGAAACTCACTATATTCCAGGTTGCTCGTGGCCTTTTGAGATTATGTCCCATGCCTTAATATTTAGAGGTAGAAGAATGAAAATGACTTGGCAAGGATTTAAGAGTTTGTTGGGACAAACCATTTTGTGCAAATTTCGCCATACAAGTTATGGATTTTGGGAAATCTTCTTCCTTAAAACTTTACCATTATCATTCAGATCCAGAGAAACTGGCCTGGTTGAAAGCAGACATCCAATGCATGTTGGAAACCTATTGGCTTGATGTGGCCAAAACACCAGGAGTTTTTCAGTATTGTATGTTCCTAAGCCTGACGATTCAAGCAGATCTTGTGTCAGCTCCAGATTTTTTTAGATTTTTTTTAGATTTTAGATTTTTATTGTCACAGGCACTCGAGTGCAGGAATACAGGGGTACAGGGAAAAGTGTACAAAGTCACCATTCTCCAATGGTGTGTACAAAAGACAGGATTATAAACAGAAGCAGATAGAAAAGAAGCAGTCAAAAAGAAAGAAAGAAATGTCCAGATTGCTCCCTTGCCTCCACTGTATGTCCTTGCTACCAGAAATACAAAACCACAAAGTTCATCTCTCAGTCTGTGAGCACTCAGGTGCCCACCCACCAGCCCCCAGATCCCACACACCAGACAGCTGGAATGCCACTGCCTCTGCTATCAGGTACCTGGGCCCAGCCACAGCAGCACCAGAACTGTGTCGCTATTCCTCAGTGTCATCCTGCCTCCACCGACGTCTGCGTCGGGTCAATCTCGGCAATACAGCTGCTTCTGGGCCCTGAGCTGTGCTCAGACTCTAACCTGGGCACACCACACTGAAACAGCCTGCACACTCACTCTTGTGGCTCAAACTGCCTCTCTCCAAGCACCAGGTGGCACAAGGTGGTGTCAGCGCATGGACAGTCAGTCCCAAGGCAGAGGAGCCTGGCTGGGCCCGGACCCAGAGCCCAGCACCCACCTTACTGCCCCCGTTCTGACCACAGTCACTCCTTCCCATAGCCGTCTGAAGCTGCCCTTCGGTGCAGTTAGAAAAACAGATTTTTACTCAATTCCTCACCTGGAGGACACTATTGATAGAGTTGTCTGTGCATGATATCTTCCCAAAGTTGTTGTAATAAAAAGATACTGGAAAACTCACTTAACACCCGTGTCAAAAGATCTATCAGTCTTTTGACACATTAGATTGCATTTCCAGAGCTGACTGGTGCTATTTGGACTTGGAAGAAAGCTCTCCAACAACATTCCAGAGATTGATGAGCCAATTGGTAGCCAGTGCTCCTAGCTGTGCAATGAAGCTTAAAGATGTGCTATGGAACCATGACACTTGTATGAACTAGTCTAAACAGCTGGAAGCTTTGTTTAGGAACTTAAAGTCAGCTGATAAACCTGGCCAAAAGCAAATTTCCAAAGGCACAAATAATCTACCTATGGCTTGGGAAGGCATGCCAAGATCAATAAAAGTCTAAGCATTTGTGGAGTTTCCTGCCCCTAAATCTAAATGGAAAATAATGACATGTTTTGACATTTCGATCGGTGAACTGGTGTTGGCTGCAATAAGTTCCACTGAGCCTTCCAAGATAGCAATTAATGCCAGTGTCTATAGAGTGACACCCAAGGAATTGCATTGGATGTAGAGATGCCGTAAGGATATTTTTCTCTGAAATGAACACCAAAAATAAATGTTCTGCGGTAGAAACAGAAACCCTGGGATTGCTCTTATACTTTGAAATACATGTCCATCACAACCACTGAGAGACACTGGTATATATTGACATCCGGCCTTAGGCATAGCACGTTATAGAGGCGATGATGTAAAATAAATAAAAGTTTGTATTTACAGAGTCAGAGACTGCAAACCTGTTACCAAGACCTTCAGAGATGGTGCCAACCACGATTGGTTAGTACCTCATGTCAGGATTCAATCAAATGACCCAGTTGCTTCCAGAAAGATCCAATGACATTGGCTGAATAAGCAGCTATCAGAGGGGAGGGGCACCCCTGTTGGATAAGACCCCATTACAAACTGGGGAAGCTAATTCTGGATGTGACATCTGCAGTAAATAATGGATGGTCCCAAATCTGCGGCCTGCCTACTTAGACTGTAACATTTCCCCTGTGGCTATTAAATACAGGGCAAGGCAGTGTAAGGTCTGCCTTGTGCCCACCAAATCCCACGCCAGCCAGCCTAAGTCCATGTGAATAATATGGGCTACATTTAGATGGTGACGTTGGCAATTGGATATCACTTCCCAGTTACTTTCCTGTTTACTCTAGATAATTCCAGTCTTGGAGACCAAGCTATTTAAATGCGTCACACTCACAACTGTGCGTGCAAGAAGCGAGCCCAGGGTGATATCATGTTTAAATAGGCTGACTGACTGACTCCCACAATAGTCCACAATGTTTGCCAGTATGATGGCAACAAGAGTTGCAATGAACATGTTGTAAAGTTAACCACCTGAACATGTAGGTCATTTGATGTTTACATGGTTTAGTTTCTATGACGTACATCTAAGCCACGCGTCAAAGGAGTTTGCAATTAATTTGACACCTATTTTTGTCTGTGTAACCAGGGAACTAATGCTAGAAGGACCTAGGCTGTATTTATTTAAAGGAGTCTATACAGATGGCAGAATAAATTAGGAAACATCAAGATTTTCCACTGTTTGAACATGATCCACACTCAGTGGCTGAGAATGATATCAAGTTGTTTGACTTTCCAGCTCTTCAGGTGATGATTTTCAGTATAACTTGCTCCTATACCAACAGGTTCCAGGTCTACCAGCCCCAGGCTGATTATATTCCATATCTCCATGTTCCCACTTCACCACATTCCAGATCTCTCAGCTTTTATTAACCAGATTGCAGATTTTCTGGCAGTCATAAATGGATTGCAACCTCCTGATCCCTGTGCCGTCACGCATCAGATCTCTTAAGACCCAGGCGATCCGATTTCAAATCTCCTAATGCAAATATTATTAAAGTTCAGATTTCCTAATCTAGCATCCCAGATCATAGGCCATCTGATCTCTTCACAGATCTCCTTGAACTCCTTGCCCTCACACTATCTGGTCCCATGTCTCCCAGGTTCTAGAGACCAGGTTCCTGATGCCGTAGACCTCTGTCATTAGGTTTTAATTCTACCAGCCCCCATAACATCAGATCTTCAATACCATGGTCTCTTGGCCAGTAGATCCCAGGTCTCTCAGTCCCTGTACCATTAGTTTCCTAGTCTCGCTATACAACCACATCCCAGATCTCCTAGTCCTTGTCATATCAGGTGTCAGATCTCCGATCTTCATACAATCTTGTCTTAGATCTCATAGCCTCTATATCCCAGATCCTTGATCTCCTCACCACCAATCCATTCAATCCAAAATCTCCTAGTCCCCATACTATCTGATCACAACTCACCCAGATTCCATGTATCAGATCCCAAATCCCCCGATTCGGTCAGATTTCCAATCTCCTAACCCCAATACCACGAGATCCATCAAAGATAGGAACATAAGTATTAGGAGCAGGAGTAGATGATTCAGCCCCTGAAGCTTCCGTTGCCAATTTATAATTTTGGCCTCAACTCCATTTTCCTGCCAGCTCTCCTCCTTAACCCTTCAGCACATTCAAAATGAAAAATTTGTCGAACTCTTCCTCAAATTTGGTCAGTGTCCCAACACTCTCAGGTAGTAGGTTGTACAGACTTATGACCCTATGACAGAAGTAATTTCTCCCCATCTCTGTTTTAAATCTGCTGTCCATTATCTGAAAATATGACGCCATGTTCTAATTGCCCCCCAGAAGCGAAGCTCCACTTGGATGATTGAAGTCTGTCAGAATGAAACACAGTTTTTAACAAAGGCAATGGTTTTGTTCTCCCCAATATTTAACTGGAGCAGATTTCTCCCAGGGATGCCAATTAATCCAAATGAGAAATCAAGGATATTTTCTTTTCCCTCTCATCAACTTTGTAAAGGGATTTGATATTGAAAAATAATTGATGGCACAGAACTACGTAAAGGATATGGACCCTGATAATAAGCCAATTGTAGTCTAGAAGTCATGTGCTAGATGTGCACTCGCCAGCCTGTTCTGGTACATCTATAACACTAGCATCTACTTCATGATATGGAAAATTGGCCAGGTATGTCTCATGTACAAAAGAGAAGGACAAATCCAACTCTGCCAATTTGGGGTCCTCTTTACAGCTTTGGCTGAAACATGGGCAAAAGAGTTGAATTCCAGACGTGAGAGTGACTATCCTTGACATCGAGGCTCCTTTTGACCGAAGGTAGTATCAAGGAGGCTTGCAAAGCTGGAATTAATGAGAATCAAGGGAAAACTATCCCTTATTGTAGGCAAAGGAAGGTAGTTGTTGTTACACATCAATCAATCATCTCAGCTCCAAGACATTTCTGCGACAGTTCCTCATGGGACTCTCCTGGGCCCAGCCGTTTTCAGCTGACTCATCAATGATTTTCTCTTCATCGTAAGGTCAGAAGTGGGGATGGTTATACAATGTTCAATGTCATTCATGGCTCCTCGCATTCTGAAACAGTCCACATTCAAATACAGCAAAACCTAGGCCATATTCACATCTCAGTTGACAAATGATGAATAACATTCATGCTACACAAGTGCCAGGTAATGACCATATCCAACAAGAGAGAATGTAATCATCACTACATGACATTCAATGGCATCACCATCATTGAATCCGTCACTGTCAACATCTTGGGTGTTACTATTGTCCAGAAACTGAGTTGGACTAGGCTTAGGTTTAGGGTTAGGGTTAGGGTTAGGGTTAAGGTTAGGGTTAGAGTTAGGTGGTTAGGGTTAGGGTTAGGTTTAGGGTTATAAAAATGCTGTGGCTTCACAAGTAGTTCAGAGATTTGGAACCTTGCAATGAGAAGATCATCTCACAAACTCTAATGCCTCTACACTTGCCTGGATGAGGGCAGCACCAACATCTCTCAAGAGGATAACATTATCCAGGATAATGCAGCCGGCTTGATTGGCACTAAATTGACAAGCATTCACTCCATCCACCGGGGCGCTCAGTAGCAGCAGTCTGCACTATCTACAAAGTGCACTGCAGAAATTCAACAAAGATCCTCAGACAGCACTTTCCAAACCCACAAACATTACCATCTCAAAGAACAAGGGTAACAGAGACATGGAAACAGCACCAATTGCATTTTTTTTCTCCAGGCCCTTATCATTCAACTTGGAAATATACCACTTCTTTAGTGTCAAAATCCTGGAACTCCCTCCTGTACAGCATTGTGGCTGCACTGAAATGCAGTGCAGGAGTTCAAGAAGGAAATTGGGGTTTTATTTTGAAGTGACGAGAACATGCAAATTCTCAGCAATTCCACTGACCATGGAAGTGAAGCAGCCCAAAAACAAGAGGAAGAGTGCACCTCTGAGTGCAATTTAAAGACAACAGGATCACTGCCATGTTGACACTCTGAAACACAATAACTGGATACAGACAGACAGACAGACACACACACACACACACACACACACACACACACACACACACAAACACACAGGCTCAGAGACGCATACACACAGACACGATGCACACACAGAGAGATGCACACAGATGCATAAACATACACACAGGTATGCACAGAGAGGCATAGAGACACACAGATAGACACACACACACGCACACACAGAGGCTCAGAGACGCATACACACAGACACGATGCACACACAGAGAGATGCACACACACACACACACACACACACACACACACACACACACACACTCCTTATGGTTGCCTGATTGGTCAGGTATTAGGCAGCCACATTTTAACCCATGTACTTTTGGTACTCTGCCTCCACCCCAGCCCCATTTCAAGGAGACTAACCCTTAAAATGGCAGCACCCTCTTTTCCAGAGCTATGGATGTTCAATCACCTAACTGTCTAAATTCATTGCATGGTCTTCTGAACACAACTTCATAGATAGTTCTATGCTTCTCAGTCTCTGCTGGGATCTCTGTAATGGCAGAATAATCAACATCTTCAGCGTGGGGCAGTTATCAGACCTAGAGTGTCACCCACCTGTTGACAAATCCTTCTGATTCAGCTCAAGATTCACTTTGCTGCCTGAGGCAGTGAAAATCTTTTCCTAGAAACAGCTGAGCAAGCAGACATCATTAAAAAAAATCAATCAATAACATTTCTCCATAACAATACCAGCCAAACAATTTCTACAGTTAGATGGTAAGAATTTATATTAATGCATTGTTTTCATGGCCCCAGAATGTCCTAAAGTACCTTGGTTATTTGTCATGTAGGAATTGTTGCAGTTAATTCACTCCCCAACAACTCCAAGATGATAATCTATATCACAGTATCACAAAATGTTACAGTGCAGAAGCAGATCATTCAGCCCATCATAACTGCAGTAGCCCTTCAAATCAGCTTCACCACCTCTGGTTAATTTCTCATTTTCTCCCCATACCTTTGGACACAATTACTGAAGTCGGTTAAAGCTCATACACTGGCCTAGCTGCAGCAACCAGTCCTTCTCTCTTCTTTCCAAATGTGACACGAGGTCTTTTTAACGCACCTGAGGCAGCAGCCAGTTGCAGTTTGACATTTTATCCAAAAGAAGGCGTATTCGACAGCGCAGCTCTACCTTGGCACTGTATCAGAGTGTTGGACTAGGCTATAAGTTTAAATCTCTTAATTGGGTCTTGATTCAACAACTTTTGCCTGAAGCAGTACCAACCATCACTCAGCTCTGCTCACATGTTCAAAGTTATCAGGACGTTTCACCTGCACAACAGCAGTAACCTTCTCTCCTGGAGAGCAGGTATTTGCTTGTTGAATTAATTACCTGCATAGTGTTTTCTGTTGATTCAAAGAGCATTTTCCTGGCGTTGGAACCGATGACAAGTCTTGTCGATGCTTAATGGCAGGAGGTATAGAATGAGAGAGGATAGCTCTGCCTACATCTCAATTTGCAGCACAGAACAAACAACGTAGTGACGTTATAGGAGGAGGTGTGTTCTCTAAAGAGAACACAAAGGGTAAACAAGCTGTGCAGATAAATCTCTCTCGTTGTATCACAGACTGGGTCTGGTACGTCCAATCTTAGCTGTATAATCACCTCAGTTCCCACCATCACTGTTGGCATTAAACAATTTTAGCAGGAAGTTACACAGCAACACTTCTCTGACGAAGCCACATTAGCTTCCAAGTCCATGAGACGGGAGAATTGTATATTAGTTCAAGCAGAAAGTGAGTGCATTGCAGAGAGCTCAGTGGAGCTTGCAAGAATGGTACCAGGAATAAGAAACTTGAGTTAAGACAGTTTGGAGTAATGGAGATGTACTCCTTGGAAAAGGGAAGGCCAAGAGGAGACTTGATGGAAATATAAAATTTCAAAATACTGAGGAATCTGGACAGGCAGGAAGAAGCAGTTCCTACTCATGAAAAGGAATTGAAAACCAGAAGACACAGTTTTCAAAATAAAATGCAATGTGAGAAAATTTACTTTCTCACGGCATGTAGATAGGGTCTGGAATGCATTGCCTGGAAGTCTGCGGAGGCAGATTATTTTGAGACATTCACGTTTGATGATGATTTGAGTAGAAGCAATGTGCAGAGTTACGGGAAAAGGCAGGCAATTGGTACTGTGCCACAATGTTCATCCAGACAGCAGGTGCAGATTCCCCACAGCATTACAGCAGGCCATTCAGCCCATTGGCTTCACATTAGGCCATTGAAGAGCATTTCACCTGGAACCAGCCCCTACCATATCCCCATAACTAGCCCACCTAGCCTGCGCATCCCCGGATACTACGGGCAATTTAGCACGGCCAATCCACCTAGATTGCATGTCTTTGGACTGTGGGAGGAAACCAGTGCACCCAGAGGAAACTCACACAGACAAAAGGGGAGTATGCAAACTCCACACAGATAGTCACCCGAAGGTGGAAATGAACCCAGGCGAACCGCAGTGCTAACCATTGATCCGCCATGTCGGCCATGCCGGTACAGATACAATGAGTAAAGTGGCTCCTAGTGCATGCCAACATTTCCATTATTCTGTGAAAGAATCAAAGTGAGAAACAATAGGTGACGAGATAAAGAAAGTGCCATGAGAAAAATGTGTTAAGGGAACAGAGGAAAGAAGACTGGGTGGGCGTGGTGGGGGGAGTGGTGATGGATTGGCTGGATAGATGCCCAGCATTAGGCTCCTCAGCCCTGACAAAGAGAGAGTCCTGTCCCTTGCAGGAGGGGCCGGGATTGCTCATGAGAGAATGCAGAAACATGTCCCACCAAATGAGATAACAAGGTGTAGAGCTGGAGGAACACAGCCGGCCAGGCAGCATGAGAGGAGCAGGAAAGCTGACATTTCGGGTCAGGACCCTTCTTCAGACCCTTTCCTGCTCGTCAGATGCCGCATGGCCTGCTGTGCTCCTCCAGCTCTACACTGTGTTGTCTCTGACTCCAGCATAAGCAGTTCTTACTATCTCTGAGGCAATAACAGTGTGTTTCAGAATTCTTAGTGCCAGTCACTCAGCATTTTGCTATTGCCTTACAAGAATCTTGCCATGCCACTTGTGAAAGGAGATGGAGGCAGATGATCTTAACATCAAGTTTGGTGCCAGCAGACATGTTGACCAATTCCACCTCGTGTCTCACTCTAACTCACATCACGCAGGCTCCTGTAAGATTTCACACTACTTTTCAAAAAGTGCCTTAAAATGTGGAGGCCATGAGAAACTTGTTTTCTTATTTTGTCAAATTCCAATATAATTCTTTCTTTCTTAACCGAGTGCTTATGTAATGCTCCCAGGCCTACAGTGATTACCATATATAGCTAGAAAATCAAGTTAGAATAAACCTTTGGAAGTAAAAAGCTGAAGTTAAACAATGCCTCAAGAAAAGCTAAGAAGCAGGTCAGTACTCAAAAGCGAGAAATACTTCTGTAGGAATACGCTTTGACCACAATAATTATTTAGTTCTCATAGCATGGAAAATCAACCTGATTACTTGTGACTTTTTTTGTTATTTTGCCTCTCCCAATCCTTGGCTCCCCTTTTCAAATATTCAATTTTTGCAGGGATTTCCAAGAGTGGTAGCTTACACAGTATTCCTTCATGATGATTATTTAAATGTTTGAAACCATAGCCTTATCGCTGTTGAAAGAATTCCATCAATGCGTCAAGGGTACTTGCAAAGGAATGGGTTTTTTGGGGGGGTGCTGGGTGTCAGTGACCATGGTATTTGTGTCGGGGAGGGAGGGAGAATTCCATTTGCAACCTTGACTGAAATATCTGCTTTGAGAATCTTGCGATTTGGAGACCTGGACTGAAGATGGGATTAAATTAAATCCTGATTATTTGCTGGATGAATGCAATTCTGATTATAATCTGCTCTGATTGAATGAGGGACCTCGGTTTCCCATTTTATCTTAGCTTGAAACTAATCTTAGGAGCTCGCATGGGGTCAAGATGGCAGCAGAGCAGAATGTTCCAGACAAACATCGTCTGCTCCGCCTGTTAGTCTTTTCCTTCTCTATATCTTCCTCTTGTGCCTTTTTATCCCCTTCTTCTCTCATGGCCTCTGACAACTACTAGCCTCCAGCAACAATTCCTGGCCCACAGCGATGGCTCCTGGCCCAGGCCAGGGGCCTTCCGTGGCAACCGCCAGGCCTGGTGCAGCAGCCTCCGTAATAAGGGGCCTTCTGGCCTGGCATGGCAGCCTCCCGCCGTGGCATGACAGCCTCCTCTCCTCGAGGGCCTTCCAGCCACCTGCAACAGCTTCCTCCAGTAGGAGCCTTGAGGCGGTGGCGTACGGCAATGGTCGGGCCTCCCGGTGTGGCTTAATCCCGGAGCGGTCTGGAACCAAGACCCCGTGTGGATGAGGTGTCAGGGTGGTCTGCTGCGCTGAACTTTTATTCCTGTAATGCTGGAGGGTTTATCTCTCCACTACCTAAGATCTTGTAACGGGCGACGCTGTGCCTAAGTACTTTTGTGTCTAAGTTGGCACTATCAGTGGCGATGTGTAAACCTTTCACTACACTCATTGAGTACGTGTGACAACAAAGGTTAATTCTAATTCAGGGCAGGTCTGGAGTGACCTTTACAGAGCTCAAAGAGGGTTTTTCTGCCTGCTCCCTTTTGGATAGGAGCGCCTTGAATTTAAAATTCTCGTTTTTCATACAATGGTTAATTCTAATACTCAGTAAAAACATGTCTCCCTCTAATTTATTATCATTCATGTATATGCGAATGAGAGTTTGCAACGTTGGCGAATCAGGATTAAGAGCTGAGAAATTATAATGCATTCTGTGATGAATGTGTTGCACTGATCTCCAGTTCGGAGTTTAACTTGCAAAAGGGTTCTTGCCTTTCTCTTTTTTTTAGGCTGGGTACAGTAGAAATGAAGGGCTTAAGAGCTGGCGTGGAGCCCACGTTATTGACTTTGAATCACCTGACTTCGTTTGCTGTTTCCATGGCTGCAGAGCAGGAAGTTTTCAAACTGTGTAGCTAAGTTTGTGTGCTGAGTGGTCGCTGATGTTAGTTATCCCACCGCCTGTCCCACAGCAGTGATTTAAAATTCCTCAGAGGCATACCCAGTGCTTCTGTACATCTGAACTCATGCTGAGCAGTTGAAATATCTTCAAAAAGACTTCCCTTGCGAGACTAAGCTGCGACAGAAGTGTTATGATGCGGACGGTCTAGGATCCAAACCAAAAGCACACTCAACCCTCTTGGTTGCTCGTTGCATGTCTTTTTGTAGATCTGGTGCAAGATGTCGATGCAGAAACATCTGAGAGTCACAGACTGCCATGACCGTTCAGTGACTGCTCTGGGATATCACTTGGCTCGAAGAGAATTCCTGACCGGCTTTGAGGGTAAGTGTGCAAAACAAGACATTGTTCCAATCTCAATCTTTCAGGTCAAGCCACTCAGATCACAGGAAAAGAGGCTGAGCACTTCCGCCATGAACTTAATGCCTTTCACAGGATGCGTTGAAATGCTTCACAGCCAGTTATAAACCCTCTGAAACTTTGTCAAATTTGACAACCCCCGCGCCCCCCACCGCCGCCCGACCCCTACGCAGGGGCTTGCCTGAGAGATGATAGCCAGGACTTCAACATGAATATGAACGATGTCCTCTTTTACAGCAACCTGAGCAAGTAAATGTGGCCCCAATTAAACAATTCAGATCACTGAGTCAGCGTCAGAGTGCTGTGGGTGAGATGGGATTATTCCAGCTTATTTAACCACTTATAGTTATTTAATTACTTACAGTAGTTCACAATGTTTTCTTGGATTGAGCTAGGACTTCATCTCACCCATTGATTATCTACTCTGCTACTCTTTAATATTTCAGCTGTCACTTCTGGAATCATAGAGTGATATAGCACCTTACAATCCAACCAGACCATGCCAACTATTTCTCATTGATTTAGTCACATAGTGCAGCTAATAAGAGGGACAAAGAATTCTGTCAGTGTCCTTGCCACAGATACATTCCCAGTGTAGCCATGCAATGGAAGGGAGCACTCCATGAGGTGATGAAGTTGAGAAAAGAAGGTTAGCTTCTCTCAGCTGGATAGAAGTTTTGGGGGCTGCAGGCCCAGTGCTAGAACTAAAGTTTGTCATTTAATGTGATGCTTCAATATGGTACTGCAATGCATGTTGCAATGTTGCAAATGTCTTTCAGGAGAGACGTTAACCTGAGAATATACAGCAAAGAACAGTATAGCATAGGAACAGGCCTTTCAGCCCACAATGTTATGCTGAACATGACACCAAATTAACTAATCCCTACTGCCATGGAATGCGCCCCTCTATTCCTTGCTTACTCATGTGCATATCTAAAAGCCGCTTAAATGCCCCTGTCATCTTTCCCTCCACCATCATACCTGACAGTGTGTTCCAAACTCCTACCACTCTCAGTTAAAGACTTGCCTCCTCCTGCCCCACATCTCCTTTGAAATTTCTCTCTCTCATCTTAAATGCATGTCCCCTAGCATTAAATATGTCAACTCTGGTTTTGACCCTATCTGTGCAACACAGACACACACACACACACACACACACACACACCCCTCATGGTTGCCAGGGTTGTTGGAAGCCACATTTTAGCCCATGTACTTTTGGTACTCTGCAATCACCCCAGCCCCATTTAATAAGACTAACCCACAAAATGGCAGAGGTCTTTTCCAGAGCTATGGATCAATCACCTACTTGTCTAAATTCATTGCATAGTTTTCTGAACACAACTTCACAGATTGTTCTGCACTTCCCTGTCTCCATTGGGATCTCCGTAATGGCAAAATGATCTGCACCTTCAATGTTGTCAGGCCAAAAGTGTCATGCCCACCTATTGTAGACTGTGACGCATTTACTTGTTGTAAAACCATTCAGATTCTATAGCAGTGCGCAATTCACTTTACTACCTGAAACAGTGGAAATATAAATGACCAGAAAATCCTTTTCTACAAACAGCTGAGCAAAAAATATCATTTAAAAAATGGCCAATACAATGCAAGTCAAACCATTTCAACAGTTAGATGATAAGAATTATATTTATATATTAGCAGCGCGTTCCAGAAACCTAAGACTTTCTGCGTAAAAGAAAACTTGCCCCTCTCATCTCCTTTGAACTTCCCCCCTTGCCCTAAATACCCCTAGATATTTCAAATCTGGGAAAAAGATTCTGACTGTCAACCCTATCTCTGTGTCTCATACTTTCAGAGTTCCACCAGCCTCCGCTGCTCAAGAGAAAACACTAGTTTGTCTAGCCTCTCCTTATAGCTCATACCCTGTAATCTGGGCAACATCTTGATAAAACTCTCTGCACCCTCTCCAAAGCCTCCATCATACTTCCGTAATGTGGCAACCAGAATTGAATGCAATTATGCATGCATCTCAGACAGACACTCAAACAGAAGTGACTTTGACAGACTGGAAAGGTGTGATCAAATAGACAAAATAACTTGTAGGTTTGTGGTTAATAAAGCTGTCAACTTTGAACAATTGTCCTCTGCTAGAGATGCGGAATCTCATTCGTTGTCAATACCTTACAATGATTGCCTGCACCTGCACATTGAATGGACATGGGATTAAACTGAGCTATGTCCATGCAAACAGTTGATTGCCTTATCTACATTTCAGGATAAAATTTGGTGGGGAGGCTTGGACCTGACAATTCTAGCTCATGCTAGAATTTGTCAGATACATTAGGGACATTCAAGCGACTCTTGGACAGGCGCATGGATCATAGTAAAATGTAGGGTATGCAGCGTAGTTTGATCTTAGAGCAAGATAGTAGCTCAGTACAACATGGTGGGCTGAAAGGCCTGTATTGTACTGTACAGTTCAATGTTCCATGCCTGAGCTAAAATTTGGAATTTGGCACCAACTTATTTAGCATCCATTACAGAATCCGGGAAGTCTGATGGAACTGTACACCCTAAAAGGATTGAGCTATGGGGCAGGGTAACAGAAATACAGTGAAATATCAAAGCGACCGGAATTACTGCTAATGAGTAAATGAAGATCTTGGATGGAGAATGTAAGGGGTGGAACAAAAGTGAATCATAAAAGATCCCCTTGTGTGCCAATTACTCACCACTGCAAACTTATCTGCCAAATAATAACAAAAATATGCAAAAATATGCAATGGGCAGAACATTTCAACGAGTGGATAAAATGGGATGTTGGCCAGCCAGGCGAGTTAAACAACTTATTGAGGTCTGAGTGCAGACATTTCTATCTCCTCTCATCTCAATGAAATGGAGTCAGTTTAATGAGGATTCCTGACAGCACAGGACTTTGGCCACAATGTTTGCAGAGAGCCTGTTGTATAGTAACTGTTTGTTTTCCCAGTGACTACGCCTTCCAATTCATGCAGACTGAGCTAACAATTCAGGAATAGAGGTCGGGGTAGGGAAGCAAAGTGGTCGGCGGCAGAATAACCATTGTTAAAAGGCGAAGAAAAATAGAATAATGTCTTAAACAATCCACTGAGCTCTATATTTTGAATATTTCCTCTACTTTATAGAGCCTCTCCCACAACAGCACCAAGGAGCCTGGCTATGAGGATCAAAGACAAAGTTGCTGGAAAAGCTCAGCAGGTCTGGCAGCACCTGTGGAGGAGAAAACGGAGTTAACGTTAACTCAGAACAGTTCTGAGGAAGGGTGCCTGAAACATTTACTCTGTTTTCTCCCCCACAGATGCTGCCAGGCCTGTTGAGCTTTTCCAACAACGCTGCTTTTGTTCCTGGTTTTCAGCATCTGCAGTTCTTTTGGTTCTTTCTGGCTATGAGAATGCTGGGAGCAAACTGTTACCCACACCTGATGTATTATTGACACCCAGTGCAGTTATAGATTGGTTACTCACTGATATTGTACCCCAATTGCCTTCAACCCCTTCAACTTGAAAGTGTTGCTCGTCACAATGTGTGAGATAGTGTCAGTAGCTGACTAACTGATGTGGATCATGTGTGGTTTTAAGGGTGCTCACCCAGCAGAGTATATCCTTGTGTCGATACAGACCACAGCCGACACAATGTCCGGTTTGCGTTGCTCCCAAATTTTCTCTGGGTGTGTAACAAAAAACAGTCATAACAGTACACGCAAAATCAGGAAGCGCCTTCATTAAGGGTAATAGAAATCAGGAATTCTCCCCTCCAAAGGCTTTGGAAGTTGGGGATGAATTGGAACTTTCAAGACTGAGATCTGTGGCATTTTACCCAGTCGGTTGATCAAGTGAGGTGACGTCCGGACAGGTGAATGGAATCGGCAGACAGATTTGACATTACCCCACTGAAAGGTCAAGCAGGTCTATTCCTGATTCAGGCAATGGGGTGATGACTAAGGAGTGTATTAGTTTTGCTAGGGCTGTTTAATGAGCACTTTCTCTGCCCATTGCTGTTGTTCAGATGGCGTTATTAAATGGTGGGATTTGGAAACCGGACAACTGACATTTTCAGTCTTTGAGCATACTGGGATGATCACTCAGCTCTTGTACTGGGCGGAACACAAACTTCTTTTCTCAGCATCAAATGATGGGACAATTGTGGTGTGGACTGTTGGGGCCACCGTCTTTGACCGGATTAAGGTAAGAGCTCCATCCTTGGGTCTCTGCTTCCATCCTTTAAAGTCTACATTGTGAATTTTATCCCGTGTTGCCAGAAGTAAAACATTATGAAATGAGAACACTATGGAAAAGGCAGAAGTTAAAATAATTAGCAATATTATTGCTGTGTCGTCACTGTTTGAAAGTAAGAATTGTAGCAATCAATTTGCACATGGGTACATCCATTTTGCAGTTTTGTGGTATATCTGAATAATCTGTTTGCATGGAACTGGTTGTGGGCTAAATTATAGCCAGGACATCAAGGAGAACTACTGTGTAGCTTCAGAAGGTGCATGAGATCTTTTACATCCAGGGGAGCAAATAACTCAGTTTAATAGTTCCTTTGCTATGTTGTATCTCAAACATTGTTTAATGCCCTCTGGTGTTGCACAGAAATTCCAGCCTGGATTAGATGTTTAAATATCAGGAGTAGGGCTCCAATCCACAATCTCCTGCCTCAAGCACAGCATGTGAGTTATCTACAAGGCCTAGAATCAAAATAATTTGGGAGGTGCATATGCGTGCTGATTTACAGTGATAGAGTGCAGCACGGAATCGGACTCTTTGGGCCAACTCATCCATGCTGACCAGATACCCTAAACTAATCCAGTCCTATTTGCCAGCATTTGGCCTAATCCCTTTAATCCTTCCTATGGAAGTATCCAACCAAATGCCTTTTAAATGATATAATTGTACCCACTTCCGCCTCTTGCTCTGGCAGCCCGTTCCATCCACACAACGCCGTCTGCTTGAAGTTAAGGCAAGAGGAGATGTTTTTCAATTGTTTTCAAAAAGCTCTTCCATAGTCCCTGGCAGTCCCTCTGTTTACATTCAATGAAGCACCTTGGAAGTGCAGTCACTGTTGGAAACTGAATTGTTTGCAGAGAGAGATCCCACAAACAGCGCAATGTCTTTAAATATCTGCTTCTGTGCGTTTCAACTTTCTCTTCCAGTTAAATGCTTCGGTATTTTGCATGGCCATAAATCACTGGAGGCACCAGTTCATCTGCGGATTCAAAAAGCAGCTCAGGGTCTTTGCTTTGGATGTGAAGAAGGATTCTGGTCATGTGTTGGATTTGGACACATGCTTCACTGATCGCAGGCACAAAGACATTGTGTCGGCTGTGGTCTGTATTGACACAAGGATATACTCTGCTGGGTGAGTACCCTTAAAACAAGGAGAGGTAAATGAACTCAAGTCATTTGGTGTGTCTGATAGCCATCATTTTATTTAAGTCATGCTATAGCAAAAACGTATAGATGTAGGCTCTGCCTTTGCATGGTATTAAGGAGCACCTCCCTTCTCACAGTGAAACCTGAGAATTACCAAGCCCAGAAACTGGAAGCGCAGTTTGACAAGCACCAAAGGTTCCCAGAGTACATTGGATGCCCACCAGAACTTGCATTTGTATAGCATTTTTTATGCAGTGAGCCATCTCAAAGCATTTCACTGAAGTAAGAGGCGTGTTGGCCCTTTTGAAGTTTATTGGCCCCTCCTTCGTTTCTCTGAGAAAGTGGTGTTGGTTGTCATGGTGACCTGCATCTAACCCTATCACAGCAGCCCTGGGGGTCACAGTGCTCTTCAGATGATATCAAGTAGAGGAAGCTCTGAGGTAACAGCCTACCAGTAATGAAGGGTTAATGTCTGAAAGTCAAGAAAGGTGGGTCTTAGCGGAGATGTGTCCTCCTGACTTTGTCGCTCTCCTGTGATGCAAAATAGCTTCCAACTAACTCAGAAGACTGTCCATCAGGTCAATTAACAAGTGAAGCAAATGGGATGTTGGAATGCCGTTAGGATTTTGAAACCTTGCAAATGAAGACAGTCATATTAAAATATTCATGTTTATCTTCTAATGTCTTGTATATCAAGACAGGCTGCAAGGGTTGACGCTACATTTTAGGTGGGTTTTGACTTTGGGCTGATGTGGTTGAGGATTATATGACGGACGGAGTAGGCTAATGTTTGTGTGGAACAATTTGTTCCATGAAATAGTTTAAGGAGGACTGGAGGTTAAATTTTAAGTTGTACCCAGACCTAATTTAATGGACTTCTGCTGTATGTGGCGGACACTGACTCACTGATCACCATCAAAAAAGAACAGAACCTGTTTCTGACAATATAGATCATCTCATACATCACACAGGATGATCAGGACTAAGGGGACCTCATGGACCAGTTTCTGTTGTCCTGGAAAAGAGATTTTGCCCCAGATTGGCCTGGATTCTTGCCTCTTCCAGGAGGTTAGGTGATTTTGGCTCGGACGAGAAAAGTATGTGAGACAAACTGGACAAACCAACAGTTTTTCTTTCATTGCATATTCAAATTAAAGTTTAAAACTGTGTTAAATGATAGATGGAACTCTAGCCACGTTGCACTACAACCCGCTCTATTCAAACTCAACCATACCTCAGTAATATTGCAACCAGTTGATAAATGTTCATTAATTTTCATTCATACGATGCCAATTCTCAGCTGCTGAGACTCCCAAAACCAGATTTTTCAAAAAATTCACACGCAGAGGAAATTAATATTAGCTAAGTGTTTAACAACAGCATGACACTTAATCTTATGTAACCTGGAATTAAATCATATCTTTTCACCAGAGTGATGTGTTTGAAGCGTTGGAAATGCTAAAAGGACTCAATACCAGCGAAATGAATTTCTTTGGGGAGTCAAGAACAAGAGAGCATTATCTTGATATTATAGCTTAGCTTTTTCCAGAATGATATCACCTCATACAAAGGACCCTGGAAATCTGGCACTCCCTCCCCCAAGTCACTATGAATGCTACGTTTCAAATGGAGCGTTCAGAACTGAGATAAATAGATTTTCTTACAGTAAAATTGCAGTGATTCAAAGAAAAGGTAGATAAATGAAAGGGAGGTGCAGATCACCTAATCTGACTGAATAACCTCCTCCTGTCCCTGTGCTCCGCTACCCCTCCCAAAGTTAATAAACTAATGGAATGAAACTGAGGCATGGACTCTCAATCAGGCATGTAATCATTGGAGCAGCCATATCAAATTAAAATGTTTACTTACTTCTGTGGGCTGACAAACATTTCCACTCAGAGATAGTAGGAACTGCTGATGTTGGAGAATCTGCGATAACAAGGTGTGGAGCTGGTTGAACACAGCAGGCCAAGCAGCATCAGAGGAGCAGGAAAGCTGACGTTTCGGACCTGGACCCTTCATTTCCACTCCTCTTGTTTGACCAGGTATGACAAGAAATTCATCATGTATAACACCAGCTCGTACCCAAACAGCAAAACCCTGCAGGTCATCTACTGCAACACCAATGCTCATGATGCGGGTATCACAAACCTGATGGTGGTCCAAGAACACGAGAGCACAAGGTATGCCCACAATGACTCCAGCCAACTTTTATAGATACATGAAAGTTGCCACCCAGGTTGATAGCACTGTTAAGAAGGCTTACGGTGTGTTAGGTTTTAGTGGTAGAGGGATTGAGTTCCACGGCCGTGATGTCACCGTGATGTTGTGCTGCAACTGTACAAAACGCTAGTGCGGTCTCATTTGGAATATTGCGTGCAGTTCTGGTCGCCCCATTACAGGAAGGATGTGGAAGCATTGGAAAAGGTGCACAGGAGATTTACCAGGATGTTGCCTGGTCTGGAGCGCAGGCCCTATGAAGAAAAGCTGAGGGACTTGGGACTGTTCTCATTGGAGAGAAGGAGGCTAAGAGGGGATTTAATAGAGACATACAAGATGATCAGAGGATTAGATAGAGTGGACAGTGAGAGTCTTTTTTCCGAGGATGATGACTTCAGCTTGTACAAGGGGGCATAGCTACAAATTGAGGGGTGATAGATTTAAGACAGATGTCAGAGGCAGATTCTTTACTCAGAGAGTGGTAAGGGTGTGGAATGCCCTGCCTGCCAATGTAGTGGACACAGCCACATTAGGGGCATTTAAACAGTCCTTGGTAAACATATGGATGATGATGGGATAGTGTAGGGGAGGGGCTTAGATTAGTTCACAGCTCGGTGCAACTTCGAGGGTCGAAGGGCCTGTTCTGCGCTGTATTGTACTATGTTCTCTGCACTCAGCTCTGCTACCCTGATGCATTTTGTGTGGCACAATCTGCCTGTGTAGCACACAAAGTAACACTTTTCACTGTATCTCAGTACATGTGACAATAATAAATCAATAAGTCAACCAAATTAAGTAAAGGCAGCAGTGAAGCCTCATCGACCAGCATAGCAGAGGCTTATGCCTGCTTGCCAATGGAGGAAGAGGGAAGACAGATTGAGCTGAGGCTTTCCATGAGATTGTGAGTATGCAAAAAAGGAGGGAGTCACTTATGCTAACCTGACAATGTTTCCACAGATACTAGCATTCAACTTTAACACGCAGTCTCTCTTCACCCAATACAGGCTGATTACGGGTTCCTTCGATAAAAGTGTGAGAGTTTGGTCACAGGATGGACAGCTGATCATGAAGCTCCCTCACTTTGCCCAGTTTATAAGCAGCCTCTGCTTTGTGCCCTGCGTGAACTCAGTGTGGATCTGCAGCGGCCCTCCGACCCCCTCTGTCTTCGACCCAAGCTCTGGGGAGATTGTGAGTGCACCTGTACCTTCTCTTGTGAGAAAAAAAAATCAGGGATTTACATAGAATTTCTGACTGACGGTACAGACACTGTTGATTTTGATTGCCGACTATCTTTCATCCCTCCGCCTCTGTCGGAGCAGACTTTCACTCGATTAACACATCCCATTCAATCGCTCTCCCAAGTGGCTTAGGCAGTGAAGCAACTGTGGTAGTATCATAGTCCGTTCTCTGATGTCCGCATATAGGAAGGATATTTCTGGTTCTTAAAGTCTACTCAGCCATCTAATATGGTCGTTGCTAATCTGTTAGTGTCCTGTGATAGTTTTCATAAGTTATCTTTGAACCATCTCCAAACTTAGCCACATAGCCTTGGCCATGTTCCCATGTACCTCTGTTGTCATCCTATTGGAAAATGATCAAGAAAGCTAATGGAATGCTGACCTTTATATCTTGGGGACTGGAATATAAGGATGCAGAGCTTGTACTGCAGTTTTACAAAACCCAGGATAGTGAGAACTGCTGATGCTGGAGTCAGAGATAACACGGTGTGGAGCTGGAAGAACACAACAGGCCAGGAAGCATCATAGGAGCAGGAAAGATGACGTTTTGGGTTGGGACCCTTCTTCAGAATTTCTGAAGAAGGGTCCCAACCTAAAGCGTCAAACTTCCTGCTCCACTGATGTTGCCTGGCCTGTTGTGTTCTTCCAGCTTCACACCGTGTTATCCCTAGTTAGACCCGACTTGGAGTACTGCGAGCAGATCTGGGCAGCATACCTTAGAGGAATAGATTTACCTTGAAGGGAGTACAACACAGGTTTACAAGAATGATGCCTGGACTTCAGGGGTTAAGTTATGAGGAGAGATCACACAAATTTGACCTGTTGTCTCGAGAATTTAGAAGGTTAAAGAGTGGCCTGGTCAAGATATTAACAAGAAAAACCAGGGTAGATTAAGATGAACTACTTCAATTGGTCAGCGATTCTAGAACAAGGTGTCTTAGTCGTGAAGTTAGACCCATACAGTTCAGAGGAAATGTTAGGAAGCACTTCTACACACAAAGTGTGGTAGAGGTTTGGAACTCTCCTCCACAAGTGTCAGTGGGTGCTAGATCACTTATTAAGTTTGAATCTGATGTGAATACATTCTTGTCAAGCAAAGGTATTAAGAGATATGGACCAAAGGCAGGTAAATGGACTTGGGTCACAAGTCAGCCATGATCTCATGAATGGAGGAATAGGTGCTGACTGGCCTACTCCTGGTCCAAACTCACATATTAGATGGTAGTAGTCACGAGTTTGGAAGGTACTGTCTAAGGAGACAATGTTGGCCACCCGCCTATAGGAAGGCTACTGTTAAATCAAGAGTTTTCGGAAAAGATTTGCCAAGATGTTGCCAGGAAGGGAGGGTTTGAGTTATATAAATAGGCTGGGCAGGGTGGGACGTTTTCAATGGAGCGTAGGAGGTCATTGGGGGAATAGCAAAGGTCTTTTCCCGTAGATGGGGGTTTTCAAAACTAGGAGCAAACTTCTAAGGTGAGAGGAGAAAGATTTAAAAAGGACACGAGGAGCAACCTTTTTACACAGAGAGTGGTTCATTTATGGAGTGAACTTCCAGAGGAAGTGATGGATGAGGATACAGTTACAACATTTATAAGGCTTTTGGATACATACCTGAACAGGAACAGTTTAGAGTAATACAGGCAAAATGTAGGAAGGAGGGACTAGTTTAGTTTTGGATTATGGTCGGAATGGACAATTTGGGCCAAAGGGTCTGTCTCCATGCTGTATGGCTCTATGAGTTTAAGACTTGGTGAATTTCTGCAGTGCATCGTGTACATGGCATACAGTGCTGTTACTGATCATTGGTGGTCGAGGACTGAATATTTGTGGGTGTGTTTGACCATTCCTTCAGTGTTACTGGGTCAAAGTCCTCTCCCACATGGCATTGTGGCTCTACCTACACCAAATAGGCTGCAGCAGTTTGAGAAGGCAGCTCTCCACCAGGTGGGGGCATCATGCAACCAAACCTGATGATTCAAAGAAAAATTATCTCTACATCCCAAGAGTTTTGTGGCATAGTGGTAGCGTCACTACCTCTAATGCTAGAAGGGCAGGATTCAAATTCTACCTGCACCAGAGATGTGCCACACCATGTCCAAACAGGTTGATTAAAAGCATTGACCCCTACTTCATGAAACTGAGTGGCGGTTGTGTTCAGACGTATCAATCCGTAAATAAACGTAAGACTGAGTAAAAACAACAAAGTGTGAAGCTGGATGAACACAGCAGGCCAAGCAGCATCTCAGGAGCACAAAAGCTGACGTTTCGGGCCTAGACCCTTCAGGATTTGTGCTCCTGAGATGCTGCTTGGCCTGCTGTGTTCATCCAGCTTCACACTTTGTTGTCTTGGATTCTCCAGCATCTGCAGTTCCCATTATCTCTAAGACTGAGTAAAGATTGGCTTTCGTACCATCCTTTCACCAACTTGCTTTCGATACTACAACATCGATTTCGCACCCCTGTCCCTTCAACAACTCAGTCCCTTGTCCTCACTTTGTTTTCCAGGTTTCTGAGTCTGTTGAAACTTTCCAAACATCTGAGTCTGGACAACCTTTCCATCAACTGGTCTGTATCCCAGAGACTAACCATGTGATTGGTAAGGAGTTACATTGGCACACTTTCTTCAATAGTTTGCCAGCAATGCTTGTTATGACCAGGTGAGGAGCTGAAACCACTCTTTTCAACCCTTCTCTGGTCAATTGCAATGGATATTTTTATTTCTTCTTTAGACATATGACTTCACACACTTCAAATACAATATAGTTTTCTAGACCAAGGCAGATCAATTACTAGGACCTTTGTCGTTAAAAGAGAAAATTTTATCAGCTCCTCCCCTGAAAGTAAATAAAAATACAACGTGTACAGGTAATCAGATTAAAAGAGAAAAGGGACAGTGTCCATTTGCAAGTGGGAAGATACAACCTGGCAAAGGTTAAAACATAGGATGGTCTGGTGTCTGTTGTTCTGATGTTTTAGTCTGCACTAATCTTGCATGGGTATCTCTGAAATCCTGCAGGAAGCATAATCTGGAGATCTTCTCTCAATCACCTTTTCAAAAGAACAAATACGTTTTTCCGAACTCGATATGTGGATTTTTTTTTCCCAGAAATGAGAGACACCAGTTGTGTAGTTAGTTCTTGGCAGACTTTACTCCCACTCATCTATCTTGGCAGAGTTTCCTCCAACTCTCCTGATTCTGAGTCCTCTGTCCATCACACAAGCCAACCTTCTATCCAATGACTCCATCTATACTTCTCACTGCCTTGGGAAGACAGCCAATATAATCAAAGACTCCTCCAACCTGGTTATAATCTCTTCCAACCTCTTCTATTGGGTGTCGCAAAAGCCAAAACGCACACGCCAACAAATTAAAGAACAGCTTCTTCTTTGCACTTATTAGACTTCTGAATGGACCTCTCAAATTTTAAATTTAATATTGATCTCACTTTTTGTGCACCTTCACTGTAGCCATAACATTGTATTCCTCACTCTGTTCTATTACCCTAACAAACTTTGTATCAATCACAAATATTAGCTCTTCAGTCAGTGACAAGTGGTGCTGTATTTGGCCACAGTGCAACAGGAAATGTGAACTTATTAGTGAGTTGGATATCTACTTTGTTTTTATATTAATTTATGGAGGGTTGGTGCCACTGATGAGACCATCTTGCCTATCCCAAATCGCCCAGAGGGCAATTCAGTATCGCCCACTTTGCAATGCATCTGGTCACACATGTAGGCCAGACCTGGTAAAGGACATTTGTGAACCAGGTGGGTTTTAAACACAATTGGCAGTGGTTTAATGGCCATCATTAATGTAACACTTTATTCCATATTTCTGTTGAATGCAAATTTCACTTATTGCTATATTGGGTTTCAAACACACTTCCCCAGAACATTAGCTAGGTCTCTGGATTACTAGTGCAACAACATTGCCACCATGCCACTGCCTCTCCAGGCTTTTTGGCCAATTCCAGACAGTACATTTCCGTGACCATTATGGGAGGACAGGATCTGCTGTAGAACCATGACAGAACAGCCCAAAGAACTGACTGTCAGGCCAACACATAAGTAGAATCTCTGCTTCAGTGAGGCACTGGGGTGTTACATTTCCACCATTCATGCCTGTGTAAGTGCACCCTGGGTTGTATCTATGTCTAACCTAGGTACATCTTGTCATGGCAGGTTCTAGCCGGCAGCACAGAGATGTGACGGTGTGGAAATACAACAAGATGGGCTGCGTTGCAGTCTTACAAAGCAAACAGCCTGTGGAATGCCTGACTTACAGTGAGTACAGCGCAACAGGAGCAGAGGTCATTGGGCTGTTCCAGCTCACTGTTAATACCAGCAAAGCTAACCCCCTCAGTTCACACTTGAAGCCCATGTTCAGTAAACTAGCATGGCTTAAGGCCGATAAAGCTCCTGGACCTGATGGATTACATCCTAGAATAGAAAAAGAGGTAGGTACAGAGATGTGGATGCACTGGTGACCATCTCCCAAGAATTTTTAGATTTTGGAAGATTGCCAGATGATTGGAAAACTGCCAATGCGCATCCTTATTCAAAGAGGGAAGGAAACATAATATAGGAGCTATATGTCAGGTAACTCAACATTCGTCTTCAGGAGAATGTTAGAATCTATTATAAAAGATGCAATAACGAAGCATTTAGAAATGCATATTATCATCAATCAGAATCAACAAGGCATCAAAAAGGTGAAATCATGCTTGATTGGAGGGAGGGGAAATGAATTTTTTTCTTGTGAAGTGTTACCACTAGGAACACAACTCTTGAAGGTGTAATGGAAGCAGATATGATTTTCTAGCATTAGCACATTATGCTGAATAATTGCCCTCTGTTCTGTAAATATTTGCATCAGACTGAATTTCCAGTCCTGAATCAAGAAAATTTCCGTGTCTGCAAATTCAGCTCTGAGAAAATACCCATGATCTTCACTGCTTCGTAAAAAGAGCATCTTAGCAGCATTAATCCTGTAATTATATTCCTCAGACTTATATAAACAGACAGTTAAAGAACTTGCAAACAGTCACAACTGCATTTTTTTAATCTCAAAAGTTTAAAAAGCCAGGGGGTTTAAGTGACTTAACAGGCTGGCACTTCCTCTGAGGTTATTCTCAATTTGTTCACATTCATGTCTGCTCTTGACAATTTTAAAGTGAACTTTACTGCTTCTAAAGAGTGCCGAAACCTCTTTTTTAAAAAAATGGAACACTTCAAAATAACTCAGATAGCTTTAGGCCATTTCCTCAAATGCATAAAGTCCGTGAATTGCTTCAGACATCCCAATTAAAGAAAATTGCATCATTCCCTGTGAATCACAGGTGTACAACATGCAACCTGTCCCCTGCACCCTCACTCCCCAACCCCTGTGTAAATGGGGGCGTTGGGTTTGGGTGGCAGTGTTTAAAGAACTGTGGCTCCTGTTTTTTATAGCAATGGTGCAGAACGTTTGCAACTTTCGTCAGATTTAGGCTTACGTTTCTGATTGCAACAGCTAAAAGTTGAGGAAAAATAAATGCGGGTTTACAGGGAAAGGACAGTGAAATGAGACTAATTACATTACTCACTCAAAGAAGCAACTTAGCAGGACTGGCTATGTTTGCTGCTGTGATTTGACCATTCCAGATCTATTTAAAACTGGGAAAACTGTTCCAAATTTCATTAGGGTGCTCTCTGAGGATTCTTGTGTAAGATTGGACATCATTATTCTTGCGAACAGAAATTATCAATTAGGTTTTGATGTTGATCTTCCCCCAACCAGAAGCCAGTTAAAGCTCAGACCTTTTTTTACAGTGAAAGAGGATGCACTCACACATGACTGTCTTCATGTTATTTTGCAAAACTGCTTCATAAGCAAGCACTTTCAGAATATGGCTCTTTTGGTTAGAGTTCATTTTCAAACTCCAGTGAATATAGTCTTAACTGATCCGATCACTTCATATTATCAGTCCTGCCATTCCACGAGTCAGTCTGGTAAACCTTGTTGCACTCCCTACATTGTCAGACCTTCCTACCTGTGTATTAGTTGATCTTTGAGTTTCCTCAATGGCTACTCTCCCAGGTCCCCTTATTGTCTGAAATCAATTCGATATGTGATTTAGGGGCCCTGAGGATGTGAAATCATAGGATCCCTACAGTGTGGAAGCAAGCCCATCGAGTCCACACCAACCCTCCAAAGAGATTCTCGCTCAGATGCACCCTGTACATGTAACCCTGCATTTTCTGCGACTAATCCACCTAACCTACAAATGCCTGAACACTGAGAGCAGACATTTTAAGCATAGCCATTCCACTTTACCTGCAAATCTACGGACTGTGGGAGGAAACCAGAGCACATAGAAGAAACTCACGCAGACACAGGGAGAATGTGCAAACTCTGCACAGACAATCACCCAAGGCTGGATTTAAACCCAGGTCCCTGGCGCTGTGAGGCAGCAGCACCGCTAACCACTGAGCCACCGTGCCGCACTTGAAAGTTGCAATAAAAATAAGGATTTGTTTGCGACACTGGCTTGTCTTACATACTATCCTCTGTAATCCAGAGGTCATTTAAAACAGTGTTTGTCAGGTCTTAACTTGCTCCAAGTCCCATTCCTCTAGGATCATTTTGCTCGATGACTTACTTTAGTTCACTAACAGTGTGTTGATATTAAAATTCGCATCTTTATTTTCAATTACTTCCATAGCTTCATCTCTACAAACTTTGCAAACATTTTCAGCTCCATAATTCCACAAGATGTATAAACGTGCCATTATCAATTTTCATGGCAAAAGCAGGAAAGCAGATTTTTATTTGAATAGTGTTAAATTGGGAAAGGGAGAGATGTAAAACATCAGGGTATCCTTGGACACCAGTCACTGGAAGTAAGTATGCAAAGCAGTAGGGAAGGCAAATGACATGTTGACTTTCGGAGAGACAGGGTTCGAGTACAGGAGTGGTGATGTTTTGTCGCAATTATGCACGCTCTTGGTGAGACAATATCTGGAGCACTGTGTGTGCGGATTTGGTCTCCTTATCTGAGGAAAGATGTTCTGACTATGAACGGAGTGTCAACACGTTTGCCAGACTATTCCCGGGATGGCAGGACTGATATGTAAGCAAATTGGATCAGATAGGTGTATATTCACTGGAGTTTAGAAGAACGAGGGTGGATCTTGATTAAACTTATGAAATTTTAACAGGACTTGACAGGGTAAATGCAGGAAGGATGTTCCAATGACTGGGAAGTCCAGAACCAGGGTCACAGTCTAAGGATACAGGATTGGCCCATCTGGGACTAAGACGAGGAGAAATTCCTTCACCCAAAGTGAGGTGATCTTGTGGAATTCTCTGCCACAGGAAGTGACTGAGGCCAGATCATTGAATATTTTCAAAAAGGAAATAGATATTATTCTTAGGGCTAAATGGATCAAAGTTGCGATAAAAATGAAGAATGCAGGGATGGAGGACTGTGTTGGATAATTAACCATGATCATATAGAATTGTAGAACAGGTTTGAAAGGCTGAATTCCCTATTGCCAGCCTTATTTTCAATGTTTCTACGTAAGATATTTTCTCTCCCCTAATTGTTGTCTCTTGTGCAGTTTTGAATTTAATCGTTTAGTGCCTAAGTGAAATGTCTACCATACCTTCGCTTCAATTCTCCACATCTCCACCCATTGTTAGACACTCCTTAAAACTGTTGAAGGGTAGCTGCCCTAATAATGTTTTATGTGATGCAGTGCCATATGTAGTTTTATCATCTTTCTCCTGACACACCTCAGGATGTTTGTTGTATAACCTGAAAGAGTTCATCGACATCATTTAGGTTCTATGCATTGGGATTTAAAAGACTGTAAGAATGCTTGTGGAACACTGGTAATGTTCCAACCTCTGATCCAGGAGGCTTGAGTTCAGGCCATGCCTGCAGAGGCGTGTGTTAACACCTCTAAACAAATTGGTTAGAAAATATTTGTAAAGGACTGTTGCCAGGAAGCACTAACCTGTTTGTCACTTAGTCAGTGCGAGATTGATTCAATAGCAATCATGTTTCACTTATTCTATCAGAGATAATGGGAACTTCAGATGCTGGAGAATCCAAGATAACAAAGTGTGGAGCTGGATGAACACAGCAGGCCGACCAGCATCTTAGGATGCTGCTTGACCTGCTGTGTTCATCCAGCTCCACACCATGTTTCACTTATTCTTGAGTTGGACATAATTTCTAAAAAGATATCATTGTGTATCGTAGAATTAGTAGAGTAATATATAATAAAATTATTCATTGTCCATCAAGATTGAGTCTGTCTTCTGCCAGGACTTTGTATGCGCATACTTCTTCACATGATGTAGACTAACACCACAAGACAGGTAGATGGCAACGCTTCTCAGCCCAGCCATTATAATGTGTTTTGTTACAGTGCTATATAGAAATACACAGTTGTTTTGTTGTACTGTCTGCCTGCATAAGCCAAATCCAATCTCCACAACCAGACTAGGTGGGGCACATGCCCAATGATGCAAGGTCTATTCTGTTAAGTGAATTCAAATTTAATAAAATGATTGACTTATTCACACCATGAGCTCTTTCCTCCTTAGCCCAGAAAGAGCCTATACTCTTTTTCAGTGGACACAGTGATGGGACGATTCTAAAATGGGAAAGGCAGCAGTCATCGTACTTTCTCTACAGGTCAGAAATATTTTTCGGAAACTCACTTTCTATTATGCTAACTGTCCCTTCTCCAGGGGTTCCCTGAGGTGCTCCCTCATACGTTTCAGCCCAGATAGACAGCATTCATTCAAAACGCTAGTGAGGCTATCTGATGATGGAAGAGGACGTGATAAAGGAATACCTGGGTCTGTTGTAAATAACTGATAGAGATTGATTGCAACAATTACTCAACAAATCCATTATCAGATGACCATTGTCACAGGGTGGGAGATGCAGAGAGAGTGGGGTATCTGGGAGACTGGGTGCAAGAGCAGGGGCTGACTTTCAGAAGTTACCTCCTTGCCCCCATCTGAGCGTCTCATTGCTACTGGAGATCCAATCTCCCCACAACTCAACAGGCAGTTTCTTCTGGCGTTACAACCAGGAAACTAACTACCCCACTTGGCTGCCAAGGGGACTAGCGATCAGGGATGAATTGAGACCTATAGGCAGCTATGAACTCATCATTTAAAGACCCCAGAGGGCAGTAGTTCGCCAACAGACATCTTCCCCCCAAACTTAATGAGTGAGAAAAACAGAAGTTGCTGGAAAAGCTTAGCAAGTTTGGTGGCAACTGTGAAGAGAAATCAGAGTTAATGTTTCGGGTCCGGTGACGCTTCCTCAGAACTTAATGAGCGAGTTGGCAAGAAATGGTTGGGTTTGACTCCAAGGCCAACGCGCCCCCATTATTTTGCCTTTTTGCCACCTCTCTCACCACCTGCAGGGAGAGGCATCTTCCATCCTTGGTCTTGTTTTATCTTGAAAATCTCCTGAACCAATCCCTGATGCCCATATTTCTGGACCTAATTGTTGTATTGAGATTGAGTTGAAACAGAGGTTAATTTTTCCTGAAAGCTTGCACAACATCATTCTGAATCCCCTCTCAGAAACTTTGATGCTGGGCAGCATATTCTTTAGCTGCTAAGTGTCAATAGTTCCTCACATTTAACAAGTTATTTTTCTCTTAGCTCAAGTATTCCCTTGCACACTCCCCAACAAAGTCATTTCAAAAATTCGTCTTCGCTTACCACTTTATCATCAATGTGATCCACGTTGTCATGACTGACCAGCTAACATGGTGTTTTGTTCCTCCCCTTCAGCCATGAAGTGTTCAATATGTTTGAAACACCATCCAGAGGAATGGACAAGTCCAGTACCAACAAAGTGAGAAGGAATATCAGTTGCCGAAAAATCCATTCAGTCTATCACCTTATCGATGTTGCCCTGAGTGGGGAAAAAGCATCATCTGGAGTCACAGCATCCAATAAGACTGTTCAGCCACCTAGTTTTACCAGGTAAAGGCGCCTCCATTTGGTTTGATTTGTTATTGTCACAGGCACCTAGCTACAGTGACAACTTTTATTTTGTGTGCAGTACAGGCAGATCATACTGAACGGAATGCATTCAGGTAATAGAATAAAGCCAGGAATACAATATTACAGCTGCAGGGAAGGTGCACAGAGAGTGAGAGCAACATGAAATGTAAAATTGGAAAGGTCTATTCAGCCTCTTAAAAGCAAGGAAGAAGCTGTTCTTGAATCTGTTTGTACATGTTGACAAACTTTTCTATCTTCTGCCAGATGTAAGAGGGTGAAAGAAAGTATAAATGGGGTGGCAGGAGTGTTTAATCATGTTGGTATTTTTCCCCAAGACAGCAAGAGGTATAGACAGAGTCAGTGGATGGATGGAAGTTTGGCTTGCGTGATGGACTGGTCTGTATTCATAACTTTTGAGTTTCTTATGGTCTTGGGCAGAGCAGTTTCTGTACCAAGCTGACATGCATCTGGATAGAATGCTTTCTATTCTGCATCTGTAAAAATTGGTAATCGTCTTTATGAACAATGCCAAACTTCCTCAGCCTCTTGAAAAAGTAGAGGTATTGTTGTGCTTTCTTGATTGGAGCATCATCATGGATGGACCAGGATAGTTTGGGCACAGTCAAGACATATTTCCTCCAAAGGGAAATGTACGACAAACAAATACAGATCTCTCTTGATAGCAATGGAGATTAAAAAATGAAAATAAAGAATCAGAACTGGGCTTAGAGCAGATGTCAGGCAGTAAATGCAATTGAGAACCAAGATTATTCCAGAGGGTTCAGGTGATAAAATAAATATAGGAAACAAAGAGGGATTATGGAACTGTACTGGCAGCTAACGTGAAAGGAAATCTATCGGCACGTCAATAGTAAAAGGGTAACAAATGGAGAAGTGCAGATTATGGATCAAAAGGGGGCTTTTCACTGTGCTTAGCTACACAGGACAATAAATACATTAAATCATATCAAATTAAATCTTTTACACTTAGAGGCAAGAGTAAGAGCTGCATGAATACTTTGTCTCTGTCCTTATATACGCGTTGTTTAAAAGGCAAAGAAAGGCATGCTACCAAACAGAATGCATTGACGCCAGCATCACTTCTGTTCTTAATGCATTCCAAGATTATTCACTTCTTGAAGGACAAAATTGCACAGTCAATTTTCTCAAAACAAGTTCCGACAAATGGCTATTAATTTGCTTAAGGAAGTTCAGCAGGATATGAGAACAAGATCTCAGGGAGAGCTCCTAAACTCTTACTTAAATTGCACCATGGTATCCTTTGCACCTACCCTATGAAGGAATGGGGCTGGACTGAATGTCGGCGGAGATACATGGGGCTTCTAGAACAGCAACAACTCCGAGTGCTGCACCAAAGAGGCAACCTAGATGATGCTGTCAGGTTCGTAATGGGGCAAAAGTCTAGCTGAGGAACAATGATTTCATTGGTCTAGCACCTTTAGCAGAGTAAAATGTCCCAAGGCCTTTCAAAAGAGTGTAACCAGGTGAAAAATTGGAGGTGAACTGCATTGAGGTAGATGGTCAAAAAAGTTGGTTGATGAGATTGACTTCAAGGAGACTATTAAAGGAGAAATGGTGCAGAGTTTAGGGAGGAAATTTAGGATCGAGGCAACTGAGGACATAATCCCCAATGACAGAATGGAGGAAGCAGAGGATGTGCAAGAGGGCACAATAGAAGAAACATAATCTTTGAGGTAAAGTGAGACCAGTTATTAAGCTGGCACTGGCGAATAGCCTATTTTTGTGACTGAGACCACAAGGGGTCCTTGTTGAAGTCAACATCAAAACACAGTCTTATATAGAGTGCATGTTTGAGAAGCTAAATCATGGCTTCCTTGTCTTTGTGAATGAGCAAGAAAACCTGGCATCTCAGAGAATATATAAATTGCAGAACGTGTTGAGTATTCCAGCAACTTCTGATTTTGTAATTGCAGGGCCGTGTTTGTGGAAGAGTTGGACTTGCTGGTGCTTGCTGCTGACAATGGGAATATTTACCTTTGGGGCTTTGATGATTCCCTTTCTGATATCCTCAAGATGATGCCTTCAAAGAGGAGCCGAGAGCAGGATAACACAAGGGTGAGGTAGCACTTGGAGATCAGCTACTGCAGGAAGCAGGCAGCTGGTACTATCATGGCTTGAGTGGTGATTTTCCTCACAAGAAAATCCATTGACTAATCAAGATTTGGAGGATTTGGTTTCATTCTGATTGTTGGCTGAGAGTTAGAGAAATACGACAGCCCTTGCCACATCACATGAGATTTCCTGAGGCAGGTCTAATGATATAAGATTCATTGCAGTAGTACCATTGCCCTTTGGTTTATTACTACTGGAAGGGATGGAGCTATGAATGCATTGTAATTAAAATTTGGCCTTGCATAGGATTTTTTTTATATCAGGGAGCTATAGAAGAATGGAGGATTGAGTATAGAATGGAACAGCGTTGAGGATCAGGGTCAGCAGCATGGAAACTCACAGAATTCTTAATGCTTTGAGGAATGTCCCTTAAGCATGGCTCAAAATCCCAGAATTCCCTCCCTACCGGCATCGTGGGCCCACCTACAGCAGTTCAAGATGGCCGCTCACCACCACGTTCTCAGGGACTGACAATAAATGCTGGTCCAGCCAATGGTGTCCATGTACTGTGAATTAATGTAGATGAAGCTGAAATTTGCACTTGCCTTTGAGAGATTTGAAGTCTTACTGTGGCAAACTGTTAACTGATGAAAAAGAGAATGGTTTGCGAGTTCCACAAGGATCAGTGCTGGCTCCACTGTTGTTCATCATTTATATCAGCAATTTGGATGAGAATTCAGGGTGTATGGTCAGTAAGTTTGCGGATGACACCAACGTTATGGTATAGCCCACAGTGAAGAAAGTTATCTAAGATTACAAAGAGATCTTAATCAATTTGGGCATTGGGCTGAGGAGTGGAAGATGACGTTTAATTTGGATAAATGTAAGGAACTGCATTTTGGTAAAAAAAAACAAGGTCAGGGCATATACAGTTAATCCTGGGGCCATGGGTAGATTTGTCAAATAGAGAGACCTAGGGCTTCAGGTACATAGTTCTTTGAAAGTAACAGGTAGACAGGGTGGTTGAGAAGGCATTTAGTACACTTGCTTTCATTGCTCAGAACGTATAGGAGTGCAGGAGTTGGGACATCATATTGAGATTGTACAGGACATTGGTGAGGCCACTTTTTGAGTGATACTTGCAGTTCTGTTCATCCTGCTATAACAAGGCTATTATTAAATTGGAAAACATGCAGAAAAGATTTACGGGGATGTTGCTGTGACTGGGGGATTTGAGTTATAAAGATAGGCTGGGACTTTTTTCCCTGGGGAAGAGGAGGTTGAGAAGTGACCTTTAGAGGTTTATCAATTCATGAGGGGCATGGGTAAAGTGAATAGCAAAGGTCTTTTCCCAGGGCAGAGGAGTTCAAAACTAGAGGGTATATTTTTTTCAGGTGAGAGGAAAAAGATTTAAAATGAACCTAAGAGGTATCTGATGCAGAGAGAGGGTAGTTTGCATGTGGAATGAATTGCCACTAGAAGTGGTAAATGCAGGTACAATTGAAACATCAAAGAATCCCTCCAGTGTAGAAGTAGGCCATTCAGCCCAACAAGTCCACACCGACCCTCTGAAGAGCATCTCACCCCTCTAACCAATCCCATGCTTAATCCATCTAGCCTACGCATCCCTGGATGCTACAAGCAATCTAGCATGGCCAATCCACCCAGCCTATATATTTGTTTGGATTGTGGGAGGATGCTGGAGCACCAAGAGAGGACCTACGCAGACACAGGTAAAATGTGCAAATTCCACAAACAGTCACCCAAGGGTAGAATTAAACACAGGTCCCTGGCACTGTGAGGCAGCAGTGCAAACCACTGAGCCACCGTGCTGCCCCAGTTTGGATAGGCACATGAATAGGAAAGGTTTAGAGGGATGAGAGCCAAATGCAGGCAAGTGGGACAAGTTTAGTTGGGGAAACTTGGTTGGCATGAATGAGTTGGATGAAAGGATCTGTGTCTTTGCTTAATGGTTCCCTGACTCTAAATGATTATGTTTCAAGTAAACGAAGAAAAGGGAAAAGAAAACAAGAAGTCCCTTTTGGCAAGGGAAAAGAAAAACAGACAAAGAGAAAGAATAAATTTGTCAAACTGGAAATGCCATGCAACATCTATTATCAGTTAAGTACTTTGCTTTTTGAGGTGTTATTACTGATAGGAAGAAGGGTCTACTTTGTCTATAGCAAATTCCACAAACACCAATGTGTCACTGAGCAGAGTTTTGTTTGAATGATGAGGGATCATTATTGGCCACAACTTGGGGGAGTTGGGCCTGAACTCTTCAGTTAATCAAGGGGTTAAAAAGAACAGATTGCCATGTGAGGGAGTCAGGATAAACCTGCACTCACCCATTCGTCCCCAACACTCACCTCTTATCTAAGCTAACATAAAAACTCTGATGACCAACAGATAATTAATTTTAAATTGGGCAGCAGAGCAATCATTATTTGCATATATGTCCTCCTCAGAAGCCAAAATAGCTGTCAGGAATCTTGCATACTACATTGTTTAAGGATAAACTGAAAAGGGTCCTAGACCAAATCTGAAACCTTTAGGCTACTGCATATTAACTAAGAGTTTTCGTGTCTTCTTCAGGCCCCTGCTGCAACTTTGGCTTGCTGTTATGGTAGCCAGTATCAGCTGACTCAAGGAAAAATCACCATTAGACATGGTAGCCATAAAATAAGCTAATTATTTCCCACGCACACCAGAAATTATAAAGACTCCAATCTATCCCTAATTCAGGCAAAATTCTATCTCTGGATACCTAACCACTCCAAAACTTACCCTGCCACACATGCATCTCAATCCCAACTTTAAATCCCTCAGTTTCAATTGCTCACCTCTTCAGTGATGCCCATGTCCTATAAGAATAAAGAAAACTAAAACTCAAATGAATGTGGGTATCGAAGTACTATTAATTGTGGTTTTGCAGTTGTTATGAGGTTGAAGAGGCATAGCGATGTACAACACAGAAAAAGACCCTTTGGTCCAACTCGTCCATGCCAACTAAATAACCTGAATTAATCTAGTCCCATTTGCCAGCATTTGGTCCATAACCTTCTAAGCCCTTCCTAATCACATACCCATCCAGATGCCTTTTAAGATGGAAGGTGCAATTTGGTAAGACCTCTGTATTGTCTGAACCAGAAAGTGAAATTCACCTCCTACAACTAAGGAACAATTTACTTTTGGCCGTTCTTTCTAGAGATTTGAAGTCTTGCTGGATCAAACTGTTGACAGATGGTGCTCTGCAGCTGAAGAGGAAAATGGTTCAGTAAATGATCGAGTTTCAGGTAAAGGAAATGATTGAGAGTGTAGCCAGGTCAGAATTAATGTGGTACAATTTTCCCCTGAATACAATGACAACTATCTTTTGTTAATGAGCGTTTAGATGTGATCTTCCACACATAGAAACAACTTCTCTCCATTTTCCTTAAAAATCCTCTCAGAATCTTGAATTGATCAACCTTCAGTTTTCTTTTTCCAATTTTAGTCTTATTTTTAACAATTTAATTTGAGAATCTATACTTTCCTAATATTGAGACCGCAACTGTCGACAACATTCCAAATGCAACATAACCAAGATGTTTGTTCAAGATTAAAGTTTCTTGTCTACTTTGCTATTGCATACTTTTTGAAATAAATTTTATTTTTAGTAGCCATATTAATCATTAATAGAATTTTGAATAATTTGTGTATCCCTTTGCTCCTGGTCCCCTCTTAGACATTTACTTTACAAATATGTAGTCTCCATGGTCTTTCCACCAGCATCAACCAACTTACCAATGGTGAAATGAATATTCCAGGAATTAATGTATTTACGACAATCTTACTCATTAGTAATTGTGCCACTGAATTCAATTTCATCTCCAATTATTTGGTGCCATTTGCAGTTTCCTTCAGCTGCCTGCACCACAAACTCTGCAATTTAATTTTCAAAGTTTAACTTTTTAACTAAATTTAACTTTTAAACTTTGTTTTCCTTAGTTCTCAGCTTTGTAACTAAGATCCTACATCTAGGTACTTTCCTACATAAGACAGCTCCTTGAGTGGTGACCTGGAAACCATTCACTGTACTCATGTGAGTACATGGCAATGAAGCTAATTCAATTTCATTTAATTCCCTCCTTGGCTAACAGGTTAAAATTGAGAGTTTGTGAGTTCCAAGGCAGCAATGATGAGCTCCTCTTCCAACCCTCCTTTTCCCCTTTCTCCTCCCACAACCATTCACCATTGTGATAGTTTTCAAACCTCAAACTGGAGTCACAGTGAGAAATAGCTGATGGACTGGTATACACTTCCATTCTTTCAGTAGGCAATTTGAGAACAAAGAACAAGAGCAAAGAAAATTAAGGGCGGCACGGTTGCTCAGTGGTTAGCACTGCAGCCTCACAGCACCAGGGACCCGGGTTCGATTCCAGCCTCGGGCGACTGTCTGGGTGGAGTTTGCATGTTCTCCCCGTGTCTGTGTGAGTTTCCTCCGGGTGCTCCGGTTTCCTCCCACAGTCCAAAGATGTGCAGGTTAGGTGAATTGGCCATGCTAAATTGCCCGTAGTGTTCAGGGGCATGTGGGTTATAGGGGGATGGGTCTGGGTGGGATCCTTCGAGGGGCGGTGTGGACTTGTTGGGCTGAAGGGCCTGTTTCCACACCATAGGGAATCTAATCTAAGCTAAAAATTACAGCACAGGAACAGGCCCTTCAGCCCTCCAACCCTGCACCGATCCAGATCCTTTATCTAAAACTGTTGCCTATTTTCCAAGGATCTGTATCCCTCTGCTCCCTGCCCATTCATGTAACTGTCGAGACACATCTTAAAATGATGCTATCGTGCCGGCTTCTACCACCTCCACTGGCAAAGCCTTCCAGGCACCCACCGCCGTGTGTGTAAAGAACTTTCCACCCATATCTTCCTTAAAAGTTTCTGTTCTCACCTTGATATCGTGACCACTAGTAATTGAGTCCCACACTCTGGGAGAAAACTTGTTGCTCTCCACCCTGTCTATACCTCTCATGATTTTGTAGCCTCAATCAGGTCTCCCCTCAACCTCTGTCTTTCTAATGTAAATAATCCCAACCTATTCAACCTCTCTTTATAGCTAGCGCCATCCATACCAGGCAACATCCTGGTGAACCTCCTCGGCACCCTCTTCAAAGCATCCACACCCTTTTAGTAATGTGGCAACGAGAACTGTACACGGTATTCCAAATGTGGTCAAACCAAAGTGCTATATAACTGTAACATGACCTGCCAACTCTTGTACTCAATACCCCATCCGAAGAATAAAAGCATGCCATATGCCTTCTTGACCACTCTGTCGACCTGAATTGCCACCTTCAGGGTATAATGGACCTGAACACCCAGCTCTCTCTGTGCACCAATTTTCCCCAAGCCCTTTCCATATACCGTATACTTTGTTCTTGAATTGGATCTTCCAAAATGCATCACCTCACATTTGCCTGGATTGAGCTCCATCTGCCATTTTTCCATCCAACTCTCCAATCTATCTGTATTCAGCTGCATTCTCCGACAGTCCCCTTCACTAACTGCCACTCCACCAGTCTTAGTGTTGTCTGCAAACTTGCTAATCAGACTATCTATTCCTTCCTCCAGATCATTTATGTATATTACAAACAACAGTGGTCCCGACATGGATCCCTGTGGAACACTACTGCTTACCGTTCTCCATTTTGAGAAACTCCTTTCCACTACAACTCTCTGTCTCCTGTTGCCCAGCCAGTTCTGTATCCAGTACACCCTGGATCTCATGAAACTTCAACTTCTCCATCGGTCTACCATGGTGAACCTAATCAAACTCCTTACTGAAGTCCATGTATATGACATCTACAGCCTTTCCCTTATCTATCAACTTTGTCACTTCCTCAAAAAATTCTATCAAGTTGGTAAGGCATGACCTTCCCTGCACAAAACCAAGCTGTCTATCACTAATAAGCGTATTTTCTTCCAAATGTAAATAGATCATATCCCTCGGTATCTTCTCCAGCCGCTTCTCCAGCACTGATGGCAGGGTCTCTGGCTTATATTTACCTGGATTATCCTTGCTACCCTTCTTTAACAAGGGGATAACATTAGCAATTCTCCAGTCATCTGGAACCTCACCCGTGCTCAAGGATGTTACAAATATATCTGTTAAGGCCCTAGCTATTTCCTCTCTCGCTTCCCTCAGGAACCTGGGATAGATCCCATCCGGACCTGGGGACTTGTCCACCATAATGCCTTTCAGAATACCCAACACTTGCCCCCTCCTTATGCCAACTTGACCTAGAGTAATCAAACATCTATCCCTAACCTCAACATCTGTCATGTCTCTCTCCTCAGTAATACCGATGCAAAGTACTCATTAAGAATATCACTCATTTTCTCTTGACTCCTTGCAAAACTTCCCTTCTTTGTCCTTGAGTGTGCCAACTCTTTCTCTAGTTACCCTCTTGCTCCTTATGTATGAATAAAAGGCTTTGGGATTTACCTTACCCCTGTTTGCTAAAGATATTTCATGACCCCTTTTAGCCCTCTTAATTCCTCGTTTCAGATTGGTCCTACTTTCCCAATATTCTTCCAAAGTTTCATCTGTTTTCAGTCACCTACTTCTTATGAATGCTTCCTTTCTCCTGAATTTGAGTATGGAGTCATCTACAGTTGTGCGCATTCGTGTTCCCTGGAGATTCCAATAGAATTCACTCATTTGGAATAACAACAGGGAATTTAGAGTAACGGCCTGATTCCCCCGCAGAGTTATATTTTGCACAACAAATTGGGTTTGATCTGAGTTTGACCCTCCATAGTCCTTTACCAACCATTCTCTCACTCACTGCAATCTTTTACTTCCTCAGGGTTCATCTGTAAGAAGGTATTGTCTCACCATGTTCAGCCTGTGGGAGGAATCGCTGTAGTTAAGAGAGATCAAGGCTACAGCACGGATTACCTGGTGAGTTAGCATGTTGCAGCTTCACCAATTTAATCTATTCCAAAGATAATACTTTGCTCACTGGGATTTTCACGCCAACTGGATTAGGATGGGTCAAGGGTCACTTGGAACACACAAATAAACTGCCACACGAGCAGTGGAAAAGTCTCTCAGTAAAGTGTATGTTGTGCCTGGATAGTTGTCTAGTTAAGTTCATTCTAATAAAAAAAAATTAAAAATATACATACTCTCCATTCCTTTTGACGATGTGGCACAGTAGTGCTCAGTAATACAGCTTTGTTATAAATTTTTGAGCTGTTTTATTACACAGTAAGTTAGTTTACAGCACAATATTATGAGCAGTCTCACAATGCATCAATACAACTTATCCTTATAAAATGAAAAAAATGTTTTGATCCCCCACAATCACTCGAGGCATGAAACAACTTTCTGAGTCTGGTGACGGTTTCCTTTGTGGTTATCTCAAGTAATCATTGAGTTGTGGCTTTTGCTGAGGAAGACTCACTGATTTGACAGCAGACTTATCACTCCTTGAAGTTGGAGTCACAGGTGGAGAGGATAGTGAAGAAGGCATTTGATATGCTTGCTTTTATTTGTCAGTGCATTGAGTATAGGAGTTGGAATGTCATGGTGTGTCTGCACAGGAGATTGGTTAGGCCACTTTTACAATACTGCATTCATTTCTGGTCTCCCTACTAGAAAAGATGCTGTGAAACTTGAAAGGGTTCAGAAAAAAATTACAAGGATGTTGTCAGGGTCAGAGGGTTTGAACTATAGGGAGAGGCTGAATAGGCTGGGGCTATTTTCCCTGGAACGTCAGAGATTGAGGGGTGACATCACAGAGGTTGGTAAAATCATGAGGGGGAAGGACAGGATAAATAGTCAGGGTATTTTCCCAGGATAGGGGAATTCAAAATTAGAGGGCATAGCTTTAAGGTGAGAGGTGAAAGTTTTAAAAGAGACCTAAGGAACAACTTTTTCATGCAGAGAGTAGCGCATGTATGGAATGAGCTACCAGAGGAAGTAGCAGAGGCTGGTACAATTCCAACATTTAAAAGGCATCTGGATGGATATATGAGTAGGAAGCATTTAGGGGGATTGGCCAAATGCTGGAAAATGGGACTCTATTAGTTTAAGATATCTGGTTGGCATGGATGAGTTGGAATGAAGGGTCTGTTTCTATGCTATGCATCTCTTTGACACTATGCTTCCTTTGTCACAGAATGTGTGGAATTAGTTAATGAGCCAAGCATTTGCTAGAGACCCTATCAGACAGAATATTTCATGTCCGCTTCTGAAACTAGCATCACGGCGCGCTCAGTGGAAGAGACATTCCAGGGTCATGAATATTTACTGGGAGTATGAGAAATTAGAATTCCCAGGATGGATATTACAGATGACTCACACGTGGGAGGTGAATTCAGATATTTAGATCTGTAGATTAGTGCACTGTGCCATCAGCAGTATCTCCATTACTAATTAACCTGGCACCTACTTCCATCAGTCACTTGCAAGCAATAGTTCTGAGTATCAGTAACCACCCATCCATAGTTCAATTGAGGTCTTTGAGTAGGCAATTACTGCCCAGTTAATGGCTTCATGCACAGAATCACTCCAATTTAATAAAAGTAGAAGGGACATGTTTGCAAAATGCAGCTTGGCTTGTTTAACCCCATGGGCTATTGCTGAGTGAAGCGAATTGTGGAGTTGGAGCTGTATCCTTCCTGAGCTCCAGTGTCAGTCAGCGACCACCTCCATGAACACCCCCAACCCTCTCCACTCCACCTCCGACTGTTACAGTTTTGACTGCTTATTTCACCTGTCCACCACGGCATGTTACCCCGACTCTGCATTGGAGATAATCCACGACTCCTCATTCTCAGGCCTCCAGAAATGCTGGTAATGACCACAAGTCCCCGGTGTGCTCTCGAGCTACCTCCCTCTGATTGGTTGTCAGTGTTATGAGAGAAGATATCTTCCTGGAGATGGATGTCCGTCCTGCCCCTTATTAATTGAACGCCATCACCTTAAAAGTTAAAGTGGGCTAATTGCATTTAGATTGACGGAGCCCATCTTCAACCTACAATCCAGCCATAGACTCCCGTACTGCCTCTGAGAAGAGAAAGAACATGTATGCCCTTTTTTTTAGCCCTCAAATGGGGCATTGATGGCCTGGTGGTATTATCACCAGGCTGTCCATCCAGAGATCCAGCTAATATTCTGGGGACTGGGTTTTAATCCTACCTTTACAGGAGAGGAAATTTAAACTCAGTATAACATATCTAGAGCTAGAAGTCTACTGTTGCCAATTGTCAGGAAAAACTCCCATTTGGTCACACTAATGTACATTAGGGCAGAAACCAGCTGTCCTTATTTTGGTCTGGCCTACATGTTACAGCAATGTGATTGACTCCTAACTTCCTTCTAGACAATTAGGGACAGGCAGTAATTACCTCATTGCATCAATAAATATAATATAATGCTTATGACCATTTTAAGCATGTGTGAATTCATTTTGCTTTAAATCGGTCATAAAGCACAGTGGGAACTCAAGCTGTCCCTTGCAGTGTTCGAGGGCACAGCATAGATGGAGTTTTACTCTTTCCCCTGAGTGGTGTGTCACAGAACCTTGTACAAAAACAAAACTGTACGTTTACCTTGTTGTCAAGTAAATACTAAACCCAAAGTTCTAAGCTACGCAGATGCAATGCATCCCAAATGTTGTTCCCGTGAGGCTGGTCCCTTTGAATTATAGTGCAAGCAGAGCCATGTTGGTCAAAAAAGCAAAATGAATGGCAGACGATGTAGCCGTTTCCTGTTTTGCCAGATCTCGGGTGGCTGGGACAGGAGAATTTGTGTGTGGGATCTGCAAGCCGGTGTGTTACATAACACATTCTCCAACACTGCGCCGGAAGAGAGGAGCAATATTCAAGAGCTGGCCTGTGATGGTGCTATTTTAGATCTTGCCTACTGCCCAAAGTGGTGAGTTAATGAGCAACTAAATCCAGACTATGGCAACCAAACCTGTTATCCAGTCACCTTGGGACATGAAACTTTTCTGTCCATTATTAATTGATTTGGTTACCTGCTGAAGAATATAGGAAGCTCTTTCATCAAAGTACTCAAATTAATTTAGTTGTCTAAGCTGTACATTCCCCCAAGGAGACATAGCTCATAGGTGGCCACTTCTCCAGTTCTCTATGTTTATCGAGCTTTCCTTTGCGTAAATCCTTTGGTCACTCACCACACTCACTTAGCTCCACCTTTCCCTTTCCTTGCATTGATTCACCTCCCCAACTCCTCCTACTCAAGCTCCCACTCCTCTCACTCCCAAAGGAGAGCAAATAGGTCACTTAACAAGACATAAAGGCCAGGCCATAAATGACAGAGAAATAAGGAAGGACAAACATTGTCAAAGTAAATCCATTTGACGCAAGAAATGAAACCAGAAATTGAGACAGCCCAGAGAGCAAATTAAAAAAAACTCAAAACAACAGCATGAAAATGAGTCCAATACTTCACTATTTTTAGTATCCCACAATGGACAGGTAATAAAATTCATCTGTTTACTATGGATACAATACAAAGGTTTTATTATGAGCGAACAAATGATTAACAGGTAGCATGGTCTGTGGGACAGGCCTCAAATAAATAGTCTAATTTGTGTCTCACAAGCGCAAGGCTTATTACAAGCAGACTCACTTTTCTATAGACGACATCAGTTAAAGAATCCACCTTGAAGGTAGTTAGCAATGAACTGTTTGTCAGGTTTTTCCTCTGCTTCAGTGTCCCAGGTCAGATGCTGAACTGACAGATAACTTTGAGGTGTCCTAAAAATTAGCTTTAAATTTTAGCTGATAATTCTGCCCAGATGTGTTTCAGGAGGTTTATTTACATTGTACACCCATTGTTTCTAAGCTTAACATAAAGTCCCGCCTATTCATAGTCAGCAGAAGTTAACTGCATTATCTGATTGATGATTCAGGGCCACCTTCCCCATCTGCAATATTTTTGTTCGTGGTAAACAATGGGAAAATTAACGACAAATTTCATGATTCTTTCCCTGGGATTGTTTGCACTTGTATCCTGAAAATTAATCTTTAATTCCCAGAGATACATCCGGTGCTGAAGGATTTCCTTCGATTAAATATTGTGAGGAATGAAGACTTGTCTCAAATCTGCACCATAGCCTCTGACTCCCACGCTGCACCTAGTGCAGAATCAGGCAGTTAGGGAAGCTGAGCTTCTGACCGCCACCCCAGTCCATCGCAGAAATGATTGAAGTACAATCATTAAATCCCTACAGTGCAGAAACAGGCGATCAGCCCCTCGGCTCTGCACCAATCCCGTGAAGAACATCCCACCCAGAAGCCTACCCTATCCCCATAACCCAGTACTTTACTATGGTTAAATCACCTGGCCTATTCACCCCTAAACAATCTAGCATGGACAATCCACCCAACCTATACACTGTTGGGCTGTTAGAGGAAACTCGAGTACCTGGCAGGAACCCACACAATCACGGGGAGAGCATGTAAACTCCACACAGACAGTCATCCAAGTTCGAAATGGAATCGAGGTCCCTGGTGTTCTGAGGCTAACCGCTGAGCCTCATACAACTGCCATATTATCATCTGTTTCTGCCCTGGCCCTCAATCCTTCTGCCACTGAAGCTATCTATATTCTTGCCTCCAAGACTGGCTACTGTGTTTCCAAATTCTCCTGCCATCTCCCGCAATGTCTGATTTGCTCATATCCCTGCTGCTTTATAACTGGCCAGTTGTCTATTGGTCTTCTATCGCTTGTGTGTTCGCTAACCCAGCATGTCAAATTAAAAATGCTCATCCTCACATGCAAAGCTTCATATGGCCTTGTCCTCCTTACCCAGTGACCTTTGGTCAAAGTTGTGGGTGATTTGTGCAACGAGGCAACATCACAGAATATATAGTGTTGGCCCCTCATTAGTTGTGCATTTCTAAACTAAAAAAAACAAAGCTATCACACATTGTAAGGGACAGGCTGTGTACGATTAAAAATATTTTGAGACAACCACTCCTCCAGTTCCAAGATTTCTATTACATTTCGGTGGGATGTCAAAGTGACCTCTGAAGAATTGAGAAGGCAGGCTTCATGGGAGGCCTGCCACAGTGCTTATTGTCATGTAGAAGATAATTTTTAAAAAATGATTAACACAAGAAAGAACATTGCCTACCCATTCCCTCATACTCTCCATGCCCCATCAATGCCTGCTCATTGCCTCTACCCATAATGCATCATAATCTCCATGCAAACCGAGGCTCCTCTCCCCACATTCGTATTTTGATGTAACCCTAAGTGGTCCCCGACTTGTGTCCCATGAATGGATCCGAAGATTCTGGCCCAGACATCAAGGGAACACAACATTATAGACAGCTCCATTAACAGTAATTCCATTAAATGCAGTACACATTTATTAAACTTCTAAGCAATAGCGCAAACTCAAAATGGTACTTGTTAAGATCTAGAGGCTCTCTCAGTTGGTCAATGTTCATAGAATCCCTACAGTGTGGAAGCAGGTCATTCAGCCCATCAAGTCCACACCAACCCTCTGAAGAGCATCCTACCCAGGCCCAATCACTGTAACGCTGCAATTCCCATGGTTAACCCACCTAGCCCGTACACAACGGGCAATTTAGCATTGCCAATCGACCTAGCCTGCACATCTTTGGACTGTGGGAGGAAATTGGAGCGCCCAGAGGAAGCTCACGAAGACACAGGGACAACATGCAGACTCCACACAGACCGTTGCCTGAGGGTGCAATCAAACCCATGTCCCTGGTATTGTGAGGCAGCAGCACTAACCACCGAGGCACCGTGCTGCCCCTGTAGAATATTTATGATAGTCAGTCTGTCAACAAATCTCCAAGCACACCTACAGGACATCTGAGCAAACTGCACTACCCATTACAATCGCCAATTGTTTGCACAGCCATTCTTATTCCCATTTTCTTGTTATGACTTTGTGTCATGACTGCTTTTGGGCAATGTAATTGTCTTTTTTACATCACCATCTTGTGTGAAGCTGTAACCTCTCAGTTCTAATTTCAAGGCTACGGTTGAAGAAGCATGGGCAGTTTTTCTTTTATTCATTGACAGGTTGAGAGCACCATTGGCCAGGCTGGCATTTATTGCCCATCCCCAATTGTCTAGGGAGTTATCTCAAACACTTCTACCAATCTCCAATGAACTTGTGTTTCCATAGTCACACTTTCTTTTATCCTAACAGCTTCAACACCGTTTTAAAAAAATCGATTTTCAGACTTTGTCAAATCTGTGACACGTTCAGATTTTGGTCTTTGCCTCCTAGTTCTTCAACCCATGATGTGGTTCTTCAGTCAGGAACCAATTTCTCCTTCAATGTTCCATTGTACTACCATGAGATAAACTCAGCCTGCAGGATTCCACCATAATCTGTTAACATTCTTTCAAATATGAAATGAAGTCAAGAATATGATGTGATTCAATATGATTAGCACAGTATAAGAGTCAATAATATTTAAGACAGAGATATATTCTTGATTGACAAGGAGATCTAAGGTTTCGGGAAGAAGGCAGCAAAATGGTTTGAGAAATGTTTCAGCCATGGTCAAAAGGCAGGGCAGACTCAATGGGCCAAATGGCCTAATTCTGCTCCTATATCTTACGGTCTTGTTTACAGAGATTTTGTGTGTGTGTCAATGTGCTTGCTTTTATCTGTATATGCCAGTGCAATTATGTGGGAGAGCATGGGCTTACTGACCGCTATGCCAGTCTGCATCCGTATCATCCCCATGACCTATTCTCGCTCCTAAGCAAATTTAGTGACAACTTATTCCAACACTTACCTCCTACTCATCCCTCTGGTCCAACATAATCCCTATCCCAACTTTGTGCCAGCTCATTTCCAACAAACATCCAATTCAGCATCCATCAGCTTTTGTCCATTGCCCCTCCATGCCAACTCACCTGATATCTGCCCTGGACAGCTCTCAGAACATAAAATAAAGTTTGCTGTCTGTTGATGACATCACTTTTTAGGACAAAATCAATACATTGAAATTTGTTCGACTATCTGATTATGAAAACAAGTTTACTTAAGTACTTAATCCCTTACTTATTGCTGTGGTACAATTATCTGTGTTAAACCAGTCCAATGTGCAACAATTATTGGATTCTTTCTCCATAAATGCAGCAAAGTTCAAGGAAAAAGCCAGTCAACATCACCACATCAAGGCTGAATAAGGGTGCGATATAATTGCCTGCTCTGATAACAAGAAAGAGTAATGAGCAATATACTCCAAGCCTTTGTGAAAATAAAATTAACCATTCTTCAGTTCACTAGCCTAATCCATATGAAATCCATTTCATAGACTAAAGTCAGAATACAATAAATATTGATCCTCAGCAAATAATTTATGACAAAATTTACAAAACAAACAAGCCCGGTTTGCTCTTGTTTGTCATTGAATATTGTTTTGATTGGTTGTGACGAATAAAATGCTCGCTCAGTGTTGGAAAAGGAAATTTGCACCCTGTCCCTTTGTTGTTAGGAATGAATTTGCCTATTCATCGAGTGATGGGATGATCTACATTCGCCGCTTCAGCCCCACCACAAGTGAAATGAAGCTCATGAGTGTGCTGCAGGGTCATGAGGCAGATATCACTGCTGTCTTGTGGCATTCTCTCTTAAACAAGTGGCTTAGTGGTTCAGACGATGGGAGTATTTGCTTATGGGTAAGTTCTTTAAGGGAACATTTTATGCAAGGCTGCTCACGGTAGCAGTTCTGGAGCAGGGCCAATAGAGATAAAAGAAAAGCTTGGATTTATATAACACCTTTGATAACCTCACGAAGCCCTAAAGTGCTGTCCATCAATTAAATAATATGGTTACTACCAGTAATAAGAGTAAAATGAAGCAGGCAGTTTGCACTTGACAAGGTTCCACATGCATTAAAGACATCTAAAAAAAAAGATAGTCCCCACCTCCCTAACCATTCTTCCCACCTCAATCCCCACCCCCATCCCCTATCAACTAACCTCACCCCATCCCCCTGACTGTCCGTCCTCCCTGGGCTGACCTATCCCCCACTAACTCCCTACCTACATTCACCTTCACTGGCTCTAACCCCACCTCTTTGACCTGTCTGTCTTCTCTCACCCTATCTTCTCCTTTATCCATCTTCTACCCACCTCCCCCTGTCTCCCTATTTATTTCAGAACACCCTTATCCTCCCCCATTTCTGAAGAAGGGTCCTGACCCGAAACATCAAGCTTTCTTGCTCCTCTGATGTTCCTTGGCCTGCTGTGTCCATCCAGCTTCACACCGTGTTATCTCAGATTATCTGTTTTAATGGCTGAAGATTAAGTATTGGCCAAGGCTTAAATGGATATCTCCTCCTGCTCTTCAAATCCTGTCGTGATATTCTTTTCCTCATTTGAGAGGGCCATCTCACTAAAAAGATAACACTGCTAACAATGCAGCAATGTCTCAGTATGACACTGATGCATCAGACTAGATTATAAGCCCAAGGTTCCAGAGTGGGCTCATATTTGTGATTCGCAGATTTCGAAGTGAGTGTGCCACCTGAATATGACCAAAATGCAGACAATACCAATACTTCTTTGCCAACTCTTTGGGTAACACAGAAGTTCACTGCTGCCTCAGTGTGCCAGGGACCTGGCTTAGAGTCCAGCCTTGGGCGACTGTCTGTGTGGTGTTTGCACATGACCCCTATATCAGTTTCTTCTGAGTTCTGGTTTCCTCCTATAGCCTAAAGATGTGCAAGTTAGATGGATTAGCCATGCTAAATTGCTGATAATGACCAAAGATGTGCAGACTAGGTGGATTAGCCATGAAAAATGCAAGGATAGAGTGGGGATGGGGTGGATTTGAGTGGGATTCTCTTCAGAGAGTCGGTGTGGATGTGATGGGCTGAACGGCCTGCTTCCACACTGTAGAGATTCTATGAACTCACATTTAGCTCAACTGTGAAATGATTGTCTCCAAAACTGGGACAGCTAAAGGACGTGGAGCTAGGCTAACGTACCTGAACGATTAAACAGCTGCTTGTGTTTAACAGAATAAAGACGGAACAAAATGTGAGCAGGGCCTGGTGACGCACGGAGCTGTTAATTGTCTCTGTATCGACCAGGTCAATGGGTGCATTCTGGCTGGGATTCAGGAGAGCTTGAGGTAAGACTTTGTGGATCAGTATTGTTATGAACAATTAAAGCAGAGTATGTTAGAGAGATCTATTTCAATCTGACTGTATCACTGGTTTGTACCTTCTGCTCATTTCTTGCAGGTTAGGCACTAATCTCCAATAGTCTAATCAGTGAGATACAACCAAACTTCTGATGATAGTTCTGTTGAAGGGTCACTCAACCTGAAATGTTAAATCTTATTTCTCTCTGCAGATGCTGACAGCCCTGCTGAGCTTTTCCAGCAATTTCTGTTTTAGTTTCTGGTCTGGCCTGTGTAAGGGGCTAAAGATGTGGAACACTAGGGGTCTGTTCAAGTCAGCAAAGGCAGGATAGGGACAGCTGTGGTGCGCCTGATCATCTGATCAGTTCAGCAAGGCATAAGAGAATAGGTTAAGGGTAAATGTTCCACTCCAGGCACTGAGCATAAGAATTGAATGTGACATTTCAGTACAGTGCATTGACAGAGCTCCCTTCCTTCAGAGAGGGTGTTGAACTGAGATCCAATCTGCCTGCTCAACCAGATATAAGTGATCCCAATGCACCATTTTGAGAAGTAGGCAACTTTTGCTTAACCTCATGATTAATTGTTCAATTGTTTTCATTAACTGGTTATTAATTCTTTGCCTATCGCCCCCTTAAGTGCAATTTTACAGCTGCATTTTCTACATTACTGCAGCATACTTCAAAAAAAAGCAGTCCATTGGTTTGAAAGGATGTCCTGTCGTTGTTAAAGACTCACCATGAATTTAAATCTTTCTTTCTATCTTTTGAGGGTGCTGTTATACCAGGTCCTTCCTCTCTCGGTCAGGCATAAAGCAACGCATAGCCATATTTTTGAAAGGACCCCAAGGGAGTTGTGCCCTGCATCCTGGTCAATATTTGTCCTCCAAACAACATTACCAGTCATTTCTATTGAAAAAAACTGTTTTGAGTCATTTCCACTTTGTTGCTTGTGGGAGCTTGCTGTGTCAAATTAGTGGTTGCTTTCCTGATATTATAGCAACGGCTGCCCTTCAGAATTGCATCATTTTCTGTAAGGTGCTTTGTAAAATCCTTCTTTTTTCCTCAAATATACTTTACCCCTAAATTATATAAAAGTATGTTAAATGACAGTTAAACGTTGACATTACATAAAGAACAGTATCTTTCAGTACAGTGTTTGGCGCTCTGACACCTCTTATTGCACTTAATAATTTCATGTCAAATCATACTGCCTGAGATTTTTTGAACACAGATTCCAGATCCTTTGTGTAATATGGCTGATAGGCCTGATACAGTGACCTTTCCCCATTGTGCTTTTGCAGAAGCTGCCCTCACTTTTAACGCGTCCTTTAGCATTTAGTCCCAGGCCCTGGAATATTGCCAAACTGAAATACCTGGTCACTGACAACACCCACTGATAACCAACCAACAAGATTCGAGCTGTATCCAGTTCACCCATAACCCACGTTGCCTCCCAGTCCAGTGGTGCTACGATTTGAAATGATTGTCCTGGTCTTCCAGTCCCTCCATAGCCTTTCCCCTCCCCATCTGTAACCAGCTACAACACTTTGCAATATCTGAGCTCCTCTAAATCTGACCTCTTGTGCCATTTGCTTTTTTACTGCTCTATGAGTGACAGCTGTACCTTCGTCATCATAGAGTCATGGTGTCATACAGCATGGAAACAGACCCTTCGGTCCAACCAGTCCATGCCAAAACATCATCCCAAACTACACTAGTCCCATCTGCCTGTGCTTGGCCCAAACCCCTTTCCTATTTATGTTCATCTGGCCCCACATGTGGGCATAATGGCGTAGGTTGACAATCTAATTGCTGACCTTCAACCAAGTTTTATAAAGGCGGTCCTTTTGTTGAGCTAGCAATTCCTCCTCTGTTTAATTCTGTTTAACGAATATTTCCTCAGAGTTTATGACCCAGAGTCCTTTGTACAAGTGCAGAGAAACATTGGGCACACAGATTCAATCCGCTCCATCATACACATCCCTGAAAGGTCTCAGGTAGGTTAGCCCTTTCAAGAACAATATTTACCTTTGATGTATTTTGTTTGTGTATATTTTCTGCTCAGTAATTAATGTGTCAGTGTTAGAGACTAGGGCCCTTTTCCAGGTGTCCATTGTCATATGAAATACTCCTGGGACACAGAAAGCCTTAAGTGTTGAATTAACAATCAAGCACTTTCAGGGAGGGTAGGTACAACATTGGTGGGACACAAAATAATAACAAAACCTTAAATTGTTCCAGGACATGTACAGTACCAGTTACAAACTGAATTAAATATCCTTCTATCATATCCGATCAAACATTCCTAGGACTTGGGACTGCATCGGTTACACACACATAAAGCTGCCTTTGTACTCTGCCGTCAAACACTGCCAGGGCAGGTAAAGCATAGGCTCGGTAGAAAATAAAGGTTTCTCTATACTGCCCAGACACTCTCAGATCTAATGCAGAGAGTTGGTTAGTTACAGAGTGAAGGTCCTCTTAAGCTCACCAAGCACCCCCCAGTAATATCATAAAAGTTTTCATAGAGATGTGACCACTGATCAGTAAACCTAACATTTCTGGTGAGGAAACAGCTGGACACAATAACTGGATCCATTATTAATTGTTACTTAGTAACATATAGGTTAATAAATGAAGACCAATATGGACTTATTAAAGGTAATTATTATTTCTCAAATTTAAGATTGAGTTCTTTGATAAAATAGCAGTAAAACATATTACAGTTGATGTCATGATTAGCAACTTTGAGAAGGTTCTTAATCAAGCATCAAATAATGATTCTGTCCACAAAATTAAAGTCTGGGGGTTAAAATATAAATTTGGAGTATGTGTGTGAAATTTGGTGATAGACTGGAAGATGGTGAAGGGTCAGATGCCCATGGATACAGTGTTGGAACCACTGCTGTTTTTGATAAACTTCAATGTTTTGGGATTTAACCTGGAGTATTGTGGCATCATTCTGAAGTTTTAAAGAAAAATCTTTCTAGAGAGGAGCAAGGAGTTCATGAGTCAATATAATAAAATTATCTAAATTCAGAATGGGCTATTTACAGAGTAATTCAGCATCAACTGTTTCCAGTCACAGGAGGGTCTATAATTGTAGAATACAGCATTGAGTTAGATGGCAAAAAAAAATTAGTTGGGAGAATGCTTTTTATTCAGTGAGTTGTCATGATTCAGAATGTCCTTCATTGCTCAGACCTTTGAGTGCAGGAGTTGGGATGTCATTTTGAGTTTGTACAGAGCATTGCTAAGGGATCTTCTGGAGTACTGTGTACAGTTCTTGTTGCTCTGTTATTGGAAGGATATTGTTAAGCTGGAGGGAATTCAAAAAAGATTTACAAGGATGTTGCCGGGAATGGAGGGTTTGAGTTGTAAGAAGAGGCTGGATAAGCTGGGACTTTTATCACTGAAACGTATGAGGTTGAGGGGTGACCTTAAAGAGGTTGATGAAATCATGAGGGGCATGGATAAGGTCAATGGCAGGTATCTTTTTTCCCTTGGGTTGGGACTTTGAAGACTAGGGGGCATATTTTTAAGGTAAGAAGAGAAAGATTTAAAAACAACATGAGAGGCTCTTTTCTTTTTCCGCAGAGAGAGGTGCGCGTGTGGAATGAATTTCAGAGGAAGTGATAGGTGCAGTTACAATGGCTAAAAACATTTGGATAAATACATGAATAAGAAATGTTTGGAGGGACATGAGCCAATGCAGGCAGACAGGGCTAGCTTAGTTTGAGATTATGGTTGGCATGGATTTGTTGGACCACATTGCCAGTCTTTGTGCCATATGACTCCATGACTCAGTTACCTGAGAAAGTTTTGAAATCAGGCTCAATAGGAACTGCCCAAGGGGAAAGGTATGTGGAGCTGAAATGGAGGAACTGGGGAGATCCAGTTGTGTTAACAAATTTGAACGGTCTTTTAGAAAGTCAATATCTTTTAAAGCAGCTCAATCCAGTTAATAAAAAATAAACTGTGCCATCAACGAATCTGTTCATCCTGTCTCTGTTTTTTTTTGTGATCTAAATTAAACCTATGATATCTAGTTACCAATTCTCTTGCCAGTACAGACAGTTTCTCCCTCTTTACCTGATAAAAACACTTTGTAACTTCAATGCATTAAATCTCCTTTTTTCATGAACCATTCAACATTAATATACTTCTTTTCCAGTACATTACTGCTTCTTGGGATCGCACACTGCGTGTCTGGAATTCTTACATCAAACCTCCCAACAGAAGCAACAACATGAGGGAAAATGCAACATGCTGAGAGGGAACAGCGATGGGACATTCAACACATTTGGCAACTGAGTTGAAATTGCTCTCACCAAGTGAGACATGAGATGAGCAGTGTTTTGTAAATTGTAGTCACGTGAACGCAATGACGAGGTGAGCAGGTCACAAGTTGGATATTCTCTTAACTTGCTTCCTGATTCACCAATGCCTTTCCGCCATCCATGAGTCAGAAAATGCTGCGGGTTTTGTCATAAATCCATGACCTCTACTGTCTTAGAAAGACAAGGGCCACAGTTGGATAGAAACCACATTACCTCCAAGCTCCTGACCAACTCATGCATCATCCTGAATATTTTGCTATTCCTTCATGTAGCTGGCCAAACCTGAAAACAACCCTGGAGGTAAGTTCATTGTATGCAGTGCAGGGGTTACAAAGGCAGCTCACCTTTACCCATCTTCTCAAAGACAATGGCAACGATAAATAAGTCTCTTGCCATTGCTGAAGCACATTCCAAAAATTGATTTTCTTTAAGTTGTGAAGAACCAGGGTGAAGCTGCAAAGCCCTGATTACAGACAGTCAGGAAGCCTGGGAAATATACAAAAATATACAAGAGCAAAAAGATGATGGCAAAACTTTAAAAAATGCATGTTAGGCTCCAAATGGTGTCCAATTTTGGCTGAATGCTACTGGAAGGATGTGAAGACACTGAAGATATAGAAAAGATTTACAAGTATAGGGAGAGGCTGAATAGGCTGGGGTTATTTTCCCTGGAACATTGGATGCTCTGGGGTAACCTTATAGAAGTTTATAAAATCATGCGGGGCATGTATAGGGTAAATAGACAAGATCTTTTCCCCAGCATAGGGGAAACCAAAACTATACGGCGTAGGTTTAAAGTGAGAGGGAAAAGATTTAAAAGGGGCCGAAGAGGCAACGTTTTCACACAGAGGATGGTGTGTATCAGTATGCAATGAACTGTCCGAGGAAATAGTGGAGGTCGGTACAATTACAACATTTAAAAGGCACCTGGATGGGTCCATGAATAGGAAGGGTTTGGAGGGATATGGGCCAACTGTTGGCAAATGGGACTAAATTTAATGAGGATATCTGGTCAGCATGGACGAATAGGACTGAAAGGTCCATTTCGTGCTGTACATCTTTGTAAGTCCAAGATATTTCAATGATGAAGTTAAACATGTGAAGCTGGGAGTGCCTGGAAGATAAGGTTGATTTTTGATCTGGTTGCTCAAAATCATGAGACGTCTGGATAGAGTAGATCCAGAGAAGCCATTCCCATGGGAAGAAGGGTCAAGAACTTGAGGGCACTGTAAGGGAATGAATTTAAGGGTACAAGAGGAAAAATCTCCCTCTTTACAAATCTCATTGGTATGATTGAAAAATCACTGCCTGATGATGACACATTCAGCCATGGTTTCCAAAAATAAATCGAGTCAGTATCTAAAGATGACCAATCGCAGCATTACGGATACGAGGTAGAGGAGTGGGACCAGCACTTGCAGAGAGCTGGCATGGAGACAGCCTGCTGTCATAACCATTCTTAGATTTTCAAAAGGCTGTTGCAAAGCAGGTGGCAGAGGTTAACAGATATAATTTGCTTCATAGAAAGTGCTTGTAATTCCCCCTCTTTTGACTGGAGTTTTTCCAGTTACTGTGTTTGCTTCTCAACCTTACTAACAGTTCACCAAAGCCTACACTGTCCCGTGACTTAATGGGTATTTCAGCTCTTGTCAACAGTGAAAGATCAGGTAAAAACCGAAAGAACTGCGGATGCTGTAAATCAGGAACAAAAACAGAAGTTGTTGGAAAAGCTCAGTAGGTCTGGCAGCACCTGTGAAGAAAAAAAATCAGAGTTAACATTTCAGGTCCAGTTCTGAGGACCCGAAACGCTAAGTCTGATGTTTTTCTTCACAGTTGCTGCCAGGCCTGCTGAGCTTTTCCAGCAACTTCTGTCATTTGATTGCTAAAAGACCAGGTGTCTTCCTGAACGTGCCACAGAGATTTTGTTTGCTAACCTGAGCCATTATTAAAAACAAAGGGGAGAACTTTCAAATGTTGGTTCACTTATATTTGTCACTCATGGTTAATTTATTGAGAAGGCTTTGTCAAAACCAAATGGGGACCAAAGCTAAATAAATTGTAAATTCAGAGATTTCTACATTTTCAGTTTCCAAAGACATTAAGGGATATTGCACATGGAGAGTCTATGGAATTAGTTCATGGACCAGACATGATTTCATTGAATGGTGATGGAAGAGCCTCAACGGGGCTGAGTCGCCTCATGTTACTTTATTTCTATAAGAAGAGCAATATGCAATGTGCACACATCCTGGCAAGTGCAATTCTTTTTTCTGAAATCTGCCTTAAACTTATTGAAATCTAATAACAAAACTGCAAAATTCACTCGGTCAAACAGCCCAGACTGAGACTTTTGTCCAACTATCTCAAGGGTGTCTTTTCTTTCAGTATTGCAAAAGAATGAAACCTGCTAGATATGCCCCATCCTGCCCATGTAAGGAATGGGCAACCAGAGATGTAGGTGTCATAAACATGGATGAATTAGAAGCTAACAGCTCATACTGTGAAGTATATTTTGGAAGTTTCAGTTGCTGGCCAACATTGATGGTTTGCCTTGCTTTGGTCTCAACCTCCTGCTTATTGTCCCAGCTAGTAGAGTACACCATACCACGCTTACAACAGAAATTTCCGCAGAGATTGCTCCATCCTTCACTCATGTTTCTCCAGGTTGAGCTGAGCAGAAACATATAGAACATAAAACATAGAACAATACAGCGCAGAACAGGCCTTTTGGCCCTCGATGTTGCGCCGACCTGTGAACTGATCTAAGCCCATCCACCTACACTATCCCATCATCATCCATATGCTTATCCAACGACAGTTTAAATGCCCCTAATGTGGCTGAGTTAACTACATTAGCAGGCAGGGCATTCCACGCCCTTACCACTCTCTGAGTAAAGAGCCTGCCTCTGACATCTGTCTTAAATCTATCACCCCTCAATGTGTAGCTATGCCCCCTTGTACAAGCTGAAGTCATCATCCTCGGAAAAAGACTCTCACTGTCCACCCTATCTAATCCTCTGATCATCTTGTATGTCTCTATGAAATCCCCTCTTTGCCTTCTTCTCTCTGATGAGAACAGACCCAAGTCCCTCAGCCTTTCTTCATAGGGCCTGCGCTCCAGACTAGGCAACATCCTGGTAAATCTCCTCTGCACCTTTTCCAATGCTTCCACATCCTTCCTGTAATGGGGCGACTGGAACTGCACGCAATATTCCGAGTGAGGCCGTACAGTTGCAGTAGCAAACCTAATCAGCTCCTTCAGCCCAGCTTTTACTTATTGTCTCCACTGTGCCCAGTGAGCTCAGATCAAGCAGAGACATGAAATTTTGCTTTGGTTTATGGTATCTGCATTGATGGTTGCAGTGATGTGACTGGTTTGATGAGAGTGGCTGACGTTTGGGGTCCACACCAGGTGAACATATAACTCACCAGACCTTAGCTGTGGTTTGTGGCTTTTGTATGGGTAGTACCTCAATTCCCCATCTATACCCACTCAATCCCTGACAACATTACTTCATCCCCTGACCCAATTACCCACAGCGCCCATCAGACTGCACACCCTCTCACCCGCTAACCCTATTACCCACACTCCTGACCAGATCACACCCCTTCCTCATCTGGTTAACCATCCCTCTTTACCCACATACCCATTATATCCCAATTTTCCAACTCTAACTAGACAGCACATCTCTCTGACCCATCCCACAAACCTGACTATACTGCTGACTCAACTATTACATTTCCTAGCCTGACTACTCACAATCCCCACAAAATACACAATCCACCCTCATCACCATCCCTACCAATGATCTCCCAGACCCCTAAACTAACGAACCACAACCCTCTGACTCTTCACTCGTTTGCCATGTAGTTCCCCTCACTTTTTTACTGATCCCCTACTGCTTTAAAACCCTTAAGACCTTTAAATCTTACCTGACACCAGCATCTGTTGTCAAAAACGCACCAAGTCTTTCTCACCATTGTACTCTGCACAAAGGAACTGCTTCTGTAGCTTGGGCAGAAAAATGATCTGTTGTAACTAACATGATAGTCAGCAGTGGTTGCCACAGTATTACTGTGCATGCTTAGATATGGCCCAATTGTCATAGAATGGAATCTCTACGGTGTAGAAGAAGGCCATTCAACCCATTAAGTCCACACCAACCCTCCAAGGAACAGCCCACTCCACCCTGTAAACCTGCATTTCCTATGGCTAACCCACCAAGTCCGCACATCCCTGGATGTTATAGGCAATTTCCCATGGCCAATCCAACTAACCTGCATATCTTTGGTCTGTGGGAGGAAGCCCACACAGACACAGGGCAAACATGCAAAGTCCGATGGTTACCCAAGGCTGGGATTGAACCTAGGTCTTTGGTGGTGTGAGACAGCAGTGCCAATCACTGAGCCACCATACCATCAATATTGGCTGGAGATTATCTGGCTCCTTCAATGCTCCTAGCCTGGATTTGCTAATGATTAGACAGTCATTTTGTGAGTGTAGATGAGAATTGCATGTGGGACCTTGTAGATCCACATCCAAAGGAATTCCCAGGAAATTTAACTTTCCTCTGGGCAATTCTGTCACACCTCAGAAACACTCCATAAAAATCAGAGACTTTGGAGGGGTTGGGGAACATTTCTTTGCTTCTACAACCTTCTAGTTGCTCCCCAGAATGCAAAATGCAAAGTATTTCATCCAGGTCAAATTCCCGCATCTCTGTGATCACACAGATGTTTTCATATGCTCGATTCACTGTTGACGCCATCCCCTTACCTCCGCAGCAAATTCAAGTACGTTGTTCATGAATGTCACGAATCAGATGCCTCCTGACTAATATGTGTGCCCTGCAATACCTCATCTTCCCTGTGCCAGCTTCATTGATAGGAATAGCCACCCTCCCACTTTCCCAGGAATTGGCTGGTGTCCACCATGTGACTAGGAGCTCCCAACTTAAGCCCAAAGTCTTCCCAGTGAAAGAAGGAGACTTGCACAGATCCTGCACAGTCTGGCTGTTTTGGGCACTACCATATCACATACATGCTGCCATAGCCTCCATCATCACCATCTTGTCAACTTTACTGAAGGATACTCAAAACATCAGGCAAAGTCTTTCCGATTGAACAGGGTCTCGGGGAAGGTGAACAAACTTCTGGGTCTTCTAGCACAGTGTCTAAGTGGATATTATGGGAGCAGCTTTGATGTCCTGTAAAGTTTGAAGTTCCTGCTGGTACAGCCTGAGCTGCCAGCAGTGGCCAAGATTTTCAGAACCTGTCGGTGAGCACGGCTAGGAAAGGAAAAAGATTCATTGGATAGAAAGGGGGCAGTTTTAGGAGTGATGTTCGCATCAACAGAACTGACAGTTCTAATGTAACTGACCAACTTGAGAGAAATTTTGAAAGAGTTTTGTGGTACATGAATCCATCACGTGAAATTACTTTCGCTGCAGTTTTAATGTTGACATGAATCCGTTTCAGGAAGCTCTGTCTCACATTCTTGCTGGAACACGGGGGTGAGGCAGAGGATTGCCGGGTATGTGGACTTTTACTGATCAGAGCTGAGCACTGAAACATTCGCTAATAGTGAATCCAAGGCAATACGAATGAGAATGACATGGTGAAGGTAGAGGGAGCTGTTACCCTGCAACAAGTGCATTCTCAAAATATCTGGCCTTCATTCCACCCACTCCTTGAGAAAAAGAGTGATGACCCTATTTTTGTATTCGAATTTGAAGTGATCAATTAACATTTAATATCACGCTGCACAGCATAAAGTTGCCTTACGTGGAATTTACAGCACAGAGGCAGGGCTTTTGACAAAAAAGGTCTCTGCTGTCCTCCCACTTCAACTCACTGTAACAGCAAATATATCCTCCTATTCCTTTCTCCCTCACGTGCTGATCTAGCTTCTTAAATGTATCCATACTATTGACCCTTAACCACTCCATTAGGAGGACGTTCCACCTCCACTCTCTGGAGAGGTTTCTCCTACCTTCTTTAGTTGTGGCTGTCAGATCTTCTTGGCTGTTGTTGCTGGATTCTGTTAAAATTGGGAACATCAGGTTGAATTTTTGGGCCACTCTGATATTAGAAAAGGAGATGGCCCTGGCTGTAAAATTGCAAGGCCAACGTGTGTAGCAATTCTGAAGAAGGGTCGCTGGACCCGAAACGGTAACTCTGATTGTTTCCTTCACAGATTCTGGCTTCTGTTTCTGTTCGCGTACCAGTTTCCCTGCCCCTTGTTCCCAACATCAGCGACGAGGCAGGTAAATTCAGCCCACTGAGTGCCTTGTGTTAGCACAGATTAAGAAGGTTGACTGGAATTTTACGTTTGACCTCCAGTTTCCCCATAAGATGTGGGGTAGGGAAACCAGGCAGTGGCCAGTGGTGTCAGTAATCTGGGCAAGATGAAAGGCTTGTTGGAGTTGCAACCAGTGGTTGTCCTGTAGAGACACTCCTGAACACCACCAGCCCCCAACACACCACTATGCTTCTTATAACAATGGCCAGGCTCATGTTTTGGTTTCTTTTACTTATAAAGAAAACAGAAAGTGGCTGACAGTGCATTCTAATAACATGCAATGCAGCCCCAGACTCCTCTTCATCTTTGACAGCCCATCACCAGTTGGCCAGGGAACCTGACTCTGTGTCTATGGAGAGGACGTTATGCCCAAATTTTCATGTCAATGGCAGTTCCTCCCATCACTTTCAGATGTGGGCTGGGGACCCAGGAACAGCCTCGCTTCCTGGTTTCCATCCTCATGCTGAAAATGCAACTCGTCTTCCTCCAGTCTTCTATCATTTTAAAGATGTCTATCGAACGACCTCTCCGTCATTCCTTTTCTAGAGAGATGTTACACAACAGTGCTCTAGAACACTTCACACAGCCAATATAAAAGCTTAATGTCACCAGTGCCAATGGAGCTTCGATTTTGGGAGCCCGTATTTAATGCAAAAATTGTAGTGCACATTTTGATTTGGCTGCCTGTAAAGGGCTTTAATAATTATTTTATAATTCAATGAACATTTTACTGTTGATGGCTGAATTATAATGTAACTTACGCTGAAAAATTCCTACACTTACTAAAAGAAAGTATAGAGCAATTGTCCCAAACAACAGTATATATCTCTCACCATAAGATAGAAACAATTAGTTGCGTGTAGTTTGAGCTCTTTTTGCACAAGCAGAGAGAACAGTGAGGAGGCACTGTCAATGTTGTCAGCTGAGCTAACCGACTGGGTAGGGGTAGCAATGGCCTTATGGTATTAATGCTAGACTACTAATCCAAAGACCCAGGTAATGTTCTGGGATTCCGTGCTCAAATCCCAAGCTGGCCAAATGATGGAACTTAAATTCACTGAAAAAAAAATTCTGAAATTAAGAGCCTCATGACGATTGACAGTCTATTGCTGATTGTTGGGGGAAATACATGTGGCATATTAACATCTTTCAGAGAAGGAAGCAGCTATCCTTACCCAGTCTACATGTGACAAAGTACACAAGAAATAGGAGCAGGAGTAGGCCATCTGACTTTTTGAGCCTGTTCTACTATTCAATAAAATCATGGCTGATCTTTTCGCGGACTCAGCTCCACTTACCCATTCACTCATCATAACCTTTAATTCCTTTACTGTTGAAAAATCTATCTCTGCCTTATAAACATTCAATGAGGCAGCCTCAACTACTTCACTGAGTGGGGAGTTCCACAGACTCATAATCCTTTGGGTGAAGAAATTCCTCCTCAACTCATACCTAAATTTGCTTCCCCTTACTTTGAAGCTATATCCCCTAGTTCTGATGGCGCTAGAAATGTGGTTGACTCCCAACTGCCCTCTGGGCAATTAGAGGATGGGCAGTAACTGCTGATCCAGCCAGCGATGCCCACATCCCATCAAAGAAAAAAGAAATATGGATATTGGGTGTAATTTTCCTCAATAACATGAGTCACAGTAAAAATGTCACATGGCATGTGCAATGAGGATTTTCTCACCTTCAAATACCCCATCTTTCAAGTGTTACATATTTTAAAAATGTATTCATTTTTGTGGGATATGGGTGTAATTTGCTGGCCAGCATTTACTGCCTGTCCATAGTTGCCCTTGAGAAGGTGGTGGTGAGCTGCCTTCTTGAACAGTTGCAGGTCACCTGATTTGGGTTGACCCATAATGCCTTGAATGGCTGTGAACTCATTAACATTGCCTTCATAGATAATCCTATCTCATTATATGGTGACAATTGCTGACATGAAAATCAGAGTGGTTACTTGGCAACTCCAGCTAACCAATTCCTCCTCTGGCCGTCCATCTCGGACGCCCAACATAAATATATCAAGCACTCCTTCATCGACAGACAATGTCGTCCAATATGCGCCATTTCCTTCACATCATCATGGCACATTTCCGATCCACTTTCAGTATGGTGCTACACTTCGGTGTTGCATCTTGGAGACATGGGAACCTTTTCATGGAATGCTACTGCAAGGACACTTTGAGCACAGGGACAAACTCAGCTCAGGGATTAGACTAGAGAATATCTCAGAACTACCCTTTGTGCTCTTGGTGCTCACTCACTTTGTGCTTCCTTTGATGCTCATTACAACATGCTGATGTCAATCTGACACATACAGCATACACGAGCAGTGCATACTTATGTGCATCGACCAAACTGCCATGTCTCAACGTCTATGGGGGGTATCAACAATCAGTTTGAAAGCGAGGTCTGACGAACTTGAGGAGTTAACATGGCAGCTCTTTTGAGGTGGGTCTTTGTTTTTGGAAGGTTTGTGACCAGGTTCTATGTGGCACAGGAGTCAGAAAAGTTAAAGCTTAGTGGGATTGAAAGGGGAAGTAACAAGTTGGATCCAAAATCTACTTGTTGTGGGAAGCAAGGGGTAATGTTTGGTTAGTTTATTGTCATGTGTGCCAAAATACAGCAGTTTAGATTAGATTCCCTACAGTGTGGAAACAGGCCCTTTGGCCCAACAAGTCCACACTACCCCTTGAAGCATCCCACCCAGATCCATCCCCCTAAATACTATGGGCGATTTAATATGGCCAATCCTCCTAGCCTGCACATCATTGGACTGTAGGAGGAAACCCATACAGACATGGGGAGAACGTGCAAACTCCACACAGACAGTTGCCTGAGGCTGGAATCGAACCTGGGTCCCTAGCCCTGTGAGGCTGCAGTGCTAACCACTGAGCCACTGTGCTGCCCAGTTTATGAGCAGTATAGACAGATCATAGTAGGCAAGGATTTACAGATCAAAAAGACTTAGACAGAAACATCCAGGTTACATTGCTCAGGGCGTGCGCTAGGTGAGATTAACATTAGCAAGATCAGCATTACTTGAGGTCGAAGAGTCCATTCATCAGTCTAATAACGGCCAGGAAGAAGCTGTTCCTGAATCTGTTGGTGCATGTGTTCAGGCTTCTGTATCTTCTGCCTGACGGAAGAGGTTATAGGAGAGCATTATCAGGGTGTGATGGAGGAGGGGGTTTTGTGGCTGGAAGTTTATTTCCTGTTGGGTTCCAGAGAGCTGAGCGTAACATTTTGTGCATCAACATTTTCAGAATCTGGAAGTAATTTCTTGAAAAGCTGGCAGAGGCAGAAATTGTTGCTGCACTTGGCAGGCATCTGGATATGTCCATGGAGTAGTATATCCTATGAGGTCGTGGAGTAAGAGATGGATGGTGCTATTTATCTGGTTGGACCTGCTTCAACCAGAAGGAATGAGCTGAATGGTCTCCTGCTAGGTTCTAAATACCTCTGTGTGTGGAATCTCTACAGCCTTGAAACAAAGTTGGCATAGACAAGGCATTTGGGAAAATATGTTGAGATTGGCAGAAATTAAATTCTTGAAATTGAGGAAAACATTCTCCACAGCATTTTGAAATGAAAGATGAGAAGCTCACTAGTGAGCAGCCAGAGGACCATTTGCATGTATTGCATGTCATCATTTCCAGCCATCACCTCAATGATATGCAATTCCCCATTATCACCCACCCAACAGAGGCTGGATCGTGGCAATTCCTGACAAGGTCAAAGTGGGCAGGTGATGATTCCAGTTTGCTGCTTGTTCCTCCAGGCCTCCATCATAGAGTGCCATCTCCAATGTCTCAGAAATCCTTCATGAACCAGAGCCAACTGCAGCTTGCCTAGTCAAAAGGTTGGCGTTAGACACATAACAGCTTCCTCAAACCCACATTTTGAGTTCCAGCATAGCTGTGCACTTTAACACTTCGCTTTGAAGCACACTGGCACAATGATTATTGTCACAGAACCCCATCTGTTTCATTGACATCCTTTTAGAGAGGGAGATCTGCCATCCTTACCTGGTCTGGCCAATGTGTGCCTCCAGATCTGCAGCAATGTGGCCAACTCTTAAAGGCCTTCTGGAACAATTAGGGAGAGCACTAAATTTTGGCTTAGTCTGCATTCCAGGAACAATTAATAATAAAAAAGACTATTGCACACTACTGCCAGAATATTTGGTGTGCTTTGCAGGTAATCCCAGACATAACTTTAACTTGAAGAAACTGTTCATAGTTAGACCCAACTCGGGCTGCTATAGGATAGTATTGGTGAATAGGGACAGTTCAGCCATCCTCTCAAGGAAGTAACAGAGGCCTGGGGTCAATCTGATTTGGGGGTGTGAGTGTGGATGCGGAGAAGGGGGTTGGACATATTAAGGGATTGCACGGTCGCAGTGAAGAGGAGATGGCTGGGGCAAGAAAACTGAACATTGTGAGACCAATTTAAAGCATCAGAAGAATCAAAAATGCAAGTGGGAAGAGACTGGGTGAGGAAAGGAAAGGAACTGAAATTAACTGAGTGTGGCAGGAACAGGCTGAAATGAGGGAAATGCCAGGGCAGTCCTGTTTGTGGATTTTTTTGGAAGAAGGTAGAAGTGGGCTGTGTAAGTGCTAGGAGACAATAAGATGGGAAGCTGTAGAAGGGAGATCGCTAATGGAGTTGAGGTCAGTGACTGCCCTGGAAACAAAACTTTGTTGTTCAGTGAAAATGCAGGAAGCTGGGTGTGAGGGACAGCAGTAAAGTGGGTTTGTAATGGATAACCATCTTCCTTTGGGCCAGGTATACAGAATCAGCAGAGAGTTTTCCCTGAATCCCATTGATTCCAGTTTTGTTCAGGCTCCTTGATGCCACATCTGATCAAATGCAGCCTTGATATCAAGAGCTGTCTCTGTCACCTCACCTCTGGAATTCAGCCCATTTGTCCATGTTTGAACCAAGGCTGTCATGAGATCAGGAGCTGAGTGGCCCTGGCAGAACCCAAAACTGGGAGTCACCTGGCAGGTTATTGCTGATCAGATGCTGCTTGATAGCACTTTTGATGACATCTTCCATCATGTTACTGATGATTGAGAGGAGATTGATGGGGCTGTAGTTGACCGGGATGGTGTTTTTTGCATATAGGACCTTCCTGGGCAATTTTCCACATTGCTGGGTAAATGGTCAAGTACTTATATTGGAACAACTTGGTTAGAAGCATGGTTAATTTCAAAGCACATGGCATTAGTATTATCAGCAGTATGTTATCAGGTCCCTAACCTTTCAAAATTCAATGCCATCAGCTGTTTCTTGATATCATATCGAGCGAATCAAATTGGCTGAAGACTGGTATCTGTGATTCTAGCGAACCTTGAGAAGAAGTTGAGATAGATCATCAATTTGACACTTCTAACTGAAGAAGATTGCAAATGTTTCAGCCTTATGTTTACACTGATGTGCTGTTCTCACCCCATCAAGCATGGGGTTATTTGTGGAGCCCCCTCATCCTGTTGATTGTTTAATTGTCTGCCACCTTTCATGATCGGGTATTACAGGCCTGCAGAGCTTAGATTTGATCCAAATGGTGCAATTTAAATTCAACTGATTAATACATTTGGAACATGCCTGAATGTGAAAATAAAGGATGTTTATTTTTCAAAATCAAGTTTGCTAAGATCCATCGAAAGAGGAAATCTGCCATCTGTACTTGGCAATGTTCCCTTGTAAATAAACTTACAGGAATGTTAGCTCACATGCGACTCCAGACCTACAGCAATGTGGTTGATTAGCCACTGAAATGGCTAAGCAAGCACGTTGAGTTCAAGGGCAATGAGAGATGGACCAAAAAATGTTATGGAATCAGAAAGTCACACGGCGCAGAAATGGACCCTTCGATCTAACCAGCCCGTGATACCAAACTAAACTGCGCTTGGCCCGTATCCTATACATCTCTTAGTCCGGCACTTATCTAAATGTCTTTTAAATGTTGTAACTGTACCCACGTCCACCACTTCCTCTGGAAGTCCATTCTACACACGAATCACTCTCTGTGTAAATTAAATTGCTCCTTGTGTCTTTTTTGTTTAATCATTCTTTTACCACCTTAAAATAGGCCGCCAGTCTTGAAATCTCCCACCTTAGAGAAAAGGTACCTGCCATTCAACTTATCTCTGCCCCTCATGATTTTATAAACCTCTACAGGGTCATCCCTCAACCTCCTGCACTCCAGTAAGAAAAGCCTCAGCATATCTAGCCTCTCCTTATTACTCAAACCCTCTCCTGACAGCTCAAAATGTTGGTCTTGCCATCAACGGCACAGCTGAAATGAGTTTAAAAATGTAACTCAGTCATGATACGCCAGCTTAAAATAGGGTACAGCTGAACCTGTGAAGAAAAAGAGAAATCCCCAATGGTCAATGGTGTATCTAAGCGCAAAGTTTCGGGGAGCCCCCTCCAATAATTACCTGGCCTACTTCCGTGTCAACTATTGGGCTTTTATTACTCGCAGTTTCCTTTTTTCTCTTGAAATTTAATTCTAATTGAGGATAGTGTCTTGTGCAATGGAGGCTAAACAAATTTTTCATTGAAGTGGGAATGTGACAAGCCATTCTGCATATGTCCTTCTGAAGAATAAAGAAATTACTCATATTTCTAGAGGGTAGTCATAACATTAGGATGTCCAAAATAGCTGTACAGCCAGTGCTGTGGGAAACCCAGTGGCCAAATTGCACACAGCAAGTCCCCACCAACAACAGTGAGATACAGGAGTAATGACATGTACTTTACTGATATTGATTGAAGAATAAAGGGTAGCTGGGAGCCCTTGGAGAATGCCCTCAGCCTTTGAGATAGGGTTCTTTTATGCCCAGCTGAAAGACCGTGGTTTAACATCTCATGTCAGTCTAGATTATGAGTCCAAGTCTCACAGATGGAACTCAAACACACAATCATTTGACTCAACACAACCTGTACAAATTGATCAGTGATTGATGTTGTCTGTGTGTAATACCTCCATTTCAGATATGGTATGAATTCTTCATGTATTCTATACAAAGTGGCATAATGTATCACAACTGTGATATTGATGATTGTATACTTAAGGAAATGTGTTTTGGTATAAACTACACTGTGGGGTAAAAATACATTTTGGGAAGCACAATAAAAGACAATATTAAATTGCACATCAGACCATAAGAAATAGGAACAGAAGTAAATAATTTGGCCTCTTGAGAACATTCTGCCATTCAAAAGGATCACAGCCAATCCAACATTCCTCATATTCACTTTTCTGCCCTTTCCCTGTAATCCCCTATTGCTCCAGAATCTATCTATCTCAGCCTTAAATTTACACAAGGGCTCTACCTCCACAGCTCTCTGTGGCAAGGAGTTCCAAACCTTTTGAGAGAAGTAACTCCTCCCAATCACAATCTTAAATTGATGACCCTTTATTCTCAGACTATGTTCTCTGGCCCAAGACTCTGTCTTTAGGAGAAACAGCTTCTCAGCTGTAACCCCATAAAGGCCCTTAAGTAACCTTGTTTGTTTTGACGACATCACTTCTGCATCGAGGGCCAACCTGTTTAGCCTTTGCTCATAAGTGAACAAGCCTTCTCTGAACTGCTTCCAATGAAGTATTTTTTTTCCCTTAAATAAAGAAATGTAGCAGTCTCCTGGCTGCTAAAACATAGATCGCTAACTTGGCCAAACAACAAGGGATGTTGGGTACATTGATCAAGTAAGACTCTGAATTTGCACAACCGAGGCACTAGACATAGTGTAGACACAGCAGCCAGGTGTTATTGACATTAACATCATATAAAAGGCAACCGTTATCCTGGATAGACACTGTCAACAACTGATCCATCAATCAAAGGAGACTGTGAGCAGGAAGGCACCGAATCTTGCTACATAAAGAATCAAGCTGTAGCATTGCCATCCAGATGATTGGGTCTGTTTCAAATTATTAAGTGTATCTCCCTGATTGGCCAGAAGTATAGAAGGCCCCAGAAATCCCCCCAGAAAATCCTCTAGCAGACCTCTCTCTTGAATCTTATGGGGGCCTTCTGAGGAGACCAGCTTGGCTGGAGGCAGAGATAAGCTGACCATCCAGAGATAGTGAGACAGAGAGAGAGAGCAACTTCTCAGACCCAGAGCCAAAGCCAGAGAAAAAGCAACTGTGTACATCTACAGGAGAATTGGGAAGTATTATGAGCTCAAGAGGCCAAATACGATAATTACTAATATGTTTGGTATTAAAGTCTATTGTAACGGTTTTCCTAATAAAGTGCAACTGTTTTGCATTAGTGTCGGCTTGTATTCATATCAATTTGGCCAATTTGATATTGTGGGACATCTGGGCAAATTCATTCATACTATTCTGGTCGGCACTCTCTACTCTAATCCCCTTGAAATAACAGTCAACCTACCATTCCATGGACTCTACTGGAACTTAGTGATAAGAGGGATAAGTAATGGGTAGCCCATGCAATGCAACATATTTAAATAATGTCACTTGAGGCAAATTTCTGCCCCAATGCTTGAAAAGAAAATACTCAAGGGAAAATGGCCTCTCCTTACAATGTCAGCACTTATGGGAGGGATCACTGACAAAACCAGGATTTAACATGTGATATTTGTCACGAGGACCTTCCACAGATTTTTTTTTCCCTTTATTCAGTCGAGAGATAAGGATGTCACTGGCAGCATCTATTGCCCATTCCTAATCGCCCAGAGGGCAATCAAGAACCAACCACGGCACGGTGGCTCAGTGGTTAGCACTGCTGCCTCACAGCACCAGGGACACAGATTCGATTCCAGCCCCAGGTGACTGAATGTGGGGAGTTTGCATATTCTCCCTGTATCTGCGTGGGTTTTCTCCAGTTTCCTCCCACAGTCCAAAGATGTGCAGGATAGGTGGATTGGCCATGCAAAATTACCCATAGTATTCAGGGAGGTGTAGATTAGGTGGGTTGTAGGGGAATGGGTCTGGGTGGGATATTCTGAGGTTTGGTGTGGTGTGGACTTGTTGGGCCGAAGGACCCATTTCCACACTGTAGGGATTCTAATTCACATTGCTGTGGGCCTAGAGTTACATGTAGGCCAGACCAGGTAAGGATGGCATTTTCCTTCCCCAAAGGGCATTAGTGAACCAGATGGGTTTTTCCTCACAATCGACAATGGATTCTTGACAGCCATTAGATTCTTAATTCCAGATATTTATTGAATTCAAATTCCACCATCTGCCGAGGCAGGATTCAAACTTGTGTTCCCAGAATTTCGTCTGGGTCTCTGAATGAATGGTCCAACAATAATACCACTGGGCCATCTTGATTCCTTAGCAAAGGCAGCGTGGCAAATCTGAGAATCTTCTCTGTTTCAGTACCATTCTCAGAAAGTAGCTGTATACCAGCACGCGGGTGGCACATGCCATCTCCTGTTATATGTAGCAATAAACTATTGAGTTGTTGCCAGTTCTTTGGAAGGTGATTGGTCATGAACTATACAGCAGCAGTGCAAAAGCAGAAGTCTGAGAGCCTCTGTACAATGGTGTTTCTCACAGCTGCAATGAGTCTTCTTTCATTGCACAATGAGCTTACAGAGCATATAAATGTCTCCTCACAATCAAGCCTTTAAGAAAGACAAGAAATTACTCAGCTACAATCGTTTGCTGTTTGCAATACAATCCACAACGATAGAGGTGAGGCTTCTTCATATCATTTTGCATCCAAATCAGAATAAAAGATTTGTTCTTGGGAACGTGTGCTGGTTTGAGTTTCTGACTTCGCATTTCCAGGGATTAGGGTCAAATCCAGATCTGACTAAAGCAATCAGAGTTTCCTCTCTTGCTTGGCTGATATTCCTGCATGAAGCAATTGGGTAGTCTCCATTTCCTTCCCTTATCTACACCCTATCCCTTACATCCTATGATTGAAAGAAAGCCCTGGGGAGGGAAAGAAAAATTTTCACACCAGATGCCTTCCTTGCAGACAGAATGCAAAGGAGTTACAGGAATGTGGATCTTCAGAGATGTGAGTAGATAAGAGCTCAAATATTTCCAACGGCACTGTTTGTCAACAACCATAATATGAATGCCTTCTCCACACCAACTCCTATGTTAAAAGGACAGGGCACCAGACTTGAAATGTTAACTCTGATTTCTCTCCACAAATGCTGCCAGACCTGCTGAGCTTTCCCAGCAATTTCTGTTTTTGTTCCTATAGTATAACATGCTCTATCATTCCATCTTCATTTAATATTCATGTATTACCACTGCCCTCACAGCTGAACAGACTCTCCATTGTAACTTGGCATGAACTGGAGGTACTGCTTGACTTGATGAGGATAATGAATGGCAGGTAACAGAGAATCGGGAGAAAGGCCTTCGGCATGACTTAATGAGGAATACTTTCGACAATCTGTTCTGGGCCCTCAACTTTTCAACATATGTATTAATGACTTAAAATTAAAAATCACGAGTTAATGTGTACATTGGCAAAAATTATGTGATAAAAAGCTGTTTCACCCAGTGACTAATTAAGATCTGGACTGGACCGTATGAGAGTGTGGCAGAGGCAAGTTTAATCAAGGCTTACAAAATGGACTGTTATTTGAAAGGGGAGACTATGTGAGGAATGGGGAGAAGGAAGGAGAATGGTGTTCAGTAAAGTGCTCATTTGAAGAGCTGGTGCAGATACAAAGGACTGAATGGCCTCACAGTGCTAGGGACCCAGGCTCAGTTCTGGCTTCGGGAGATTGGCCGCGTAGGTTCTCCCTGCGTCTGCGAGGGTTTCCTTTGGGTGCTCTGGTTTCCTCCCACAGTCCAAAGATGGCAGGTTAGGTCTCACTTAAATTGCCCCATAGTGTCCAGGGATGTGCAGGCTGGGTGGATCAGCCGTGGGATATGCAGGGTTACAGGGATAGGGTAGGAGGGTGGGTCTGGGTGATTGCTTTTTAAAAGGTTGGTGTGGACTCTGTAGTGTAGGGATTCTATGAATGATCACCTTCTGAAATTTAATAATTTTTTGCATTGACACTGAATTGGGAGGGATGTCGATAATGAAGATGGAAACTCCAATGTGGCAAATGGGCAAAACTTCGGATGAATTATTAATGTGAGCAAATGTAAGGTCATCCAACTGAGAGCTAAGGAAGATGAATCAAAATATTCTCTCAGAAGAGAAAACAAGAACTGGAGAAGAGTGATACAATTTGTGAGTCCAAGTATGCTTATCTTTTAAAACCCGTAGGCAAGAGGAAAATGAGTTCCACGGAATATTGTCATTTAGCTTAAAAGGGAGAAAACAAGCTTCCAGTTCATAAAATTTAGGGCCGAAGTTTTGCAATCCATGTGAGATACTGGGCCTCAAAAAGGATAAATTGGCCTTGACAAGGATATCAACAATTTTGTTGCGAGAAGACGTCACAAAAACCTGTCTGTTTTTCAACGTAGAAGATCAAAGGATGATCTGATCAAGGGACTGTGAATGTAATAAAGGTTCATTGTGGAAAATGCAGAGAAACTGTTTCCTCTGATGGAAATATTGAGAATGAGGGAACATAAAATTGGAATGTGGCCGTTTTGGGAGTGGGGAATCATGAAGCATTTTATCACCCAAATGGGAGTAGGCATTTTAAATTGGCTTTGGATTGTATGAAAAATGAGGCAATGTTATGCTTTAATCAAAGCTTATGGAGCTAAGTTGAGGGAATGATGTTGTAGCTCAGATAAGTCATGGATAAATTAGCATCCCTGCGGGATTGAGTAGCTTACTCATTGAGTCATAGACATATACATCACAGAAACAGATTCATCAGTCCAACTCATCCATAGCAACCAGATTTCCTAAATGAATCTTGTCCCATATGCCAGCATTTGGCCCATATCCCTCTAAACCCTACCTATTCATATACCCATCCAGTTGTATTTTAAACCTCATAATTAGACCAGCCTCCACCACTTCCTCTGGCAGCTCATTCCATACTCACACCACCCTCTGCATGAAAAAGGTGCCCCTTAGGTCCCTTTGGAATCTTCTCCCCCTCACTTATGACAAACATTCTTGCTGGGCTTAGCACAACGACAGTATTGTATAAGTATTTAATTGCATGATACAAATAACAACACTTTCAAAAGAAACCATTTCTTGCCTCTCAACATGCTTCACTACCGACAGAATTGAGAGTATTTCATTGTCATCCACTGTTGAGTTGACTGAAATTCCAATAGGAGAAACTGGGTGACAAAGGATTTGACTCTGCTTCAAAGCCAGTTTATAGTAGTGCCATGTTAGATACTTTGCTATTTATTATTGTCAGGAGGGATTTAGATGCAGATGGTGGGGAAATGATATACAAGCTTTGGGAGCACCAGCAAACTATATGCAAACTTCCTACCATGTCACATGATGTGATGGAGGGTTGGGCCTGCGTATAACAAATGATATTTAATTTCAGGAAGTTAAATATGTCTGAATAAATGATTTCACACACTTGGGCAATGTTACAACTCTGATTCCTGGAAAGTGAATTCGCGTCCTTGTGTGGACTTAACGTAGTACAGAGATCATGTTCTGTTGCAGAAAATAACGTATTTTAGAAGAGGTAACATCTTGGAAGTTTTGGGTCAGTAAATGCTAGGTCATGAGTTCAAATCCTGCCTTGGCAAGTTGGCAAGTGGAATCTGATAAATCTGATCATTTTCGCCTGCTATCTGAAAAATATTTATGAAAGCTTCCAGATTACTGCAAGTACCCAAGTAACTCACAAACTGTCATTTGGTCAGCTCATGATAGGGTGTCAATCATCAGCACTGGGCAGGGTTTGTAGTAACATACAGCATGTTGAACTTAGTCCCACAAACAGGTAACTGTACTCGTGTGTGTTGCCATAGAGTTTTTTTTATTCATTAACTGTTTGAGGGTGGCACTAGATAGGGGTAGCATTTATTGCCCATCCCTAAAATTAAGAGACAATCGCATTGCCACAGGTTTGGAGTCACATGGAGGCCAAACTGGGTAAGGATGGCAGTTTCCTTTCCTAAAGGGCATTAATGAGCCAGATGGGTATTTTTCCTGACAATAAATTCATGGTCATTAGACTGTTAATTCCAGATTGTTGTCTTCAACCCCTATTGCCCCCAAAAATTCAAATTCCGTAGCAGGATTTGAACCTGAGTCCCAGGTTCAAATCCTGAGATAGATAGATAGGTTCTTGATTATCAAAGGGATCGAGGGTTACAGGAAAAAAGCAGTTGAGGAATTTATCAGCCATTGATCGAATGACGGATCAAACTCGATGGGCCAGATGGCCTAATTCCTGCTACTATGTCTTATGGTTTTAACACTATCTGGTTCTCTGGATTAATAGTCTAGTGATAGCACCATTGCGCCATCACTTCCTCTACATAGGCTCAGTCATCTGGGAGGCTATGAGAAAGTAGCAAATTAAGAAGCTAGGTGTATGGAAGTGTTCTCATTGCAAATATGTGATTTTACGGTTGTTACGGTTTCTAGTTCACTGTATTTGAGAAGAATTGAAATTACTCCATCCCAACAACATAATAAGATAGGGCAGGATGATGGATTTGAAGTTGATAATGTGTTGGGAACACGGGATGGGCGCGGATTACCTGGTGATCCCTGGAAATTTGGAAACGCGTGGAAACTGGGAAGCTTGTCTGTGCAACCCAGAAGTTGAATTTGGAAAGCGATTTGCAGGCCTCCTGTCAAATTAGTGCAAGCAAGCCTGAGAGCAACAGATGAGTTAGACTCACCTGCATATTTCAAAAAGAACTCTGCACGGAAATCCAAACATGCCAAGTTGCCCCTCTGAATCTCGTATAGTGGTCTGCGAGGTCCTGAAAAGATGAACTCTTCCTTACTAACGGCAGGAAGAAAGCTGGTACTGACAACTTGAAGCTGTGATTGGAGATTGCTCAGGACATCAAGGGGAAACATGCATCACCAGGGCCCCTGGATTCAACGCTGGTTAATCAGAGTGGGGATGGTGACTGTATTGGCACATTCACTGATATCCTGATGTGTGTCACCGCATCCCCTCAGCAAACTGTTAGCCTCACTGGGAAATTCCCTGGAAATCAAGCCCTGCTATTTCTGGAATCATCGCCAAAATTAAAGATTTTGAAAAAGTATGCAAAGTTCGCAAATTTAATATAGAACATAGAACATTACAGCACAGTACAGGCCCTTCGGCCCTCGATGTTGTGCCAACCTGTCATACCGATCTCAAGCCCATCTAACCTGCACTATTCCATGTACGTCCATATGCTTGTCCAATGAAGACTTAAATGTACCTAAAGTTGGCGAATCTACTACCATTGCAGGCAAAGCGTTCCATTCCCTTACTACTCTCTGAGTAAAGAAACTACCTCTGACATCTGTCCTATATCTTTCACCCCTCAATTTAAAGCTATGCCCCCTCATGTTCGCCGTCACCATCCTAGGAAAAAGGCTCTCCATATCCACCCTATCTAACCCTCCTTTAGACCCAGGTTGGCAGAAACCATGGCTAGATTTTCCTATTTAACTAAAATGACTACTTACTGTCAGCAAATTAACTATTTTGAACCCTTGCCACATGTTTAAATTCCTTACAGACCTCCCCTCCACTCACACACAATGGCTCAGGCAAAGACAGGGAAACTAATAGGTGTTGCGGGCAGAGAAAAATAGTGGGAATGGAGCTCAATAGTCCCTGTTCAGAGGGTAGACTAGGATAATCCTTGTCAAGACATGATTCTCCTTAAATATTCTTCACTAGATACTTTCATTTGCTCATTTGCAAGGAGCACAGGGTGACTGCTTTACACTTACAGAAGTTGCGCGATCAAAACCTCATTACAGAGTCAACCCAGAAGATGAGAAGGGCTGTAGTAGAAATCCCCTTATAAAATGGCCTGCTTTCACACGGCAAGCAATTCTATGATTCTTCCCCAGATAGCAGTGGAAATGGGGTCACTGAATAATTTTAATTATAGGATTTTGACAAACAAGGGAGCCAGGGGATACTAGGGATCGAAAATAGAGATGAGGCCACAATGAGGCTTGTATAAAATGACAAAGCAGGTTTGAGGCCAAAAAGCCTACTGTTGCTTCTTAGTCAAATATTCATGCATATAATGCCCTATGAAGTATTGGAAGCTGATCAGTTAACATAGAACTTGGAACATTACAGCACAGTACAGGCCCTTCGTCCTTCGATGTTGTGCCGACCTGTCATACTGATCTGAAGCCTATCTAACCTACACTAATTCCATGTACGTCCATATGCTTATCCAATGACGACTTAAATGTACCTAAAGTTGGCGAATCTACTACAGTTGCAGGCAAAGCGTTCCATTCCCTTACTACTCTCTGAGTAAAGAAACCACCTCTGGCATCTGTCCTGTATCTTTCACCACTCAATTTAAAGCTATGCCCCCTCATGCTCGCCGTCACCATCCTAGGAAAAAGGCTCTCCCTATCCACTCTATCTAACCCTCTGATTATTTTATATGTTTCAATTAAGTCACTTCTCAACCTTCTTCTCTCTAATGAAAACAGCCTCAAGTCCCTCAACCTTTCCTTGTAAGACCTTCCCTCCATAGCAGGCAACATCCTAGTAAATCTCCTCTGCACCCTTTGCAAAGCTTCCACATCCTTCTTATAATTCGGTGACCAGGACTGTACGCAATACAATTACAGTTGAAAAACAATTGTTATATAAGAATACTTGTGATTAAAATTTCCTTCTATTACTGACAAAGCGAAGAAAGCACAGTTCCAAGGACATTCCTGATCTATGACTGAAGGAGAAATGCCACTATTATTGGCTCAAGCCAGTAAAATGTCACTTCAGTTTGAATATAATACAAAGCCCATTCATTGTCTTGTCTTGCCCAACCACCTGAAACATTGTAAAAGCAGAAACATTTCTCACAAAGCAACACTGGGCAGATTGTCACCAATTCTTGGTGATAAAACTTTTCCTTTGCTCCTTTCGCTTTCATTGTGCACTTTGTGTAGATTTCTGAAAACTTTCTTTCAATGACGAAGGTGACTTGAATGCCAGGGATCTGAGCCAAAGTCTATGATTTGTTTTTTAAGTTAAGCCTCTTTCACATACTTCACATTTCTGATGGAGTCTCTGTGGGTGGGTTGTAATGAAGATTATATTAGTAAGGCTGCAAGCAAGCTTCTGAAAATGTCTGTTCTGCCTGTTGCTCTTGTGTTTTGTGCCTGTGCACGTGTGTGTGTGTGTGTGTGTGTGTGTGTGTGTGTGTGTGTGTGTGTGTGTGTGTGTGTGTGTGTGTGTGTGTGTGTGTGTGTGTGTGTAAAATATTCAAGGACAACGTTGCGATCATTATCAAGTTTCTGATTTTCGTACCCGATGCCTGATACTGATCTTAGTAAAACAAAGTTTGTGTGTGGAGCCAGCTGCCAGAGGAAGTGGTGTATATCATTTAAAAGACATTTGGATAACTACATGAATAGGAAAGGCTTGGAGGGCAAGTGGGACTGGTTTGATTTGGGAAAATGGTTGGCGTGGACTTGTTGGGCCAAAGGGTTGTGTCCCTGTTGTAAGGCTCATAAAGTCATGTGGGGCACCGCAGTTTCAAACAGTATGTCAAAGCATTTTACTTCTCGGGGAATGACAATGATGGTTTCTACTGAACAAATAATAAAGACCGTTCAGATAGTGCTTCACAAGCTCGGGACTTATGAGTGTTGTGTGTTTGGTGCCGCAACAGTGTTCGCTTATTGTCAAAGGTTTCTTTGAAATATCATTAGTTGAGTCATAGAGATAGACAAGGAGCCCATCTCTTGCCAGGATCTCATCAGAGTCAGCTTGTGTGAGTGAAAGAGCTTGCTCTGATTCATGCGGTACTTGCAAAGGTAGTGGCAAAATGGGATTTATAGGCTTTCCAGTGCAGGCCACGTGAATAGAATACATCCTTTAAATTGTCCGTAGTGTTCAGGGGTGTGTGGGTTAAAGGGGGATGGGTCTGGGTGGGATGCTGCAAGGGACGGTGTGGGCTTGTTGGGCCGAAGGGCCTGTTTCCACACTGTAGAGAATCTAAAATAAAGTCCACCCAAAATGGCATCATGGTAATCTTACAAAACAAAACAGAACAGATGCTGGAAATCAGCAATTAAAAGTTCGCACTTGCTGGAAATATTAAGGACCCTAGCAGCATTTGTAAGGATAGAAACACACCCTGGTATTATACAGTTGGACATGAGCTTTTTGGATGTTTTCAGTCTTTGTTCCACAAGCTGAATTTCTAATATTGCCAGTGGATATGTAGATGTTTGTTATCTCCTGTGGATTAGTGATGATGACCTCACACTCATAGCTCCTGTGCCCCTCAGTCCATTGAAAAGTTCACCAGCCCCTTTACAGCACACCATAACTCAAGAAAATCTTGTTAGTGGATCCTTCATTTGTTGGCACACTATGTTTTAATTGAACTGTGTGCTAAAAGAATTTGTTATAACTGACCGAGAGCACTTAAAAAGGGAACCAATTCCCTCTCCTCATCTGCAGCTATCTCTGCTTCTAGTTTTGGTTTTGAGTCTCCCCAATTTTCACTGCCCTGCAGTCTTCAGCTACATGCGGTAAAATTCCTCCATGAATCTCTGCCTCCCTCTCTTTCTCTTCTCACTCAGTGTGCATCTTAAAACCAAGTTCTGACCAAGCTGGTCATTGCCAGTTCCATTAAATGTCTTGAGGTGACGGACTGTCAAATAAGTTTCATGATAATCCTCAGAACATGTTGCCAGGTCTGTTGCATGAGGTAAATACAAGCTGGTATTGTCTTACCGATTTGCATTTTCTGAAAATGGTGTGGAGTTAAAACTGATAAGTAATCAAGCAGTTTGCAAAGTTAATTCATTTTAAATGGCTGGCACAGGCCTGACGGCGAGGCACTGTGAGGGATTTGCGCTCACCTACTAATTCTATCATGAGGGGTGGAAACATTAAATTTAGAGTCGGAACTCCAGTCTCCACTTGCTAAGTGGGGGATCAAACCCTGCAAATTCTGGGCCAGGAATTGTCACCATGGCATCAAAGGTTCAATCTTTAGTTTGTAGTCATTCATTCATGAGATGAGCGTGTTGCTGGCTGGGCATTTATTGCCTCTCCCTAACTGTAGTTGACAAGGTAGTGGTTAGCTGCCTTATTGAATTGCTACACCCCACTGTAGGGCTGTTAGCAAAGAGATCCCAGTATTCTAACCCAGCAGCACTGAAGAACAGTCAGCAAGGTGGCTCAGTGGTTAGCACTGCTGCCTTACAGCACTAGGGCCCTGAGGTCGATTCCGCACCCTGGTAACTGTCTGTGTGGAGTTTGCATGTTCTCCTTGTATCTGAGTGGGTTTCCTCTGGGTGCTCTGGTTTCCTCCCATAGTCCAAAGATGTGCAAGATTGTTGGATTGGCCATGCTAAACTACCCATAGTGTTCAGGGATGTGTAGATCAAGTGGGTTATAGGGGGATGGGTCTGGGTGGGATATTCCAAGAGTCAGTGTGGGCTTGTTGGATTGAAAGGCTTGTTTCTACAATGTAGGGATTCTATGATTTGAAAAAGCAGTGATATTGTTCAAAGTCAGGACAGTGCATGACTTGGAGGAGAGGGTGGTGATCCTACATGCCTGCTGCCCTTGTTCTTCTGGTATTAGAGGTTGCACATTTTATGGTGTTGCTGAAGGAGCCTTGGTGAGTTCCTGCAGTGCTTCCTGTATACAATTCATGATACTGCCACTGTGATAGTACATTGAAGATGTATAAGGTGTCAGTCAATAACACTGCCTTATTCTGGAGTCTAGCTTCTTAGGTTTTGTTGGAACTATACCCATCCAGGAGACTGGGGAGTATTTTATCACACTTCTGAACTGTATCTCGTGGATAAACAGCCTTTGGGGAGTCAGAGGGTGAGGCAGTTTCTGCTCTTGTAGCCACAGTATTTATAACTATGGTTCTGGTCAATAGTATGCCCCAGTTGATAGTGGGATTTCAGTGATGGCAACCCAGTGGACAGTGAGGGCAAAAAGATCTTTGCCAAAGGTACAATCTCTTCGCTTGTTTCCCATAGCAACATTGGGTCTATGCCATCTGGCCCCAGGGATTTATCTATCCTCATGTTTGTCAAAGTTTCTCACACATCCTCCTTCCTAACATCAACTTGTTTGAGCATATCTGTCTGTTTCACGCTGTCCTCACAAACATCAGGTTCCCTCTCACTGGTGAATACTGAAGCAAAATATTCATTAAAGACTTCCACTACCTCCTCCCAATCCAAACGCAAGTTCCCTCCACTATCCCTAATCAGCCCTACCCTCACTCTGGCCATCGTCATGTTCCTCACATAAGTATAGAACACTTTGGGGTTTTCCTTGATCCTGCCTGCCAAGGTTTTCTTATACCTCTTCTAGCTCTCCTAAGTCCATTCTTCAGTTCCATCCTGGCTGCCTTGTGAACTTCCACATCCCTGTCGAATCCTTGCTTCCTCAACCTGAAGTAAGTTTCCTTCTTCCTCTTGACTAGATGTTCTACTTGTCTTGCCATCTAAGGTTCCTTCATCTTACCATGCCCCCCCTTGCCTCAGTGGGACAAACCTATCCAGAACTTGTAGCAAGTGCTCCCTAAACAACCTCCACATTTCTGTTGTGCATTTCCCTGAGAACATATGATCCCAATTTATGCTCTGCAGTTCTTGTCTAATAGCATTGTAGTTCCCCCTCCCCCAATTAAATACTTTCCCATACCATCTGCTCCTATCCTTCTCCATGGCTATAGTAAAGACTGGGGAGGTGTGATCACCATCACCAAAATGCTGTCCCATTGAGAGATGCGACACCTGGCCTGGTTCGTTGACAAGTACAAAATCCAACATGGCCTCCTTTCCATTCAGAGGGGAGATGTTTGTAGATTCACTCAGGTGCTGAGGCAGGGGTGGTGTGTGAGGGATGGATGGTCACACAGCACCACTCCCCCCAAGAATGCCTCTGCATGACAGTCAATAATTTAGAAACTTTGGGAGCAATTTAAAATCATCACCCAAACCGTAGCTAATGTTCCTATACGTGTCTAGTAGGTTCACACTTCTTGAAGCAATGTTACTTTGAATGCCTCCGTCTTCCACCACATCCTCCACAGTGGTTGCTATATCGATGTACTCCATTCCTTCTAAAACACTGGAGTGGCTCCTCAATGTGTCCACGTCCCACATGAAGTCCATTTGGGTTAGAGCTGTGATTAAAGGTGTGATCTCATGGACCAAGCTCAGTCCTGGCAAACCATAGAGGTAGAGGGAGAACAATTTATTCAGGCACAGCGCATAATCACTTACTTTGTGCTGATCCCCTTTCCTGGAGATTGAATTGATTCAGAATTATTACCTGGTCTGGGATCCAATAGAAATTAACCATGTGCTAAAAAGTGTGAGAGAGCAGCTCAGTAAGTTGGTTGGTGAGACGGCAGTGCAATGGAGCCAATTTTGACTGCTTTTACGCTGCATGAATGGCACTGTGTCACTCACTGTCTGACACACTACCCCACTCTTAATACATGCTTGAGAAGGTGGTCAAAGCTGGTAGACCAGTGTCTTTAGGGCTATGGGGAGAGTGCAGGGAAGTGGAGTTGAAATCAGCCATGATTTAAATGGCGGAGTGGACTTGATGGGCCGAATGGCCTTACTTCCACTCCTATGTCTTATGGTCTTATGGTCTTTAGTTTGGAAGAGGCACAAGAATTGTATCAATTTTGCATGGGAAGCATTCAGAAAGGGTAATCAGCAAATTTCTCTTCTTTGTGATAACTATTTCTAAAATTATCTCTTAAGCTAATGCTTTAAGAAAGAATCGATCAACACTTGGATAGAGATATACTGTGTCAAAGAAGCTCCTTACTGTAAATTAATGCCAGGAAATTAGCTCAAGCTACTTTACACAAGGAGAAAATGTAATGACGTGAGAGATTTTGCCGAGGTACAATATATGACTTGAGAAATGTCTTGGTTTTGAGATATCTGTTCTTCCAGCAAACACTAATCCTGGCTGATAAAGCGGAATGGGGTGAGATTGCAAAGTTGGCTTATTGTCATTGTGGTAACAATTTGACAACTGCATTTTACTTTATATGAGAGGAAGCAGAATTTCTTAGGAGAAAAGTGCTGATCAAAGATATATAGAAATGCTCAAACAAGCATAAAATAGCCTTATGTTTCAATCTATATCTACCACAGCTTCCGTTCTAGCCTTAAACATATTGCGCAAAAGGATCTTTGGTTTTAATGGCACATCTTTCAGGCAAAGAAAGGATGCCGTGAAATTAAAACCTGTGAAAGCAGAATTACCATTGCAGCTGAACCTCCGTATGCTTTTGCATTGACATTGACAAAAGCCAAAAAGTTTCAACAGTTGCAGAAAGCAGCAAAGATCCAATTAAAGTGCAGGTTCAAAAAGGGGAACAAAAATTGCAGGCAAAGGCATTGGTTACAAGTCATCAGTCCAGTGCAATAGCATTTGCAAACTGCAGAAAATGCATTAGCTTTCATAACCAAATCTCTAGAAATGCCTGTAAATGGGACTTACAATCATAGCCAAGTCTTGAAAATGGCTGGGATAAGATTGACAAAGTATTGGGATTTATGACAACTAAGAGTTAAGCTTTGTATATTGTTTTGTGAAAACAAGCATTTGCGTTCATTGCTAAACAATTGGCTCAGAGCCTTCTCTGAGTTTACCCATGTGCTGTGCTGACTGCCAAAACACAACAAATCACCTTTATTTACACAACTGCCTCATTTATATTCGATAAGGCAATCAGTTTGAATTGTTTCAACCGAGGCCCCAATTAAGTGAATGAATTTGTTCCCAACGGTTGTAAATCAATTTCCAAGGACCCAGCATATTTGGTATTCAAGGCTGAACAATCTCTATGCAGCAAATTTCTGCTGTGTTTTCTTGGATCTGTACGTGTACTGAAATGCAAGGCATAAGTGAATATTAACAAGGAGGGAAAAGCTGATGGCATTGGGAGGAATGGAACAAGCAGAGAGAGAACAGAGGACAAGAGGCAAACTCTAGAAGCTGATACCAAGAGGGACGTCAGAGACCACTGAATATAACAATCTGAAACTTTCTCAGCTCAATTATAAAGAGGGGTAAACAAAGGGAGGGTGAGGCTGAGGTATTTCCACTTTCAACAGGGGCAGAAAGTTGGCAATAAGATCATCCATGGCCACACTCTACACACATGTAGAGAAATTTCTGATTGCCCAGTTCAGTTGTTATTACACACTCCTGGAACAGGAAGGTGCTTAAACCCAGGCCCCCTTGCTCAAAAGGACAGTATCGCTGTCCCACAAGAGCCCTCCACCATATATATACCATGCCCATTTAATATTTTCTATTGACAGCTGACTGTGCTTGAGGTTTTGAGCTGGATTATATTCTCTGCTGTGTTCTGTTATCCTAATGTGCTTTGTAATCTGCCTATACTGCATGCAAAACAAAACTTTTCACTGTGCCTAGGTACATGTGGCAATAATAAATCAAATCAAACTATAAATCAAACCAAAAAAGCTTCTGAGGGAAAGTAATGAGGTGAGTGCATGGTGGTTCATTGGTTAGCACTGCTGCCTCACAGCACCAGGGATCTGGGTTTGATTCTATCCTTGGGTATTTACATGTGTAAAGTTTGCACCTTCACATTGTGTCTGTGTGGGTTCCTACTGTGTGCTATGATTTCCTCCCACACTCCACCGATGTACTGGTTAAGTGGATAGGAAGTGCTAAATCGCCAGTAGTGTTCAAAGATGTGTGGTCTAGAAAGATTAACCATGGGAAATGTAGGGTGGGTCTGGATGGGATGCTTTTTTAAGGGACAGTGTGGATTTGATGGGCCAAATGGTTTGCTTCCACACTGTAGGGCTTTATGATTTCTATATGAAAGGAATTGTGTTTACAGAGCTGTGTTGATGACTGCATGACACACCACAGTGCATTACAATGAAACACATTAAACAAAATACTGCAGATGCTGGAAATCTGAAATGAGAGAGAAGGCTGGTGAAATTCAACATGCCTGGCAGCATCTGGGAGAGAGAAACAGGGTTACTGTTTCAAGTCTGATATAACTCTTCTTCTGAAGTGAAGTTCTCTATTTCTCCCCATAGATGCTGTCAAACCTGCTAAGTTTCTCCAGTATTCTCTGTGATAGTGTAAAGTGTCTCTGAAGTTTAGCCACCTTTTGTATATAAATCATTTGTGTTCAGCATGATCCCGCCAACAGCAATGAGAAAAATGACCATGCCTATTTTCCATGTTGGTTGCAGAACAAGAAATAATCAGTGCACCAAAACAATTAACTTGCTCCTTTTTTTTGAATCTTGCTGCAGCATTTTACTTATGCTTATCAGAGAGGACAGATCCAGACTCAATTCCATTTAGAAGATATCATTTCAAGTATTGGTTTAAATGCCTCCTATGAATTAAAATGAAAGTGAGTTGCAGCAGAGGGACAGGTCAAAAGATGAGGCCAAACCGGCTCATACACAGAACCGTAACTTAAGCACTGCCATCTCCATATCTGGACACAGACCCAGTAGGGACGGTGGCGCAGTACAAATGAGTCAGGAGTGAGGGGCCCTCCAAGTTGTCAACATTGACTCTGGGCACCACAATGTTTCATGGCACTAGGTGAATCATACGCAAGGAAACCTCCCACAGATTATCACATACTATCACATACCATGCTATCACATAGGGGGAGGTGATGGTCTAGTGGAATTGTCACTGGACAGTTAATCCAGAGACCCAGACAACGTTCTGGGGACTTGGGTTCAAATCCTGCCACGGCAGATGGTGGAATTTGAATTCAATAAAATATCTGCAGTTAAGAATCTAATGATGACCATGAATCCATTGTCGATTGTTGGAAAAGCTCATCTGGTTCACTAATGTCCTTTAAGGAAGGAAACTGCCATCCTTATCTGGTCTGGCTTACATGTGACTCCAGACCCACAGCCAGGTGGTTAATTCAGAACCACCCTCCGGGCAATTAGGGATGGGCAATAAATATTGCCTAGCCAGTGAAGCCCACATCCCATGGACAAATAAAGAAAACAAATTCCTCCCTCAGCTGATGATGCAGTGCTTCTTCATGTTGAACAACACGTGGGGGCAGCACAGAGATTGAAAGGATGGAGACTATACTCTGTTTGGGATATTTCATCATGAGGCAACAAGACATAGTAAGAACTGCTGATGCTGGAATCTGAGATAACAAGGTGTAGAGCTGGGGGAACACAACAGGCCAGGCAGCATCAGAGGAGCAAGAAAGCTGACGTTTCGGGTCAGGATCCTTCTTCAGAAATGGGGGAGGGGGAAGGGAGCTCTAAAATAAACAGAGAGAGGAGGGGTCGGGCTAGGGAGGGTAAGTGGGATGGTGATAGGTGAATGCAGGTAGGGAGCGGTGGGGATTGGCCAATGATGTGGGAGGAACAGATAGGTGGGAGAGAAGTCAGACAGGTCAAGGACATGGGGATGAGAGGGAGGGTTGGTCATGGGTTGAGGCTGGGGTTGGGGAGACTTTGAAGCTAGTAAAGATCACATTGAGAATGTTGGGTTGTAGACTCCCAAGGCAGAGTATGAGGTGGTGTCATTGTGGCACTCGAGGAGGCCCAGGATGGACATATCATTGAAGTGGTTCATGACTGGGAGGTGTTGACGTTTGTTGCGAACTGAGGGTAGGTGCTATACAAAGTGGCCTCTGAGTCTCTGAGATCAGCAACAGCACCACTGATCGAGTTGGTTGGGTCTCAAAGAACATAGTTGCCAGACTAGGTCTGCAGTAGGTGGTGAGGGAACTAAACAGAGGGAAAACGTGTTTCACCTAATTCTCAAAAATCTGCTTAACACAGATGTTTCTGTCCATGAAACTATTGGTGAGAGTAATTACAGCGCACAAAGTTCCGCATGTATATGAAAATGCCCTCAATTGTGTTGTGTGGTACTATCTCAGTGCCACATTCACAAACATCCACTCTCTCCATTACATAGAAACACCACAACTTGTGCATTTTGCAAAAAAGTCACTTGCCATCCTGAATTGGTCATATCATCACTGTCACTGGGTCACTATCCCTGAATTCCCTCTCTAATAGCATTGTGTCAACAGCAGGAGGACTGCAGCAGTTTAAGAAGGCAGCTCACCCTTACCTTTTCAAGGGACAATATTGGTTCACATTCCACATTCCACGAGCGAACGTTAAAAAAAATTACTCTGTACAACTGCATTTCTCCAAACAATCCCAGTTTTTATAAAAATACAAAAGAGAAAAAGAAATGATTGCATTGTAAATTTCAGTTATAAATTATGCAAGATACCCAAAATACATTGATATGACAAAACTGGAAGAGTGTACCATTACTGTAGCCCCACTTAAAAGGTTAAGTTCCCACAGGGAAGCTTTCTCATTAGATAGAGATGGGTGATGAGGTGTTTAACCTCAGGGTGACCATTGTTGTTACCAGTCAAAGGGAGAGGTCGAGAAGATAGGATCTTTCTGATAATCCTCAGTCAATTCAACTCACACTATTAGTGTCACTCTGCATCATAATCCAGCCACACAATTGACCTCTCAATGGGTTGATAGTTTTAGAGTAACTGAATTTCACTGAAATAGAGAAAGACCACAGGATGCAACAGAACAGAGGCATGTGAAAAACCTCCTCCATGAGTTGCAAAGTTCAGCAAGGAATGGGGATGACCATGGAATGTTAGACTTTATTTCATAGGGAAAGGAGTGTAAATTTGCATGCCTTTGCTAAATTATGCAAGGCACTAGTCAAACTACAGCCAGGAGACTGTTTTGGGCCCCTAATGTAGGAAAAGACATACAGACATTGGTAACAGTCCAAAGTAGGTTCACAATGCTGATACCATAGTCTTATGAAGAGAGGTTGAGAAGATTGGTCTGTGTTCTTTGGAATACAAAGGAATGAGAGGCCACCATGTTGAAGCATACAAGATTTTTGCAATACATGTCAGCGAGTCTCGGACCAGAGCATCTCATTTCAAAATAAGGGATCACACAGTTAAGACAGAAAAGAGGAATACATTTTTCTCACAGAGGGTGGAAAATCTGTGGAATCCATACCACAGAGTGCTGTAGAGGCTGTGTGCCATTTGAGTATATTCAGGGCTGAGATAGAGAGATTTTTAATTAACAAAGATAATCAAGGTTTATGGGGAAAGGCAGGAAAGTGGAGTTGAGGATTACCAAATCATCCACGGTCTTATTGAATGATGGAGCAGGCTTGATGGGTTGATTGGCCTTCTTCTACTCCTGTGTCTTATTGTTTGACAGTCTTCCCTCCAAAAAGACCATGGTCCCGCAATGGCATCCTTTAAGCCTAAAATAATCCTATCGCTGATATGATTACCTTTCTTCTTGTCCAAAATCACAAGTATTATGTTGATGTGTTGGTGCCTTAAGAATACTTTAGGGTTTGCTACAGTAACAACATTGAAAAGGCACCTGGAAGAATATATGAATACGAAAGGTTTAGAGGAATATGGGCCAAATGCTGGTTAATTTAATATATCTGTTTGGCATGTTCAAGTTGGACTGAAGGGTCTGCTTCCATGTTATACATCTGTCTCACTCTACGAATCTGACACTGATCCTGTATTGTTCATATCTAACATAATATGCAGTTTAAAGCCTATGCTCAAATACTTCAAAACCTCTCCTGTCTGGATTTTCTGTTCCTCAGTACAGTGTAAGACAACTTGTTGCGTCTCTTCCCCAATATCAACAATAGGGTTACAACTCCTAGTCAGTTTCATTTACTTACATTTAATTCTTTAGCTTTTTCATTGTTTTGTCACTGAGGCTGAAAAAATATCTAATTCTTCTCATATCATTTCCACAGCAGCAGGGAGTAGAAAATTGAGAGCCATTCAGACTCATTGGAAATTTAAATGTAGTGGATTCTTTATTAATGCAGTGACTGGCTCTTTTACAGCTTTGAAAATTTCACCTTGGCACATCTGACATCTTTATCAAGTAATGTGTCCCAGTGTGACCACAAAGTAATATGAAAGTAATTTAAATTCAAAGTAGAGTACACATAACTACAGTGATCCAGGCCCAACACTGTACACTTTGCATTACTCCAGATGGGTTCCACCTCCGAGTTTTTTCAGGAAGCTGTAATAATTTCTCCTCCACAGGAATAACCAAATAAAAATAAGGACAGAAAGAACATGCAGGGCGTAAAGCACACATGACAACCTTTGAATGTCCTAAAGTGCTTCATAGTTAATGAAGCAAGTACTTCATTAGTCAGGGTCATCACTTTTGTTTATTCACAGCAACCATCTTTTTCATTGCAATAAGAGATCAGGACTATTGATTTTATTTTAGTGATTTTGAGAATTGACCAAATGAGTTTGGTCTAATGGACCGAAATAGCTTGCTGGGCCATTTCAGAGAACAACTATGTTCCAGCCTTTTCCCTACATGATATTAGAGAACTGTACTGTATTTTTTTCTTTTACAATAATCAAAACACACTCATATTAGAATTGCTTTCAATACCAGATTTCTGTTGAACTAAGGAGAATGTCATTGCTTTTCTTTGTACCGTGAAAGCATTTATGCCCACTTGTGAAGGACAATAAAGTTTGGTTTACCATATCATTTGAAAAATGTTGGCATATTTTATTAATTCATGGCATGAGGCCATCTCAAACAAGGCCACTATGTACCAACTACGTTACTTTGGGTCAGGAGTCACATGTAGTTCAGCAAGGATAGCAAATATTCCTCCCCAGAAGAAATTATGGAGGACTCGATGCCTTCTACTTTAATAATTTTCATGGTTAGAGTAATCAACATTTACAACACAGAAACAGGCCCTTTGGCCCAACTTGCCCATTCACCCAGTTTTCACAATTAAACTAGTCTCAGTTGTCTGAGTTTGGTCCAAATCCATCTAAGACTATCCCGTTTCTGCACCTGTCTAAATGTTCCTTAAATGACAAAATTGTATTCATCTCCACCGCGATCTCGGGCAGCTTGTTCTGGACACTCACCACTCTGTGTGTGAACATTGCACTTCTGGACCCTTTAGCATCTCTCCTCTCTCGCCTTGAACTTATGCCATCATGAGAGGTGTCTTTTCCTTGGGGTGGGGAATTTCAAGACTCCCCTGGCGTGGGAAAAAACTGTTGGCTATCTACCTTACCTATGCTTCTCATGGTTTTATAGACCCTTATTAGTTCACTCGTCTGCTTCTTATGCTCCGGGGAAAGAAGTCCCAGCCTGTCCAAAGTCTCCTTATAACTCGAACCTTCCAGTCCATGTTGCACCCTGGTAAACCTTTTCTGCACCTTTTCTAGTTTAATAATACCCTTTCTGTCGTAAGGCGAACAGAACTGCACCGCGGTACTTCAAATGTTGTCCTGCTAACTAACACCTTGTACAAGCTGCAACAAGACATCCCAGCTCCCATACTCATGAAAGCAAGCATGTTGAAAGCCTCCTTCACCAAACTGTCTGCCTGTGACTCCACTTTCAAGGAGCTATGAACCTGCACCCTTGAATCTCTTTGCTCCATAACACTCCCTAGTGCCCAACTATTAACTGTGTAAGTGCTGCCCTGGTTTGACCCACTAAAATGCAACACCTCGCATTTATTTAAATTAAACTCTTCTACCACTCCTCAGCCCACTGGCCCAGTTCATCGAGATCTCGCTGTATTCCCAGATAGCCTTCTTCGCTGTTCACTACACCACCAACCCTGGTGTCATCCACAAACATGAAGCCATTCCTCCATTTGTATAAGTGACAAAAATAGAGGACTCAGCACCTATCCCTATGGCACACTGCTAGCTCAAAGTTCCCCAGGGATTGTTGTTACTACCTTTTAATTTGAGCAGTCTTTTTATTAATTGAATTTTAAACCTCGCCAGATACTATAGTGGGATTTGAACCCACTGCCCCAGGACATGAGCCTGTACCTCTTGATTGCAATGCCGCTGCAACTCATACACCATGCCCTTCCCTTGCAGCACTCTCTCTGTACTGGTCTCAGTAGCAAACTGCAGTGTCTGCTATTAGACCTCCACCCATTACCTGCTTCATATTTCCTGTAATATTGGATTCAAATCCTCAATTCTAACTGGTCAATTTCACAATTGACACACAGCAATATTTAAAATGTGAAAGGCTGCTAAGTTTCAATTAGTGATTTATGCAGCGAGTGGAATAAAAATATGCAGACGAGAGACCATTGAAAATCATGCGAATTATCTGAAATTTTATCAAGTTTGTGGAGCAACATCAGCTTTTGTGACTCAATCATATATTCTCCATGTAAATTTCTTCACACTTAATTTCACTTCACCCTGTCTACACAACTCTCTTTTCTTCTTCAATATGATGTGGGTGTTGCTGCCAAAGTCAGCATTTATTACCTGATCTTAAATACCCTTGAACACAGGGCCATTTCATGGGGCAGTTAGGTTCCGGACCCTTCCCTATTTGGCATTAGAGATCTGCACTTTGTTTCCTTTTTACAGCATTCAATACACATTAATATTTAAGACCAGATTTCTATTGAATTAGAATCTCACCATCTGCCATGTTGGGATTTGAACTCATGCCCCTGAAACATTAATCTAGAATGTAGAATGATCGACCTGTGACGTTATCACAGTATCATCAACTTCCCTTCCACGGGTCACATACTCCTTCCTCCTTTGAATTCTTGTCTCGTTTCCCCCTAAATTTACCTTTAATGTTCATCTCAACTGCTCTTTGTTTTAGCACAAGATAGTGAGAACTTGCTGGATAAAATATATGTAAATACATATGAATGTTTGAGTATATAATGCCTGTTACTTCAACCTTAGTAACCAACCAGTGACACTGATGTATCTCCTGCTGTCATCTAACAAAGCCCTTCATAATCTCAATCACCTCTACTAAGTATTACCTAAGGCTTCCCTGCTCAATGGAGAATAATCCCAATATCTCTCTCCATGTGATAATGGGAACTGCAGATGCTGGAGAATCCAAGATAACGAAATGTGAGGCTGGATGAAGACAGCAGGCCCAGCAGCATCTCAGGAGCACAAAAGCTGACGTTTCGGGCCTAGACCCTTCATCAGAGAGGGGGATGGGGTGAGGGTTCTGGAATAAATAGGGGGAGAGGGGGAGGTGGACCGAAGATGGGGAGAAAAGAAGACAGGTAGAGAGGGTAGTATAGGTGGGGAGGTAGGGAGGGGATAGGTCAGTCCAGGAAAAACGGACAGGTCAAGGAGGTGGGATGAGGTTAGTAGGTAGGAGATGGAGGTGCGGCTTGGGGTGGGAGGAAGGGACTGGTTTTGGGATGCAGTGGGTGGGGGGGAAGAGCTGGGCTGGTTGTGTGGTGCAGTGGGGGGAGGCGACGAACTGGGCTGGTTTTGGGATGCGGTGGGGGAAGGGGAGATTTTGAAGCTGCCACATTGATACCATTGGGCTGCAGGGTTCCCAAGCGGAATATGAGTTGCTGTTCCTGCAACCTTCGGGTGGCATCATTGTGGCACCGCAGGAGGCCCATGATGGACATGTCATCTAAAGAATGGGAGGGGGAGTGGATCTTTAGATGACATGTCCATCATGGGCCTCCTGCAGTGCCACAATGATGCCACCCGAATGTTGCAGGAACAGCAACTCATATTCCGCTCGGGAACCCTGCAGCCCAATGGTATCAATGTGGACTTCACCAGCTTCAAAATCTCCCCTTCCCCCACCGCATCACAAAACCAGCCCAGTTCGTCCCCTCCCCCCACTGCACCACACAACCAGCCCAGCTCTTCCCCTCCACCCACTGCATTCCAAAGCCAGTCCAACCTGTCTCTGCCTCCCTAACCTGTTCTTCCTCTCACCCATCCCTTCCTCCCACCCCAAGCCGCACCTCCATCTCCTACCTACTAACCTCACCCCACCTCCTTGGCCTGTCCGTCTTCCCTGGACTGACCTATCCCCTCCCTACCTCCCCACCTATACTCTCCTCTCCACCTATCTTCTCTTCTCTCCATCTTCGGTCCGCCTCCCCCTCTCTCCCTATTTATTCCAGAACCCTCACCCCATCCCCCTCTCTGATGAAGGGTCTAGGCCCGAAACATCAGCTTTTGTGCTCCTGAGATGCTGCTGGGCCTGCTGTCTTCATCCAGCCTCACATTTCGTTATCTCTCTCCATGTAACTGAACCCCTTCAATCCTGGTAAAGTTTTCTGAAACATACAAAGGCATGGTGGGAGGGAAAGCAACAGAACTAAACTTACACTCCACAATGTCTATACTGTAAGCTATTGAAAAACCCACAGCTTGTGTGGGATATTACATGTTTTAGCAATGTTATTGAAAGGTAGGTACTTTTAAAAAAGTAAAATAAATCACGGAAGTATTTGTTTGGATAGGATCCCAGTACAATTTAAACGATCAACACCTTCAGATTGGTTTGACAATAAGCTACCTTAACTAGCCTCAGCTCACAGAATGGAAATGGTCTACACTCTCAGTTGACATCCGGTGACTGTTGCTGGGAAATGCGTGCACATAGTTAGCGAGGAAAGACTCATCAGAGCTTGACTATGTAGCAGTGGTTTTTGTCCAGCGTTTAGCATGAGGTATGTGCATGTGTGGTGAGGCTCAGTTTGCGCTGTAATGATCAGCAGTGCGTACAGGAGCAGAGGGGAGAAAACTTTCACATGAAGCTGATTATTCTGCTTTTCAAACAAGCTACACATAGCATGGTGGTTCAGTGGTTAACAAGTTGCCTTACAGGATGAGGGACCTAGGTTTGATTCCTCCCTCAGGTTTTGCTCTTTGCGGAGTTCGCACGTTGTCCCCGAGTCTGTGTGGGTTTCCTCCCAGAGGTCCAGTTTCCTCCCACAGTCCAAAGATGTGCAGGCTGTGTGAGTTGGCCATGCTAAATTGTCCACAGTGTCCAGAGATGTTCAGGTTGGGTGGTTAGGTCATGGGAAATGCAGGATTATAGGGAATAAGGTTAAGGATGGGACTGGACATGTCTCAGTGAGATAGGCAGAATGGCCTGCTTCCACACTCTAGGGATTCTATGAAAAAGTCTTTGTTATTTCACATCAAAAAATAGCAGGAGACCATTCAGCCCCTCAACCTGTTCTGCCAGAATGAAATCATTGTTAATTCATGGCCTAACTCAATGTACCTTCCTTGGCCCACATATCCCTTATTACCTTTGAGTTAACTAAAATCTATCAATTCTAGATGTAAAATCAGCAGCAGGCAGCAACATTGATTGCTGGTTAGAAAAAGAGCAAATCGCAGAAATGCAGTCTGGCATTTGGATGTAAAGCAAAGTTTCCTGACCTCAATCCTGAATCGTCTGGTGTTATGGGTTAATGGGAACTGCTGGAGAATCTGAGATAACAAGGTGTAGGGCTGGATAAACACAGCAGGCCAAGCGGCATCAGAGGAGCAGGAAAGCTGACGTTTCAGGCCTAGACCCTTCATCAGAAAAAGGCCTTTCACCCCCTTGCTTCTTCCACCTACCCCATTTAATCTTGTTCTTTAACATTCTGCTTCAGCCACTGGCCTTGGAAGTGATCACTACGGCTCCACAACTCTCTCCTCTTCTGGCCTATGTCCTAACTCTCATAACTCTTACAGTTGCACACCTTTGTGACAATAAAATCTATTTCTAATTCTCACTCTTGACCCCTCACTGACTGGAAAAATTTGCATCTATTCACCTCAAGCGATCAAAGGGTATGGGGAAAATGTGGGATCTGGTGGATTGGATGATTAGGCATGGTCACCCTGAATAGTAAAGCAGATTTAAAGACCAAATGACCAAACCCTGCTCATATTTTCTATGTAACCACATACCATTCCTTCCTAATTTAAAATACCCTCTAACAGAAGTGCAAGGTGGCTGTGATGTTTAGAGAGGATTGGAATGAGCTGCCAGAGAAAATGTTAGAGATGAGTACAGTTATAACATTTGAAAGATATTTGAACAGGTACGCAGAGGCAAAAAGGTTTAGAGGGAACTGGGCCAAACACTGGCAAATGGGACTAGTTCAGTTAAGTCATTCTGATCTTTTCACATTAATTCTTCTTTTTACATGACTTTTTTTCCCAGTTAACTAGATAATAACAGACACATTAATCCTTCCGACACTGATCATGCGTTCTTAAAAGTTCATTGTTTCCTAAAAGTTCAACAAGGATGAGTTGGGACGAAAGGCCTGTTTCGCTATTGTATACCTCTAAAACTCTAATTGGATCATTTTGTTCTAGAGGCTGTCATTAGGTTTGTACAATAAATTGGATTTGATTTGGTTTAGTTTATTATTGCCACATGCACCTAAGTACAGTGAAAAGTTTATTTTGTGTGACTGAACATAGTAATAAGTACAAAATTACAGTGGCAAAGAAGGCACAATAAAGCAAGATCAACATTAGATTTGACTCCAATACAGGGTAACACAGGAGATGATGGGGAGTGATAGATAGCAGGTCACCTGTTACATGTGTTACACTCTCCTGTCACCATTTAACTCATTGTGGCAGGTTGTAATGAGGGAGCAGGTTGAAACAAATCCAACAGCTAGACAGCTCAAAAATGTGATCCATTTTGAAAACTGCAAGCTGACTTCACCAGAGCAGGCAATGCCAGGGACAAACTGGGAACTGGGGGAAGGATTGGCTCAAACCAGGGGCTGCATTGTCTTGAACACAGAAAGGCTGCGCCTGCACTGGGCAGGACAAACAGTTGATTGAGAGTGGCCCACTCTTGGATGCACACTCCCTTGCATGCTGGAGTGCGCCCATCATGCAAACTGTGCTTCTATTGTGGCTCCCTCTCACATTTCAGAAGTCTTTCTTTGTGAGTGGTGCAGAATCAGTGGTGTGACACGCTGTCTGCATTGTACTATGTACACCCAACAATTCTAACAATTCCTTAAGGTGCTGAGCATTCTACAACGCAGAAGTGGACAATCTCCAAAGCATCCTCTTCAGGTTGGAAATTCTCATTGGAATGATTTGTTTTTGCTTGCATTATGTTCGCTGAAAAAGATTGTAAATTTGAAAGAAAACAGGATTGGAAAACAGCAAACAAATGAGAGAACTTTTAGTTAACAACGAACTTTTGGGGACATGCGATCATTGTCGGAAGGATTAATGTGTCTGTTGTTATCAGGTTAAATGGGAAAGAAATTCATGCAAAAAAAAATTAAAGTGGAAAGGTCAGAATGAATTAATGATTTCTGTTCAGTGGTAGCTAAGTGGAAAAAATCAATGTTCAGTGACTGAACAAAGAAAGAACTTTACCATTGTCTATTTGTTCAACATTACAAAATGGCAAACTTGTGTGCAGAATTTCCATTTCAAAATCTCTTGGAAAATGATTATTACTATTCTGTGGTTTGGTTTGTATTCCCAATATGTGGAAGGGATTACTCAGCCTTTTTGACCTTTGATGTTGCTCAGTAAATATCTCATCCAGCACAAGACGTGGCCATTCAGCCTTCATTGTTGTGCCTTGGGATGAGAGTTTCTCTCTCTGTTCTCTGCACTTCTCTCCACAATTGTTCGCTTCTTATGCTCCTCTTTCAATTCTCTTATTTCATTTCATGCTCCTGTAAGTATAATTTGCAGTTTTACACATCAGAGTTTTTTTTATCTTTAAAGGAAACTGTGTGTTTTATATAATGTAAATTTGAATAATTCTGCTTCTCTTAGCAATGTTGGATTCTTGCAATCAGAAAATTTGGCTTCAGTTTTATTCCCTTTTCAATGCAGTTTTATGCCTCATGGTCATTTGTATCAAAGTGTGTTTCCTCCTGGCTGTTAAAAGACTTTCCAAGTTTGAACCAGATATATGCAATCTTGTGATTATTTGAGGCTGCCAGTTATAAAAGGAGTACTTGCATTGATATAGCGCCTTGCAAGATCAAAGGACATCTCAATGTTGATAATAATGATTTTTTTTCCCTTTGAATATAATCACAGCTGCAATGTTGAGTATGTGACAGCCAATTTACCCAAGGCAAGATCACATGAATATAGTAATGATCAGAAAGGATATTAGTTGAGGGATAAATGTTGGCAAAGTTACTACGTTGTGATCTTCTTCAAAAATAACGCTATACGATCTTTCGGGTTGACAAAAGCAAATTAGTTCAACTTGACTGAACATTGAAATGACAGACTACTGAAATCAAATACCTATGCAGATTAAACCAAAGTCCTACTGCATGAGACAAGGGAGTGCCACAAACTCAGTCACATTTGACATATCCATGAAATTAGCTGTCCCAATGGGACAAAACCAATATCCTTATAACAACAGTCTGGGCCTAATAGATTACTAGTCTAGTAACATTATCACTACTCCATCATCTGCTGGTGAAAAAAAAATTATCTTCTCGTCCACATGATCTCAGCAATGTTGGATTCTTGCAATCAGAAAGTTTGGCTTCAGTTTTATTCTCTTTTCAATGCAGTTTTATGCCTCATGGTCATTTGTATCAAAGTGTATTTCCTCAACTTTTAGCCATCTGTATTTTAATTTTGAAGTTGAAGTCTCATTTACCTTCAGGTCTCTACCTGACTACACCAGGTGAAGCAAGAGTTGACCACACTGTTTTACAATGTGTGGCTCAATTGAGTACTGTTGAAGTGCCCATCCAGTGACTAGCCGTCTACAATAGCCAAATACCTGACCTACCTATGCTATATGGGAAGAGAGATACATTCTTAGGTTTAAACAAGTGAAGGGGGGAAATCTTCGCTCCATCATTTTCACAATTAGAGTGGGGTTCTTCAAATACCAAACATTGTCATACCATTGCTTTCATAGATAAACAAACATAAGAGGATGAGAATGCATGGGTACCAAAGCATTACAAATGATGAGCCTTAAAAATATAAAATTAACAAGATTTATTGGGGAGAATTTTCGGAAACGAGATATTTTTTAAACAACCAATTGGAAAAGCTTCAAATTAGTAAACAATCTCTTTCTGTAATTCATGATGACTTCATGAACAGTGAGCAGAACCTGAGAACTTTGATATCTTTCAGTGGGTAAAAGGCAATGTTAAAACTAAATATTTCAATTTAGGAAGACAAATTTTGCAGGAATGAGGCAGAAATTGACACTAGTTTGAATGTAGGGCATATTCATGAATAAAACTGTAGACGTACAGAAGATGCTCAAATAAATATTGGCTGCATACAAGACCTTTGCAAAAGCTCACTGGGCGAAGCAACATTTATGTAATTAAGAGTTTTACCATAAATGTGAAACTAAAAGAAATCCTTTTTTTTCACAAATTGCATCAACTGTATTTCAAAAACTACGGATAATAGTGTGGAGCTGGAGGAATACAGCAGGTCAGGCAGCATCAGAGGAGTTGTAAAGTTGACATTTTGGGTCATGACATTTCTTCAGAAATGGCCTGAGTGAGTTATAACCCCACTGCAAAGCACCCATTTGTGAAGAAGGGCCCCGACCTGAAATGTCAACTTTCCTGCTCCCTGATGCTTCCTGGCCTACCATGTTCCTCCAGCTCCACACTGTGTTATCTCTGACTCCAGCATCGGCGGTTCTTACTATCTCTTTCAAAAAATAGGATTGTTTTTCATTGAATTTAAAAAGTTAAGGGATAATTTGATCAAAGTTTTCAGCACTTTATGGGAAAGAGATAGGTGTGACATAGAGAAACAATCTTCACTGACTGGGAATTTTAGGATCTAAAAATTAGACCAGTAAGCAAAATTAGAAAGCATTCCTTCATACAAAGGGTGATAGAGACTTTTGACTCCTGCAAACAGCTGGACAGATCAACCAAAAATTTTAAAATGAATTTTTTTTTATCATCCTGGTATCTTTAACAATACTGAGTGAAAGGATGCATGTCGTAGATTAACGATGATTTCACTGAATGGTGGTACAGGTTTAAGGAACTGTTCCTGATCTTATGTTCTTCATAAATCATTCTTGAATTTTCTGCATTAGCAGCCTACATATCTGACATCCTGCGTCGGATGACAAAAAGTTTCCCCAATTATTCATTGGGAAGACAGAAACCAACATTCTTGTCCCAACTCCCAACTCGACTCCCACACTACTGATTCTGATCTTCCACCTGGCATCATTCTGAAATGAATGAATTGTGTTTGCAACCTTGACGACACATTTGACCCAGAGAAGAACTTCCAATCTCATATTCGTGGCATCACTGAAACTACCTCTTTCCACCTTTAACCCTCCTCGGCACATCTGCTGCTGAGACCCTCATTCCTGCCTTTGTCATTGCTTGAATTAATCATTCCAATCCACTCCTGACTGGTGTTCCAAACTCTATCCTTAATAAACATGAAGTCATCCAAAGCTTCCCTTTTATCTAGCCCTTTCCCCCATCACCTTCTGTTTGTGGATCCATATTTCACCTGAAGGCCAGCATTGTTTAGGTTTCATAATTGATGGTCAGTTTGCCACAGTTGATTGGATGGCTGGTTTACAACATAAATTGAACTTAATTTCTGCACTGGTTAATTGGTGAATTGGACATGCTAAATTGCCCCATAGTACCCAGGGATGTGCAGGCTAGGTGGGCCAGGCATGGGAAATGTGGGAGCATGGTAAGGGGTTGGGATGGTCTTCAGAGGCTCAGTATGGGCTTGATGGGCTTAATAGTCCCTTTCTTCATTGTATGGGTTCTATATTTCATTGTAATGAAAGAACAGCCCTGACATCTGGTAAGATTACAGCAACTTTATGTTAGAATTTAAAGTTCTTGTTATTCTTTTGACATCCCTTTATGATCTTTTGTATTTTTATTTCTGTAATCTCCTCCAATCATACAAGGTTCTGAGGTATCTACAATTCTCTATTTCTGGCAGTTTGTGCATCTCCTAAGTTTAATTGCAGCATCATTTGTAGCTGAGCTTTCAGTTGACCAGACTCTGAGCCCTAGAATATAGCTCCCTACTTTCTACCTTGCTTCCCTCCTTCAGGACAACACTTAAAATCTAAATCTTTGACCAAACCTCTTGTTCATCTGACCCTAACTGTTTATTTGGCTCAGTGGCATGTTTTATTTTTGTAATATTTGCCTGAAAAAAACCTGAAAGGTTTTATTGCATCAAGTTGTTGGTGATGTTTTGTACTCAAGAGATATCAGACTTGAACTATCTAAGTCTGCTTTAGTCATTTAATGCTCTCACTTCTATAGCATTCTGGAGAAGTGCCAATGGGATGAAGTCATGTTGTATGTTATCAGCTTCAAATGTATGAACAGATGAAAGTTGAAGTAAAGTGCTTATCGGGAACTTCCTTTATTTAATTTAATTAGTACATTGGTCTTTGAATTTTAAACATTAAATGTAAAATCAGTGCATGTCAAGCACCTGACAATTATATCAGCAAAGGACAAAAATGTTCAACAGGTCAGACAGCAATTGTGGAAACAACAGCAAAGTGAACTCTTCAAATGAACCTTTTAATTGAACTGTTCAAAATATTAGCATCCTCCGTGACAATAGCTTGTTTTAACCCTTCTGCTTAACTGGCTCATACAGTTCAGCTGGTTTCCCTAGGGTTACGGTTAGGGTTAGTGTTAACTTTACGGGTAGGATTAGGGTTAGGATTTGTGTTAGTGTTAGATTAGGGCTTGTGTTTGGGCTTGGGCTAGGGTTAGGGTTACAGTAAGGGTTAAGGTTAGGTTTATTGTTGGAAAGACATGGTTAAATAGTGAGCTGCTGACTGGCTGATAAATAGTACATGTTATGATTATTTATTTTTATGTCTCAGAGATCCAGGACATTCTCTGAATCTGAGAGTTCAAAGGCTCAGCGTGACTGCACAGTACTTTCATGGCTTCAGGCCATCACAAAACTGTTCCACAGCTGAGGAAGTACATTGAAGTGTAGCTGTTGTTGTATTGTTAAGGAAATTTCTCCTTTCTTGAGAAAAGATGTGCTGGAGGGAGTGCAGAAGAGATTCACCAGGTTGACTTCTGGATTTGAGAAGTTTGTCGTACGAGGAGAGATTGAATAGTTCGGGCCTATACTGTCTGGAATTTAGAAGAATGAAGTGGGATCTTGTTTGTGAATCTGTGAAATTCCCTGCTCAGTGAAGCAGTTGAGGCTTCCTCATTGAATGTTTTTAAAGCTAAGATAGATCATTTTTTGACCAGTAAAGGAATTAAAGGCTATGGTGAGAGAGTGGGAAAATGGAACTGAGGCCACAAAAAGATTAGCCATGATCTCATTGAATGGAGGAGCGGCCTCAAAGGGCCTAATGCCCTACTCCTGCTTTTGGTTCTTGTGTCCTTATGTTGATCCATAGCCTGTAAACAAGTAATCTCAGTTCGAACACTATAATGGATCGTTTGATCCAGGATCTCTGAACCTGACCATTATTTAGTTATGTTATATCAATGGGTAAGGCTGCAACCAGACTAGGCTGTGATGCCCCCACAGTCAAATTGCCTGAGTGGTTGCCAAGGCTAGCCACTCAGATTTAGACACAACACAGTCAATGTTACCCAAATAGCAGCATTACATGGAGGAGAGGGGCGGTCTTCAGCTGGAGAATTTCTGATGGTAGGAAAGCACAAAACTGTCTTTGTTTCACAGAAAAATATGTATTTGTAAAGTTTCCTTTTTAGCAAAATGTTTATTATTTCAGTCCTGCAGTTCTGTGACTGCAGGCCTTGCGAAAGGAGATCGTGGAGAGCAGTGAGGGTACAATGAGAGTTCAGTTCTGGTTCTGACAGATGTGGGAGTTCACGCAACATCATTGTTAAGGCTGTTGTAAATCATCTTTGTTCACTGTGATCCCTTGTCTATTGTGCAGGTCTCAATGAGTCTGATTGTCCCCATCTGGTGTGTGTGCATGTCCCATCGAGGGTGAGATCTGCACCATGAACACATCACAGTGGACCCTGGCACTTACAGTTATATGTCTCATCCAGGGTGAGTATCCAATTCCGCTGATAATTGCTTAAAAATCGCAAGGTGCTCTTGCACAGGAACAGGCTATTTGACTCTTTACAACTGCCACTTAGTCTCACTGCCCTCTTTCACGCACTCTCCCATTTTCTCAGAGGAGCTGTGGATGGCATGCCAGTTAGTTCTGCTGCCTCACAGGGAACTGAGTTCAGTTTCACCTTCTGTGCCTGTGTGAAGTTTGTACATTCTGTGTGGGTTTCCTCTGGGTACTAAGGTTTCCTCCTACAGTCCGAAGATGTGTCGTCTAGGGTGGATTGGCCATGCGACGTTGTCCCATTGTGTCCAGGGCTGTGCAGACTAGCTGGAGTAGCCATGGGAAATGCAGGGTTGCAGGGATAGGTTTTTGCGGGGTGGGGGTGCTGGCTCTGAGTGGGATACTGTTCAGAGGATCAGTTTGGACTTGATGGGCAAAAAAGCCTGCTTCCACACTGAAGGAATTCTATGAAACAAGTCTTTTCCTGTCGAGTGTGTTCTCGGTTCCTCTCTGAAACTTATAATTGAATATATAAGCAACGTACCCCCAAACAGAGCAATTGTCACATGAAATGCCTGTTACCCTATCACTCTCTCTCTCTCTTTTGAGAGCTACCTTTAATCTGTGCCCTTTATTTGTTGTCCCTTCTGCTTACGGGCTCTTTACTATGATCTGCAGTGTGCTGCCTGAAAGAGAGTGTTGGCGGAAGCTGATTTAGGCTTTCAAGAAGGAGTTTGATGTAGGATAGAGAATTAAGTTGTTGCCGAGCAACGGGGAGGGCAAGGGTGTGGCTTAATTGATAGTTCAATCAAGGAGCTTGCACAGTCATGATGAGCCAACCATGGTGCTCTAAGACTCCATGACCCTACTGTGATAGGCTTTAAAAAAAACCCTCTTGATGCAGAAGGCTCCTATTAAATCTTTCAAACATCTTTGATCTAAGAAAGAAAAATCCCATTTTCCATGTTCTCTTCATAGGCGTGTTTCCCTCTGCTGCCATTCTATTCCTGGCCCTTCATGGGTTGATGGGTGCCTACACCTATTTGGCAAATGTTATGCACATTAGCTCAAGTTGGGCTCATCCAAAAGAGGAGTCAAAAACCAGAAGGCAGAGATTTAAGGCAATTGACAAAAACAAAAGGCAACATGAGCTTTATTGTCTCCAACACGTGATTAGACGCTGGGTTGTTTCCTTCTCAGGTACAGCCAGGGCCAAATGAGGGATGCAAAATGAAATTGTATCAATATCTAAGAAGGGGAGAAAAAAAGATATTTCCAGGGCAATGTGAAAAGGGGTGTGACATGAGCTGAACTGTCCTTCACAGACACAGGCACCCATTCTGTGCTGAAACCATTCTTAATTCTATGAATACTCTTGACAGCCTTAGAAGCACCTTGCAGTGAATCTATGGTATGGAAATGAAGCTGCAACTTAGAATTTTTATGCAACTCTTTACCATCCGGCTAGGCTTCCTGGAATATCTGAGACTGTATTGGTGACACATTACATGAGGAACAGGTCAAACTTAAAAGGCTTGGCTCACCAAAAAATAGTAGGCTTTGTCAAAGGGTTGCTCTCCCTAACACACTATTATAAACAAACAAGAAAGCATGGAGAAAATAAATGTTAATTATGTCATTTATTTAATAGTTAATTACACTCAAAGGATTGTAGTCACTCACAATGGGAGGTCACCGCCATCTTCTAAAGGCCAATAAGGGATGGGCAATAAAATTAGGTCTAGCTTGCAATGCTCACATCCTACATAATAATTCAGTATTTCACTGTATTTTGGGTTGGACATTAATGGGGGATTTACTTGTCCTGCTAATATAGCAGCAAAGTGAAAGGATAGAGGTGGATTTGGAGGTAGAGTCTTAGAGTCATACAGCACGGAAACAGGCCCTACAGTCCAACTCGTCCTGGCCAACAGAGGTATCCCAAGCTTAACTAGTTCCATTTGCCCGTGTTTAGTCCATTTCCTACTTCTGCGTGTGATGCATATCCAGGTAAATAAAAGCTTAGCGTGCCTATAAAAGTTGGGCCGCAATTCTATTGGCTATCGTCTGCTTTCTGGAAAAGAACAAAGATGGCAAACAGGCTGAGGTGCCAGAAAGACTATGGACTTAAACTAAGATAGTTTGCTTCTTCTGGAGGGCATCGTAGATAATTATTCAATACTGTATGGATTTTGAAGGTCTTTAAAATAATTGAAGGTGGAAGGAAAGATCCCTGGCTTTATTAATAGGGCATACATTACAAGAGCAGGGAGGTGATGCACATGACAACTGAAGAGCAAATATGGAGGGAGATCTCAGATATAAGCACAAATGATAGGGTTGTAATAATAGGGGTTTTTAATTTGCTAAATATTGATTGGGACTGCCACAGAGTAAATGGTTTGGATAGTGAGGAATTTGTTAAATGTGTTCAAGATGATTTTCGTTATTAACATCTAAACGTTCCAATTAGAGAAGAAGCATAACCCAAACTTGTGTTGGGAAATAAGACAGGGCAAGTGTCTGAAGTGTTCACATCCTAGAAGAAGCAGCACTGCAGGTCTTAGAAAAATATATAGGTGGATAAATTTCCAGGACCTGATCAAATAAAGTCTTTGGCAAGGTTCTACATGGCAGACTAGTTAGTAAAGTTAGATAATGTGGGATTCGGGGAGAGTTTGCCAAATGGGTACAAAACTCTCCTGATGATAGGAGACAGAGGGTGGTGGTGGGGTGCTGTTTTTCAGACTGGGGGGCCTGTGATCAACAGTGTTCAATGGGGTGGAAGCAAAATGCTTCAGACGGTGATACTTGTACAGCATCCAAAGAGAGAGAGCAAGTTAACGTTTCGAGTCCAGATGACTCTCCATCAGAACTGATGTGAGGTGTGGAGGGCCCCTCACACGTTTCATGTTAATTCTGATGGAGAGACATCTGGACTCGAAATGTCAGCTTGCTCTCTTTGGATGTTGTCTGATCCACTGAGATCTCCAGCACATTTTGTTATCAGTGCTCCACAGGGATCAGGACTGGGTCCACTTTAGTTTGTCATTTATACGAATGATTTGGATGAGTGTTTAGGAGACATGGTTATTAAGTTCGCAGGAGCACCAAAGTTGATGGTATAGTAGACAGTGAAATCTATCAAAGATTACAAGATCTTTTTCAATTGGGTCAATGGGCTGAAGAATGGCCAATAGAATTTAATTTGGATAAATGCTAGGTATTGCATTTTGGTGAAACAAACAAGGGCAGGCCTTATACATTTATTGGTGGGGCCTTGGGTAGTGTTATCGAACAGAAAGACTGAGGGCTTCAGGTACATAATTCTTTGAAATTTGCATTACAAATAGATAGTGTTTAAGAAGGTCTTTATCACATTTGCCTTCATGGCTCTGATCTTTGAGTATAGGAGTCAGGATGTCATATTGAGTTTGTACAGAATGTTGACAAGGCCGCTGCTGGAGTATTGTCAAGTTCTGGTCAGCCTGTTATAGGGAGAATATTATTAAGCTGGAGAGGCTTTGAAAAGATTTACCAGGATGTTACCAGGAATGGAGGGTTTTGAGTTATAAGGAGAGGCTGGATAAGATAGGACTTTTTTCACTGGAGTGTAGGCGGTTGAGGGGTGGTCTTATAGACGTTTATAAAATCATGGGGGGTTAAATAAGGTGAATAGCAAGGGTTCTTCTCCCTAGGGAGGGAAAGTTCAAAACTGGGTGGCAATTTCTAAAGGTGAGAGGAGAAAGATTTTAAAAAGGACACGTGGGAGGAAATTTTTACGTGGACAGTGGTTTGTGCATGGAATGAACTGCCAGAGGAAATGATCGATATGGGTACAGTTAAAAACATTTGGATAAGTACATGAAGAGGAAAGGTTTGGAAGCCAAATGCAGATAAGTGAGATTAATTTGATTTGGGAATATAGTTGGCATGGGCTGGTTGGAAAGAAGAGTCTGTTTCCATGTCATTGGCTCTCTGACATTTGCTGGATCTCAACTGGAGTTTTGAGTACTGTTGTGGGCATAACATTATAGGAAAGATGTGAATGTATTGGAGAGGACATGTTCCTTCCAGTGACAAGGATACATTGAAGAATCAGAGATGTTCTTTGAAAGCAGCAAAAGCCTGAGAAGAGATGTGATCGAGGTTTACAAAATCTGCTTTGAGTAGGCAGAAGCCTGTTGCTCCCAGTGTTAAAAGATAAAGAGGTGAGAAGACACAGATATGAAGTATTATGCAAACTAAGTGAGAGTGATGTGAGAGGAAAAAAACTCTTTCACTCAGATATTAGTTAGGGTGTGGAAAGCGCAGCCGGGAAATGTAATGGGGACAGATTCAATTGACGTGTTCAAGAGGATATTAGATGATGAGATAACAACATGTGGAGCTGGTTGGACTGCTTTTCTGATGAAGGGTCTAGGCCCGAAACATCTGCTTTTGAGCTCCTAAGATGCTGTTCAGGCTGCTGTGTTCATCCAGCTCCACACTGTTATCTCAGATTCTCCAGCATCAGCAGTTCCCATTATCTCTGATATTTCATGATGATTTGCATAGAAATGGAGTGCAGGCCTTTGGTGAAAAAGCAGATTGGCGATGGGAAATAAAATGGGCTGAATGGCTTCCTGTTTCCTGTATTTATTCGGTGACTCTAACCTGCATCCTTTGGGGAATATTATCCCTAGATTCCTATTATATGAAAACTAATTGATAAGCAAGTTGTGACCTTCCTGTTTCCTCCCCTCAGGGTCTGTCTGCCAGTGGTCTGTCTGGGTCGATGATACCGTTCAAGCTTGGGAAGGGGAGTCTGTGACATTGAACTGTTCCTTTCAGTACCCTGATCCGATTCGAGACCCGTCCACTGTAACCGCTAGGTGGCTGAAGAACTCTCCCTTCCCCAATAACCATCAGGCTGCCGAAATATACAACAGCAGGAACCTGGAAATCGTCTCTCCTGACGTGCAGCTGATCGGAGATCTGAACGAGAGGAACTGCTCGCTCCAGATCGAGAACATCCACAAAGCGGACACCGGGATTTACTACTTCCGATTTGAACTGGGCCAGGGCAACAACTGGTCAGGAGAAAATGGGATCAATGTCCAAGTATATGGTAACCTGGAATTAGTGTGTCAATTTAGTTCGGGCATTAATAGCATTTGGGTAGTACCCTGCATACATCCAGACAAAACAAAACATCAGCATGCCCCAAAAAAATTCATGACTATTTTTAAAACTGTGGAACAAAAACTGAAATTGCTGAAAATTTCTGTTTTGATTTACAGTATCCGCAGTTTTTTTTCAGTTTCAAGGTGCGGACATAATTATAATGTAGGAACTGTGGCAGCTAATTAGAAAGCAGCGAAGCGACAGACCAGATTAGATGTTTTGAATGATGTTGCCAGAGACATTTATTGACCAGGGCACTGACTAGAATTTTCCTGCTATTCTGGGATATGTAGTCTCCTGGGATACTTGATGCTCGCTGGCAGTAGGCAGTCTGAGTTTTTTTCACATTTCATTTGAAAGGCCTTCGACAGTGTCAACATGTCCTCAGGATCACTGTGTTTACAGCTATATTTTCTGCTCTGTGTCCAGAATGGGAATTGAGCCCACCGTCTGGATTAGAATCACTCGTGCTGTCACTGAACCATGGCAGATGCTCTTAATGTAGGAACATCAAAGGAGCAGAATCTAAGTGTCAGCCACTCCCAAAGGCTTTCCATGCAACCATTAATTTTCTAATATGACTGCTGTCAAAGGGTACATGGTTAGAAGCAGTCAGAATTATCTCCTGAATTATCTTTCTGAAGAAGGGTCTAGGCCTGAAACATCAGCTTTCCTGCTCCTCTGATAACACTTGGCCTGCTGTGTTCATCCAGCTCAATGCCTTGTTATCTCAGAATTATCTACTGGTTCTCATTTTCCATCCACATCCAATGGATCGTTAGCCGCCATTTCTGTCACCTCCGGCGGGATACCACAACCAGGCACACCACTGTGAGGAACGTCGCCAGACCCGAAACGCCAACTCTGAACTCTCTTCACGGATGCTACCCGGCCCGCTGAGCTTTTCCAGCAGCTTCTGTTTTCATTTCTGACTGACAGCATCGGCAGTCCTTTCGTTTTTTTTTGGTTACGTGTTCCCCTCCCCTCCTTTGTCAGCCTTCCTGGGACTGTTCCTTCCTTCACTCCTAGCACCTCACCACACCCCTATGCCACCTTCCTGTGCAATCGCAGAAGGTGTAATATGTGCCTGTTTACTCCCTCCCCAGCATCCAAGGGCCCAGACACACCTACCTGTACCTTCTCACAATCTAGTCCACAATATCCGCTGCTCACGAAGCAGTTTCCTCTACACTGGGGAGATAAAATACAAACTAAGTGACAGCTTTGTGGAACGTTTCTGATCTATCAGAATGGCCCTCAGCTTCCACTTGCCTGGCACTTCAAAACTTCACCGCATTGGCATGCCAACATTTCTGCCTCAGGCCTGCCTCCATGCTCCAGTGAGGTTCCACACAAGCTAGAGGAACAACATCTCGTCTTCCTCCCGGGTACCTTACAGTCTTCCTAACAATTTCAGAACATGAGCGTCCTTTTCCTTGTTCATTACCTACCCCCACATCTCCAGGTCCTGTTGTGTATGGGTTTCTCCCAGCAAAGGTAACCCATTTTCAACCAATCACACATCTCGTAAGGATCCTTCTTCGACAATATTGCCCTCTCAGCTTTTCTTCAACAATCACTTTGATGGCCTCTCCTTTTCTCTTTCTCAGTGCACTCAGCTCCATGTGTTCTACTCAGACATTCTCCAACCCTAACCTGAATAAGTGCTACTATTTCCCAGCTTCTTTCAATTCTATTGAAGGGACACTGAACTTGAAATGGTAACTTTGTTTTTCTCTCTACAGATGCTGCCAGAATTGTTGGGTTTCTCCAGCAGTTACTGCTTTTGTTTCAGAATTGGTTGGAAATCACTGACAACATCCTATTTTCCTGGGTCAGCTTGTAGAAACTGCTCAGGATTTCAGCTGTTGGTTGGTATAAGAAGCATTAAAGTGATGCATGACATATGCCAAATCCTCATGTAGAGCCATGGGGACAATTAAGGAGTCAGTAAAATGGTATAGCAAGAAATATCATGGCACCTCTTAGAAACCCTCAAGATAAAGCATTTGGGCTGCATGGTGGCACAGTAGTTAGCTCACAGGGATCCTGGTTCAATTCCAGCCTTGGGTGACTGACTGTGTGGAGATTGTATGTTCTCCCTGTGTCTGAATTTCTGCTGAGTGCTTCGGTTTCCCTCCACAATCCAAAGATGGGTAGGCTAGGTGGATTGGCCATGTTAAATTGCCCACAGTGTCCAGGGATGTACAGACTAACTGGATTGACCATGGGAAATGCAGGCTCACAGGGAGAGGGTAAGGGTGTGGTGAGTCCAGATGGGACGCTCCTCAGAATGTCAGTGCGGACACGGGGGCTGAATGGCCTCTCTTTGCACTCTAGGGATTCTGCATTTCATTTCAGTTTTCCAGAGGGGGACTGGAGAGAAGGGAGATCCAAATTATGCTCTGAATTCACAGCAGGCAACAATACAGATCAACCTCCTGTTGGGTGATTTTAACCAGCTGTTGGAGGGGAGATGCTATGAGAAGAAATTGGTCTTCCTTCCCATCTCACTGTCTGTTTCCATCAGCATCTCAAAATGCATGCTCGAAGATTGTGACAGGCTAAACACAATAGCTGACTGACGCTGTTATTGGCTGCATGGTGTCTATGGGTGTCCTAATGGCAAGGGCCACAGTTCTACACCTGGCCCTCTGTTGACCCATGCCCTGTGAAGCTAGCCCCCCATTGCAATTACATTGGCTATGTCCAGCAATATCAAAAGACGTGCTTAGGTAGACATGGCCAGTCAGGCTGCAGTCAGTTGTTGGTCCCCTTGGCTGGCCAGCATTCATTGTTTTCACTGTGATCTTCCTAACTCCTCCAGTAAGGCAACCATCCAACATTCAGGCTGCCCTGGTAACTGTGTAAAGTAATGGCCACTATTAGTCACATCCCCTTCAGAAAAAATTGAACCTTCCCTTGAATGCAAGTGTGTCTTTTGTATACATAGCTGAGTTGGATAGCAAATTTATGTAGTATTAACTAAGTGGAACAGAACATTAGAAAATAGCTTTCAGAATATCATTGCTGCCAGCCCGCTACTCCAAATGTTCTTTATCATGCCTCTGGTGGCCATTAGACAGTAGCAGTGAAACACTTCCAGCAGATCAGAAATCCAATGCGATCCTCTTGATTTACTTCTGTATACTGGATAATATTGATCAGGCTACTGATGTAATTAGATGCATGCCCTAATCTATTGTGTCAACACACCAAAGCTTCACGTGTCCAGTCCACCAGACAATGTACAGTCTTAAAGTGTGCCTATTAATTAGAGTGGCCATTTGTGATATTGGTGTACTGAGCACTTAAACTATTAATTTTGAAATCCATCATTTTAATTCTCATTTCTAACTTGCTATCTCACTTAGTGGCAAACATTTATGTAATTTACTCTTGAGATGGAATCATAAAATTTTACAGCATAGAGGAGGCCACTCAGCTCATCATGTTTGTGCCAGCTGTTTTGGAAAGAATTTCAATTTGTCCCACTCTGTCATGCATTTAAAGCTACAAATCCTGCTCCTCGATGGATTTATCCAGGTCTCTTGTGATAAAATCTGTATCCTTACCAGGCAATGGATTCCAAATCCTAACCAGTCTTTGCATAATGAGATTTCTTCTCATGTGACATCTGGGTGTGAGTGTTTTTTTTGCCATCAGTGATGGCTTGCCAGACCATCTCAGGCAACATTCACAATTAACCAGAAATGCTGAGATGGAGCATAGACTAGGGACAAACACCATCTGATACCAACCAACTGCATTACCAGGTCTAATGCATAGACCTCTGTTGTACAGTTATTACCTGTCCAGGACTTAGAATGATCTCATATAGTTTGTCAATATTTCTCTGGATTAAAATTTTTGTGAAGTATTATTATTCTATATAAGTTTGTTTCACTTTCCTACTATCCAGGTCGCCCTTCAAAGCCGGATATACGTGTCCCATCAGAAATAATTGAAGGAGATGAAATGGTTTCTGTGACCTGTTCCACCACAAACATTGACCAAAGAGGGAGAGCTACTCTGAGCTGGGATGGAATCTCTGATCTGACGGATTGGGTGCCCAGAACTGAAGAACAATGGGCTGGATACTCCTGGTCACTGACCAGTAATTTTGCATTCATCCCATCCTACCAGCACCACAACAGGGTCATCAAATGTATGGTCAATTACATACCATACCCATACTCAGATGAAGCTGACTTAACATTACAAATAAGATGTAAGTTCAAGAGATTTTCAGTTATAAACAATATGGGGCATGTTAATGGCTTGGGTTCCAAGATCTTCTGTAAATACTAATAATGATTTGTTTATATATACCAACAAGGAACAAGAGTAGGCCATTCAGGCTGCAAGCCTGCTCCATCATTCAATACGACCATGGCTGATCTAATTTTAATCTCACACATGCCTGAAAATCTTTCACCCCCTTGGTAATCAAAACTGTACAGGAGAAATATTATGGAAGAGATTGGTCATAACAGATCAATTCAGAACAAACAGTCAATGCTTGTTTTTGATCTCTGGAACAATTATTCCTGATTAATCATGTTGAACACTGATTTTGAGAAGTCTGCCGACTTTGAAGAAATATAAATCAAATAAATATTCAGTGGATATTTTTAAGGCAGAGGTAGATAGATTCGTGTTAGGCAAGGGAATCAAATGTTTTTGGGAGTAATTGGGAATGTGGAATTCAAAACACGAGCAGATTCTTCCTAATCTTTGGCAGAAAGGACTGTAAGTGTCTACTCGTGCTCCCACTCTTGTTTGTATGTTTTGTGGTTAAAAGTGCAAGGGTTAGCTGCAAGGATGAATGGATGGAAAGAGAGAGTGGGCTTTGAAAAGGAGGTGGGCAGATATTAAAGGAGAGATTAAGTCAGGAAGGACAAAATAGTGAGGAAGAAACTAAGAAATAAAGCCTAGCTATATACTGGTTATTCGAGACCCAGAAAAATAGGAAGAAAACATTTCTCAGCTACAAATACAAAAAAGATATTATTAGATTCAATAGGGAAAAAGGGAGGACTGGTTTCACCCTGAAAATTGTTAGAATGTGAAACTCAATACAACCAGAGAAGCTTAAGGCAAATTGTTTCGATACCTTTGGAAGGGAATTAGATGAGCACCCAAGAGGGAAAGGGAATTGCTAGATATGCTGAAATGTTGATAGAATGGTGTGAGATTCATATGGAATATGAACGACAGCAGAGTGGTTAGTGAAACAACCTATTAACATATGTGCATATGAAAAAATCAAATCACACAACACCAGGTTCTCGTCCAACAGGTTTATTTGAAATCATCTGACGAAGGGGCCATGCTACAAAAGTTTGCAATTCCAAATAAGCCTGTTGGGCTATAATCTGGTGTGGTGTGGCTTCTGACTTTATTCACCCCAGTCCAATACTGGCACCTTCACATCATACAAATGTGTAATTCTATCTTTGGCCATTAATGTAGGTATATAGTGATGTTCTTCTATGAATGAAAAGTGTCAAAAGCATCTAAAGTCAAATTTACATGAGGACAAAGCCAATCTGGCTTTGCACCTGTTAATGATCTTTTCCTACATGGCCACTTCTGGTACTTTGGTGGAATTGGCAAACAGCACAGTATGTGGTTGTGAGTAAATGTTGTTTGCAGTAGTTTATGGCCCTCAATCTTCTATTATCTTTGCTCTTCCATGGGCCTATCCAGAGGTTAGTGGTACAGGATATACCTGTGTCAAACATCTCCAGCAGAAGCACTGTCTGAGGTTACAAGAACATTTGTTGCACAATAATGGTAATTATAACCACATTTAGTCATCCCCACTTGCGCAGTTCATCACGCAAGCCAACCTGCTGTCCATTGACTCCATCTGTATTTGTTACCTTGGTAAGGTATCCAACTTCATCAAAGACCCCTTCTACCCCAGTTATAATGTCTTTCAACTTCTTCCTTCAAGCAGATGACACAAAGCCTTAAACACACGTAGCAACAAGTTCAAGATAGATTTTTCTGTACTGTTATTAGATTCTTGAATGGGCCCCTCAATTTTCAAGTCTAATGTTGATCTTGCTTTGTACACCTCCTGTGTAGATGTAACTTTTGTGTGCCTCGAAATGTGAATCACCCTACGATCTTATTGTGTTGTGATCTGTCTGCATTGCACACAAAACAAAACTTTTCACTGTACTTGGGTAAATGTGTCAATAATAAATTAAATCATTGGAATGTTAGGGAGCTGGTACAGATACTATCACAGAACCAGAGTATAATTCCTCGTCTCCACCAACAAGTGTGTGACATCATCAAAATGGGTGGAGCCAGTGTGACAGGGATGTCAACCCCTTCCAAACCATTACCTTGTACAGTATCTATGACAGTCATTATGGTGATGGACACCTCGTTGCTATAACACTGTGTTCCAGATGCTTTCAATATTGCTGATCAGTGGTTGTTTATTTTTTTGGTACACTTAGACCCTCCGAAAAACACAGTCCTTCTCGTGAATGCATCACAGGAAGAAATAAAAGAAGGCAACTGTGTGACACTTGTATGTGTCGGCAACAGCTTCCCTGAAGCTAACTATACCTGGTACAAGAAAGACCGATTCACAAACAGAACTGAGGTTCTAAGTACTGTAAGCAGCAATATATTATTCCAAAAGATATCAAGGAAGAACTCCGGATTCTACAACTGCATGGCCACAAATTATTTGGGAAGCAGTTTGTCTTCAGAAATTGAAATTGATGTGCAATGTGAGTATTTGGATTTTCAAAGTTTTCCTGTATTTAAAGGTGAGATTTCAAGGGAATAGTAGAGATAATGGTTATGGTACTGGGTCGTTATCTCAGCATATACAAGTTGAATTCAATCAATCATATAATGTTCAGGAAAATGATGATAAAACATGTTGAATTGTTGTTAAACATCCAGATTGCTAACTCACATTCCAGAGCAAACAAAGGATGTATGTAAATCTCCCATTCTTCGGAAGCTGCCCTGACAGAATTGTTTTTGTAATGAGAACTGCCCAGGAGCCCTTGTTAGTAAAACTCTTGTGAGCTGGCAACAACAGATCTACCAAACGTGAGAGCACCAGAAAGAGCAAATAATGGGAGCTCATCTTATGACAGAGTGCACCATCATGCGGACCAAGGGTCTAGTTGAATGTAGAATGCACTCTGTTTACCGATAGCCAGAGCTTGAAAGAACAACTTTGTTTGCGATAGGAGCATTTGCCTTTAACTTCCCCCATAAACCTATAATTCACCCCACAGAGAATCAATTCTATTATCTAGGGGAATTGTAATGTCTATGGACCACTAATAATGAGACTGAGGCTAATATTCGGCATTTATGTATTCATTTCTCCTCATCACAGATGGTGGAATTAATATTCAATTGATAAATCTAGAATTGAATGCTAGTCTCAGGGAACATAGAAATTTGAGGCAGAAACAGGCCAATCAGTCCTTTTAACATGCTCTGCTATTCAATGTGATCATGGTGACCCATTATCTCAGGGCCTTATTCCTTCCTACTCCCAGCAAAACTTTAACACCTAACCAAATCTATCTTTTTTCTTTTGTGTATTCGGTGACTTGGCCTCCACAGACTTGAGAGAATGAATTTGACAAGTTCACCAGCTTTTGAGTGATGGAATCATTCTTCATCTCAGTTTTGAATGGCTTACTCTGTATCCTGAGACTGAGCCTTCTGGTTTTAGATTCACAGTTCGGGAAAACATCCTCGCTGTACCTGGTCCACCCAACCTCGTTGGAATTTTAAATGTTTCAATTATACCTTCTTTCATCCTTCTAAACTTGAATTAATACAGACCCAGTTGAACTAATGTCTCCTCCATAGTTTTAGTATCAGTTTAGTGAACATCTACTGCACTCCCTGTATGTCAAGTAATCTTTCTTAGGCTGAGATATCAAAACTGCAATACTCCAACTGTGGTTTCACTAAATCCCTGTTTTAAATTCAGTGAGACATCCCGACTTCTGAACTCAAAACCTCTTGCAATGATAGCCATATACCATCTGTAGTGATAGCAACTTGTCATCGATCCCTGTAAAAACTTATCTGGTTCACGAATGGCTTTTAGGGGAGGAAATTTGCGATTCTTACCTGGTTGTGTCTACATGTGGCTCAGACTGTCCAAGTGCAACAGTCTAACAAACCCACTAGAAATCAAAAACAATTCAGCATTGACAACAGGTGCTGGTTTTTCTCACGACACCCACATCTCAGGAAGGAAAGAAATATAATATACCCAATTAGTCTATTATACTAACATACCAGACCTACCAATTTTCTTCAAATTCATAATCCACATTTCTTCTCTGCATTACACCAAAGAGGTCCAATACACTCAGCAATAACACGTTTGCTGTTATTTTGTTGCCACTTATGTACACAATCATAAATACTCCTGGCATTTCAACTCCACGCTATGGCCAAAAAAAAGGATCATGAATAAATGAAATAGATATGGAGCTGACATTGAGAAAAACTTTCATTTTGCATTGCATGGGTAAATTCTACTTCTTCGATACTAATTGTGATAAACATTACCAACCATTTGCTTATTCATATATTCTGCATAAAAGATCATTCTTCCTATGAGTAGTCTTCAGGACAATGAGTAACCCTGAAGAATATCTGGGACTATCATCAACAACTTCCATTCAATGATGGTTTGCAATTGAAGTTACATATGGCACAACTGTCGTTAGTTCTTGGGTTCAAATCCCACCTAAACCATAAGTGCTACCATTTGGTTTGAGTACTGAGAGAACATTACGCTGTCAGGGATATCATTTTTGAGATATTACACCACAGCATGGACTGTCCCCTTGGATGGATGTTCAAAAGTCATACCAATACTATTTTGTAGAATAACAGGAGAGGTGTCCAGGCCAGTACCTAAAGCATTAAAGCAACAGACTGGTTATTATCAGAAATCATGGGAACTGCAGATGCTGGAGAATCCGAGATAACAAAGTGTGGAGCTGGATGAACACAGCAGACATTTTCGGAGCACAAAAGCTAATGTTTTGCGCCTAGACACTTCATCAGAAAAGGGGGATGGGGAGAGGATTCTGAAATAAATAGGGAGAGAGGGGGAGGCGGACCGAAGATGGATAGAGGAGAAGACAGGTGCGGACAAGGTCGGATTGTAGATGGTGGAAGTGTCGGAGGATGATGCTTTGTATCCGGAGGTGGTGGGGCGGTATGTGAGGACTAGGGGGATTCTCTTTTGGCGGTTATTGAGGGGGCAGGGTGTGAGGGATGAGTTGCTGGAAATGTTCCATTGATAAATCTAGAATTGAATGCTAGTCTCAGGGAGACACGGTCGAGGGCATTCTCTACCACCGCGGGGGGAAGTTGCAGTCCTTGAAGGCTTCTGCCATCTACAATCTGACCCCACCACTAAAGACATTTTTCCATCCCAACCCTTGTCTGCTGTCCAGAGAGACCACTCTCTCCGCGCCTCCCTTGTCCGCTCCACACTCCCCTCCAGCCCCACCACACCCGGCACCTTCCCCTGCAAACACAGGAAGTGCTACACTTTGCCCCCACACCTCCTCCCTCACCCCCATCCCAGGCCCCAAGATGACTTTCCACATCAAGCAGATGTACACCTACACATCCGCCAATGTGGTATACTGCATCCACTGTACCCGTTGTGGCTTCCTCTACATTGGGGAAACCAAGCGGAGGCTTGGGGACTGCTTTGCAGAACGCCTACGCTCTGTTTGCAACAAACAACTGCACCTCCCAGTCACAAACCATTTGACTCCCCCCACCCCCAACTTCGATGACATGTCCATCCTGGGCCCCCTGCAGTGCCACAATGATGCCACCCATAGGTTGCAGGAACAGCAACTCATATTCCGCTTGGGAACCCTGCAGCCCAATGGTATCAATGTGGATTTCACCAGCTTCAAAATCCCCCCCCCCCCCCCCCCCAACCCCGCATCCCAAAACCAGCCCAGCTGGTCCCCGCCTCCCTAACCTGTTCCTCCCCTCACCTATCCCCTCCTCCCACCTCAAGCCGCATCTCCATTTCCCACCTACTAACCTCATCCCGCCCCCTTGACCTGGCCGTCCTCCCCAGCCTGACCTATCCCCTCCCTACCTCCCCACCTATACTCTCCTCTCCACCTATCTTCTCCTCTATCCATCTTCGGTCCGCCTCCCCCTCTCTCCCTATTTATTTCAGAATCCTCTCCCCATCCCCCTTTTCTGATGAAGGGTCTAAGCCCGAAACGTCAGCTTTTGAGCTCCTAAGATGCTGCTTGGCCTGCTGTGTTCATCCAGCTCCACACTTTGTTATCTTAGACTGGTTATTATCATGTTTGTGGGACTTTGCCTTGAGGAATTAGCTGTTGTGTTTCTAGCATTATCAACTTGTTATAGTTGATGAGTACTTAATTGGCAACAAAGTGATTTGAGATGTCCTGAGGTTGCAAAAAGGTCTTGTTGTTTATTTTTGAACAAAATGTGTGTTGATAAAAAATGTGCATTTTGTTAAAACATTTCATCTTGCACTCACAGGACAATTAGCAAGAAATACGAAAGTGAAGGGAAAACCATATTTTGTACTGTATGAGAAAGGAATGTTGATTGGTTGGCAAGTTGACTGTTTATGGCATGATTGTGGGGAATAAACCTGCCAATAACAATTGAAAACTAATTGGCAAGTTGTCAGGGAGCATGCACTAGTTACTGATGATTGACATTTAACTGCTGAGATTTTGTTTACATTTTAACCTAGAAAGGCTGATTGGTCAAGTCATTGCCTTGTAAAATGAAAGTGAGAATGACTGCACCTGTTTCAACTGAATAAAATAGGTGGCAGTGTGTGTGTGTGTACACATTTTTTCTGTCACATCGAAATGACTAGAGATAAATTGGTTTCAAATTGTGTACATTACTGCAGCAATTATTTAAAGGGGCAGTTGTTTACCCGTTGTCAACATGGTCATTTTGTAACTGTTGCTTCATTAGGCCAATAATTATATTGCATTGTTTTCATTGGACGTTCAGTGCTCATACTGATTTGGGTTTATGACCCTATACCTGGGTGTCAGGGATTTGCAAATGGAATGTGCAGGGACATCTAGTTTGTCAAATCAGTCACACTGTATGGTTTCCTCTTGCATTGTTGTTGCTGCTTGTACTGTACAGCTGATCAATCCAAAAGCTACAGCACAATCATGTCAGTTAAACAAATCCTGTTCTATACCAAATGCAATTCAGCAATGTACAAGGATAATCCACGCCCACAAAAGTCAACATCAAGAAGGGAAAGGCCTGTGGATTTCCAGGAACACCATGACTTTCAGCGTTCCTTTCAATAAATGCAGAACTTAGCTTGGATATATATGAATAAGGACCATGAGTGGGCCACTCGGAATTCAAGTCTGCCCTGTCATTCAATAGCAATCTGTTTATGTCACTTTCCCAAGAACTTTATCAAGACTCTAGCTGGGTCTGCCGTAAAAGGATTCAAAGACTCTGCTCACATCACTTTTCGAGGGAAGACCGTTTCAAAAAAAACACTGAGAGAAATGTTCTCCTCAAAACTGTTTCAAACAGGCAGCCTCTTATTTTTAAACAGTGACCCCTATTGCTAGATTGCCCTACAACAGGAAATATTCTATTCATACCTACCCTGAAGAGTGCTTATGTTTCAATCCAGTCACATCTTTGATTTATGTTGCTGTTTCTTTATCATGGCTGGGTGAATATCCAGACTCTGTTGGTCTGAGAGCACTGCAACATTCATTCACACACACTACAACCCAAAAGAAAGGTCACCTGCACCTTTTTGAGTGCAATGAGGGACACTAGGGCAGCATGGTAGCTCAGTGGTTAACACTGCTGCCTCACAGCAACGGGGACCCCGGTTTGATTCCAGCCTTGGGTGACTACCTGTGTGGAGTTTGCACAATCCAAAGATGTGCAGGTTAGGTGGATTGACCATGGGAAATCTAGGGTGGTGGGTGAGAGTTGGTGTGGACTCAATGGGCCGAATGACTGTTTCCAAGCTGTAAGGGTTCTATGACTCACTGTGTGGAATTTGCCCATTCTCCCCACATCTGCATGGGTTGCCTCCAGGTGCTCTGCTTTCTTCTCACAGTCTATAGATTTGCAGTTTAGATGAATTGGCTGTGCTGAATTGCCCTTAGTGTGCAGACGAGATACATTACCCATGATAAATGTGGGGTGACAGGAATTGGGTGGAATGCTCTTTGGGAGGTCCAAATGCCCTCTATCTACACTGCAGGGATTCTATGAACTTCCAGTACAATGCTGGCCTTGCCAGAGACACTCATAACCTGAGAATGATTGACAAAAACATCGCACATGGTAGAAGGTCATGCACATACTTTGACAAGGTAACGGTCTCTGTAGCTCATAATTGGGTCATTTTTGGGGTATGGACAAGGAGCCAACATTGCTCGCTGAAAGTTCGGGAACCTTCCCTTCATGACTGACTCCTGTTGGTATTCGCCTTCCACTTTTCTTCACCAATTTGCTAGCTAGGTGCTGACACAGCCCAAAAGTGATAACGAGTCCTCACCCCATTGGATGCATCATACTCAGTGAAAAAAATTATTATACCCAAAATAAAAGCAAAATCCTGTTGATGCTAGAAACCTGCAATAAAAACAAAATGCTCAAAATTTCACATCAAGGTTAGAAGCATTCACAGCTGCACTCTGCTTTCTGTCTCTTAGACAATTCCATGTCCATGCATCCACAGTCCTTTAATCCCATTAAGGCTGATTGTACTAACACGTCTAGGAGGTAACATTACATCATGTTCCTTAGAAATGCTCAGCCACAATTCCATTTCCCACCTAAATCCCCAAATTTACATCACCAAATACCTCAATCACATTTGCTGGCATGATTTTGTTTTTGATAAATCCTCACAGTTTGTGAGTGAAAACTCATGTTCTTTTTTTTTCTGCGAGTAACAATTCATTTTTGCCTTGAATTATAAGGTGGAATTTATTCCTTCCAGCAGCCAGGAGAACTTAGACAATGGGGGTGCAGGCATGTTGTGATTGGACTAGAGGCTGTAGATTGGGAATCGTAGCACTTACCCACCTTCCATGTACCCGCTGTCAGGTTTGCATATGGCCTTGTGGGAATGGTGGTGTGACCTTTATTCCTATGCTGATTGACCCTCCTACCATGAGGAGAGGACATGTGTTCACAGGAAGACAATCTCTGCACTGGCTTTTGAATTGTTCTCATTGCTGTTTTATTATTTTAGCTGCTGCCGTAGTTGTCACTCTCGAGTCGGTGTGGATTTGATGAGCTGAATGGCCTGTTTCTACACAGTAGAGATTCTATGATCTATCTGTTGCCAGATCCAGCTCAAACTCTGATCTGTTACAGAATTTTAACCTTTGATTTTTCCTTGTACAATGATTGCTGAAAAGCTGCCCCACTATCCGATCGGGTGCATAAGGTTCTAAAAGTGGTGGGGGGCGTGGGTGGGGAACAGCCAGAAATCGTGTTACATATTGGCACAAATGAGATAGCCAGAAATAGGATTGAGGATATAAAAAGTGATTTCAGGGAGTTAGGATGGAAGCTGCAGATCAGGATGAACAGAGTAGTGTTCTCTGGTTTACTACCAGTGCCACGAGATAGCGAGGCGAGGAATAGGGAGCGGGTGCAGCTGAACACGTGGCTACGCAGCTGGTGTAGGAGGGAGGGCTTCAGATATGTCGATAATTGGGATGCCTTCTGGGGAAGGTGGGACCTGTACAAGAAGGACGGGTTGCATCTGAACTGGAAGGGGACCAATGTCCTGGGTGGAAGGTTTGCTCGAGTAGTTTGAGAGGGTTTAAACTAGTATGGCAGGGGGTTGGGAACCTGAGCTGTATACCGGAGGTGAGAGTTGATGCAGGTGAGGCAGTAGCAAGAGGTAGACCAGCTAGTGGGAAGGAACCAAGGGATCGGTTAAAGTGTGTTTGCTTTAATGCAAGGAGTATCAGGAATAAAAGTGATGAACTTAGAGCATGGATCAGTACCTGGTGCTATGATGTTGTGGCCATAACAGAGACATGGGTTTCTCATGGGCAGGAATGGTTGCTGGATCTTCCAGGGTTTAGAACATTTAAAAAGAATAGGGAGGGGGGAAAAAGAGGAGGGGGTGTAGCACTACTAATCAGAGGGTATCACAGCTACAGAAGCTTCCATTGTCGAGGAAGATCTGCCTACTGAGTCAGTATGGGTGGAAATTAGGAACAGCAAGGGAGCAGTCACTTCGTTAGGGGTTTACTACAGGCCCCCCAATAGCAGCAGGGAGATTGAAGAAAGCATAGGTCGACAGATTTTGGAAAAGTGTGGACGCAGTAGGGTTGTTGTAATGGGTGACTTTAACTTTCCTAATATTGATTGGAACCTGCTTCGAGCAGAAGATTTGAATGGAGCTGTTTTTGTAAGGTGTGTTCAGGAGGGTTTCCTAACGCAGTACCTTGACGGGCTGACGAGGGGAGAGGCCATTCTAGACTTGGTGCTCGGAAATGAGCCGGGGCAGTTATCAGATCTTGTGGTGGGAGAGCATTTTGGTGATAGTGACCATAACTGCCTCTCCTTCTCCATAGCTATGTAGAATGTGAGGATTAGGCAAAATGGGAGGATATTTAATTGGGGAAGAGGAAACTATGACGCGATTAGACATGAGTTAGGAAGCATGGACTGGGAGCAATTGTTCCATGGTAAGGGAACTATAGACATGTGGAGACTGTTTAAGGAACAGTTGTTGCGAGTGATGAGTAAATATGTCCCTCTGAGACAGGCAAGAAGGGGTAAGATAAAGGAACCTTGGATGACGAGAGCGGCGGAGCTTCTTGTGAAAAGGAAGAAGGTAGCTTACATAAGGTGGAGGAAGCTAGGGTCAAGTTCAGCTCGAGAGGATTACACGCAGGCAAGGAAGGAGCTCAAAAATGGTCTGAGGAGAGCCAGGAGGGGGCACGAGAAAGGCTTGGCAGAAGGAATCGGGAAAACACAAAGGCATTTTACACTTACGTGAGGAATAAGAGAATGGTCAAAGAAAGAGTAGGGCCGATCAGGGATAGCATAGGGAACTTGTGTGTGGAGTCTGAGGAGGTAGGGGAAGCCCTTAATGAGTTTTTTGCTTCTGTCTTTACGAAAGAAACGAACTTTGTAGTGAATGAAACCTTTGAAGAGCAGGTGTGCATGCTGGAATGGATAGAGATAGAGGAAGCTGATGTGCTGAAAATTTTGTCAAACATTAAGATTGACAAGTCGCCAGGCCCAGACCAGATTTGTCCTCGGCTGCTTTGGGAAGCGAGAAATGAAATTGCTTCGCCACTTGCGAAGATCTTTGCATCCTCGCTCTCCACTGGAGTCGTACCTGAGGACTGGAGAGAGGCAAACGTAATTCCTCTCTTCAAGAAAGGAAATAGGGAAATCTCTGGCAATTACAGACCAGTAAGTCTCACGTCTGTCGTCTGCAAGGTGTTAGGAAGGATTCTGAGGGATAGGATTTATGACCATCTGGAAGAGCATGGCTGGATCAAATACAGTCAACACGACTTTGTGAGGGGTAGGTCATGCCTCACAAACCTTATCGAGTTTTTTTGAGGATGTGACTAGAAAAGTTGATGAGGGTCGAGCTGTGGATGTGGTGTATATGGACTTCAGTAAGGCATTTGATAAGGTTCCCCATGGTAGGCTCTTTCAGAAGGTCAGGAGGAATGGGATACAGGGGAACTTAGCTGTCTGGATACAGAATTGGCTGGCCAACAGAAGACAGCGAGTGGTAGTAGAAGGAAAATATTCTGCCTGGAAGTCGGTGGTGAGTGGGGTTCCACAGGGCTCTGTCCTTGGGCCTCTACTGTTTGTAATTTTTATTAATGACCTTGGATGAGGGGATTGAAGGATGGGTCAGCAAGTTTGCAGACGACACAAAGGTCGGAGGTGTCGTTGACAGTATAGAGGGCTGTTGTAGGCTGCAGCGGGACATTGACAGGATGCAGAGATGGGCTGAGAGGTGGCAGATGGAGTTCAACCTGGATAAATGCAAGGTGATGCATTTTGGAAGGTCGAATTTGAAAGCTGAGTACAGGATCAAGGATAGGATTCTTGGCAGTGTGGAGGAGCAGAGGGATCTTGATGTGCAGATACATAGATCCCTTAAAATGGCCACCCAAGTGGACAGGGTTGTTAAGAAAGCATATGGTGTTTTGGCTTTCATTAACAGGGGGATTGAGTTTAAGAGTCGTGAGATCTTGTTGCAGCTCTAGAAAACTTTGGTTAGACCGCACTTGGAATACTGCGTCCAGTTCTGGTCGCCGTATTATAGGAAAGATGTGGATGCTTTGGAGAGGGTTCAGAGGAGGTTTACCAGGATGCTGCCTGGACTGGAGGGCTTATCTTATGAAGAGAGGTTGACTGATCTCGGTCTCTTTTCATTGGAGAAAAGGAGGAGGAGAGGGGACCTAATTGAGGTATACAAGACAATGAGAGGTATAGATAGTCTCTGGCTATCAACTCTATTTCCCAGGGCAGAAATGGCTAGCACGAGGGGTCATAGTTTTAAGCTGGTTGGTGGAAAGTATAGAGGGGATGTCAGGGTTCTTTACACAGAGATTTGTGAGAGCACGGAATGCGTTGCCAGCAGCAGTTGTGGAAGCAAGGTCATTGGGGTCATTTAAGAGACTGCTGGACATGCATATGGTCACAGAAATTTGAGGGTGCATACATGAGGATCAATGGTTGGCACAACATTGTGGGCTGAAGGGCCTGTTCTGTGCTGTACTGTTCTATGTTCTATGTTCTATTATCTATTATAATGAAGCGTGCCCCACGAATTAGATAATATTCATCATCTTTGCAGCATCATTTGTCAGATGACAATCTGAAGCAAGAGCCTTTTTTTTGTCTCTTAAGGAACAGGTCATTATTGATAATCAATAATCTAAGGTCATCCACCATAGCCTGGATTTGGGTCGTCCAGGGGAGCATGATTGGACTCAAAATATTAGCTATGTTTCTCTCTCCGGAATTGCTTTTCGACCTTTCTTCATCATTTACTGTTTTCATTTTAGGAGAGTCTATGGACTGGACTCCAGAGGATCAAAAGGGATAAACAAACTTTTTGATGCTTCTTAGTGTTACAAATTATGCAGCCTGCTCTCGGTTGAGCCACTAAACTCCTGGGTGGGCGTGGACCATCAAAAGACACTGTTCGTAGACTTCTCTCAAAGCCAATGTTTATCTTTCCAACTCTATCACTGAAAACCGATTATTAGCTACTTATCACTCTTCATGGGATCTTGCTGTGTAAAAATTGTCTGACATATTTCATAAGAACCTAAAGAATAGGAGCAGGATTAGGCCATCCGGCTCCTCGAGCTTGCTCCATGAATCAAGAAGATCATGGTTGATCCTTTTGTGGACTCAGCTCCTTAATTCCTTTACTGTTCAAAAATCTATCCATCTCTGCTTGGAAAACATTAAATGAGGTAGCCTCAACTGCTTCACTAGGCGGGAAATTCTGTGGATTCATAACCCACTTGGTGAAGACTTTCCTCCTCACCTTAGGCCTAAATCTGCTCCCCCTTATTTTGAGGCTATACCTCCTAGTTCTAGTTTCACCCACCAGTGGAAACGCCCTCCCCGCTTCCATCTTATCTATTCCCTTCGTAATTTTATGTTTCTGTCAGACCACAAATCATTCTTCTAAATTTCAGCCAGTATAGTCCCTGTCTACTCAATCTCTCCTCATAAGACAAACTTTGCAACTCTGGAATCAACCTGATGAATCTCCTCTGCACCCCCTCCAGTGCCAGGACATCTTTTCTCAAGAAAGGAGAAATTTCCTTTACAATACAACAACAGCTACACTTCAATGTACTTCCCCAGCTGTGGAACAGTTTTGTGATGGCCTGAAGCCATGAAGATACGACAGAAATGCAATCTTTTTCTTCCTCCTTGCAGTGCACTGTCCTTATCCCATGATCTCTTTCAATGAATTGTCATTGGTGGATTGCCAAAGCTGTATTGACATACCTCAGCAATTTTGCTGGTGGTTTCTACAACTGTGTAATTTAAAACCTTGGAACATTAGCATTATGGGCTCACAAATGTCAGATCTAAAAGCCTGAATGTAGAGAGCTCCTTTCTCTTTGTGGCAAAATTCCAACAGCAAAAACGAAGCATCAGCTGAGATGAAAACCAATTTACCAATCAAATCTCTGAACCTCTCAATGAATGAAGCATAAACAGAATCAATCGGCAGGAATGAGTTAGGAGCTGAAATCTAAGCTCAATCCCTTCCCCCTCAAAGTTGCCGATTCAGAGGCTGAAGATAAACACACAAATACCTTGAGTGCACATTGACCATTATTTTCCAGTGCCCTAAGCATTTACAGCATACTAGCATCCTCCTAGAATCCCTACAATGTGGAAGCAGGCCATCCAGCCCATTGAGTCCACAATGACCCTCTGAAGAGCATCCCACCCAGAACCACCCCTTTATAACCCTTCATTTCCCATGGCTAATCCACCGAGCCTGCACATCCCTGGGCACTATGGGCAATTTAGCATGGCCAACTCACCTAACCTTCACAACTTTGGTCTGTGGGGGAAACTGGGCCACCTGTTGGAAACCCATGCAGACACGGGGAGAATGTGCAAACTCCACACAGACGGTCACCCGAGGGTGGAACAGGATCCTGATGCTGTGAGGTAGCAGTGCTAACCTCTGAACCACAGTGTCACTTCTGTATAAGACATGTATAAGACTAGAAGCACTTACAACATGTTAATTTTCAACGTAAAATACTACCTGCTCAGACATGTGAGCTATCCGTTTGTTGAAAAATGCTGGGTATGCCCAAGGACACCTAGTCCAACCAGGGTAATGAGGCAGCTTAGAGACAACATTAGGGTGGCACAGTGGCTGAGTAGTTAGCACTGGTGCCTCACAGCGTCAGGGACCCAGGTTCAATTCCATGCTTGTGCAACTGGTTGTGTGAAGTTTGCATGTTGCCTCCCTGTCTGGGAGGGTATCCTCCCACAGTCCAAAGATATGCAGGTTAGGGTGAATTTGCTTTGCTAAATTGCCCATTGTGTTCAGGGATGTGCAGGCTAGTGGATTAGCCACAAGAAATGCAGGATTATAAGAATAGAGGGAAGGGGGTGAGTCTAGTTGAGATCCTCTTTGGAGGGCCAGTCTGCATTCAATGGGCCAAATGGCCTGCTTCTGCACTGTAGGGGTTCTATAATTCCATAAAGTTTGAAAACACTTGTGACGTACAAAACATGATAACAGTTAGTAGTGTGATGTAATGCGGAAATAAAATGTTCGACATGAAGTGGTAACCTTAAGGCTACAATAACAGTCAGGGAGGTAAATTATTTCTTTTGTCTTAAGTTGGGGACAATTACAATGAAGTAATGAAGTGGCCATTTTGATACTTTTGAAATATAATAAGTAAATTATTGATAGGCAGTTGAAGCAGATAGATTGGAGTCAGTCAGAATCTAGAACATAGAACATCGAACAGTACAGCACAGTACAGGCCCTTCAGCCCACGATGTTGTGCCGATCTTTTATACTAATCCTAAGGTCTATCTAACCTCCACCCCTGCCTTATACTATCATCCATATGCCTATCTAACAGCCACTTAAATGCCCCTAATGAGGCTGACTCCACTACCCTCTCTGGCAATACATTCCACGCCTCTATCACTCTCTCAGTAAAAAACCTACCTCTGGCGTCTCCCCGATATCTACCTCCTTTCACTTTAAAACTATGAACCCTCATAAAAGCTACTTCCACCCTAGGAAAAAGTCTCTGGCTGGCTACTCTATCTGTACCTCTGGTCATTTTGTGCAGCTCTATCAAGTCACCTCTCATCCTTTGTTGTTCTAAAGAGAAAAGCCTGAGCTGTCTTAACCTTTCCTCATTAGACCTTCCCTCCATTCCAGATAACATCCTGGTAAATCTCCTCTTCACCTTTTCCAACACTTCCACATCTTTCCTGTAATGAGGTGACCAGAACTGGACACAATACTCCAGATGCGGCCAAACCAGGCTTTTGTACAGCTGGAGCGTAATTCCACTGCTCTTGAACTCAATCCCTCCACTAATGAAAGCTAAACAAGGATCTTTACAATACTGTGTTAAACATTGAGTGACCTTTCAAGGTCTTAACTTCATGATTGGCAATTGATTCAGGGAAACTCACGCCTAATTCAAAGATGACACAAGGATGTTATGACTTGTTGGTGAAAGGCTGGCTGAAATTAACCAGGGTGGGAACCAGTGAGTATTGAGTGATGGAAGATTATACACACACCAGACAGCCGTCAGGAGTTGAGTTTGGTTGAAGGGCCATACATTGGTCAAAGCACAGCGGTTTTGGATAAAACTGATCTTGCTGTGCTGTTGTCTAGAGACTCAAGGCCTTACCATTTGCAGTTGGTTTTTCCAAGTTAAGTCATGGTTAGGCTTACATAGGGCCAAGAGTCCACAACATAACAGATCCTGACAAAAACCTGACTGGCAAATTTAAGGATTGGAACAGATTTTTTTTCAGTCAGCACTGATACTTTGCTCCAATTAGCTGTCGCTGCTCTCAATCATTGCAAACAACTTCAGCATCTCTCCTTTGCATTTTAGCCAAACAATGCAGTTTAAGTCAATTCTACTTTGGATCTAGCCATCACACATTTTGGAATTGGAAAGTTTGTTTTAAGATTATTGAGGAGGTTAATAGTTTGTGGAGAGGTGAAGACTTGCTGTTTATAAAGAACTCTTCCTGACCTTTTACGATGCATTTACTGATTGTGGGCATCACAGGCCAAGCCAGCATTTACCACCCATCACTAACTGCTCAGAAGCCAGTTAAGAGTCAACCACATTGCTGTGGGTCTGGAGTCTCATGTAGGCCAGACCAGGTAAGGATGGCAGTTTCCTTCCCTAAAGGACATTAGTGAACCAGACAGGTTTTTCCAACAATCAAAGATGAATTCATGGTCATCATTTGATTGATAATATGAGAATTGGTATAAAAATTAATTCAATTTCCACCATCTGTCATGACAGAATTCAAACCTGGGGCACGAGAACATCATAAGGCTCATATGACTGTTAACATCACTAGGCCATCACCTCCCACAGAAGTGGTTCAATGCAATTATAATAAGCTTGAACGTTATCTGAGAAATCTTTTATGGGAGAGGTTGTTTTATGCCGCAGTAGGATATATGCATGGATAGTACTGATGCTGGGGACAACATTTTCACACAGTTGGGATCTGGAATGTGCTGCCTGAGATTATAGTGGAGGCAGGTTCAGTTGAGGCCTTCAAGAGCAGATTAGATTGTCCCTTTTCTGATGGCAATGTAAAAGGGTCTGAAGAGATGGTGGGAGAGCGGTGTTAAAACCACTTCTTCAGAAATCCAGCACAGACACAATGGATTGAATGGTCCCATTCTCTGCTGCAACCATTTCAGATAACACCGACACATCTCAATGGAACAAATGCATTTCGTTATGTGTTTTAAGAACAGGGGTCATTTGAGAAATGCTTCGCTGTCTTTTCGAACTTAATGGGAAGGTGCAGTGGCTCAGTGGTTAACTCTCCTGCCTCACAGTGCTAGGGGCCCAGCTTCAATTCTGGCCTTAGGTGATTGTCTGTGTGGAGTTTGCACATTCTCCCTGTGTCTGTGTAGGTTTCCTCCAGGTGCTTAAAATAGCACCAGGGTGTAAATAGGATATATTTGGGGTTACTAGGCTGGGGCAGATGGGCCAAATCTTCCTTGTATGCACTGTAGGGATTTAATGAAATAGATCTCCCACAACCAGTCTTGTTCTTTATCTGAAGGGCTTTCTTACAATGCATAAACTTACACAGACACGTAAACATGCTTTCACACAAACCAGGCACATAGGTGCGAAAAATGCCAACCTCTAGTGATCAATAAAGGAAACTTTGTCTTTTCTTTCAGAATCTTTTGAGGCTGGTGGTAGACTTGTTGCTGTTGCTTTGATTCAAATTGATTAACTCAGTACAGGATTGAGACTGTCTTCAGCATCAACCTGCTGGGCAAGTGATTCGTTCATTCTAAGCAAGAGCTCCAATAGGCATTATTTTCTGTTTACTTACAGATAAGCCTGACAAGGTAACAATCAGCCAGGAAGTTCTATACAAGTGCATTGCTGAGGCCAGTCCTCCTGCAGTCATTACATGGAAGATCAGTGATGAAAGTATAAACCTCACTGATCCCAGGGTCAGTATAAAGTCAGAATTCAATGGCACTCATTCAGTTAGTACACTGAGGCTGGAAACAACAGCAAGCTTTTGTGTTTCGTGCCTAGCTCAGAATAAACACGGAGTGTCGGTGACGGAGAGGTGCCCACCTGGTAAGTACAAAAAGAATTTCTCTGGGTTAACAAAGAGTAAGTATTCCTAATTTACTCATTTTAGTTAATCCTCGGATTGTCAGCCCTTCCTGAACAGTTCAACATGCCTGGTTGGCTTTCATATTTCAGTCAGAAGCCACACAACATCAGGTTATAGTCCAACAGGTTTATTTGAAGCCACAAGCTTTTGGAGTGCTGCTCCTTGGTCAGGTGAAACAAAAGTCCCTCCACGTCATCTGATGAAGGGGTTACGCAGTGAAAGCTTGTGATCTCAAATAAACATGTTGGACCATAACCTGGTATCGAGTGGCTTCTGACTTTGTCCACCCCAGTCCAACACCGGCATCTCCACATCATTCTTATTTCAGATTTTAGCTTATGCACTGTGAAATCAAACTGTAATTGTCCAAGGAAATTATATTGCTTTGTCACTATTGTTCTCAGAATATACATCAAAAATTAAGGACTTTAAAGAAATAGTTTCCACTATTATGTTTCTCTGAGTGGAAAACAAAATTAAATTTACCTAACCATGCTTGAGGTACTTCCATGTGTCAATGTGGTTATTAAATCACTGATTATAAACTTCAGCCTGAACTGAAGGCCCTCGTTGATGTTTTTAAGTAGAGTGTGGCATGGTGGATGAGTGATTAGCACTGCCGCCTCACAGAGCCAGGGACGCGGGTTTGATTCTATTCTCTGTCCATGTGAGGTTTGCACATTCTCCCCGTGTCTGCGTGGGTTTCCTTCGGGTGCTCCAGTTTCCACCCACAGTCCAAAGATGTGTGGTTTAGGTGGATTGGCGGTGGGAAGTTGCCCTGTAATGTGCAGGCTGGGTAGGGTAACCATGGGAAATGCAGGGTTACAGGTATAAGGCAGGGGATAGGTCTGGATGGGATGCCCTTCGGAGAGTTGGTATGGACCCAATAGGCTGAATGGCCTGCTTCTATTTCGGGATTTTTATGGTTAAGTATGGTTTGATGCATATATGGCAGAAAAGGGAATGAGTAACATACCAGATAGGGAGTTAATTTGAGTAGAAATAGGAACATTAATTCTAGCATAGACTAGTTGGACCAAATGGCACAATGTCTCCACACTGTAGATTCCAATTTGTGAACATTTCTTAATGAACCTTGTTTCAATACTGGAAGGAACAATTCCCTGACTGCTGCTGTTAGTTCTTTCTGGGAGATTGGAATTAATGGATTTGCTTCCACTAATTTAGTATTCTTACTATCTACAGTGTCTATAACATCCTCATAGAAATCAAAGAGGTCGATCAGATCCTCCCATTTATATTCTCATTGGCAGTGTTCAATTAAAATGATTGCTGTCCATACAGACCTGTCATTTGAACGAATTTCATTATTTCGACCCAATTACGCTTCGAGAGAACTGGCTAAAGTGCAGGTTTAGAATTATCCCATGTTTGGAATGTGGCTGCTACTTTAGCCCATGAAACTCCATTTACAAAAGGTTCCTGACAATGGGTCATGCCCATCAGATTCCATTTGCGGTTGCATTTGGTTTAGTTGTCTTTGCTGAGATTGAAAGCATCCATACTGAGGAATGGAATAATCTATAAAATGCATTGTTGCATGTCCACAGAACACAGAGGAGGGCTGGGGCTGGGAATGGACTAGCAAAGTGGTGGATCCTTTTCTCAACATAGGCAGAAAGGTCCGTGAGATGATGGACACCATCTTATAATGCATGCCAAGCTCCATACGTGACTGTAGGAAGCATAGATTCCATTTCTCTGCCCATGTGCATTGTCCTCAACTGGGTATATCTTAACTCTAGGCTTTGCTGCTTTGATTGACAGGTTCATTCACCAAGACATTGCTGCTGGCTGTTGGGGTCATTGCCAGTGGAGTGGTTGTCATCATCATTTTCGTCATTGTTGCTTGGAGGAAAAAGAAGGAAGTGATCGGAGGTAGGGTTGGTGTGATGCTGGTCCATTCTCTGGGACACCACTGCACCCACTGAGCGCCTTAACAAGCATGAGGCCGTTCACATTTACGTATGCCTGGGGTACAATTGCAGGGAAAGGACATTGCTTATTTAAGCGAGTTTATCAAGAAGTGAAGGTGCGATTCTAAACAATGATGGCCATGGCTCCTCTCACCCTCTGGGTCAAATTCGTACATGACTTTTGCACCTCTATGTAGGTTTTAGAATTTTATTTCTGGTGTAAATTAAATCATGCAGTCACATCAAGTACAAGAAATATGGATAATGTAGCTGCCTATCTTTGTTATGTGTAACAATCCCTTTTGTTTTCTAACTTCACTGAGGATGAATGGTCTGAAAACAGTCTCTCTAGAGATAGTAGGAACCGCAGATGCTGGAGAATCTGTGATAACAAGGTGTGGAGCTGGACGAACACAGCAGGCCAAGCGGCATCAGAGGATCAGGAAAGCTGATCTGGGTTTTGGGTCTGGGCCCTTCTTCTTGTGACCCAAAACGTCAGCTCTTCTGCTCCTCTGATGCTGCTTGGCCTGCTGTGTTCCTCCAGCTCAACAGCGAGTTATCTCAGTCTTTCTGGAAATGTTTTTTGTTCTTTTCCCTTTGATGGGATTTGGACATTGCCAATGAAGCGATTTATTGGCCCTCTGTTATCACTCTCATCAGGCCATTTCAGAGGATATTTAGGAATCATTGGCATTACTACGGACTGGATAAAGACCGCAGTTTTCTTTCCCAAACGGAATTAGTTTTTTTAAAATTCATTCATGAGATGAGTGAGTCTCTGGCTGAGTCAGCCCATTCCTAATTATAATTAAAAGTCAACCACCTGCTGTAGGCCTCGATTAACTTGTAGGCCAGTGATAATGGGAACTGCAGATGCTGGAGAATCCAAGATAATAAAGTGTGAAGCTGGATGAACACAGCAGGCCAAGCAGCATCTCAGGAGCACAAAAGCTGACGTTTCTGGCCTAGACCCTAGGCCCGAAACGTCAGCTTTTGTGCGCCTGAGATGCTGCTTGGCCTGCTGTATTCATCCAGCTTCACACTTTATTCACTTGTAGGCCAGACCAGGTAAGGATAGCGGCTTCATAGGGCGTTAATGAGCCAGATGGGTTTTTCCGACAATTGGCAACAGATTCATTGTCATCGTTAGGCTCTTAATTCCAGGTTTCTATTGCAGTCATATTCCACCAGCTACCTTGGCAGGATTCGAATCCCAGTCCTCAGAATGTTAGAGATAGTAAGAACTGCCAATGCTGGAGTCAGAGATAACAAAGGGTGGAGCCTGGAGGAGCACACAGACCAGGCAGCATCGGAGGAGCAGGAAAGATGACATTTTGAGTCGCGACCCCTTTTTCAGAAATGGGAGAGGCCAGGGAGCTGGGAAATCAATAGACAGAGGAGGGGTGGGTCTGGGGATGGTAGATGGGATGGTGACAGGTGAGTGCAGGTAGCGAGTGGTAGGGTTTGGTGCCCACCTGCTCCCCCCATCACCATCCCACCTACCTTCCCCAACCCTGCCCTTCCTCTCTCTATTTATTTTCCAGCTCCCTTCCCCCTCCCCCATTTCTGAAGAAGGGTCCCGACCCAAAAAGTCAACTTTCCTGTTCCTCCGATGCTACCTGGCCTGCTGTGTTCCTCCAGCTCCATTCTACCCTGAGAACATTACCTTGGTTTCTGGATTTAACAGTCCAGTGATTATAACACCAGGCCATCACTTCCCCTCCAGAGGTCATTTACCGAACTGGGATAAATGTTTAATGAAAACTGAAATGACCATGGATGCTGGAAATCAGAAACATAAACAGAAACTCGTGGAAAAGTTCAGCTTGGCTGGCAGCATCTGTGGAGAGAAATCAGAGTTAACATTTCGAGCCCAGTGAGCCTTCCTCAGAACGAGAACTCTGATTTCTCTCCACAGATGCTGCCAGACCCGCTGAGCTTTTCCACAAATTTCTGTTTTTATGTGTGAGATGAATGTTTATTCTGATTACGGTGGCTAACTCGTTTCACACTGTGACAATGCTGTGACTTTAAAAGGTTATTTTGTCCCAGTGTTTTTGATGACAGCTTGGCACTTCTGCCTTACAATCTATCTCCAAGAAAGAAAATCATTTGTTATGGACCAAACCAGGTCCCCTCAACAAATTTTATAGGATAGCCTAGGCCCTGATTTTTTCTGTTTTAAAAGTAGATGAGAAATGCCATGTTCCAGATGCAAGGCGACTGATCAAACTAATCAATGTAAAGCAGAGCACAATTTATTTAAACACTATCTTCAAAATACAAACAAAGGAAGGAGGAATTTAGAATAACTTAACTCTCAGAAAATTTAGCCGAATAATAGATACAGTACCTGTTACTGATTAACTGCTCCAATATAGTAACACCCCATAAACACACCCCTTGACAAAAAGGAAAATTCAGACACAGATTCTCACATGCAGTTCTCCAATTCAGGAGGAAAAAAATCAAGAGAAAATTCAGAGAAAGTGAGACATTGACTGATGCTTTTAGCTCTTTTGGCACCTGAATGGGTTCTGCTTAAAACTATACTCAAAAACTAGAAAACCAGGTCTGTGAAAAGCTGGTCACATCCAGGCACCTTCCATTGTTCCAGTGTTTAAATAAATCCCCAAGGCCTCACAAATTGTTTATTTTTCTTAGAGACAGCTCAGAACTTCTGCCTTACAACCTGTCTTTAAAACAGGACAACATAACCTCTTAAAGTGACAGCATCGCCACTACAAATAAAGGCTCAGGTTATAGACCACAACAGACATGCCGTGAATAAAATTGTGACTTCACAATCTGACCACTTATTTCCGTGCACTTGTGCCTTATAAAGTCCCCATCTCCCTTCATTTATGTACTGTCTTCATTTCTCCTCAGCTTCTGTAAGAAACGTAAGCAGCGCTAATTCATGACATGTAAATCAGAGCAGGTAACTCACCAAATACCTAAAGATAGTAAGAACTGCCGACGCTGGAGTCTGAGATAACACAGCTTAGAGCTGGATGAATACAGCAGGCCAGGCAGCATCAGAGGAGCAGAAAAGCTGACGTTTCTCTTCTGGACCCTTCTTCAGAAACGGGGGAGGGTGAAGGGGGCTCTGAAATTAATAGGGAGCGAGCAGGAGGCGCTGATATAATCTGGACAGTGGAACAGATAGATGGCGAGAAGACGGACAGGTTAAGGAAGCGGGGATGAAGCTAATAAAGGTGAGTGTAGGTTTGTAGGTTAACTGACCAACCCCCAACCCCACTTTCTACCTACTCGCCTCATCCCTGCCTCCTTGACCTGCCCATAATCTCTCCCACCTATCAGCTTCTCTATCCGCCTTCTATCATTGCCTCCCCCTCTCTCCATTTATTTCAGAGCCCCCTTCCCCTCCCCCCATTTCTGAAGAAGGGTCCAGGCTCGAGGTTGCAGCCTTCCTGCTCCTCTGATGCTATTTGGCCTGCTATGTTCCTCTGGCCCCACACCCTGTCATCAAATACCTATCATGGTCATCATGAGAACAGTTTTCCTGCATGGGCACCATCCAGTTACCCGAATGCTGTCTGCCTCTGCTTGCTTTCGTATTGGTTTTCTTGGCATTCACTGGCTGGCTTAAAGGATGCCAGCCTCTGTAACTTGCATTCTTTTATTAGCACAGAAGGTGAGGCAGGCAGTTTGTGGAGCACTGAATAATCAAGGAGCTGAACACATCACCGTGCTAAGCCAGCATCACACTTAGAGCATGTTCCATTTGTTTATACAGCAAACACGATGCATGTGCTTCAAGCAAACGGTGTGTAAGTTAAAGGGGAATAGTCCTGAGTGAGGTTAAAGAGGACTATGATCAGTCAAGAGTATTTATACCTTCAGTCAAGCTTCTCATCTTATTCCAGGCAGTATCCTGGTTAAGAGATAATAGGAACTGCACTCAGTCTAGTGCAGTCATACCCTTCACACAATATAGAGACCAGAACTGCATGCTATGCTTCAATTGGTGCCTATCCACAGTTTTGTACTGTTCCAGGACAGCTTCCTTGCCCTTGGAATTCCATACCACAGCAAAAAACAGGAAGCATTCCACATACCTCCTAACTGCCTCACCTCTCTGCCGTGCTACATTAAGGGATCTGTGAATATGTACACCGATTTTCCCCTGAACTTCAGTGCTTTCCAGACCTCCACCTTTGTGTACTGTCTTGCCTTGTTAGTACACCCCTTGTGCACTACCTGACATGACACCGTCAGTCCAGGGGATTCACCATGGTTAGTCACGCACTTGGTTCTACCAGAGACTGGGGATCTACACCTTTACAGTCCAGGGATTGGGCCACAGTCAAGTGCAGGTTGGGGATGGTAGGGCGTCAGTCAGGGTGCTGCCTAGGAGTCGGCCAATGTATCCTGCAATTAGACGAAGGGATGGATTGAGTTTGATGCACGTGGATGGAAGAGATATCATTGCTGAGGACAGGAGGTGAAGTGTCCCCAGTCAGTGAGTAAGACGTGCAGAAGTCAGAAAGGGATGTGGGTTAGGAATTTGAGGTGCTAAGAGACATCAAGTGCACATGATGTTTGCAATAATGGAACTGTTAGCCCATGAGGCTTGGGGAATGACAAGTGTAGTGCCATCAAGAACAAAAATTGCTGGAGAAACTCAGCAACTCTGCTGGCATCTGAGGAGAGAGAGAAAGCAGAGTTAAAGTTAAACTAAAGTTAAAGTCAGAGTTAACTAAGTTAAAGTTCTTCAGAACTGATTATAGTTTGGGAAAGGTTGGTATATGTGCTGAAGATGGGGTCGGGTGAGGAATAAATGATAGGTGGAGCTGGAGCCCAGGGAGCGAGAACATCAGTTGGGCAGTCTGGGTAATTGTCAAAATGAGAAAATGAGGGATTGCTGGTGATTTATCTTTCTGATTTTCATCATCCGCAGTCCGTTGATTTTTTTCTTTGTTGTTATGTATAGTTAGAGTGAGTAAAGGCCCTGAGAATATGAGATAACAGAGGGAGAATAATATCACTTACCCTTGAAGAAGATACAAGATCATTGACCTTCTTCCTGCACTGCTGTGAGTGTTCTTGAACATGGCAGTGGTCCAGGCTGACATGGTGTAGTGGCATGGTGTCCCGTGGCACAGTAAGTGACTGTCCCCCTCCCTCGTGTGTGTAAGCTCCGGAATACGAAGTGGGAACTGAGCATTCAATTCCTCCCAGATTCACCCTTGGTCAAGCATCACAGGGTGAGGGCCAGCTCCTGGCTCGCTGTGTCGGATCGGCCGTGCACAGGGTCTTTCAACATGGCGCCAGCAGCATGAATGTTGGGAAGTCCCAGTGTGGCTGGCACGCCTAACTCTCCTCCCATCTGATTTCACAGAAAAGGCGTCATGAATGAGGCTGCAAAACACTCTAACTGTAGCTGGCAGAATACCATGTGAAGTTGAGTATCAATGAAATAAACTGGAGAGGTGGGACATTAATAGTACAATGGAGTAAGCCACCCACTTTAATATCCCTCTGTTTCTGCTTGAACACAATGGGTATCAAATTAAAACAAGTTTCAACTGCTAATCACAAATGTTACTTGATCAGGGGAAGTCAAGATCTCCTGAGCTGTTGGTCTCCACTTGAAACAGTGCCACACCCACCGTGCTGGGTTTATTTACATCGAGGAGACTGCTCTCATAATATCTGGTGACGTGCTTCTAGTGTAATCCTGACCAATGCATGACGCTCCACTCCTGTTTGACTTGGTATGGTGGCACCGTGGCTAGTACTGCTACCTCACAGCCCCAGGTACCCAGATTTGACTCCACCCTCAGGGCGAATATCGGTGTGGAGTTTGCACATTCTCCCCGTGTCTGTGTGGGCCCTCTCCTGTTGCTCCGGTTTCCTCCCACAGACCAAAGATGTGCAGGTTAGGGTGAAGTGGCCATGCTGCATCACTCATAGTGTGCAGGCGAGGTTAAGTTAGCCATTGAAATGCGGGGTCACAGGGATTGGTCTGGGTGGGATGGTCTTTGGAAGGTCAGTGTGGACCCAATGGGATGAAGAACCTCTGTCTGCACCATAGGGATTCTATAAAAGCAAAGACTGACAGCCGACCTCATGGAGATCTTTAAGATTACCAAGGAGCTAAATATGGTTTGGACATTAAGTGCATCGCTTTCCATTTCCTTCTCAAAATGCAAATGAGGGGATGGACGGGCTGGTGGTGTATGAGCCTGTTGGGTTGACTGCCAATCAGGACATTATGAGCTGACAGGCGAGTGAGGGTGACTAACTTGACCTTCATAGGCCTTTTCTAATGAAGGATCTAGGCCCGAAACGTCAGCTTTTGTGCTCCTAAGATGTTGCTTGGCCTGCTGTGTTCATCTAGCCCCACATTTTGTTATCTCTTCATCGGCCTTAACACTGGCAACCTGGCCAACAGCTGCTGGGTCCTAAAGCCTGCCAGTTGAGGGTCACCTCTTAGGGGATCCAGCAGTGAGAAGGCAAGCCTTTATTTTATCCCATTGTGGGGGTGATGATGACTGTGATGGGGGGTGTAATGAGTGTCAGAAACAAGGTCAGGGTGGAAGGTGGTTTTCAGAGGCTACCAGTTGATCCAATCTCTGCCTTTAATTGCCCCCAGATGGACAATTGGAAGTACCCTTGCCCCCCCCCCACCCCCCAAACACCACCCCCACCGTCTCCCTAACACAATAGATAGGGCTCCATGGTTTTCCAGTCTGGAAATGACCCCCCCACACACCACACCCCGTTTCTCCTGAATTGAAACTCTTAAGTCGTTGTTAATTAATGACTTCATGACTTTACTGAGTTGAGAACATCAGCTGTGGACTCTTTTACCCCATTTGTATTTGGAAGTTTTGCAAGAATGGGGTGTGATTCTCTCCAGAACCCACACATTTCTCTTTCTTGTTACCTGTAGGATAAGGAAAATTGCACCCTTATAATATGGTTCTACTTATTAACTCGAAATCTTTGTCATGAACTCCATTTTGCTGTTGAAAAATATGAGAGAAGTTTGGGGTAATCTGTTTATCTAGCGTGTACTCCAAACGTAAAACATATTGCCAGATGGAGTAGCTGAGGAAAATAAAGTGGATACACAGGAGGACTAGTGAAATAAGTGCATGAGACAGAAAGGAATAGAAGAATATTCTTCTGGGGCTAGATGGTGTAGAACATGAGGCATCTCATGACACTCCAAACAGCAGTGCCGAGCACTTCAAGTGTGTATTATCCCTGGGAGTGCAACAGCGTGTGAGTTACCTTTTGATATTTCCCAATTAACCGGTTGTTTTTGCATTGTCCCAGGGCAAGAGTTGGAAAGCGATTCCCAACCTGTGATCTACACTGAAGTGCAGACACCAAAAAAGGTTTGTAAATGGGTTTCCAAAATTAATGCGTCTTCATTCTGTTGCTCAAGTGTGACACGTTTAATGCAGAAAACCATGACAACTCATTCCACAGGAGAAGGAGGCAATAATTGATACAAGGAATGGATTCTAAATTTAGTATCATTAGTGGGCTTAATGAACAAGTTGGAAAGATATAGATCATGCTATAGAGGTTTGGGTTAGCTTGTTTAGGGAGGGTGTCCCAGATAATCAAACTGGTGAGGCAGTTGGAACAGGAGAGTGCAGAAGAGGCTCAAAACAGATGACTGAATGCTGTGAGAGGGGATGAGGCGCAGAGATTCAGTGAATTGAGGAGACACTTTTTAACATGGGACTGAGTTTTAATTTCATTTTGTATGGACTCATCATGTATGTTGCTGAAAGGCAAAGATTCATCCAGTTCACTTCTGACCATTCTGGTAGTCACGGTCAAGCTATTAGTTCATTGAATGTGTGTGTCAATGAATAGACCAGAATTTATTTCCCATCCCATAATCCCCGAGAAAAGGTGGTGATGAGCTGCCTTTTTGATACACTGAAGCGCTGGGGTTTTTTTTCTAATTCGTTTGGATATTCGTGTCAGAATCCTCATTGTAAAATCTCAATCATAAACTCCCTCTCTGAAAAACAGTGTGAGAAAACTTAAGCCACACAGACTGCAGTGGTTCAACAAGGGTCTGTCTTCTCCAGAGCAATGAGAGAGGACAATAAGTGCACGCTGATCAAAATTTTTTGTGATTTAAAGAAAAACTTGCGCAGTCGATCAAAACCTTGGCCTGAAGTGAATAATTTGAAGGAGGAGAGAGCGATAGAGAAGATGAGAGGATGAACAAGGTAATTTCACAGCCACGGGCCTAAAGTGAAGATGCAGGCACTAATGTCAGTGTGTTCAAAATTAGGGTGCAAATTGTTCAGGACTGGAAGAACACATGGATCAAAGGAATCTGTAAGGCTGAAGGAGGTAACAGAGATGAAGATGGATGGAGCATTAGAGGGAATTCTGAAATAATTAAGATGAGAATATTAAAACAAAGGCCATAATTTCTAGAACCAGGGGGTAGAGCCATGAAATAAAGTGGGAGCAGATTTAGAACTGAGTTGAGGAGGAACTTGGTCACCCAAAGGGTTGTGAATCTGTGGAATTTTCTGCCTAGTGAGACAATTGATGCTGCCTCGTTGAATGTTTTTAAGGCTAAGGCAGATTTCAGAACAGTAAAGGAATTAAGAGTTATGGGGAATGGGAGGGTAAGTGTAGCTGAGTCCATGGGAATATCAGCTGTGATCTTATTGAATCACGGGGCAAACTTAAGGAGACAGATTGCCTACTCCTGCTCCTATTTCTTACTCTTTTCTGTTCTTATTTGAACATCAGTGATTGCTAGGTGAATGGGGCCTTGTGCTGGTTGGGATTCAGATTTTGAGAAAAAGCAACTTTTTTGTAACGGCTCACATTTGTTCCTCTTTCTCTCTCTCTCTCACCTGCAGACCCAGGCAACTCAATCTGAGACCACTGGCAGGCGAGAAAATGAATTTGCCTACGCCAACTTGCAGCATGAATCAATTGGCCAGAGGCAAGCGAAAGCTCAGAGCGACAAAGTGGAGATCTTAGGAGCTGTGTGAAAGAATGCAGACATAACGCTGCAATCAGTTCATTAACAAGGATGACAAGGAATCGGCAAAACTGTAAATGACACTGAAAAAAATTAAGTCTGGTATTTTTTACGGGTAACGCAATTTGGAAATGAACCCTAACCATATTTTTTGTGCAATGGAAGTAAAATAGTTACAGGCTGTTAAATGTATCAAGTCTCAAACCCCTTATGTGTTATGTCCACTCCTGTAATTTACTTCTTATCATACTTTGTCACACATTCTTTCAACCCACTTTCTCCCGTTGTGCCTTTTTCTCCCATCCTACCTTTCCCCTTCGCGCTTTCCCTGTCATGTGCTGCATGAAGACTCACTCTTCACTTAGCATGCCAAATTCTTCCTCTCATTTTTAATTGTGTATATTCGAAGCAATACCTGCTCTAACTCACTGTGAGCAAAGCCACAAAGTATATCACATGAAAGACACAAATATATTTTATTGTAAGCTGGAGCATTGAAAATTCTCGGAGACCTATAGTTATTTTAGATTTCAACCGATCTCCCCCAGTTTTGTAAATTATCGTTTCGAACAAAAAGAATTAAAATATACAAAATCTGTCTGGCCAAATATTTCAGTGAGACATAAGTCTAATGCAAGTATAGCCTTCATAGAGAGATAGTCTTCTGAATGCAGGAATACTGTGTCCAGTTTTACTCAACTGGTTCCAGTTTCTGGTAACTTTGAGCAAGCAGGACAAATAATTTGTCCTAATTTCCAGTTGTTTTCTCAAAGACACAGTGTTACTCGATGAGACTGTGCCAAAGTCGGTGAGGCCCGGCAGCATCTTTACTCTTATTCTAATCATGCCGTATCTGAGTACATGGTGCTAGCACTTGAGAGCAGATGTTTCATCAGCACCCACTTTAAAGGAACGTGCAGCAGGAAATCAGAGAGTATTTGTGCACAATAGCAAAGGCACAACTCGTCAGCACGCTCCCACCAACCAGGAACATCTCCTGTCTTTTGAAATTTTCCACAACATCCATGCTTCGGAACTTATGTCTTTCCAATTGCATGTGCTCATACATACATTTTCAAAATGGCATAAGTAAGTTTCCTCTGTCAGCCATCCCAACTCAATCTGATTGTTTGTTTTCCCCTGATCTTTAACATTGTGTGTGTTTTTTTACCAACTATCTCTGCCTGCCACTAAGCTGATTGGCTTCGTCTTCTGGTGTTGCCAATGCTGCCTGGGTGTTTCCAACAAGATTTAAACACAGACCCTCACACTCCCTCCTCTGTTCGCTCACCAAGTCCACTTTCCCATGTCAACTATGACTCCGCCAGATCCACTTACTTTCCCACACAAACCGTAGGAAAGTGAATGGATCTGACAGAATCATTCATGAATGTAAATCAAACAGCCCACTGCCCAATATTCATTTTGTAGCCACTTGCACTCTCCTCATTTACTCCGAGCAGTGTCCCAGAGCTTAATCTTTGTTCCTGGAGGGTTGGCAACTGTAGTGTGGTGCTCTACCTTTATTGGTTTCGACCCATATTAGTCTATTCACTGAAGTACTTTCTGTCTCTTTCTACTTCCTGGTATACCTGGTTTTTTTTCTATATATGTCTGTGTGTTTGTCTCTCTCCATATCTATCACTTTCCCCAATCTATCTCTCTCCTTTTCTATAGTAGTCTTATTTTCCCTTTACACCACACAATCTTTACATGTAGACGTATGTCCATGTCTCTACTACTATCAGTCTTTTCCCTTATCTATCTTGCTACCTCAGTCTCTTTCCTTCTGTATATTATTTCCTGCATCTCATTGTTACAGCCTCTGATTTTCTCTGTTCCTGTTAACATTTTTAATTAAGAGATTAGTGTAATATTCCATAGGAGAACTCATATTAAACTAAACTCAACATCCATTTAGATAATTTCAATTAAAAGAAATTCTGCCACAACAAAAGTAGGGATAAACCTAGAATTTTCAAAAGAAAAACTAACAAGGAAATTACAGAAACCTAAATCAACAGATAATGTTTCAATAATTAAGTATTTTATCAACTCAATATTAATTATCTTAAGTTATTTTGTCTTACACTTGTTTAGATATGAAAACTGATTTTAGTTATTCATAGTGTTCAGAGTCTCCAGGCATCGAATCTCAGGAATGAAACATACCACCACTTCTGTGAAAAAGACGAGCATTTCACAAAAAAAATGCGGCTTTAAATATTCTGAATTTGAATAATTTCAAAATGCTGAGAATGATGGTCTGGACTACAGAAAGGAAGTGGCTCATCCCTTCAGCTATACCTGGCTAGAGAGTGGTACAATGAAATATAAGCCATCTGTGTTCTCATGGCCGTGTTAAGCTGTACAATACGAAGCACAGTCATTTTAACTTTCGGGAGGGTGAGACTGAGTTAACCCTCTCAAGAGGCAACAACCGCATAGGGATCATAAGGGACAGCAATTTGATATCACTGGCTCCCAGTGTTGCAACTATCACTTTTCTTTCTGTCACAAGTAGCCATTGATTGAGAGTTGGCCCCTGGGGATGTTTGGTATGTTACAGTGTCCTATTTTTGAAAATATACATATATATTTAGTGAAAATACCTTTATGGCTGTGCAGTGATGGGCTTTGTCTATGAATTTCACTGTGTTCATCAAAAACTTGGAAAATATGCAAATTAAATAATTGTGGATTAATTACTAACCAGGATATTCCCCACCCCCCAAGAAATAAATAAAGCACTTGAATTATTAGGAGTTACTGTGTTCAAAATGTGGTGTCTCTTCAAATGGAAAGTCAGTGTCATGCGTAGAATGGCTATTCAAGAAGAGTTACACAGCACAAGGATTCTTATCGGAGTAACTAGCTGAAGCTCGGGAGAAGTTGAACTCAGTAACCTTTGCAATTCCGGATTTAATGCCTTCGGTTGCCATGCATTTTTCTCCCAGCATTATACTGTGGAGAAGTTAAGAATTGCTGTTGTGACTTTCACGTCCTCAGAGCATTCCAAAGTATTTCACCGTCTACGAAGTACGTTTTTGGAGTTTGACATAAAGAGAACTGGAAGGCATTTTGAGTGCAGCAAGGTCCCACAAACGGCACTGAGGCAGGACATCAATTGTGGAAAGATGCCATTCTACACCGTCACTCCAAACAGCATGCCACCCACCCCCAGCACCCTCACATTACCTTAATTAACTCACCCAACTCGCACATCCTGGACAATTTAGCATGGCCGATTCACTTAACCTGCACACCCTTGGACTTTGGGGGGTGGGGTGGTGTGAGGGGAGACTTGAGGCACCCAGACGAAACCTACACAGATGCAGGGAGAATGTGCAAACTCCACATGGCTGGTCGCACAGCGCCAGAATTGAACCAGGTTCTCTGAATCAGCAATACTAACCATAGAGCCACCGCGCTGTCATTTGCTGTATAAAAGTAAAATGCTGTGACGATGAAAAGTAAAATTTCGCACATTCTGGAAACACTCAGTGGCCCAGACAAACATCCTCAGAGCAAGGAAAAGAATGAAGGATCCAAACCTGACAATCTGAGTAGGAATTGCTATTTTGATGCAGAACCTTTCATTTTTGATGCATTGTTTATAGGAGACCTGCTTCCTCCTAACAAAACTGGTTGTATTCCTATATGTGTACATGAAAAAGGAGAAAGAGTTTCACATTTGTCCTTCCAATCTTCCTTCCCTGGTTCATAAAATCATGGCTTATCTGATTATAACTTCAAGTTTAAACTCCAGCCGACCCCGATAACCTGTCACCCCCTTTACTTAACAAGAATCCACTCACATCTGTCAGAAAAATATTCAAGGATCCTGCTGCCACTGCCAAGAAGACAGTTCTGAGAACTCATGACCTTCTGAAGAAATTGCAATTTCTGATGCCTCTTTTTTTATTTGTCCTGCCAAAATGAATGAATGTCTCCTTGCGAGGACGGTGTACCTGGAGACCCCACCAGGTTCCCTACTCCCTGTCACTGTACCTTCAGACCTGTGGACCGTTGGCAGGGATGATGGAGACCAGGTCTGTGCAGACCCTGAGGACGCTGGGCCCGGTTCTCCTTGGCTATCACTGCCCTGCCCATGGAGACAGACAGACAGTCACATAGCTCTCTGCACTGCTGCTGCTTCTGGGCCCTGATGGTCATTCCCTCACACATTCCTTCCTGCAGCTCCTGTCCCTCCCTGTGCAGGTGGATGGAATCCCTGATTCCGGACTCCAAAGGGTCCTCCCCCGCCGGGGCCTGAGCAGGTGCCTTGTCTCTGCCCGTCCTCCGAATGCCAGTGATCTGGCCCGTGTCTTCCTCAACCAGCTGCAGAGCTGTCATGGAGAGAAATTACAAAGAATTGTGAACACAGCCTATTCCATGAGGTAAATAATCGTTCCATCCATTGACTCCGTTTAAACTTCCCATTGCCTCAGGAAAGCAACAAACACAATCAAAGATAATAAAATGTGAGGCTGGATGAACACAGCAGGCCAAGCAGCATCTCAGGAACACAAAAGCTGACGTTTCGGGCCTAGACCCTTCATCAGACCCTCTGATGAAGGGTCTAGGCCCGAAACGTCAGCTTTTGTGCTCCTGAGATGCTGCTTGGCCTGCTGTGTTCATCCAGCCTCACATTTTATTATCTTGGAATTCTCCAGCATCTGCAGTTCCCATTATCTCAAACACAATCAAGGACCCTAGTTATACTCTCTTCTACCATCTTCTGTTAGTCAGAAGATACAAAAATTTGAAAACAAATACTAACAGATACAAGAACAGCTTCTTCCCTGCTATCATCAGACTTATGAATGGAACTTTCATATTTAGAATTGATCTTTTTCTACACATTCTATATGGCTGTAACACAGTACTCTGCATTCTGTTCTGTTATCCTAATGTGCCTGATTTGCCTGGATAGCACACAAAACAACAATTTTCACTGCACAGAAACAGAAGTTGTTTGAAAAGCCGAACAGATCTGGCAGCATTTGTGAAGAGACACCAAAGATAACATTTCAGTTGCGGTAAGCCTTCCTCAGAACTGACGTAGGAAGATTCTGAGAAAGGGCCACTGCAGGTGAAGTGTCAATATTGAGTTCCCTTCACAGATGCTGCCAGATCCATACAGCTTTTCCAGCAACTTCTGCTTTTGTTTCTGATTGACAGCATTTGCAGTTATTTCAGTTTTTCTTTAGTACTTTTCACCGTACTGTGACAATAATAAATCAATTCAAATCAAAAATAAGCTTTTCACCAGATTGTAAAATGTGAAGCTGGATGAACGCAGCAGGCCAAGCAGCATCTCAGGAGCACAAAAGCTGACGTTTCGGGCCTGGGCCTTCGTCAGAGAGGTCTAGGCCCGAAACGTCAGCTTTTGTGCTCCTGAGATGCTGCTTGGCCTGCTGTGTTCATCCAGCCTCACATTTTATTATCTTGGATTCTCCAGCATCTGCAGTTCCCATTTTCTCTTTTCACCAGATTGTATTCCCACATTCTTTCATGTTAACCTTCCCCGGAGAAGCCAGGATCTAGACTGGTCAGGAATGGAGGAGATGGCCTTGATAATGCTTCCTCAGAGTACTCTCATCCTGTGTGTGCGTGTGTGTGTGTGTGTGTGTGTGTGTGTGTGTGTGTGTGTGTGTGTGTGTGTGTGTGCGCGTGTGTATGTGTGTGTGTGTGTGTGTGTGTGTGTGTGTGTGTGTGTGTGTCTAAAGGTTGTTGAAACAGAGCTGCCATCTCTGGTAATATCTACTACACGAGCCTTTCCCCATTGCCACCACGATGGCAGCACAGTGCCTCTGATGTTAGCATTGCTGCCTCACAGTGCTAGGTTTTTGGTTTCCACTCCATCCTCAAGCAACTTTCTGTTTGGAATTATCATGTTCTCCCCATGTCCATATGGGTTTCATCCAGGTGCTCCAGTTTTCTCCTACAGTTAAACGATGTGCAGGCTAGGTGGAAAAGCCATGGGAAATGCAGGATTATAGGGACAGGGCAAGGTGTTGGGTCTGGGAAGGAAGCGTTTCAAAGAGTCAGTGCTAACTCGATGGGCTGAATGACCTGCTTCCATGCTGGTGCGATTCTGAGACTCTATGACTGATTTCATTGGTTGCTCCTTTAATCAGGAGATAATTATTCAGATTAAGTATAATAGGGATAATGGCAATATCTCATGAAATAAATAAAGGTTACTTTGACTATGAGGCTGACGGGGAATGAGGTGTTGAATGTTCCTAACTGTAAGAGTGGGTGTGGATGATATGCTCTCACAGTTGTGGATGGTCACTGTCACTGTCACAACCCTTGTGTGTGTACAAAGAAATCCTAGCTGCAAAGGAAGGTGAGAGAGTGTCCTGCACTTTTTTAAGAATGAAGGGAAATCAGGAATGTGAAACAAACAGTTGCACTTAAGGACTTAATAAACTGGAGAGTTGGTCATCCTACAAAGTCTTTTTTTAAGACAAAAGGGGATAGTTGTGACTATCGGCCCCTTAGCTGGACTTAAGTAATGAAAATATCATTAAAATTGTAATGTGATGAATTAGACAGAGATCTTATCAGGGAATCCTCGTACAACTTTCTGAAAGGCCTTCTAAAAAGATGTCCAGGTTGAGGATGCAACTGAAGTAAAATACAGGTATTCCTCGTATCTGTGAGGATTCCATTCCTGAGCATGTGAATGTGAAGTTTGTTTAAAAATAGTTAAAAATCCTGGAAATGCCAGTTTTGCACGTGGATATTGAATTTTGTTGTTCCTTATTTTTTGGCACAGATAGGCGAATTCGCAATTCTTGATTTCATGATACAGAGGCTATTTCCTTGTAAGCCCTATGCTTTCACAGCCCAATTTAACATAAAATAAAACATGTAATTTTGTCAGCTTCAGTTCAAATATTGCGCCTGGACTTCAAAACCAGTGGATGTTATTGAGACTTTGGAAAGCATAGCAAGAGAGCCATGTGCTCAATTACCAACTTGAAATATCTCAGCAACTAGGATTAGCTCAAAGAGTTTGGCTTGTACATTTTCAAAATGTGTAGCCTGTGAAGGCTATAAAATAATTAATGGTCTAGATTTTGTTTACATGAATGAATGGAACTGGACAGATGAGAAAGAACAGGAGATGTCAGTCATGGAGGTCATCCTTTACAAAGATATTGACAATCAGAGGCTTTTTTCCACGGACCCACAGCTGTTGTCTCATGTTGTGAATGAAAGTAGTCACCACTAAACCACTCTTTCACCTGTGAGAGGTACAACTTGTGGTGAGTTTAACCTAAAGGTCACCACACCTTCAGCACAGGGCAACTTTGAGAAGGCAGGGCCCTTATGGTGGCCTCAATCATCCAGGAATTGAAGCTGGCCTGTAGCGTCTCTCTGCATCCCCCGCCAGCTGTCCAGCAACTGAGCTGGCCAACCGCTATGTTGCGGTACTGATTCACTGAAAGTCTTACATAATGGGCTTTACCTGTCTCTGGCTCATGAAGAGATCACCTTGGATGAACGTTAAGTGCCCTATAATACTAAATCAGAGCCTAAGCATTTCTTGTGCTTGATTCGATCACCTACAGGTATTGAGGGCTGGCAGTGGAATAACTGTGTAGTGCTGGTTGCATTGTTGTTCTTTCCTCTCTGCAAAGCTTTGCCTGTTATAGGACTTTACATAGAATCCCAACTATTCGCTACATCAACACCACATCAACCCTTCGAAGAGCATCCCACCCAGGCCCAATATCCTACCCTCTCCAGGTAACCCTGAATATCCCATGGCTAACACACACATCCAGGGACACTATGGGCAATTTCCCACAGCCAATTCTCCTAACTTGCATATCCTTGGACTGAGGGAGGAAACTGGAGCACCCGGACGAAACCCGCATGGACACGGGGAGAATATGCAAACTTCACATAGACAGTCGCCCAAGGGTGGAAGCGAACCTGGGTTCCTGGCTCTGTGAAGCAGCAGTGGCAACCGCTGAGCCACTGCGCCACCCACACAGACAGTCTTGTGAGTTTATTCCCTCTCTCAGCCTAGTGCTGGTGTCCCAGAAGCGGTTTTAGCTTTAACTGCATTACTGACTGGGGGATGGCCCTGGCAATTCCTCTTGTTGCTGAGAATACCTTGAAACTTGAAGCCAGATGTTATGACATATATCTGAGAGGCACAGCTGGCTGAGCTGGGGAAATAAAAACCTCACAGCTGGAGGCATTGACTGTAAAGAAGCCCCTTTAGAGTTTCCTGGAACTGATGCCTGAAAAAGAAACTTAGTAAGCTAAAGACAGGTTAAATATTTAAATAAATGCAAAATACCTCGAATACTGGGAACCTGTTATTATAAAAAGGAGAATGTTGTAGGTGTGGTAGGATCTTTGGAGAGAGAAAAGTTAACCTTTGAAGTCTGGCATGATTCTTCTGCTGAATTTGTTCTTCAATTCACTGGACTATTAGTGGTAACAGGCGTAATGACAATATCCTATGAAATTAGTAAATGCTGCCAGACCTTCTGAGATCCTCTGACTAAATAATTAACTCAAAACCTCTGGGTCTTGGGTTTATTTGCATCTGCATCTTAGGCTCAGCCATGGTTCAGTGGTAAAATTTAAATCTGTAAGCCAGACCAATACAAACCTTGCATCTATGCCTGATTGTCCATACAGTGAAACAAACAAGAATTCATGAGCAATAACACGATTTCAATGCGAAGTCAAGCAGGAATTGACATTGAGCTACCTGAGGAGGAATGGGATCCGCTCCTAACTCTGCTCTGATCAGTTAGAGATAGATAATAAATGCTGACCCAGCCAGTGGCTCCTACATCCACAAATGATTGAATAAAATCTCGGAAGGGAGATGACTAAAATCATGGTGTATTACAGTATCAATGAATAATAAGCTTCTTTTTCCAGAAGCTGAAGGCAATGTCTTTGGTCTTGCTGCATTTTTGTCCAAAACCAGCCAAAATCAATCATGCATGATGAAAAATCAGAGGCAATGGAGCTGTCACAGAAGATAATACTGAGGGAGAAATGGGTGACATTAGCAGACATTGGGAGGCAACGTCCTTGCGGTATTATTGCTGGACTATTAACCCAGAGCCACCCTGTTATCCCGGGGACCTGAGTTTAAATTCCGTCACGGCAGATGGTGGAATCTGGATTCAATAAAAAGATGTCAGGATGTAGGGAAGGAAAACTGCCATCCTCACTCTGGACTCCAAATCCACAGCAATGTGGTTGATTCTCCACTGCCCACGGCCAATTAGGGACAATAAGTGCTAACCTTGCCAGTGATGCCCTCGTCCCATGACAGAAGAATGAATAAATGAAATATGGAGAGAGAAGTGGGCCCTGGTGACATTGCTAAAGAACCACAGTAGATGAGAATTTGGAGGATTGTGAGGGATAGATCCTTGAGGGACACATAGGATCCCTGGAGTGTGGAAGCAGGCTATTTGGCCCATCAAGTCCACACCAGCCCTTTGAAAAGCATTCCACCCAGACCCACACCTCCTACCCGAACCCTGTAACCCCACATTTATCATCACTAACTCATCTAGCCTGCACATTCTTGGACACTATGAGCAATTTAGCATGGCCAACCCCCCTAACCTGCATATGTTTGGACTATTGCTGGAAACAGAGCAGCCAGAGGAAACCCAGGCAGACACGGAGAGAATGTGCAAACTCCACACAGTTACCCGAGGGTGGAATTGAACCAGGGTCCCTGGGACAGCGGTAATAACCTTGGAACCACCGTACCTCTCCTTGAGAAGGAAAGCTCCAACATTTGAATAGGAAGCTGTTGCAAAAGATTCTTTGTCAACAGTTGGTTGGATAAGAATGAGTACAGGATGACGTATGATGGAGGAGATGATTAAGTGCGATAAAGTGTGTCAACGGCTACAGAATGGTCAAGAGCATTAATGAGCCTGTAATGATCGGTTACTTAGGATGTCATCCGTGTCCTTCATAGGAACTGTTCTAGTACAGGTTGTTAGGTGGAAACCTGAATGAGAGATTTATAAGTGGTGGCGTGATTATTGTGCAGCTTCTAAGTACACAGCATTCAAACTTATCTCAGCTCACCCTCTCAGCTCCTGAGCAGCCTGTTTACTTTAGCTCTAAGCCCACATGCGAGCTTACCCATTCGAGCACCATGAGAAGAGCAGTCACTAAGCTCACATAATCAAACATGGAAGGGCACGACAGTCAGAAGGATGGAGAGAAAGGAATGAACGTGATAAACTGATAAACAATTGCTCAGTGACGAAACCGAGGAAAGAAAACAATCAAGGTAAAATCCGAAAGAACTACGGATGCTGTAAATCAGGAACAAAAACAAAGTTGCTGGAAAAGCTCAGCAGGTTTTGGATTGTGAAGAAAAAAAAAACAGAGGTAACATTTCGGGTCCAGTAAGGAAGGGTCGCCAGACCCGAAATGTTAACTCTGTTTTCTCCTTCACAGATGTTGCCAAAACAATCAAGGTACAAGAAGCTTGAGGTGATATATGGGTGGTGCATAAGAATGAGGATTAAATGAAAGATGAGGGGATGGAGGAGGGTGAAATGCATGAAGTATGGGGATGGGTTATTTGGTGGTATAGACCACACAGCCATTTATAGAGCCTTAGCACGATATGGTACAGAAGCAGACCCTTTGGCCCAACCTATCCATGCTTCCAGGTTGCCTGAACAGAACTAGTCCCATTTGCCTGTGTCTGGCCCATATCCATCTCAACCTTTCCTATTCACATTCCTCCAAATGTCTTTTAAATGTTGTAAATGTACTCACCTCTGAAATTTCCTCCGGCAGTTGTTCCATATTAGGACCACCCTCGATGTGCCTCTCAGATCCCTTTTACACCTTGCCCCTCTCACCTTAAACCTATGGACTTTGCACTCCCCTACCTTGGGGAAAAGACATTGCCTCTTCACCTCATCCATGCTCCTCGTGATTTTAAGAGCCTCAGCCTCCTATGCTCCACGTGAAAATAAGCCAGCCGGTCGAACAATGGCATTTGTACTTATCAAGGATTCTTCTGTTCTTGCTTTACTGATCATGGTTGTAATCACAAACATGCATTTCACATTTGTTAGACAGAAGTGTCTCAAAGTCACATCTGTCTGCCTCAACCCCGGCAAGAACCCGAAGCAGCAGAGGATTTCCTGGAACGGTGCTGACTCAAATATTTTTAGATAAAAAACCTTTTCTTTGGAAGGATGATGTTGAGTAATAATACCAAATGCAGCACCACAGATATTGAGGAAGTAGTTGTGCATTTCTTGTACACACTAAATGCTGACCTATCAACCATATATTTCAAAGCACACAGCTACAGTTTGAGGGATGGGATTGGGACTGAATAGAGGAGGGGCTTCAGTGGAAGATAGAACATGCAACCTGTTATAACTGCCTCTCCAACCAACTTTATGTTCATTGAGGCAAAGACATTTTTCTTGCATAGAATCACTAGTGTCTGGAAGCAGGCCATTCCACCAATTCAAACCCACACCCACCCTCCCAACAACATCCCACTCAATCCTTGTAATGCTGCATTTCCTATGGCTAAGCCACCTAACCTGCACCCTTTGGGCAATTTAGCATGGCCAACCTACCTAACCTGCACATCTTTGGACAGTGGAAGGTAACAGGAGCACCTGAAAGAAACCCATGTAGGCACACGGGTAACGTGCAAACTCCAAGCCTGGGATTAAACTCGGGTCCCTGGTGCTGTGAGGCAGCAGGACTAACCGCTGAGCCACCATACCGCCCATTTCCTGTCAAACCGAATAGCATACAAGGATGAAATGAACCTTGATGATAACAATGGACAATACTCAAACACATGTTCCTTCAACATCCTGCTGTAAGTTAATGGAAACCATAGCTCATCAAAACAGTTCTGTTGAAACACAACAGGCTAACTGGCTGTAGGTTTTATAGCAGAGATTAAGAGGCAACATCATTGTTGGTTAAGTTGATCAGAGAATTTCAATACAGCACAGTTGAGGGTTAATAATATTACTCTGTGTAGGCAATTGCTGTGCAACAAAATGGCTGCCAAACCACTTTACAATACAGTGTTAACTAAACTTCAAAAGGCACTTCATTGACTGTTAGAGTGTGTAAGGACATCCTGAGGTCGTAAAACACCGGATATTGATGATTGAGGCACCACAGGGCAGTCAAGCATGTGTGACTACAGAATGGATAAACATGATCTGAGTTGGTCATCTGAAGCAAAATTGGAGGTGGCTTCGATGATATGACCATCTGATCCCAATCTAGGAATCCATTTATCAATATGATTAGGTAACTGGAGCACCGCCCATTTCCTATTTGGGGGTGGGGGTGGGGGTGGGGTATCTACCTTAGCCTGGCTGAATTGGTCGGAGTTCGAGGCCTGGAAACAGGACTACTCCAAGTGTTATCTTACAGGATCCAAGTGCTGCCCATAAACCAACCAGTGGCCTCCACGCTGTAGTACCGGCTGCTCCCGTTGACCCCTGAACCTGGTTTTGACACAAAAATCCAGAGAACATTGGTTCATTTCTCCCAGGACAAGAAGATGAACTGGGTCACTGCAGAGGTTTGAAATACCCTCCATTGAGGAAGGTGGTCAGTCGCTGGTGTCCCTCCACACCTTACACCTTCGGACCCTGCAGCGACACCTTTACAACGAGCCTCCCCCCGCCCTGGGCGGTGCACCCTGGTAACCGATGTTTTATTGCCACCTCACTCACAACACGCATATACCATGAGCATTTTCCAGTCTCCCTTGGGGCGCTGCCTGTCGTTTACCAGAATCTGGCCAATGTCTGGAACCTGGTCGATGCATGCCGTGTCTTCCCCCATCAGGGACAGCAGCTATCGGCAGAGAGACACTGCTTGGGAATCTGCACTGCCACCATCGTGGAAGAGGGGTGGGTCGTTGCCAGGGGGGTGACCAGATCAGGTGCATGCTGGGTGGGAGGTGTCCAGCCTGGGTGCTCCCTTTGGGTGCTGGACAGTCCTTTCACAACCTCGGTTCTCCCCGAGAGCTTTCTATAGCTGATGTTGCGATCATTGCCATATTGTCAGGCTCCACAAACAGCAGTGAGATAATATATTAAAATAAGATGGCCTGACAACCTCAGTGTATGATGTTGGTTTAAGGGTAAGGCCAATGAATGCACAGAAAATGGTTAAGGCCTAAATATTTAATACTTTCAAGAAGAAATTAAATTTCATTCCTCGGCTAAAGGGCTCCAAGGCTGTGGAGGGAAAACAGGAACAGGGAACAAAGTTGGATGAATGCCTGACAAAGTGCCAAATGGCCTATTCCGGCTCCCATTTCCTGTGCTTCTGAGTAAAATTCCTCAATAAGAACTCCCCTGTTATGTGGAGATAGTAAGAGCTGTCGATGCTGGAATAAGAGATAACACTGTGTGGAGCTGGATAAACACAGCAGGCCAGGCAGCATCAGAGGAGCAGGAAAGCTGATGTTTTGGGTCGGGACCCTTCTTCAGAAATGGGCCAGACCTGAAATGTCAACTTTCCTGCTCCCCTGATGCTGCCTGCCCTGCTGCGTTCCTCCAGCTCCACACTGTGTTATCCCCTGTTATGCGACTTTTTTTAAATCGATGTGCCACTGTGTATCTCTAACATCTCACTCAAAAGGATGTATTCATTCCTAGCAGGCACGGGAAAATTGAAGGGAGGAGCAGGCTCATTGCCTGCTCCACAACCCCACCAGCCACCTCCGGATCTCGGGTAAGGCGAAGGACCGGCCAGAGGATGCAATTCGAATCACAGGCGAAGGGTAGGGTGTGCTGAGCAGTGAGGTCAGGCAATGAATTTGAAATGTGATCAAGGGATCAACTTAATGATGGCACACACTGGGAGTGGCATAGCCAAGGAGGCAGGAACTTTCACCTGGCAGGCATTAAGAATTGAAACTAGGCTGCACTGATTTGTGGAGCAGAGAACCAATCGGGCAGAATGTCGATTGTCATCCTGGTAACTCTTGTGCCAGCCATGTCTCATTCCAACTATTTGACCCTCCCATCAAAGGCATTGTGTTTTTTCCCCATGGAATCCCTATAGTATAAAAACAGGGCCATTCAACCCATCGACTCCACACCAACCCTCCTCTCCTATCCCTATAACCCTGCATTTCCCAGGGATAACTCACCTAGCCTGTATGCCCCTGGACACAGATCCTTGAAGGCATCAGGGCAGGTGAAGAGGGTAGTTAAGAGGCAAACGGGACATGTGACTTTATTTGTTCGGGCATTGAAGGCAAGAGTTGGGGGTTTATGTTTGGAGCTGTGTACAAAGTAAGTTAGGGCACAGCTGGAGCACTGTGGACAGTTCCGCTCGCTACATTGTGTGAAGGCTGTGATAGCACTGGAGAGGTTGCAGAGAAGATTCATCAGGATGTCACGTGGGCTGGATTGTATCAGCTGCAAGGAAAGATTAGACAGGCTGGAGTTATTTTCCTTAGAACAGGGAAGGCTGAGGGAGTGCCGGATTGAGGTCTACAAAATTATGAGAGGCATAGTTTGGCTCAAACTGCATTAAATATTTTCCCTTTATGGAAAGACCAATAGCCAGGGGACATTGATTTAAGGTAAGGAGCAGGACAAAAGGATTTAGGGGGAAATTATTTCGTCCAGAAAGGTGTGTATCTGGAGTTAGTGCCGAAAAGGGCAGTAGATACGGGAAACGTTACAACAATTAAGGAGGATTCAGATGAATCCTTGAAATGTCAATAACTTACATGGCTGTGGACCAAGAGCTGGGAACGAGATTGTTGGATGCTTGATGACTAGCAATGACATGGTCAGTTGACGGGGTTCTTTCAATGCTGTAATTTTCTACGACTGTACAACTCACGATGTCTTTTATTTTCCTATTCGACTAGTCTTTCACCTCAGCGTCTGCAAGTCACAAAGAAAAGATCCCAAACCTAAGTTCATTGGTGTGGACAGAGATAATGAGAACTGTAGATGCTGGAGAATATGAGATAACAAAGTGTGGAGATGGACGAACGCAGCAAGCCAAGTAGCAGCTTAGGAGTACAAAAGCTGATGTTTCGAGCCTAGGCCCTTCATCAGAAAAAGACCAGATGATCATTGCCATGTGGATCAAGGCCAAGGTCCAGTGTGGTGGTATTTGATCATTCACAGTTAAGTATAAGATAGTTCATTAGATTTGTTGTGTTACTTGTTTTTTTGTAGTGTATTTTGATCTGATGGAAGGTCTAGGCCCGAAACGTCAGTGTTTGTATTCCTAAGATGCTGCTTGACATCTCGTTCATTGGTGTGAATGTGGGGGGGTGCGCCGTCCTAACCAAGACCCCCTGCTAAATTGATGAAGGGGCTGAAATACCATGGAAACTTTGCTCATCATGATGTCATGGGTACAAGTAGTTCTATGGTCACACCAACCCAACCCCTGCCTGATCTGTTTCTTCTGATAATGATTGCTAACAACATCCTTTGTAAGGGCAGGAAACTATTTGCCTAGTATGCAAATGAAACCAATTCTTTGTCAAATTAGAAGAATGTAAGAAGGTGTAGCCACATGCTAGCACCTAGTTATATTTTCTACTGATATAATGGATATTGTTACTGCAGTTTTGAGGAGGATCATATATTCAGAACCCTAAGTTGCTCTGCCTACAAGTCATCATCACAGTAGAGTGGTTCTTATGTCACTCATCAGTATTGACCCTTTCATGTTGTGGCCAGACATGCTGTTCAAAATGGTGGACTTATAAAAAGCCAGGCAATTACTAAAGCATGCTGGGAAATCGAGCCAAACATTGGTCAAAAGAATCTGTGCTTAAGAAAAAGGCAAGCTATAGGCAGGCTGCAGCTTCAGAGGGCACAATATATAATCAGCACAGGGCAATAGGAAACAATGGGTTGTTTCCCAGAATAAAGGGTGCTTCACGCGCCTTTGTTTGGGATAGGCCACCTGAACTGGTCGTCCTAACATCTCCAGGAATGGAGGTCCAAGGGCCACCCCACTATCAACACATCAACACCTGATTGGGCCGGATCGATCAGGGTGACCGATCCATTGGTAGGAATTGAAGATCTTTGCAAGGTGGGGTAGGCTAAAATGTCCAGGTATAAGAATCGACGCAGTGCCACCTCAGAACCAATAACTCGAGACCAACTGATGAAGAAAAGATGACTCTGAGGCCACCGGGAGAAGAAGACCAGATGATCATCGCCATGTGGATCAAGGCCAAGGTCCAGTGTGGTGGTATTTGATTATTCACAGTTAATTATGAGATAGTTAATTAGATTTATTGTGTTAATCGTTAGTTTGTAGTGAATTTTGTTGTTACAGCATTAGTTGTGTTGAAGTAGATAAAGATCACTTCTGGCTACCATTAACAGTTAACTCACAGTTTCTTTGCTGGAAGAAGGTTTAAAACACACAGTGTGGTAGGTGTAACAAAATCCTTTATACTTTATCTCCCTCCAACTTTATTACCTCTTGCCACCATTTTACATCCGTGCACATAATTATTTTTACCCTATCCTCCCAAATTCCCCACCCCAGCCCTTGACCACTACTTTCCTCCCCCATCCAAGAATCTGACTTTATAACTTCAGGCAATCTGTTGATATTCCTTCAAAATGTCTTCACTTCAGGCTTGGGGACTGGTAGTTTTCTTTACATTTTGATTCTGCTCCTGACAGTCAAACTTTGAGATTTACTTCACACATAGACATGTCAAAAAGGCATTTGACACACTTGCCTTCATGCTCAGGCCTTTGAGCACAGGAGTTGGTAGGCCATGTTGAGGTTGTACAGGACATTGGGGAGGCCTCCTCTGGAATACAGTGTCTAGTTCTGGTCATCCTGTTATAGGAAGGATATGATCAAGCTGAAGAGGTCTCAGAAGAGAGTTACCATGATGTTGCTGAGTATGGAAGGTTTCAGTTATAAAGAAAGGGTGGATAGGCTGGGACTCTGTTTACCGGCGTGCGAGTGGCATGATCTGGTAGAGGATTATAAAATCATGAGGGTGTAGGGAGGGTTAATGATAGTTATCTTTTACCTAGGATAGGGGGTTTTCAAGACTACAGAGCACATTTCTCAGTGAGAGGAGAGGCCTCTAAAAGAAGGACATGAGGGAAAGTTTTCTTACAGAGAAAAAAACTGAAAGAACTGTGAATGCTGTAAATCAGGAATGTAAAACAAATTTGCTGGAAAAGCTCAGCGGTCTGGCAGCAGCTGTTAACATTTTGGGTCTTGTGACCCTGTCTCGGAGAAAACATTAACTCTGTTTCTTACAGAGAGGGTGGTTTGGGTGTGGAATGAACTGCATGCGGGTAAATACAAGAATAGGAAAGATTTGGAGGGGTATGGGTCAGGAGCAGGCAGGTGGGACTAGATTAGTTTGGGATTATGTTCAGCATGGACTGGTTGGACCGAAGGGTCTGTTTCCATGCTGTATGGCTGTGTGGGTGGATTCTCTCTCTCCATGCTTACCCTGTGAAGCAACTAAAGGAGAATGAATCATTGTGCCAATAATGTTGTTCTTCCATACTCTGACATGCTCATCATTTAAAATGGGAGGAGTGTTTGTAGGTGGAAACACATTCTTCATTTAATAACTGCATCCCAGGGGTTGAAGGGTGAGGGGCTGAGCTACTTTTACAGGATTCACTCTGGGTGTTTATCATTGAAGCTGGCTACAAATTTGATAATTTCCTTTCCCCAATAAAAGAGAAGCATTGGAAACATCTTGCTTGAGGGCTTCCTAGTCATATTATTGCCAAACATTCAATTAACACCCTGTGAATCAGAGGATTAATCCAGGAGCAATTAAGGAAAAAAAGGAGGTTTAGAGGGGATTTGAGCAACAATGTTTTCACCCAGACAATGGCGGTGTTCTGGAATACACTGCCTGGGAAGGTAGATTTTTTTTAAAAATTCACTTATAGGGTGTGGGCGCTGCCGGTTGGGTCGGCATTTCTTGCCCATCCCTAGTTGCCGCTTGAGAAGGTGGTGGTGAGCTGCCTTCTTGAACCGCTGCAATCCACCTGCTGTGGGTTCAGCCACAATGCTGTTAGGGAGGGTATTCCAGGATTTTGACCCAGTGACAGTGAAGGAACGGAGATATAAGTCAGGATGGTGTGTGGCTCGAAGGGAAACTTGCAGGTGATGGCATTCCCGTGTATCTGTTACCCTTGTCCTTCCAGACGGAGGTGGCCATGAGTTTGGAAGGTGATGCCTAAGGATCTTAGAGCAGTAAAATTATGCAGTGTATGTTGTAGTTAGTATACAGTGCTGCTACTGAGTGTCGATGTTGGAGGTAGTGGGTGTTTGTGGATGTAGTTCCAATCAAGTGGGCTGCATTGTCCTGGATGTTTGAACCGAACTGAATTGTATTAGCTTTACTGTCACATATACCAACATGCCGACAGTGAAAAGTTTACAAGTTGCCAATTAGAATACCATCTTAGGTACCAAGGTGCAGGTTCTGGAGAACAAATTCTTGGAAAAAAAAACAAAAATAAAAAAAAAGTCTAGCATTACAGACTTTCAAAACTACAAAATCATGGTAATAAATTAGAAAACAAAAATAACAGCCCTTCGATGATAATATAATTAAGAAAGAGAAATTAACAAGAAAAGAATTTAAGATGAAATCCACTTAATCCATTTCACGGCTCTGCTCTTGAGGACCCGAGCCCAACAAGTCCTTCCCGTGTTGGAATCCTGGGCCAGAGCCGCTAGTACCGAAGGAAAAACTGCCTGGAGTCACAGATCGAGAGAAGCCACCACATGGAGAACCAGTCCGCTGCCAATGAAGGGAGCCACGTGCTGGACCAGACCATCCATGCCACTGCAAAGACACTACAGAAGCCTCAAGGAAGAACTGGGCCATTGGATTGCCAGGCCGGGCTCTCACCTCATCCGAAGCAGTGCCGTTGAAGGACCCACCAGGACACAGCCATGAGGAACAACCGGATCCCCAGTGACCCTCTATTGCAGCAGCCCCTCGGAACCTCTATCCTCACCCAAAGCTGCCAAAGGAAGATAAGAAGAGCTAGGTGATGAGCCAGAACTAGGGCCGCCGCAATGATGCAGAAGCTGCCAGGAACCTGAACTTACTTCTGACTTCACTGCCATGAGTTTGTGCCGCTGGGCCTACACGCCAACACCAACGCCTGCAACTGAGTTCTTCACCAAGAGGGGTAAGTAAAATAAAATAAAAGAGAAAAGAAAAGACAGAAGAAAAGAGAAAATAACAAAGAAAAGTGAGTGGGCAAACCTTGGACTCAGAAGCCCTACGCTGCCACCATCTGTGTGTTGTTGGGGCTGCACCCATCCAGGCAAGTGGGGAGTAAAGCATCATACTGCTGACTTGTGCCTTTTAGATGGTGGACAGGCTTTGGGGCGTCAGGATGTGAGTTACTTGTGTCAGTGTTCCAGGCCTCTTATAGCCATTATATTTATATGATGAGTCATGTTGAATTGCTTATCAATGGTAACCCCTACAATGTGAGTAGTGGAGGATTCAGTGATGGTAACACCGTTGAATGCAAAGTAGAGACGGTCATTACCTATCACTCATGTGGCGTGAATGACAGAGTCATACAGCACGGGAATGGACCCTTCACTCCAACCAGTCCGTACTGACCACAGTCCTAAACTATGCCTACCACTTATCAGCCCAAGCCTGCATATTGTCCAGATCTTGTGGCATTGTTACATGGACTGCTTCAGTATCTGAGGAGACATGAACGGTGCTGATAATGACGCAATCATCAGCGAACATTCCCATTTCTGACCTTATGATAGAGGGAAGGTGAGGCAGTTGAAGATGGTTGGGCCTAGGACACTACCCTGAGGAAACTCCGCAGAGATGTCCTGGTACTCAGCTGACTGACCTCCAACAACCACAATCATTTTCCTTTATACCGCCGATATGCATTGATTCCAGTTCCGCTCGGGATCCTTGATGCCACTCATGGTCGAATGCAGTCTTGATATCAAGGGCTTTCGCTCTCACCTCACCTCTGGAATTCAGTTCTTTCGTCCATGCCTAAACAAAGTCTGTGATGAGGTCAGGAGCTGATTGGCCCTGGGTATCACTGAGCAGGTTATTACTGAGCATGTGCTGCTTGAAAGCACTGTTGGTGACACCTTCCATCACGTTATTGATGATTGAGAGTGGACTGATGGGGCTGGAATTGGCCAGGTTAGATTTGTCCTGCTTTGTCATGAGGTGAAACACATCACAACCTCTATAATGTAAATGGCTGAGCACTTGAAATGTCATAACGTTTTTCTTTATTTGTTCACGGGATGTAAGCATCACTGGCTAGACAGCAGTTATTGCCCCATCCCTAACTGCCCCAGAGGGCAGTTAAGAGTCAAACACATTGCTGTGGGTGCGGAGTCATATGTAGGCCAGGCCAGGCCAGTTAAGGATGGCAGTTTCCTTCCCCTAAAGGGCATTAGTGAAGGATTATTATTACCTGGCCTGGCCTACATGTGACTCCAGATCCACAGCAATGTGTTTGACTCTTAACTTACCTCTGGGGCAATAAATGCTGTCTAGCCAGTGATGCCTACATCCCGTGAATGAATTTTAAAAAAGCTATGACATTTCAAGTGCTCAGCCATATACGTTATTGGCTATGGACCAGGAGATGAAAAGAGTAGATAGATTGGTGCAGACCAGATGGGCTGATGGGACTCTTCTGTGCTATCCAATTCTGTGACATACAACATGCCTTTGCTGCTATTGCTGTTTTGGGTACCTGTTACAGGCTGCTATTGAATTGCCATTGTTGCATGCTTCCCTTCGTTGCTTTTCAAGGGAGGTTTATTTACATAAACTACTTCCTTTTTTTCTGCTTCGGAGTTGTGGGAAGTGTGTATTGGTGTTGCTATGTCTTCATTAACTTGGGTTTTTACTGTACTCTGTCAGTGCAGCTGATTTCCTTTTTCCTACAGTTCTGCCAGATTAAACTAGAAGATAGTGTGACCTGCCAGAACTAGTTGGTTTAGGAGCGATGTTGTGCCAAGGAAGGTGGTTAAAGTAAATGGTAAGGACATGTTCATTTTTACATTCAGATGAAGTCAGTAATAGTTGAGGCTGTGTAGAGCTGATATTTAAATTGAATGAACATAATGTAGTCATATCTTAGTCAACAATAAATTTTAAACAACAAATATTTTACAATTACTGATACGATGAAGAAGCAGAATTTTGTAAAATAATTTAGAAAATATGATCTATTTGCATTAAAAAAATAAAGGCAGTTAACTCGAGGGCTAAGGTTTAAGATAATTGGCAAAATAATTAGAGAACAAACAGCAATATTCTCTGATCGAAAATGTACAGCCCCGGAAAAGAGTTGTTGAGATTCAATAATGAGTTTAAAACTTTAAGGTTGATTTAAGAATGTAAAATATAAGGGATATAGGGAATGAACTGTGGAATTGCTTGCTCCTTCTAAGATCCTGATGGGTTGAACATTCTGTAAAATGTGTTGGTCATTTTGGGTCTTCAGGTCAAAAATGTTTCAAGGAGATTGTTTGAAAATCAGATGTTTTGTGTGGGAAACAATTTTGGAAGGGCTTTTTAGAGATAGAGACAGACATTGGTAATTGCCATTGTGAAAGATGCAGACAAATGAAGAAAAATGCCCATTCTACCAACTACAGCTGGAGGCCTCCTGCAAGCTTTATCAACACTGAGCTGCAACCACTTCAACCAAAATATTTATCTGCTGTATTTTCCATCAAACACTCATTGGATTGAAAATTGCTGGAGATCACGTTTTTTGTTTGTTTGTTTTTAGTATAGATTCCAGCATCTGCAGTAATTTGCTCTCAATCAATGGACTGGGCTGAGTCTGTCACCGTTCATCAAATTTGCGAACATGAATAGAATTGTCTCATGTCATCAGTCCACCATGGGCAATGGTTTTGGGCTCCTGAGCTTCAGTGGAACCTGGAATCCTTATAGCACAGGCTGTGCTGTTGACCACTTGTGCAACCCATGCACAGCCTCATGTTGAGCATAATTCTGGGACTTGTAAGCCAATAGTATGAGAAGATTCTGGATAATGTGATACCTTTTTCACAAACATGCTCCATGTACACCCGCTGGACATTGCGTAATCTTTCTTAGTTGAGTGGGCATTAATTAGCATTAACTTTAATTACTTAGTCCAATACAAAGATCTATTCTTCAGTGGTAATGATGTGATAGTTAAATCACTGGATTAGTCATCCAGAAACTGTGGCTGATATTCTTGGGACATGGTTTTTTTTCCCTCACAGCATGGTGCATGAGAATGTAGTGGAAGCTGGTAAAAAGCAGCTGATAAAATTTAATTACTATTACCAACTTTGCAATATTAGTCTACATTCACAAATGGTGTGTTGAAACTACTCCTGATACTTGTCAGTTATCCATCAGGTTTATTAATGGCCTTAAGAGAAGGGAATCTGCTGTACTTAATTTGTTTAGCCTCAATTTGCATCCAAATGGAGGAGACATTAGTGTAGTGCTAGTGTCATCAGACTAGTAATCAGGAACCTCTGGTGACGTGGGTTCAAATCCCACTCTAGCAGAAGGTGGAAATTTGAAATCAATCATGTGGTGTTTAAAAAGTTGGTTTCATAGAGATATACAGAATGGAAACAAATTCTTTGGTCTAACTTGTCCATGCCAAACAAATGTTCTAAATTAATTTTGGCCCATATCCCTCTAAATGATTCCTGTTCAGGTACGCATCCAGATGTGTTTTAAATGTTGTAATTGTACCAGCCTCCACCACCTCCTCACACCATACTTCGCATGAAAAAGGTTACCCTTTAGGTCCCTTTTAAATCTTTACCCTCTCACCTCTCAAGGCAACTCTGCAACCACTGCTGTTTGTTATAAATTCCCTTATAGTTGACTAACGCCCTTTAGGAAAGTAAATCCTCATGCAGTGTGGCCAGTATGTGACCAGAACCACAGCAAGGTGGTTGGCCTTTAAATGCCCTCTGTGCAATTACAGTTGGGCTACAAATGTTGGTCTAGCCTGTAGCGGCCTCATCCCATGAATGAACAAAACTAAAAACATCTGCAGTAATGCGGTTGACTCTTAATTGGTCTCTGAAATGGCCCGGCAAACCCCTGAATACACCACCAAGCTGGAATGGGCAAGAAATGTTCATTTTGCCAGCTGGGTTCGCATCCCAGCAAGAGAGAAGCAAATCCATTCTGCGACAGAGATGTTTTTGTTTTACCTTTGCTGTGGCAAGTACTGTGGCATACGGTTTTCAGAAGGCTTTGAGGCAAGTTTTGCATGCGTTGCGTTGAAGAGGAACAGAGAGATCATTTCTCCAAGTGTGTCTGCTGCATATGGGATGTGGGTTGTATGCCTCTGCCTCTGTAGCATAGCTCAGAAATAGAGCTGAGCAGGTACAGGCAGGAATCTCTGCAAAGGTAGAGAGGATGAGGAGTGAGGGTAAATGCTGACTACAGAAGGATCAACATGGCACAGGAGTTTCAAGGGACCATTTCACACATTTTCAACCTCCCCCCACCAAAGCAGCCCAGCCAGGAGCGATGCCCAATGCAACTAGGATTCAACTAGGTGGTAACAGCAGGTTGTACAGGGGCTGGAGTCTCACACCAGAGAAAGCATTGTACTGCCAGTGATCATCAAAGTCACAGTGGCAAGGAACTAGAGGTAGCAGACATATCGAGTAACTCCACCAGCTACAATTCTTTGAGAAGGAAGCTAGATCCATCCATGCAGGCAGATCCAAATAGGTGAAGGATGAAACTGTGTGAGATGCCACATGGCTTTGCCAGCACAGTGGGGTTCCCAAACATGCCGGGCATGATAAACTGCTGACAAAAAGCTCTGTAGGCTAATTTCCATCGTCTTAATGGAGAGTCACAGGAACTGCAAGGGCTACCTTTTTATCTTTGCAGAATGGTATGTGACCGCAGCTGGCACATCATGGCAAATTGTTGGCAACCACCACAAGGTTTCCATATGCAACCAGTCTCCCATGCCAGAATGGGTTGCTGCTTGGAGGCAGGGACACCTCACATGGCCCTCATTGAGGACATTCCTGCACTTACATACCCTCACTTCTCCCCATCCATCCGCCCATGCACCAATCGCACGTGTAAAAGGCATGGAGACCCAAGGAACTGTGGATGCCTGGGCAAGATGTACAGGTTGGCTATGCCCACCAGAATATTGCCAAACTAAGGTCACTTCCACTGCCTCCAAGAGCATAAAAGGCACCTAGGGATAAGCAGTGGGAAAAAAGACTTTGCACACGTTGTCGGACAATCTTACCGAGTTGGAAAGGTCCAAGATGCGTATCACTTCCTCATTTTCCTCATTCTGCGACAGAGATGTTTTTGTTTTACCTTTGCTGTGGCAAGTACTGTGGCATACGGTTCTATTTCTGAGCTATGCTACAGAGGCAGATGCATACAACCCACGTCCCATATGCAGCAGACACACTTGGAGAAATGATCTCTCTGTTCCTCTTCAACGCATGCAGCAACTTGCCTCAAAGCCTTCTGAAAACCATATGCCACAGTACTTGCCGCAGCAAAGGTAAAACAAAAACATCTCTGTCGCAGAATGAGGCAAATGAGGAAGCGATACGCATCTTGGATATTTCCATCTCGGTAAGATTGTCCGACAACGTGTGCAAAGTCTTTTTTCCCAGGCTGGGGAGTCCAAAACAAGAGGGCATAATTTTAAATTGAGAAGGGAAATATTTAAAAGTGACTTAAGTGGAAACTTTTTCACGCAGAGTGGGGTGCGTGGACGGAATGAGCTGCCAGGTGAAGTGATGGTGGCTGGTACAATTACAACATTTAAAAGGAATCCTGATAGGTTTATGAATAGGAAAGGTTTACAGGGATATGGGACAAATGACGGGAAATGGGATTAGATCAGATCTGGATGTTTGGTCAGCGTGAACTGAAGATTCTGTTTCCATGTTGTATGACTCTGTTATGCGTAAGTTAATCGATACATTTGCCTATGTTACAGGACTATAGCCATTCGTAACAATGTATTGATTGTTAATTTCTTGAGTGATCAGACACATCATATCTAAGCTTTTGTTCTTAAAAAGATTTAGCTTACGTCATCTTGGAGAATATGTGAATAATAAATAAAAACTGATTCTGGTACAATAGCAATATTTAAAAGGCATCTGGGTGGATACATGAATGGGAAGGGTTTCAAGGGATATGGGCCAAATGCTGACAAACGAGGCTAGACTAATTTGAGATATCTGGTCAGCATGGATGAATCGGACTGAAGGGTCTGCTTCCATGCTGTACATCTCTGTGACTCTAGAGGCATTTCTTCCTTTCAGGGAACATCCCTTCACCACCATTGATCATTCCCACCTTACCAGCCATAATCATACAATCGCTACTGTGTGGAAGCAGGCTATTCAACCCATTGAATCCACACCAGGTCAGTAACCCTGCATCTCCCTTGGCTAATCCATCTAGTCTACACATCCCTGAACACTATAGGCAACCTAGCACAGCCAATCCACCTAACCTGCATATCTGAACTGTGGGAGGAAATCAGAATACCCACAGGAACCCCAATAAGATACGGGGGAATGTGCAAACTCTAAACAAGCAGTTTCCCAAGACTAGAATTGAACCTGGGTCCCTGATGCTGTGAGGCAGCAATGCTAACCATTAAGCTACCATGCCACCATTATGTAAAATCACATTGTAATAATCCCTTAAGGAGATTCTGCAATTTAAATAAAAAGTTATTAGCATCTTTGTCCAACAACAAATCCAATTCTTCGAACACACTGCAGGCATTGACCCTCATGCATTATCTGATCTCTTGTCTTGCTGATGCAGATGGCCTTGGAAGATGCTCTCCACCCGCTCAGGATCAGACAAGAGTCCTTTCCCTGTCCCACAGATCCTTTTGCCCAGCTCCAACACCCTCCCTCCACCTGGACCCCTCCCTCCGGTCTTTTATTTGCACTCAATCTGTTCTTTGAGAACCGTTGCCATGACATGGGTCACCTCAATTTTGCTGCCCCCTCCTCACACAATCTAACCTATCTCCCTCCGAACTGACTGTACTCCGTGTGCTCATTTCCAACCCTGACTTTGTTATTAAGCCTGCCGATAAGGGTGGTGCTCTTGTAGTCTGGCGTACTGACCTCTACATTGCAGAAGCTGAGTGCCAGCTCTTAGATACCTCCTCCTACTTCTCCTGGCCATGACCCCCCATGGAACATCAAGACGTTGTTTTAATGACGGTAACGGACCACATTTCATCTGGCAATCACTCCACCACCACCCCCACCCGACCCCACTGCCTCCAAGCTAATAGTGCACCAACCCCACACAACTTGCTCGACCTCCTCCCAAAAATCCACACATGGGACTGTCCAGGCAGACCCATTGTTTCAGCCTGATCATGCCCTACAAAATTCATCTCTTCCTACCTTGAATCGGTTTTCTACCCCTACCCCGGTCTAGCCTGTGCCCATGTACATCTGTGCTCTCTCTGACGCTCTACTCCAGCTTGGGAACTTCCAATTTGTATGTTCCAGCCGCCTCCTCTTTACCATGGGTGTGCAATCCCTTTACACTTCCAATCCCCATCGGGATGGTCTCAGGGCTCTCCGCTTCTACCTGGAGCAAAGGCCTGAACCGCTCCCACCCACCACCACCCTCCTCCGCTTGGCCGAGCTCGCCCGCACCCTCAACAACTTCGCTTTTAACTCGTCTCATTTTCTTCAGGTCAGGAGATAGCCACGGGTGCCCGCATGTGCCCTAGTTATGCCTGTTTCAGGGGTACGTGGGAAATTTAGCATGGTCAATCCGCCTCACCTGCACATCTTTGAACTGTGGGAAGAAATCAGATCACCCAGAGGATGCCTGTGGTATGTGGGTGTACATGGAACATTCCTTGTAACAGTCCTATTCTGGGCACCACCCACAACTGTTTCTCCAGTATACTGATGATATCATCGATACTGCTTCCTTCCCTCGTCCGGAATTGGAAAACATCATTGATTTTGATTCCAATTTCCACCCTGCCCTCACTTCCATCTCGTCTATCTCTGACTCTTCCCTTCCTCGACAGCTCTGTTTCCATTTCTGGGGTTAAACTGGCCACTAATATCCATTATACGCCCACTGACTCCCTCAGCTACCTGGACCACACATCCTCACACCCTGCTTCCTGTAAAGACTCCATTCCATTCTCTCAGTTCCTCCATCTCCATTGCTAATGTTCAGATGAGGAGAACTTCGAAAAGGGAACCTCTGAAATGTCTGCCTTCTTCCTCAACCAAGGATTCTGGAGCACTGTCGTCGACAGAGTCGTCAACTGGGCCCGACCTATCTCTTGCAATTCTGCCCTCACCCCTTCTCTTTCCTCCTGCAACAGCGATAGGGTTCCCTTTGTCCTTACCTACAATCCCACCAGCATCCAGAAGATCATCTGATGCCATTTCTGCCACCTCCAGCGAGATGCCACCACCAGACACATATTCCCCTCCCCTCCCTTGTCCACTTTCTGCAGGGGCCTTTCCCTTTGGAACACCCTGGCCCACTCTTCCTTCACCGTAAATACCACCCACCCCCCAACAGCCCCACAGGACCATCCCCTGCAACTGGTGAAGGTGTAACATCTGCTTATTTACCTCCTCCCTCCCCAGGATCCAAGGGCCCAAACATACCTTCCATTTGAAGCAGCACTTCACCTGCATTTCCCAGAATCTAATCTGACTGCATTCGTTGCTCACAATGCTGTCTCCTCTACACTGTGGAAATGAAAAGTAGACTGGGTGACCACTTCACAGAACATCGACATTCTGCTCATGAAAAAGACCCTGAACCACCTGTTACCTGCGACTTTAATGCACCACCCTGTTCCCTGGCCAACATTTCTGTCTCTGACTTGCTCAGTGTTCCAGTGAAGCTCAACACAAGCTGGAAGGGCAACACCTTATTTTCTACCTGGGGACCCTGGAGCTTTCCAGATTCAATATTGAGTTCAGTCATTTTTGGGCCTGAACTCTCCCATGCCCCAGCACCTACCCCATACACCAAGCCTTGTAATCACATAGTCTGCCATTAGACACTACCCATTGTTAGCCACTTAAAATCTCCATTAACAGCCATTCACCCTCCTAGAGAGATCTACTCTTTTGTCTATCCAACTGCTCTTCTCTCTCTTTGGGCTCCAACCCCACGAGTCACTTACTCCTTAACCCCTACCGCACCCTATCTTCTGCATAAAAACCAACAGTTCTGAGGTAGGGTCACACTGGACCTGAAACGATAACTCTGGTTTCTCTTCACAGGAGCTGACAGACCTGCTGAGCTTTTCCAGAAACTTCTGTCTTTTTTGTTCAGGATCGGAGTTTGCCATCTGGGATGCCTGCTGAGAAGCAACAATATGGTGCCACTGATAGGGACACATATGCTGGCATCCCAAGAGAGAACAGTGAGTCTCAACTGCATCTAGCCACTGCCACTCACACCCAACATCATACTTACCAAAACTGTCAAACTGAGTAGAGCACAGGTTTACAATGAATGCTTCCTTTGGGCAATGAGATCTACAGTCATGATGAAAGTGCACTAAGCTTCAGACAATGGCCTTGTGGTATTATCATTGGACTATTTTTTTTTTAATTCTTTCATGGGATGAGGGCATCGGTGACTGGGCAGCATTTATATTTCCATTCCTAATTGCCCAGAGGGCAGTTAAGAGTCAACCACATTGCTGTGGGTCTGGAGTCATATGTCGGCCAGACCAGGTAAGGATGGCAATTCCTTCCCTGAAGGACATTAGTGAACCAGATGAGTGTTTCCTGACAATCGACAATGGATTCATGGTCATCATTAGACTGTTAATTCTAAAAGTATATACATTTTTTAATTGAATTCAAACTCCATCATCTGCCATGGCAGGATTTGAACCTGGGTCCCCAGGGCAGTATCTGGATCAAAAGTCCAGCGATAATAAGTCTACACACTTACCTCCCTCGGAATACCAGGTAACATGTTGGGGACACAGGTACAAATGGCAGATGGTGAATTCAGTAAAAAATGAAATCTGGGATTAAGAGTCTCACTGATGACTGTGAAACTTTGCTGATTGTCAGGAAAAGCCCGTTTGGTTTCCTAATGGCCTTTAAGGAAGGAGATCTATCATCCTTACATTTGACTTCAGGCCAACAGTCAAGTGGTTGACTGTTAACAACGGGCAATAAATTCTGGCCTGGTCAGTGATACCCACATCCTGTGTATGAGTTAAAAAAAAACACTTTGATGACAGCTTTCACAGCAGCACTCAGACTAATGGATGAGCTCAATTTGTGTTGCAATGAAATGGTGACCACTAACCATTGTATTTCAACTGGGCCCAGAAGTACAGCTCTGGAGTTGGCCATCATACCCGACGGATGGATATGCTTCAAACTTTATGCAATGCCCTGTGCCACAGATTACACTGCAAAAGGAAGCTGCCTGGCATACCGAGTGTTCATCCTCACTCATGCTTTACTTGCATAATTGATTATATGAACACACTGCCTTGGAAGAGCAGACATGATTGAGTGTCCATCCCTCCCCCTCCAGATCATAGGGTCATATAGCATGGAAACAGATGCTTCAGTCCAACCAGGCCATAATCCCAAACTAAGCTAGTCGCGCCTGCCTGCACATGGCCCATATCCCTCCAAACATTTCCTACTCTGCCACGTTTGTTTGAGTAAAAACTTGGAAGCTTCATTCCATGACCTCTCACCTCCTGTGCATCTGCCAGCCTTTATTCCATCATCTCCAATGTTTCTCTGATCAATTTATGAAAGGATATGAAGACTTTTTTAAAAAATACATCACTTCTTGCACACCTCAATGAAATTTCCTCCTGCATTGACCCCAGCAGGATCCAGAAATAATTCCTTTCCTGGGGAGTTTTCTTATTTAAACCAGACTAATTTGCTTGCAGAGGTTTTAGATTTAGATTTAGCCTTTACTGTTCTGAGCACTCAGGTGCAAAAATTCAGGAGTACGGTGAAAGATATGTAATGTCATTACACAAGATGTCATCTTAAGTACCAAGGTATCCAGGTACAAACAGCTTAGGTAAAAAGTGGAAAGAAAAGTAGAGTTAAAAAGTCAAGCATTACTTTATAGAATAAGTGGAAAAATAAAGAAATAAGGCAATAGTCAACATTAAAGTCTTTCTTAACTACAGTAGCTACTGAGATACTGCAACAATCTGAACGAGATGGTAAACATAGGCAAAAGTCCATAAGTACAATGGGAGTCCAGTCCTTGTTCTGACAGACATAGCAGTTCACTCAGCATCCATTATTAAGCCAGTTGTAAATCATGTCTTTGTTCATTGTCATCCCTTGTCTATTGTGCAGGTGTCAATAAGCTTGATTGTCCCATGGAGGGTGAGATCTGCACCATGAACTCATCACACTGGGCCCTGGCACTTATATGTCTCATCCAGGGTGAGTATCCAATTCCACTCAAAATTATGTCAATAGATTAATTTGTATTTCCTTTTGTTTTCCAGTCTTTTTCCTCCTTGTTTTCTGATGAATGTTTTAACAAAATGATAATTTACTGACATAGTGCCAATTATGGGTGGCACCATAGCTAGCTGGATTGGCCATGCTTATAGTGTCCAGGGATGTGCAGGTTAGATAGATTGGCGATAGGATTTGCAGGGTCCCAGGGATAGGGTAGAAGGTAGGTCAAGGTGGAATGCTCTTCAGAGGGTTGATGTGGACTTGATGGGCCAAAGGGCCTGATTCCACACAGTAGGGATTGAATAATCAAGTCTATCCCAAATAAGAATGTATTTAAACTGTTCTGGCTCATTTATTAATGTAATAACCTTTACTTTCAACCTTTTCTTTTGAAAGACATAACAGGCTATATTTTTGAACTTTTCCTTTCAATGTTTTTTTTGTCGGCCTTTCTTTTTCTCATTATTTTTCCCTTCATTTCCTTCTCCGTCCGAATCTGAGTTGACACATTTCACCCTTGTTTTACAATTCAATCTCAATGCACAAAGCCAAATGTGCCGACAATTTACTGGTTACATCACATTTTTATTTTTTCTACAGTGAACAAGAATCATTTTGTAGGAGTAAATGACTGCAGAAGCTGGAATCTGACCTGAAAACAAAAAAATGCTGGAGATCACAGCAGGTCAGGCAACATCCATGGAGAGAGAGCAAGCTAACATTTTGAGTTTAGGTGACTCTTCACCAGAGCTTATGTGAAGTGCAGAAAGAGCAGGATTTATGTAATAGTTGGGGGAAGAGTGAGTTGGAGTGCTGGGGGAGAAAGGATGTTGATAGTTCAGATTAAGTGATCAGAAAGTGAGAATGGCAGAACATTGGTGCACTTAACTGCAAGAGTGGAAAGGAATAGACAGTCCCACTGGGGTGGGGGCTGGGGAGAGGCAGTGACAGAGAATGTAAAAAGTATAAGCTGAAAGAAAGAGAAGGAATGGATTCGCAATTTGAAGGTGTTGAACTCAAAATTGAGACCAGAGCGTCTTAAATTTTGCGTTTCTTTTGTCAGCAGATCACACCTATTTAAGAGAATGTAGTTCACAGTGTTCAAATATAAAACTGCCTGAAAATTATCACAAGGTTCTGATTTACCTCTGCAGTTCATGTCATGTTATTGGTTGAGACTTTCAGAAATTTTGAGGACTCAAGTCTTTGAGCTATAATTGTGCAGGAAATGTTCAACTGACGACACAAGTTTTGAATATTGCACCAGCACAGTTTTGACTGTAACATTTTGTGAATGAGACCAAAGAGTTGACAGACTAATTGACAAATCAATGACAAATGGAGTTGAATGTGGGAATTTTAAGATCAGCGCTTTGTATCTGAGGAAGCAAAATAGGGAATTTAAATGATGAGGGTTAGTGAGGTTTGGAGGAGCAAAGGGATTTCGGCACGTATCTACAAACAGTGCACAGGAATGTCAAGAAGATGGATGCAAACTTAACTGAATTAGATGGCCATTAGGGCAGTGGTATGCTCCTCCTGCTAGATGTGGGAGATCAGAGTGCACTCTCATGTCTCTGACGACGATGCCTGCAGGAAGTGTAACCAGCCACAGCTCTTCACAGATGTGTCATTTGGTGGGAGTGGCAGTCAGACACACTGAGGAGCATATCGGAAGGAGTGGGGTTCAGAGAGTGCAACAGACACTTGCTGCAGGAAGCTGGTCACACTGCAGATTCAGATGAAAGGCAGGCAAGCAAATGGCAGGGGAATTACTAGTCTGGGACACAGAAAGGCATTTCTGAGGTCACATTTGAAACTCCAAGATGGCGTAATGCATCCTTGGTGCTAGGGCCGAGAGCATCTCTGAGCAAGGGGAGGCGATGGCCTAGTGGTATTATAGGCATTAGACAATAGGTGCTGGAATAGGCCATTCGGCCCTTCGAGCCAGCACCACCATTCATTATGATCATGGCTGATCATCCACAATCAGTATCCTGTTCCTGCCTTATCCCCATAGCCCTTGATTCCACTATCTTTAAGAGCTCTATCTATCTCTTTCTTGAAACTATCCAGAGAGTTGGCCTCCACTGCCTTCTGGGACAGAGCATTCCACATATCCACCACTCTCTGGGTGAAGAAGTTTTTCCTCAACTTTGTTCTAAATGGCCTACCCCTTATTTTTAAACTGTGTCCTCTGGTCCTGGACTCACCCATCAGCGGAAACATGCTTCCTGCCTCCACAGTGTCCAATCCCTTAATAATCTTATACGTCTCAATCAGATCCCCTCTCATCCTTCTAAACTCAAGAGTATACAAGCCCAGTTGCTCCAATCTGTCAACATATGATAGTCCCGCCATTCCGGGAATTGACCTCATGAACCTACGCTGCACTCCCTCAATAGCAAGAATGTCCTTCCTCAGATTGGGAGACCAAAACTGCACACAATACTCCAGGTGCGATCTCACCAGGGCCCTGTACAGCAGCAGAAGGACCTCTTTGCTCCTATACTCAATTCCTCTTGTTATGAAGGCCAGCATGCTATTAGCTTTCTTCACGACCTGCTGTACCTGCATGCTTGCTTTCATTGACTGATGTACAAGAACACCTAGATCTCGTTGTGCTTCCCCTTTACTGAACTTGACTCCATTGAGATAGTAATCTGCCTTCCTGTTCTTGCCACCAAAGTGTATAACCACACATTTATCCACATTAAACTGCATCCGCCATGCATCCGTCCACTCACCTAGCCTGTCTAAGTCACCCTGTATTCTAATAACATCCTCCTCACATTTCACACTGCCACCCAACCTTGTGTCATCGGCAAATTTGCTAATATTACTTCTAATGCCTTCGTCTATATCATTAATATATATCGTAAACAGCTGCGGTCCCAGCACCGAACCATGTGGTACCCCACTGGTCACTGCCTGCTATTCCGAAAGGGACTCGTTTATCACTACTCTTTGCTTCCTGTCAGCCAGCCAATTTTCAATCCAACTCAGTATTTTGCCCCCAATACCATGTGCCCTAATTTTGTTCACCAATCTCCTATGCGGGACTTTATCAAAGGCTTTCTGAAAGTCCAGGTACACTACATCCACTGGCTCTCCCTTATCTATCTTCATAGATACATCCTCAAAAAATTCCAGAAGATTAGTAAAGCACAATTTCCCCTTCGTAAATCCATGTTGACTCTGACCTATTCTGCTACTGCTATCCTAATGAGTCGTAATTTCATCTTTCATAATTGACTCCAGCATCTTTCCCACCACTGATGTCAGGCTAACCGGTCTGTAATTTCCTGTTTTCTCTCTCTCTCCTTTCTTGAAAAGTGGGACAACATTTGCCACCCTCCAATCCGTAGGAACTGATCCTGAATCTATAGAACCTTGGAAAATAATTACCAACGTGTCCACAATTTCTAGAGTCACCTCCTTAAGTACCCTGGCATGCAGACCATCAGGTCCCGGGACTTATCAGCCTTCAGGCCTAACAGTCTATCCAACACCATTTCCTGCCTAATATAAATACCCTTCAGTTCATCCATTACCCTCGGTCCTTCAGCCACTACTGCATCTGGGAGATTGCTTGTGTCTTCCATAGTGAAGACAGATCCAAAGTACCTCTTCAAATCATCTGCCATTTCCTTGTTCCCCATAATAAATTCACCCGTTTCTGACTTCAAGGGCCCAATTTTAGTCGTAACCATTTTTTTTTCTTTTCACATACCTAAAAAAGCTTTTACTATCCTCCTTTATATTTTTGGCCAGTTTTCCTTCATAGCTCATTTTTTTCTCTGTGTATTGCCTTTTTAGTTATCCGCTGTTGCTCTTTAAAAGCTTCCCAGTCCTCCGGCTTCCCACTCATCTTTGCTATGGTGTACTTCCCTTTTATTTTTGTATAGTCCTTAACTTCCCTCGTCAGCCACAGCTGCCCCCGCCTCCCCTTAGGATCTTTCTTCCTCTTTGGTATGAACTGATCCTGCACCTTCTGCATTAGATCCAGAAATACCTGCCATTGTTGTTCCACTGCCATCCCTGATAGGGTATTGTACCACTGAGCTTTGGCCAGCCCCTCCCTCATAGCTCCATAGTTCCCTTTATTTAACTGCAATAGTGACACTTCCGATTCTCCCTTCTCCCTCTCAAACTGCAGATTAAAACTTATCATATTATGGTCACTACCTCCTAATGGTTCCTTTACTTTGAGGTCCCTGATCAAATCCGGTTCATTGCACAACACCAGATCCAGAATTGCCTCTTCCCTGGTAGGGTCCAGTGCAAGCTGTTCTAAGAATCCATCTCGGAGGCACTCTACAAACTCCCTTTCTTGGGGTCCAGTGCCACCCTGATTCTCCCAGTCTACCCGCATGTTGAAATCTCCCATAACAACTGTAGTGATACCTTTGTGACAGGCCAATTTCAACTCTTGATTCAACCTGCACCCTACCTCCTGACTACTGTTTGGGGGCCTGTAGATAACTCCCATTAGGGTCTTTCTACCCTTAGAATTTCTCAGCTCTATCCATACTGACTCTACATCTCCTGACTCTATGTCTCCCCTCGCAAGGGACCGAATATCATAACTCACCAACAGGGCTACCCCACACCCTCTGCCCACCAGTCTGTCCTTTCAATGGCACGTTTAGCCTTGAATATTCATTTCCCAGGCCCTGTCCACTTGAAGCCACGTCTCAGTTATCCCCACAACATCATACTTGCCAACTTCCAACTGAGCCTCAAGCTCATCCACCTTATTTCTTATGCTTCGTGCATTCATATATAATATTTTTAATTTGTTTCTCCCCTCACCCTTCGTATCAATCTCTATTTCACTTGGCCATACTGTACGATCCCTTCTTGAGTTTTCTGCTCTGTTGATTCTGTTGTCCTTCTTAACCTCTCTTATTCTCACTTTCCCTTTAACTTCATTCTTAAATTTCCAGTTTGGCCCCTTCCCTCATTACTTAGCTTAAACACACCTGTGTTGCAGTGGCAAACCTGCCTGCCAGAAAGCTGGTCCCCTGATTATTAAGATGCAAACCATCCCTCCTGTACAATTTATTCTTACCCCAAAATATACCCCAGTGGTCCAAGAGTTTAAACCCTTGCTTCCGACGCCAGTCGCTCAGCCACATGTTCAGGCCCATTATCTCTCTGTTCCTGCCTTCTCCAGCCTGAAGAACTGGAAGCAAACCAGAGATAACCACCCCGGAAGTCCTACTTTTCAGCCTTCTTCCGAGTTCTCTGAAGTCCCGCTGTAGAATGCTCCTCCTTTTCATTAGTGCCACCATTAGTGCCGACATGCACCACCATCTCTGGGTCTTCACCTTCACCCTCGAGGATTCTCTGCACTCTATCAGTGATGTCCTGGATCCTGGCACCAGGAAGGCAACACACCATCCTCAAATCTCGCCTGTTGCCGCAGAAACCCCTGTCAGTCCCTCTCACAATGGAGTCCCCTATTGCCACAGCTCTCCGTGATGTCTGACTTCTCGGCTCTGCCTCTACAGCAATTTTTGACTCGCAGACCAAATTATCACTGGACTATTAATCCAGAGGCCCAGATAATGTTCTGAGGACCTAGGTTCAAATCCTGCCAAGGCAGATGGTGGAATTTGAATTCAATAAAAATATCTGGAATTGGGAATCTACTGATGACTGTGAATCTATTGCTGATTGTTAGTAAAACCCATCTGGTTCGCTAATGTCTTTTAGGGAAGGAAATTGCCATCCTTACCTGGTCTGGCCTACATGTAACTCCAGACCCACAACAATGTGGTTGACTCTTAACTGCTCTCTAAGACAATTAGGGATGTGCAATAAATGCTGCCCTAGCCAGTGATGCCCTCATCCCGTGAATGAATTAATAATAAAAAGCCCTTAATAGGGGAAGGTGAGCAGCCAGAGGACATTGTCCATACTGGTATGAACAACATAGGTAGGAAAAGGGGTGAGGCCCTGAAGAGTGAGTAGAGGGAGTAAGTCAGAAGGGTGTCAAGGGTAGTAATTTCTGAACTACTTACAGTGCATGGTCTGAGAGCTGGTGCACGTGGCAGGGATTCAGACTCATGGTTCATTGAGATCTCTTCTGGGATAGCAGTAACCTGTACAAGGGGGATGGGTTACACCTGAGCTGGAATGGGACCAAGGTCCTGGGCAGGGAGATTTGCTAGACCCTTTCAGGAGGGTTTAAACTAGTCTGGCAATGGGGAGACAAAAGAGGAATTTGAGGACTGTACAGAAGTTAATGAGAGCAAGTTAAGTAATAAAGGCAGTGATGGTAATCTTAGTAGTAGACAGGGCAGGCAAGAGCACGACTGGAAACAACAGAAATCTGGTTTAAACTGCAGTTATTTCAATGCAAAAGGTGTGGCAGGGAAGGCAAATGAACACAGGACATGGACAGGAACATGGGACTGGGTTATATCACTGAGGGAGAGATAGGACACGCAGCTTAATGTTCTAGGGTTTTCATGCTATGTGGAAGGATAGTAGGGGAGACATGAGGCGTGGAACGCCCTGCCTGCCAATGTAGTTAAGTCAGCCACATTAGAGGCATTTAAACAGTCCTTGGATAAGCATATGGATAATGATGGGATAGTGTAGGGGGAGGAGCTTAGATTAGTTCACAGGTCGTCCCAACATCGAGGGCTGAAGGGCCTGCTCTGCACTGTATTGTTCTATGTTCAGGAGAGGACGGGAAGTTGAATTTTTGATAAGGGGGAGCATCATGGCAGTACTGAGAGAGGACATCCTTGACAGTTTGTCCACTGACCCTGTGTGGGTAGAACTGAGAAATAAAACGGTGGAGATGTCGTTGATAGCATTGTGCTACAAGCATCCCAATAGTCAGCAGGAGTTTGAGGAGCAAGTAGGTAGGGAGATTGCAGATAGTTGCCAGAATAATACAGTTGTAATAGCAGGGGATTTTAACTTCCATAACATCGACTGGGGCTGTCATAATGTTAAGGTCTTAGATGGGAAGCAATCTGTTAAATGTGTTCAGGAATAATTTCTCGTACAGTATGTTAATGGCCCTGTTAGAGAAGGTGCATAACCTGGCCTCCTTTTGAGAAGGTAAGGCAGGAAAAGTGACAGAAGTGTTAGTGTGGGAGCACTTTGGGACCAATGACCATAATTTCATTAGTTTTAATTTTTCTATGGAAAAGGATAGGTCTGGTCCACTAGTTAAAGACCAAATTGGGGCAAAGCCATTTTAGATGGTCTTAGACAGGAACTGTCAAAAGTTGATTGGGGGAGGCTGTTAGCAGGCAAAAGGAAGTTGGGTAAATGGGAAATTTTCAAAAGTGAGATAATGAGGATTCATTGCCTGCATATTCCTGTTAGAGTGAATGGAAAAGCTGGCGGGAGAGGAGAACCATGGATGACAAGAGTTATTGAGGCCTTGGCCAAGAAGAAGAAGGAGACATGTGACATGTGTAGGCAGCTGGGATCAAGTGAATTCCTTGAGGAGTGTAGAGGGTGTCAGAGTTCACTTAGAGAGAAATGAGGAGGGCTAAAAGAGGACACAAATGGCTTTGGCAGATAAGGTAATGGAAAATCCAAAGGGATTCTACAAGTAGATGGAGGGCGAAAGAGTAACTAGGGAGAGAAGTCGGCCTCTTAAAAATCGACAAGGTCGATATGTGGAGCCACAAGCAACGGGTGAGATCCTAAATGAATATTTCTCATCAGTATCTACCTTGGAGAAAGGCATGGATGCTAGGGAACTTGGGGAAATAGTTAGTGATGTCTTGAAGGGAGTCCACATTGCAGAAGAGGAAATGTTGGAAGTCTTAAAAATGTATTAAGGTAGATAAATCCCCGGGACCTGATGAAGTATATCCCAGGACTTTGTGAGAGGCTATGGAGGAAACTGTGCAGCCCGTACTAGAGATATTTGTATCATCAATAGCCACGGGTAAAGTACTGAAAGGTTGGAGGGTGGGTAATGTTGTGTCATTATTTGAGAACGGCTGCAGGGAAATGCTTGGGAACTACAGACTGGTAAGCCGAACATGTGTGGTGGGTAAGTTGTTAGAAGGAATTCTGAGAGAGAGGGATTTGAAGAGGTAAGATCTCATTGGGACAGTCAGCATGTGTTGTGTCTAGATGGACTTTAGCAAGGCCTATGACAAGGTACATCATACTTGGTTGTTCAGTAAGGTTAAGCCTCATGGGACTCAGGGAGAGCTGGCTAATTGCATACAAAATTAGTTTGAAAGTAGAAGACAAAGTATGGTGGTAGAGGGTTGATTTTCAAACTGGAGGCCTATGACCAGGGGTGTGCTACAGAGATCGATGCTGGGTCCACTGTTATTCATCATTTATATAAATGATATGGATGAGAGTTTAGGAAGTAAGGTTAGTAAGTTTGTGGATGACACCAACGTTAGTGGTCTAGTGGACCGTGAAGAATATTATCTGGGAATACAGTAAGATTTTGATGAACTGGGCCAGTGGGCTGAGGGATGGCAGACGGTGTTTAATTTAGAAAAATACATGGTGTTGCATTTTGCTAGGTCAAACCAGGTCAGGACTTACACAGTCAATGGTAAGGCCCCGAGGGAGTATCAATGAACACTCCTATATGATGTGGCATGGTGGCTGAGTAGTTAGCACTGCTGCCTCACAGTTCTAGGGACCCAGGTTTAATTCCAACCCTCGTGTGACTGTCTGTGTGGGTTTCCTCTGGAAGCTCTGCTTTCCTCCCACAGTCCAAAGATGTACCAGTTATATGGATTGGCCGGAACGTAGCGCGAGGGGTGTGTAAATTAGGTGGATTAGACATGGGCAATGCAGAGTTGTAGGGAAAGGGTAGGGGGATGGGATGATCTTCAGAAGGATGGTGTGGACTTATTGGGCTGTATGGCCTGTTCCCACACTTTAGGGATTATGTGATAATTGAGTAAAGGAGTTGAGATGTTTTGTTGCTGCTGTACAAGATGTTGGTGAGGCCACATTTGAAATATTGGATACAGTTCTGGTCACCCTAATATAGAAAAGATACTATTAAACGCAAAAAAAATGCAGAAAAGTTTATAGGTTGCTACCTGGAGTGGAAGGTTTGTGTTATAAGGATAGGCTGGGGCTGTTTTACCTGGGGCATAGAAGACTGAAGGATGACCTTATACAGGTTTGCAAAATGATGAAAGGCACAGATAAGGTAGGTAGCTAACAGCCTTTCCCCATGGTAGGGGAGTCTAAAACTAGAGGTCATAGGTTTACACGTAGAGGAGAGAGATACGATAGGGTCCAGATTGGCAATTCTTCCACACAGAGGGTGATGAGTGTCTGGAATGGGCTGCCTAGGGTAGAGTTGGAGGTGAGTACAATTTTGCTATTTACGAAATATTTGGACAGGTACATAGATGAGATAGGTGAGGAGGGATATGGAACAAATGTAGGCAAATGGGACTAGATTAGCTGTGAAAACTGGGTAATATGATTTGAAGAGTCTGTAAACTTCTATGACTCAATGACACTGTATCTCAAGGGAGTTGAATATAAGAGTGATGCTTCAGTTGTTTCAGCTTCTTAGTCAGACCTCTATACTGACTATAATGTTCACATCTGGACATCACACTTCAAGAAGGAGACATTAACCTCTCGGTGGCTGCAGTTCAGAACTTGATGTGTCAAATCACGAGTCATAGAGTGTGTGAGGGATTGCTTCTTAGACCAACATGTCATGGAGCCAGTCAGGGAACTGATTGCTTTAGGTTTGGTATTATGTAGTGAAGAAGGATTGATGAATGGTCTTGCAGTTAAGGACACTGTGATCACTTCTTCCAAGAATGTCCAGGAGTTTCAAATTTAGATTGAAAGAGAGAAAACAGAGTCATCACTTTGATCCGTAGGGCTGTCATATGAGGAACAGCTGAATAGCTTGGGCTTGTACTTGCTGGAGTTCAGACGAAGGAGGGTGGGGGAATCTATTGAAGTATATAAAAAGATAAAGGATATTGATAAGGCAACAGATGTTCCCCTTATGCACATTAACCGCATTTATTTTCTTTCCGGAATGAGGAAGAAAAAATTTCTGTCTTTTTGTCAGCAGACCATGCCCCTCTAAACAAAACATAGTTCATGGTGTTTGATTATAAAATTGTGTAAAGTTTATCACAAAATTCTGACTTTTGATCTAACTTTGCATTTAATGAATCTATAGAAAGCAATCTGATAACATTTCACTCTACCTGCTACCAGCCCCGTATTCAATGTTACAAAGCATAGCATCAAGTAATCTATTTAGTCCTATATCTAGCTCCAACACGGTGATATCCAAACCTCAAGCATATGTTTCTCTTTAGTGAAGCTCTACTGATCAAGCAAAAGTTCTCCCTGCACAACATGGTTTCAAAGCGAAATAAGTGAGTCTGTTTTGAATATGCAAATATTTCCAAGCTGTTCAATTGATGTAAACAGCCATATTACCTTTATACTAAAGAAAGAGAAAGCTGGATTCAAAGCTTCTATTTCAACAAAGAAGAGCTGATCTCAGCTAGTGTTCACTTCACAGCAATGAGGCTGTGTGGTCTAAAAATGAAACTTTTGGAGGAGATTGGTCAACATTGTTATACAGGCTTAAAGGGCGCACAGGAGAATAGAGGCAGACAGTACGAGTAAGGTGCATGCATTGAGGACATAGGAAAGGGGGCAGACTAAGGAAGACTATGGTGAAAATAATGGCTGGCTTAGAATTCATGAGATGCCCTTCATGGAATGAGAGGGAATCTGACCAAAGTGAACTTGAACCAAGCACTGACAGGGACTCTGGGACAAAACAATGGATGGCTTTTAAGAAGATGGTTGGATTTTTGGGGAGACAATTTAGGACAGAGATAAGGAGACAATACTTCACCCAATGAGTGCAAGCCTGTGGAATTCATTGCCACGGGAAGTAGTTAATTTCAAAAAATGTATTCAAGAGGAAACTAGGACCAAGAGTGAATGGGATCAAAGGTTATGGGGAGAAAGCAGGGTTAGGCTATCGAGTTGCAAGATCAGCCATGATCATGAAAAGTGATGAAGCAGACTCAAAGGTCCGAATGGCCTCCTCTTCTCTTATCTTCTATGTTTCTATGTGTATTCCTACAAAGGAGAAATGTATTGAAAGCAAAGCCAGGATTTCTCACATGAGCGAGGGAGATGGAAAATGTACTTGAAACAAAAAAGAGAGGGTGAATGGGCATGCCAGATGAATTCTACATGCGGCAATGGCACCAAATACAATAATTTGAGCAGGTTAAGCGAAAAGGAAGGAAGTAAGATTTCTAAGATTGGATACAAAAGAATGTCAATTAACATAACAGGAACTCAAAAATCAGCTGCTGGCGTGTAAATGGTAAGTGGTGAGATAGGTCTTTCATAGAGAAAGTGGGTTAAATATACTTAGATGAGGGGATGCAGATAACCAAAGGGCTTGTCCCAGATTTCAAAACATGCCTACATACCAAAGAGATTCCAGAAGAGTACACACAAGATGTGCAGAAATATTTTTTAATAACTACAGATCAATCAGTTTGCTTAAGTTTTGCAAACAATGATAAGAGTAGCATTGACCAAGCATCTGAGGAACAATGAATTGAAGAGAGAGACCATGGATTTGTAAGAAGCAGATTGTGCTTCAATTAATGGGGCTTTTTGATAAAATGATGGGGGAGGTTGTTGGAGGAAATGTAATGGTTTTGTGTATAGGGATTTTAAGAACTGTGTGACAACTGCATGTTATAGTGTCAGAGCGTTATACAGCATGGAAACAGGTCCTTCAGTCCAACACATCCATGCCAACCAGATATCCTAAATTCAATCAGTCCAATTTGCTAGCATTTGGCCCATATCTCTCTAAACCCTTCCTATTCATGTACCCATCTGGATGCCTTTTAAATATTGTAATTGTACCAGCCTCCACCACTTCCTCTGGCATCTCATTCCATACTTGCACCACTCTCTACATGAAAATGTTGCCTCTTAGATCCCTTTTAAACGTTTACTCTCACCCTAAACTTGTACCCTCTAGTTTTAGACTCCCCAACCCTGGGAAAAGACCTTGGCTATTTACCCTATCCATGCCTGTCGTGATTTTATGAACATCTGTAAGGCCACCCTTCAGCTCCTGATGCTCCAAGGAAAATAGCCCCAACCCACACAGCCTCTCCCTCAGCTCAAATCCTCTAACTCGGGTAACATCCTTGTAAATCTTTTCCGAACCCTTTCAAGTTTCACAACATCTTTCCTTTAACAGGGAGGCCAGAAATGAACACAGTATTCCAAAAGTGGCCAAACCAACCAGCCGCAACATGACACCCCAAGTCCTTTTCTCAATGCACTGACCCCAGTTAAGGCAAATGTACCAAATACTTCCTTCACTACTCTTGTCTACCTGCAACTCCACTTTCAAGAAAATATGAACCTGTAACCCAAGGTCTCTTTGTTCAACAACATTCCTCAGGACACTGATATTATGTGTATTATTCCTGCTCCGATTTGCCTTACGAAAATGCAACATCTCACATTTATCTAATTGTATCCCTTTGGTCCATCTGATCAAGGTCCCATTGTACTCTGAGGTAAACTTCTTGGCTATCCACTACATCATCAATTTAGATGTCATCTACAAACTTACTAACCATTCCTCCCATACTTACATGCAAATTATTTACATAAATGAGAAAAAGCAGTGGACCCAGCACTGATCCTTGTGGCACACTACTGGTCACTGGCCTCCATTCTGCAAAACAACCCTCTACAACCTTGTGTTCATCCAGCTCCACACTTTGTTATCTCTACAACCACTGCTGTTATTATGCTGCTTGGCCTGCTGTGTTCATCCAGCTCTCCACCTTGTTATCTCAGATTCTCCAGCATCTGCAGTTCCTACTACCCCTCTACCACCACCCTCTGTCTCATACCTTTGAGCTAATTTTGTATCCAAATGGCTAGCTTTCCCTGGATTCCATGTGATCTAACATTGCTAACCAGTCTACCATGTGAAACTTTGTCAAATGCCTTACTGAAATCCATATAGAAAAAGCCCATCACTCTGCCTTCACCAATCTTCTTTGTAACTCCTTTAAAAAACTCAAGTTAGTGAGACGTGATTTCCCACGCATAAAGCCACATTGACAATCCCTAATCAGTCCTTGCCTTTCCAAATGCATTTAAATCCTGTCCTTCAGGACACCCTCCAACAACTTGCTCACCACTGATGTCAGGCTCACTGGTCTATGGTTCTCCTGATTTTATCCCACCAGCTTTCTTCAACAGTGGCACCATGTTTGCCAACCTTCAGTCTTCTGGCACCTCACCTGTAGTTATCAATGATACAAATATCTCAGCAAGGGGCCCAGTAATCATTTCCCTAACTTCCGACAATGTTCTGGGATACACCTGATCAGGTCCTGAGGGTTTATCCATCTTTTTGCATGTTAACATGTCCAATACCTCCTCCTCCATAATATGGACATTTTTCAAGATATCACTAATTCTTTCTTCAAGTTCTCCATCTTCCATATCCTTCTCCATGGTAAATACTGATGTAAAATACTCATTTAGTATCTTACCCATTTCCTGCTATTCCACACATTGGCCACCTTGTTCAAACAAGAACAAAGAACAATACACCACAGGAACACGCCCTTCAGCCCTCCAAGCCTCTGCTGCAACGTTTTGCCCTTCCATACTAAAACTGTCTTCACTTACAGGATCTATATCCCTCTATTCCCTTCCTATTCATGTATTCGTCCAAGTGCTTCTTGAATGCTGCTATGGCGATGATCTTTGAGGGACCCTACTCTCTCCTTAGTTGCTCTTTTGTCCTAAATGTATTGTTGGGTATCTTTGGATTCTCCTTAACCCTGTTTGCAAAGCTATCTCATGTCTCCTTTTTGCCCTCCTAATTTCCCTCTTAGATGTACTCCTACTGTCCTTATGCTCCTCTAGCAATTTGCTGAATTCTTGTTGTCTATATCTAACCTATGACTCCTTTTTCTTGAACAGAGCCTCAATTTCTCTAGTCATCCAGCTTTCCCTCCACCTTGACCCTAATATACCATCTCTGGTCTCTCATTACCTCATTTTTGAAAGCATTTCATTGTCCCATGTCCCCTTTCCTGTAATTAGCTGCCCCCAACCAAGTTTTGAAATTCTTTGCCAATGCCGTTACAATTAGCCTTACTCCAATTTAGAACTTTAACTTTTCGATCCAATCTATCCTATTCCATCACTATTTTAAAAGTAATAGAATTATCATCACTGGTCCAAAGTGCTTCACCTACTGACACCTCAGTCACCTGCCCCTGCCTTATTTCTCAAGAGTAGGTCAGATTTTGCATCTTGTTTAGTAGGTATGTCCGCATGCTGAATAAGAAAATTCTTGTATACACTTAACAAATACCTGTTCAACCAACCCTTTAACACTGTGGCAGCACCAGTCTATATTTGGAATGTTAAAATCCCCTACCATCACAGCGCTATTATTCTTACTGTTATCTGAGATGTCCTCACAAATTTGCTTCTCAATTCCCCTCTGACTATTGGGGGTCCCAATAAGGTGATCACCCCTTTTTTATTTCTCAGTTCCACCCAAATAACTTCACTAGGCACACTCCCAGGAATATCCTCACTACGTACAGCCATAATGTTATCCCTAAACAAAAACACCACTCCCCCTCCTGTCTTCCTCCGCCTTCCTATGCTCCCGATAGCATCTATACTCTGGAACATTAAGCTGCCAGTTCAAACAATCCCTCACCTATGTTTCAGTAATAATTGTGATAACCCAGTCTCATGTTCCCAACTGAGCCCTGGATTCATCTGCTTTACGTGTCAGGCCCTTGCATTGATATAAGTGCAGTTTAATTAACCAGTTTTACCTTGTTCTCTGCTTTGCTCTTGCCTGCCATGACTATTTGACTTGCTTGTCCTCTCAGCTCACACATCCCTTTTTCTCACTAACGCCCCTACCCACCTAACTAATTTAAAGTTTTCTGAATAGCAGTAGCAAAGCTGCCACCAGAATATTGAACCCCTTCCAATTCATAGGCTCCTTATACAGTTCACATCCAACCCAGCTTGTACTCGAATGATTAACGTGTGAAATGTTGGTTAAAAAAATTTGGCCTCATGGAATCAGGAGTGAGTATCTGCTTGGATAATAAAGTTGACTAAAGGAAAGAAACAAATAAGTTGCCATGAATGTTTCCTCTTCCAGACTGGAGGCTGATATTTCCAAAGGCTTAAGGAACTCTTTTTTTTGTGTGTATATGATTGGAAGCTACAATCCGAGTAAAATTGCAATATTTGCCAATAATGCTAAAAGTGAAGGAATGACTCATAGTGAGGATGATATGAATGAACTGCAACATGATATAGATAGGCCATAAGATTGTGTAGAGAAATAGGAGATGGAATTTGAGAGGAAAAATATGTTGTGATACACTAACAGCGGGACAGGGAATAGACTGGCTGGGCTTCAGCTAGAATATTGCACTCAGTTATGGTCACTGCACACTAGAAAATATAAGAAAGTCCTTGAGAAGGTGGCAAGGTTAATGAGACTAATGGTAAGAAATTTTAGCTACAAAGTTGATCTGGAGAACTTAGTGATGCTCTGTATTGAAAAGGGGGGAATGAGGGGTGATGTAATGGATTTATACAAGGTTTTGGCAGGCTTAGACAAGGCAGACAAAGAAAAGCTGAAACAAAAAACAGAAATGACTGGATAAGCTCAGCAGGTCTGGCAGCACATGTGGGAAGAAATCAAAGCCAATATTTCAGGCCGAGTAACCCTTCCTCAGAGTTGCTGTTTTCATTTGCTTATCTTCAAGGTACAGGGGACACAAGTTTAAGGTTGTTGACAGGTGGGTTGGGAGGAGTGAAAGGAACAGACAAATGGGCTGAATGACCTCTTCCTATGTCATAATGGCTCTCTAACTCCATGTCATAGAGCACTACTATATACAATACAGTTTTCTTGGAATTCTCAACTTTGATATTTGGCTAAAGTGATACAAATGGATCTTTTTCAATATAGAGAATTGAACATAGAAATAGAATATTTGCATAAATCTACTTCCTGTCACATTTGTCTCACAAATGTTTCAGGTCAGTGAATTTTCATCATATCAAGAAGAGATTTGAGATGAGGAGCTTTTAAATAAGGGTAAACACGGGGGAAGGATAGTTTGAGTCGAAATAGTAGAAGGCAGGTTTGGAGGGCAGGGGTAATTAAATGGCGAAAGGGGAGAGTGGAGTAACGTAGAAGTCAGTGATAATAGAACAAGAATAGAAACAGAGGAAGTAGCAAATAGTTGTGGCTGTGTTCCACCTCCCCTCACTCCACACCCCCTCTCACAACCAAAATAAGCAGCAGAGCTTATCGAGATTCATAAAAGGGCACTAGCAATTATTTGAAGGCACCATTCCGAAATGTTTGCACAGGGCAACCAGTGCAGTTCTTTCTGCTGCAACACAATAATTGTGCTCTTGTGTGACCTCGTGCTCTAGAAAATTGTGCAATAAAAACAACAAGGATTATGGAAAAAATATGGTTAGGGGCAGACCACCAAAAATATTACTCAAAATCGAAACAAATATAGTAGCTAGGCTAACATAAAGGATGGTGCAGTTTAAATAAATGTTAAGATCATATCTAATAATGAAATAATACCGTAAATTTAACACTTTGCCTTGAAAACATTTGAAAATAACTTGATGTGGGAGGAAGGTGGTTTTGAGGTTACTGAGTTGTTAAGGCAGGGGCTGAGGGTCATTGTCATCAGTACCTTCAGATGCGGTTATGGTTCCATGGTTAGGACAAAAAGTAGTTAATCTGGAAGGATTAGGGTGGCACAGTGGCTCAGTGGTTAGCACAGCTGCCTCACAGCACCAGGGACCCAGGTTTGATTCCACCCTCGGGTGACTGTCTGAGTGGAGTTTATATGTTCTTCCTGTGCCTACATGGGTTTGCTCCGGTTTCCTCCCACAGTCCAACGAGAGACAGATTGACCATGCTAAATTGTCCATAGTGTTCAGGCATGTGTCGCTTAGATGGGTTATAGGGGGATGGATCTGGGTGGGATGTTCCAAGGGCTCTGGTCTCCTCCCTAAAGATGTGCAGGTTAGGTGGATGGGCCATGCCAAATGAACCATAGTGTTCAGGGACACGCTAGGTGGATTAGCCATAGGAAATGCAGGGTTGCAGGGATAGGAGGGGTGAGTCTGGAAGGGATGCTCATTCAGAAGGTTGGTGTGGACTTGTTCGGCCGAAGGGCCTGTTTCCACACTGTAGGGATTCTGTGTTCTAGAAGTGGACGGCTGGGGTTCATTCTCCTCTGACTGTTTCTTGAGGATTGATTGAAGAAGGATATCTACTTTTTTGCTGCTTTGCTATTTTTCTTCTTTCACAAAGATGTTCGTAGGATGTCAAATAAGATCTTATTCCAGGAATTGTTATCCTGCTGCATTCTGCATTGTGATTATTGTCTTCGAAGAGTTCTGACTGCTTCTAAACTTCCCTCGAAGGCAAAAGAGAAGTGGAAAGTTTGCATGGTGCTGCATCCTGGGCTTCATCTCCAGCTTCCACTTCCCCCTCAGCAACAAGTTTTTGTAGATCCGCTTTAGAGACATCTTTGCAGTGGGATTCAAGTAGTACTTCAACATCCTAACTCTCAACTTCTCCAAATCCAACTTGTTTTGCAAAGGCAACGGAATATTCTTTGATTCTTGAGACTTCCTCTGATGATTTCAAACCTTTAAAATCATGAATAAAATCTGGGAGGAGCTTCCGTCAAACTGTATTCAAACAATGCTTACTGATATCACCCCAGGCCTCCACAATAATGGTAGATGCATTCTTGATGCTAAAACTCTTCCAAAATGGAAGACCACTGCCCTTATCCCCCTCAATGACTGCAAATAGCCTCTTAAATGTGCACCTTAAATAGTAATCTTTAAAAGTTGTTATCGCACCTGGTCCATGTGTTGAAGGAGAGAAGCTGTGTTTGGGGGTAAAAATAGCACTTCTGATGTTTTCAGAAAGCTCAGCAATGTTGGGAGGGTGGCTTGGTGCATTATCCAGAATGAGGAGAATCTTGAAATCCAAATTTTATTCTTGCAATAATTTCTAAAAAACATCTTTGCAAACATCAACAATAAAGCCAGGAAAAATTGCCCCAACATCCAACCTCCTTTGCTTGATCTAAAGTAGAAACCTAGAGAGGACTTACAGTAACCTTTTAAGGTTCGCGGGTTGGCAGAGTAACCCACTACAACAGAGTTAAGCTATAAGTCTCTACCAGCATTGGCACCCAGCTACATAGTGGTACAATTCTTTGCCACCTTAATGCCTGGAGCAGGTGCTTCATTCATAGAAATGTAGTTCCGTGTACACATTTGCTTCCAATATAGACCTGCTTCATCCAAACTGAAAACTTGATCTAAGTTGTAGCCTTCTTCCTGAAGCATTTTTTTTCACTGTGGGAGGAAATGTCATCACATGTTCCTCATCTGCACCGGCAGCTTCACCAAATAACCTTACACAATAGCATATTGGTTGTTAAAACCAGTGAACCAGCTACAACTAGCTCTAAAGGCAGGCACATCTGCAAGATTATCAGCTTTTTCCTCCAAGTCTTCATAAATTGATAAGGCTTTCTCTTTGATGGCGAGAAAGCTGGTTCCAGGTTGCTTTCTTGTTTGATCTTCTAGAAGCCATACCATCTCATCAAGTTCGTATGGCCATGATCTCACATGATATCAGAAGAAGGGTCCCAATCCGAAACATCAGGTTTCCTACCCTTCTGATGCTGCCCAGCCTGCTGTGTTCCTCCAGCTCCACACTGTGTTATATCTAACTCCAGCATTGGCAGTTCTTACTATCTCTTTCCTAGCGCTCAGACTTATTCCTGCAATACAGCTTGTTTTAATCTTTTCTGCGTTGTCTTTAATGGTGCATAAGGTAGACTCCTTTATTCCTGCTGCATGAACAATATCACATGTTCTTTCTTTATGGTTCCAAGCGCTCTAAAATATCCAGCTTCTTGTCAAACGTTATAGCCTTTCTTTTACATTCACCGTCCACAATTTTATTCCGAGGATGTTTCTTGTCAACATTCTTGTTAATTTGTCCTCCCATATTTGTGGGTAATAGCAAAATTTGCCAAAAAAGGGTGATAATTATGGAGTACGTCTCAAAAAGCACTTCACAGCAAAGCATGTAAGTCAATATGATGTTGATGCGGGACTCTGTCGGCATGAACATGGTATTCCTTTGTGCATTGCAACACTTAAAGTGTTGAGGATGGAATCGCAAAATCGCCGACACACTTATATTTCACAATTTTTACCAGCAGCATTCACCTACTCATGAATCGCATTACAGCCAATTTGTGTTGATGAAACATGTGTAATAGCAGAAAGGACTGTACCATTGTGGGTCCACTCAGTTAGTAACTTGCCTGAATTGTGCTGCTGTTGCTGACTAGGTTCTAGCTATTAATTAAATTTTCAATGCACTTTGTGGAAAGCCTTTAGCTGTCCCTTACTGTGTTCTACACTGATTGCCATGTATTCAAATCTACTTTGACATTTAGCTATATATTTGTATTTCCCACATTGTGTGCTTTGTTATCATTCTTTTTGATTGGTTATCAGTGTGGATTTCCATTACATTTGTACTTGACCTTATCTCTGGGACTACAGCTGTCGGGTATTCGGCTAAGAGCGTATGAACAATGGCAACTGTTGACAGAGGCTGCAAACTCCAATAGAAACATAGAAAATAGGTGCAGGTGTAGGCCATTCAGCCCTTCGAGCCTGCACCACCATTCTATATGACCATGGAAGATCAAGCAATCTCAGTATCTCACTCCCGCTTTCTCTCCATACTCCTTGATCCCTTTAGCTGTAAGGGCTGAGTCCAGCTCCCTCTTGAAAAATCTAACAAATCGGCCCCAACAGCTTCTTAAGGCAGGAACAGGATATTGATTGTGGATGATCAGCCATGATCATAATGAATGGTGGTGCTGGCTCGAAGTGCCGAAGGGCCTACTCTAGCATCTATTGTCTATTGTCTATTGTCTATTGTGGGAGAGAATTCCACATGTTCGCAACTCTCTGAGTGAAGAAATTCTTCTTCATCTCAGTCTTGAATGGCTTACCCCTGATCCTTAGACTGTGACCCCTGGTGCTGTGACTTCGCCAACACTGGGAACATTCTTCCCACATCTAGCCTGTCTGGTACCATCGGGATTTTGACATGTTTGTATGAGATCCCCCCTAATTCTTCTAAATTCCATTGATCCCAGTCGATCCAATCTTTATTTGTATGTCAGCCTTGCCAACATGGGAATCAGTCTGGTGAGCCTTTGCTGGAATACTCCTTTAGCAAGAATGTCCTTCCTCAGACTAGGAGAACAAAACTGCACATAATACTCAAGGTGTAGCCTCACCACGGTCTTGTATATGTGCAGCAAGACATCTTTATTCTGATACTCAAACCCTCTCGCTATGAAGGCCAGCATGCCATTAGCTTTCTTCACTGCCTGCTGCACCTGCATGCCAACCTTCAGCAACTGTTCTGCCATAATGCCCAGGTTTCATTGCACCTCACCTTTTCCTAATCTGCCACCATTTAGATAATAACCTCCCTTCCTGTTTTTACGAACAAATGGATTTCCTCGCAGTTATCCACATTTTTTTGTACTTGCATTTGCCAAGTACTTGCCCACTAAGTCAGTCTGCGGTTAGCTGTTCCCAACTAAAGCACCAGTTGATCAGGAGGGGAAATAAATCAGCCTGAAGTCCCCAACCTTCCAAAATTAACAGCAAGACATGGTCCTTGGCTCTATCTAGCCTCATCCCCACAATTGCAATACTTGCATAATGTACACCCTCCCCATACCAAGCTAGAGTTTATATGATCATCTGGGGAAGAGCAGATTAAAACCTGGACCAGTGCAGGTGTGAAAAAAAAGGAAAATTCTTTTGAACTACAAGAAATAAAGCACTTTCAACCCCTGTGCAAATTCTACACAGTGATTACCACCCCTGCCAGAAATAGATCGAACTCTCACTTGAAGGAGTGTAGTGAATCAAAAAAGAGCCACATCTTGATTTATAACCTTGTTCTAGCCTTACATTACTTCATATCATGATGCTCCCTGAACTATTCAGTTAAAGGAAAAGCCATCTGGTGGAACACAATTTAATGCCTTCATCATCCTAGAAAATTTGATCAAATCACCCTTAAGTGTAAAAGAAATAAACTATTGCAGACTCTGTGAACCTGATCTCAAATCAGAGAGTTCTGAAGCCACTCAGCAGGTTTTGCAAAAGATTTACAAAAACAAAGAGCTAAACTGGACTTGAAACATTCATGTTGTTTCTCTTTCCACAGAAGCTGACGGACATACCAAGTTTCTCCACCACTTTCTTTTTTGTTCCATATTGAAGCATCCTTGTCTCCATGATATTGAAGAATGAAACAGATATTTATCACAGCTTACTTTCCCATGCAGGCATTACATACACAAACATATAATGAGTGGGCTCACATTAAACTTTGAGATACAACTAAGAGACAGAGCCACTCCACACATAAGATGGAGTCTGAGATCTTTATGCCTTGAGTTCACATGCTATGATGGAGTGAACATATCATGAGCATGTCTCTTAAAGAGATACAAGCTTATTGGCTTTAATTCACCACACAATGCCTACTTGACTCTACATTCAATGAATGGTCTTCCGCCATTCCAATAAGATGTAGCTAGATAATACTGCCAAAACCATCTTCCCTTCCCTTCAGTTTGGGTATTTTGAATGAATTATTCACTTTGTAACACCTTATCCCTCTCTTCAATTTCTCATATCTCAGTCACCTTTTCAACAGCACCAATTACACCAGTGTAAGTGCAGAAGATGTAGCGCCTATCCCCTTATCTCCTCCTTTCACACGCCAAGGCCCAGATGTTGATTTCAGTCAAAGACTGATTTCCTTACACTTTTTTGCATGTGGGTCAATATATTCATTGCTCACAATGTGATTTCCTCCATAATATATAATAGATTTGGTTATACATATTATTATCTAGGGGCTCTCATTGCAAAATGGTAGTGTCCCTTCATTTGAACCAGACAGCCTGGGTTAAAGTCCTACCAACTTCAGAAGTGAGTAAGAATATTTCTGAATAGATTGATTAGAGGTAAATCTGAAATTGCAAGGGCATACAAAAACCATTCAGTAAATGGAAACATTTCATGAATGTAGCAGACTGCTGTTTTTACACGGGCAGTTGGGTATGAGCAATAAATACTGACCTGTCCAGCAATGCTTCAATCCCCCAGAATAATATTGAAAGAGCAATTAGTCCATCATACCTGAGCATCGAGATTTCGACCTCATCTTACATGACGTGTGACCTGCTACTTCTCTGTTGTAACCTCGTATTATGGGCAATATTAAAGTAATACCTGAGAAAATTTATTAATTTTGGTCATACAGGGTCAAGCCTGATATATGACACCAAGTCATTTACATGGGAAAAGCAAGACCAAATGCATTATATCATAATACCATGTTGCAACAGGAACACAGGCATTGAAAGCAGAATGTGGCCTGAATGCTGTAGGGTCTGCAATCATCCACACAAGTGGAAAGTATTCCATTGTACTCATGACTTGTGCCTTGTAGTTGGTAGATAAGCTTAGGTGAGACAGGGAGTGAGGTTTTGTTTTTATTCATTCCTTTGTAGGATGAGCGTGTCACTTGTTGGCCAGTTTTACTGCCGGCCCCTAGTTGCTCTTGAGAAGGTGCTGCCTTGAGCCACTCCAGTAGCTCTACTGTGGGTTAAAACCCACAATGCCCTTATAGGGAAGTTTTTGACCCAGTGACAGTGAAGGAACGGCAATATTTTTCCAAATCAGAACGGTGAGCATCTTGGAGGGGAACTTGGAGGTAGTGGTGTTCCCATATATCCGCTCCCTAGTCCTTCTGTTTGGAAGGTGCTCTCTGAGACTCTTTGGTGAATTTCTGCAGTGCATCTTGTGGATAGTACACACTACTGCTACTGAGCATCGGTGGTGGAGGGAGTGGGTGCTTGTGCACGTGGTGCGAGTCAAGCTTTGCCCTGGATGGTGTCAAGCTTCCTGAATGTGGTTGGGGCTGCACTCATCCAGGCAAGTGGGGAGTATTCCATCACACTCCTGACATGTGCCTTGTAGATGGTGGACAGGATTTGGGAAGGTAGAAGGTGGGTTACTCAGCACAGTGTTCCTATGCTCTGCCCTGCTCTTGTAGCCACCATTACTCACTGCAAAATTTCAATCCCCTGAACTTCTGTTGTAGCCAATGTTTATAGTCCAGTTCAGTTTCTGAACAATGATAACATACAAGATGTTGATTGAGTAATTTTAATTTATTGATAAGGTACAGTATTTTGCTCTGCAATTAGTTTCTAAGATTATATGCCTTCCCCGAGAGAAGTGTTTAAAGTTAACAGAAATGCCCAAGAACAAAGATTAAGCAATAAAGCCTAGTGCAAACATAAAGCTTCGATCTAAATTTGCAATCGTGCCCATCTCCAGTAGGTCAAGTGATAACTATGTACAGAATGAATGGTGAGTTGAAGGGTCCTGGGTTACTGGCCCAATTCTCAACAAGGACATAATGACGAGGTGATCGGTTTTCGGGCCTTTTTGAGCCATCGCGCACACCAAGTAGAGATCCCTTTCACTCTTCAAAAAGTGTTGTGGAATTTTCTTATGTCTAACTGGGAGCGAAGGTCTCATTCAAAAACTGCACCGACAACAATGTAGAACTTCGATAAATTGGGCATTGTGAGTTCAAACCTTGCCATTTGGACTTGATCTTATGTTTGAGTGAGGTGAGAGCAGCACCACTGAGCTTCAATTTCATTGTTCTTTATCTTCTACTTAAATGTACCATAAAATTGTCGGGAAAAGTTAAATGAGCTATATAGCCTGTTAGATCACAGTAGTGACGGAAGATTTGAGGACAGTGATATCAGTGTTTTCTTTTCTCTTTCTACCCACTCCCTACCCAGGTTATTCATCTGCAAATGAGTGGGGTGTTTCACTTCCAACAACTCTTAATGCATTGGAAGGGACATCTGTGATCTTTAACTGTTCTTTCCAGTATCCTGGTACGCGTACATCCGGAATAAATGCCATGTGGTTACAATTTCCATGTCACGAAAACTCTGACAAACTGTACATGAGCAATGAGCAACCCCCAGACTCTGGAATAGAATTCATTGGAAATCTGACTCAGAACAACTGTTCTCTTCGAATTAATGCTGTTCAGAAAAAGCACAGTAACACTTTCTGCTTCAGATTTGTACTTCCAGAAAGAAACAAATGGACGGGAAAGCCAGGCTTGCATCTCACTGTCTATGGTAATTATTCCTGCCTGTTAGTTACTTTCATAGGATCATTGAATCATCCAGTTAGGAGAGGCCCTTCGGCCAATGAAATCTGCTCCAACACATGAGAAACACCTGAGCTTCAGCCTAATCCCAATTAGCAGCACATGGCCCATATCCTTGAATGTGCCAGCTGCTCACCCAGGTACTTTTTAAAGGATATGAAGCACCTCGCCTCTACCACCTTCCCAGTCAGCACATTCCAGAGCCCTGGGTAAAAAAAATCTTCCTCACATCCCTTCTAAACCTCCTGTCCCTCATCTAGAACCTGTGTTGCCTCATGGCTAACCGTTCAGCTACTTCTTATTCACTCCATCAATATCCTTCATAATCTTATACACCTCAGTCTGATGAAAGCAATGCAAGCCTATCCAACCTTCTTTCATGGCTTCTAGTTCCGTACAAGGCAACATCCTGGTGAATCTTCTCTGCACCTCTTCCAGTGCCATCAGATCCTTCCTGTAACGAGGCAATCAGAACTGCACATGGTACTCCAACTGTGGTCTCACTAAAATTCTGTACAACACCATCACAACTTCCCAGCTTTTGTGTTCTATGCCTCAATTGATAAAGACAGGTCTCCCTTCTGCCTTTTATCACTATCCTCCTAACATGGCCTTCCACCTTCAGAGATCTGTGGACAAGCATGCTGAGGTCCCTTTGTTCCCCATGCCATTCACTGAATACTCTCTGGATAAATTGCTCCTTCCAAAGTGTGTACCTCACACCTTTCATTGTTGAATTCTGCCTGTCACTTATCTTCCCATTTGACCCATTTTAATCTTCTTAAAGCCCACGACACTCAAACTCACTGTGAGCTATTCGACCAATCTTTGTGTCATCCACAAACTTAATAATTGAAACCCCGAACAGTCATGAGTATAATTTATATAAATTATGACTAGTAGGGGACCCGGCACAGACCTCAGTTTTGCACAAGTGTCACCTATCTATATTCATCATTTATTTAGTCATCGAAAAAACATAAACTAACTTGAAAATCTGTCACTTGTCTTTCCTCTACCTTTCAGCCCGTCCAAAAACACCCTTTATCTCACCTTCGGAGTTGGTCGAAGGGGTCACGACCAAGTTGAATTGTTCCTCCTCTAATATTGATGAAAAGGCAATGATCAGACTGAAGTGGTATGGCCTCCCTAATCAGGCAGCAGAACAATGCAACGATAATCCAAGAGTGGTCAGCAGTTGTCTCCGTTTCATCCCGTCGTATCAGGATCACAACAAGATCGTCAAATGTTCAGTAACCTACAGTGTGTTCTCATATTCTGATGAAGCCAACATTACTCTCAATGTTTCATGTAAGTTCCTCACCAGAACTGCACTCAGCAGTTACAATAGCCACATCAACATGTGTGAAAAACTTCCTCCGATATTTTCTGCAGGTGCGACAAAATAAATGGTTGTTGAGTCAAAGAAGATGCTTAAGAGAGGGTAACCAAAGATTTGGGCCAAAGTTTGTTTTTTGAGAGGGTTCTGAAGCCAAGAAAACCTTGCCTTTATAAGTGACCCTTTTCGCAATCTCACGGTGCCCTAAACGACTCCATAACCAATTTGCCATTTTGAGCGAAGTGTTCACAAACAGCAATGAGATAATTGACAAGATCATCTGTTTTAGATATTGGGTAAATATTGGTCAGGATGCTGAGAGAAACTCCCTGCTCCTATTATATCTAGCTGAGACAGATTGTCCTTGGCTTAATCGGGGGAATTTAACAGAGGGAATCATATCAATCGTGGGATATTGGAGCGGAAGGCCCAAGGGAGTATCATGTCAGGAAAAGAGGCAGTTCAAGTCATCGTATTTTTGCTTATACTTTGCAGCACCTTCTTTATCTTTTATAAAAGTAGAAGGGCATGAGACAGAGATTCTGCGTCTTGAACTATTGACAGACCACCTTAAACTAATGATAGGCTTCCTTCGATAAGTGACCATCTGTGAATAAAACACATCCCTAACAGGTTAGAAATGTTAAGGTTCCTCAGGGTTCGAATAAATAAAGGAAATTGAACATTTCATAATTTATTAACCATTTCTCTATCAATGCAGCTTGAAAATCAGCACATGTATGTCACTGTCGACCTGAGTGTTGCACAAATACATGTAGACATAGCTTTATACCAGTAGTTCTTCCTTTTGATGATGAATTGGCAGAATAGTTCAGTACCTTATTAAGTTGTTTAGTTCTAGTTGGACTGCTAAGACTAATGCCCGGATAAAATTCCCCGATTTATACAGTCCTGGGCAATATACCCCAAACCACTACATTCCTCGGTGAAGAGAAATTAAATGGCTTTCTTTGATTGTTCATCTGCGACCTCAGTTGGTTTTAACCTGATGAATTTAAAAATACACCCCCATTCCTTTTGAAACCCTTCCTCCTAGTTCCAAATTACTTCATGGCTTCAAAGAGCCACTTTAACCACACTGTTGAATGTACATTAATAAATTGTTCCATCACCTTAGCCCCTCCCCTCACCCTATCTTCTGCATAAAAATCAATATTTTCATAGCTGCCATCAGTTCTGCGGAAGGGCCACTGGGGCCCAAATGTTAACTCTGATTTGTCTCCACAGATGCTATCAGATCTGTTGAGCTTTTCCAGCAATTTCTGTTTTTCGCTCATACTTACCTGGTTACCTTTTAATTGCCCTCTGAAATGGCCCAATAATATTGTCGCTTATATCAAAAGCACCATGGCCAGGAGAACTGGCTTCATGTCAACTTCTGCTCAGTAGTATCTCTCTTATCTGTGTACTATTAAGGTTGCAATTTCAAGTTCTGCTGCAAAGAGTTCTAAACATTTAACACATAAATGGTTGAATCTATCAAGCTCTCACTATGTTGGTCTGGGCTTCATGCATAGCTGCCCTTTCTAGGCAGAAACAAAATTTTAAAATCCCAGGGAGAAGATATTGTGAACAATTCGTTTCTGAAGTACTCCCCAAGGCCCTGTGGCCCGGTTACCATCATGTAAGTTTTAAATATTTGTCAAAAGCAAATGCAGGAAATCTGAACGAAAGGAAGAAAACCCTGGAGAAAATTAACAAGTCTGGCACTATCTGTGGATTCTGAAGGATGTCATGTCAGGGTCAAAATGTAACCTCTGTTTCTTTCTCCACAGACACTGTTGAATTTCTCCAGCACATTCTGATTTTATTTCAAATATTTGCTCTTTTTTTTCCATGCATGGGTTAAAAATTATGATCTTATGGATTAAGTTTACATGTATAAACTAAATTCCCTTATGAAGTCATTGAAATAAGATAGCTGTCTACTGCTTTATGAAAGAGAATGGTGGATCTGGGAGAGTTTATAGCATTCTCTACTCTACTTGAATTTTTCAGCAGTATTTTGCTGCTATTTCCAGCTGTTTTATGAAACTTATTTTTACGGATGTTTGCAATGGAGTAAATGAGGAAGGGGGTGAGTTATGAAATTTGCTAAAGAGTGTATTTTGGTTCAGAGCAATTAGAATTCAGTAGCATTCTTGTCCAGCAGTAGATTTTCTTTTATCTTTCAGCTGACGTTTTTGTCCACGTAAGGGATTATTAGATATAAGAGTAGGGTGTGCCTGAGCAGCAAGTGAAGCCTGAGGGTTAAAGATGCAGATGAGCTGCGGAGGAAAATGAAGGTTCATTAAATGGGCACAAATGTGACAAATGGAAGATAAAATGGGGATAAGTGAACTTCTCCACTTTAGAAGGAAAAATAAAAAGAAACAGAATACTCTTGACATAGTGATAGTTCAGGAATGTGCTTCAGCGGTGTTCTTGCACAAGAACTGCAGTAAATTAGCATGCAACTGTCAGAATAAATTAGGATGATAATTGATGGGGTAGTTTTTATTCTGTCGTCAGTAATTTCAGGGATGTCCAACATTACCAATGACCCAACCCATACCAAATCTCAGTCACCAAACCCCTTCCCTCACATTCACTCAGCTACATCAGCTTACCTTGATTTTTAAAGTTTTGTTTGCAATAGCCTCCATAACCACACCTCTCCTGCCATTTTATATCTCCTCCAGCCCACAGATGCCCAGTGAGATCATCTCCTGTGTGTCTCAGTGGCTAGCACTGCTGTTTCACAGTGTTAGGGATCCTGGTTCAATCCCAGACTTGGGCAATTACCTCTGTGGAGTTTGCACATTCTCACTGTGTCTGAGGAGGTTTCCTCCCACAGTGCAAAGATATGCAGGTTAGATAGGTTGGCCATGCTAAATTGTTAAGAGATGTGCAGGCTAGGTAGATTAACCATGGGGAATGCAGGGATAGGACTGGATCTGATGCTCTTTGGAGGATCACTATGGACTTGATGGGTCAAATGGCCTGCTTCTACTCTGTATTGATTCTCTGAGGTTAGCCACCCTCAGTTCTGGCTTCAGTCATTCACTGTTTTAATGGCTACCCTATTGGTAGCCGTGATTTCAGATACTAGATTCCTAAGATGTGGAATTCTCTCCTTAAGTCTCCCCTTCTTCCCATGTAACTTACATCTTTGGCAAACTTCTGGCCATCTGATCTAATCTCTCCCCATGTGGCTTGCTGTCACATTTGGTTTTATAATGCTCTTGAGTAACACTTTGAGACATTTCACTAGTTAAAGTCAGTATATAGGAGCAAGGTGTCGTTATTGACGTAATTTCCATTTCAACAAGTTAGGAGGCTTTGCTGTATCCAATTCTGTAGCAGGACATGGGGAAAACGCTTCCAATCAGAAGCATTTGGAGAAAATGATCAGAAAGAGTTCAATCTTATGCTCTTCTGTGCAACTTGGAATTAGGTTGATGTTTTAGGAGGGTTTTTAATTGTGAGGCCCAGAGACGTTTCTCACTGTATCTTACTTGGCTCACCTCCTCCGAAAGCCATCCTGCTCCTATGACGTGTATCTTGGGCAATTTCACTCCTACCTTACTGCACATTGATCGCCAAAAACCTTGACACTCACAGGTTATCAACCAAAAGACCAGTGTCCTTTGCACCCGCGCCATCTCTAGAATGTCACTTTTTACGAGACAAGCTTTGATAATGCGGATTTGTCCCTCACCAGTAACATAATGGAACAGCAAAACAACCCTGCTCATGTCATGTAAACTTCATGGCTGATTCTACCTTCACATTCAACCACATCCTCTCACCCTGTTCAAAGATTAACAATCAGTTCACACTGTTTAATTCTCTGTAGCAATACCCTGCCTAAATCCCCTACATCACCATTATTCTGTCCCCATTTCCCACTGTATTTGTCATTAAGCGTTGCAAACATCTCATAAAGCTGAGCAATTGGCCAAGTCCAGCAATGAGCTTCTATCGACAACCAACAGAAGTGAATATGGCCAAGACACACACACACAGAACACACACACACAGAACACACACACACAGAACACACACACACAGAACACACACACACAGAACACACACACACACACACAGGCGACAGATCACTGCACAATGTAAAACAAATACTGGCATTGTGACCAATGCCGATATTATATTCCATGGTCATCTGCCAGAGTGGATGTCAACTGGGGTCTGCCTGGCTTGTAGTGTCTGTTGCAGCTTAGTTTGTCATAGACAACATCTACTTTCCTCTTCCGGAGAGCCCTCGTCCTCCTTTTGCGAAGAGTGTTTCTTTACCTCCCACCTTGTCTATCGCAGTGGCCATAGGGCAATATGCCAGGATGATGTAGCACTGTTTGCGCAGACTATACTGGAAGGCATCATATTCCAGACTAGTCTAACCCACAGGGCTACACCTTGAGAAGCCCCATCGCCTGCTCAACTATGCCCATGGTGAAAGCGTAGACAGCATTGTACCAGCGCTCTGCATCAGCCAGGGGGCTCCACAATGCTCACAGTGGGTAGCCCTTGGCCCCCAGTAACCAGCCTAACAAGGGTCCTAGACCCTCAACACACCAGGTACACGAGAATGCCACAGGATGTCAGAGTTATGCCAGGGTAGTGTACTCTCACTTTCAGGATGTAATAACACCAGAACACTCATGGAGTGGGACCTTTCCTGCTAATGAGTTCCATAATGTTGTGACAAGGCTCTCTCAGTCCTACATGTGTACATTCAATGGTACCCTGCCCCTGGGGTTCCCAGCTATATTCCTGAGCCCTGTTCAGCCCGGGCTGCGGCACTGACCCTGCCATAAGGGGACAAAATGAACCAGTGTGACCTTGGAGACTTTCGGTCACATTCTTGGTGCATCTGTGGGAGCATGACTGAGAGATCTTGTGCAGGTCACCCATCACACACTGAAAGGAACCAGTCACAGGGAGGGTCAAAACAGCAGTGGCCTACCTGTTCTCCCACTCTCACCACCGTCAGGACTCTAGCATCCAGCAAAGTTCCATCACAGTGCTCATACGGAGCTGTGTCAACACCACGCCTCAAAATGTTCCAGGAAAAGAAATGGGGTTAGAAACCTCTGTTCCTCCTGTGAACCACACATATCCTGCAGAGTTCTGCAGATGTCACCTTTGCGTGACGCCTCCTCAGCCCTCAATATGACTTGTCATTGCTCCTGGGTTGGCGTTGGTCCCAGCCATGAAGTATTCACCTTGAACTTCATAATAAAGTTCAACTTCATTATAAAATAATAGAAGAAGCAAATAAAAATTGAGGGTAAATTTGTAACTCGTTTCAAGACTGACACCGAACTCTTCTATAAATATGTAAAAGGGAAGAAAGAACCAAAGTTAAATTGGGTCACTTAGAGAATGAGGCTGGGGAAATACTTGTGGGGCACCAGGTGTTATGGACCAGACCATACCCACTAAAAATATTTTAAGAAGGTGGTGTAGAGCTGAGCTTCTTCTTATTTTAAAAGCAAATGTGAAATGTCTGTTCCAGGTGCAATGCAACTGGCCAAACTACTCGATACTAAGCAAAACACAATTTATTTAAACATTCTAATTAAAACACAACTAAACAAAGAGGAAAGTAGAATAACTTAGCTCTGTTGGGAGCTTAAGAGAATAATACATAAAGTGACTATTACTAATTAACTGTTTCAATATAGCAACATTCCGTGAACATACCCCTTGCCAATAATGGAAAATTAAGAAAGCCAAATCTCACATGCAGTTCTCCCATCCAGGAGGAAAAATCGTCAAGGGGAAGTTCAGAGAGAGTAACAGCCAGCAGACATTCGCTGAAGGTCTGTTGAAACCCCAATATCTTCTGACGCTACTAAAAATAAAAGCAGGACCCAGAAATCGGGATCTGTGAGAGCTGGCCATACCCAAGTAGGCTGCATGAGAAAAAAAGCCCAAGGTATCCCAAGCTGTTTTCTCAAGTTGTCAGAAGCCAGCTCCCACCCCAGCCTTACATGCTCTCTTCAAAATAAAACAGGGCAAAATAGCCTCTTAAAGTGACAGCATTGTCACACAGTAAATGGCAGCAGAGATGAATAGATACTTTTTGTCAGTCTTCACAGTAGAAGATAGCAATAGTATTCCAAAATCAATAAATAATCAAGGAGAGGAGAAGGAACAAATACAATAATTATGACTGGAGGAAAGTGATTAGAAAGCTAATTGGGCAAAAGACCCTCGACAAGTCCATAGGATGTATACCAGGATACTAAATGACATAGCTGCAGAGACAGTCAATGTTCCAGTAATAACCTTCCAGGAATCCTTAGATCCTGGAACAGTTCCAGAAGATGGAAACCCTGTCAGTGTAACATCTTTTTAAATAAAGGAAGGAGACCAGAAACTGGTAACTATGGGCCAGTTAGTTTTAACAAAAGTTTTATGAGAAATGTTACAGTCTGTTGTAAAAGGTGTAATCACAGATCGTTTAGAAATGCCTAATTTATGATCAAGCAGAGTCAGGATTGGCTCAGGAAGGGGAAATCATGCCTGACAAATTTATCAGAATATCTTGAGGAGATAACAAGCAAGGTAGATAAAGGGGAAAGAATCAAATCATTTATTTGGATCTCCAGAATGTATTTAATAAAATATCTCACATTGGACTACTTAATAACAGCCCAAGGCCTAGGGGGTTTATATTAGCATGGAGAGAGGATTGGTTAGCTGATAGAAGACAGGGAGTTGGTATAAGGGGAACATTTTCAAGATGGCAACCTGTAACTTGTGGAGTGCCACAGAAATCAGTGCTGGCACCGTTAATCATTTGCAACAATAAATTAATGACTCAGATGAGAAAAGTGGATGTACTACAGCCAAGTTTTCAGATGACACAATAGTAGATGGGAAAGCAGGTGGTAAAGATGACACAAAAAATTGAGTTGAGTCATTGGGCAAAAGCTGCACAGTTACAGAACAGGGGGATTTGGTGAGTTCTTGACTATGAATCACAAAAAGCTAACATCCAAATTACACAGGAAATAGGGAAGCCAAATGGAATGTTGGTCTTCATTTCAAAGAGAATAGAGTATAAAAGTAGGGAGGCTAAATTATCCAAAACATTAGTCAAACCACAGCTGGATATTATGAACAGATTTGGTCCCTTATGTAAGTCACAAGGGCATTGAAGGCAATCCAGAAATGTTTACTAATCTGATACTAGGTCTAGAGGGACTGCCTTATGAGGAAAGCTTAAATAAGTTGGGTCTGTACAGGAATTGGAACATAGAAACAAGAGAGGCGAACTTACAAACAGACAAGATTTTGGTTCGTCATAAACACTTGCCAGGCAGCATTTGTTGCCCGTTTCTAATGCCCTGGGGGCACTTAAGAGTCAACCACATTGCTGTGGGTCAGTAGTCACATGTAGGCCCGACTAGATTTCCTTACCTAAAGGACATTAGTGAAACAGATGAGTTTTTCTCACAATAAACAATGTTTTCATGGGCATTATTAGGCTCATAATTCCAGAATTAAAGAAAATTAATTTCAAATTCCACGGCAACAGAATTTGAACCCAAGTTCCCAGAGCATTACCTGTACAAATTGCCTCATGATCACACCACCAGGCCATCACATCCACTTAAGATTCCTGGCTAACATAACAGGATAAGTACAACGAGATAACAAAGCATAGAGCTGGACGAACACAGCAGGCCAAGCAGGATCTTAGGAGCAGAAAGCTGATGTTTCAGGCCTAGACACTTCATCAGAAATGGGGAAGGGGGAGAGGGTTCTGAAATAAATAGGGAGAGAGGGGGAGGTGGGTCGAAGGTGGATAGAGGAGAAGATAGGTGGAGAGGAGACAGACAAGTTAAAGGGGTGGGGATGGAGCCAGTAGAGGTGAGTGTAGGTGGGGAAGTAGAGAGGGGATAGGTCAGCCTGGGGAGGATTGACAGGTCAAGTGGGCGGGATGAATTTGTAGGTAGGAAATGGAGGTGCAGCGAGAGGTGGGAAGAGAAGATAGGCAAGAGGAAGAACAGGTTAGGGAGGCAGGGATGAGCTGGGATGGTTTTGGGATGCAGTGGCGGGAGGGGAGATTTTTGAAGTTATGTGAAGCAATCCCTATTCCGCACCTACACTGGCCCTAAACCCCACCTCTTCCTTCATTACATTGATGACTGTATCGGCGCCACCTCGTGCTCCGATGAGGACCTTGAATAGTTCATCCACTACACCAATGCCTTCTACCCCAACCTAAAGTTCACCTGGGCTGTCTCTAATACCTCCCTTGCCTTCCTGGACCTCTCTGTCTCCATCTCATGCAACCACCTATAAACTGATATCTATTCCAAGCCCACCGACTGCCACAGCTACCTAGAATACACCTCCTCTCACCCACCTTCCTGCAAAAATGTTATCTCCTATTCCTAATTCCTTCGCCTCCGTCGCATCTGCTCCGAGGATGAGGCATTCCATTCCTGAACATCTCTGATGTCCTTGTTTTTCAAGGACCGTAACAACGCCCCCCCCACAGTGGTCGAGAATGCCCTTGGCCGTGTCTCCCGCATGTCCCGCAACTCATTCCTCATACCCAGTCCCCGCATTAACCACCAAAAGGAATCCCCCTCGTCCTCATGTACCACCTCACCAACCTCCAGATCCAACACACCATCCTCCGACACTTCTGCCATCTGCTATCTGGCCCCACCACCAAAGAAATTTTTTCCTCCCCACCCAAATCTGCCCTCCAGAGGGACCGCTCTGTCCATGACTCCCTTGTCCGCTCCACACTACCCTCCAACCCCACAACACCCGGCAATTTCCTTGGCAACCACAGGAAGTGCTACACCTGCCCCCACACCTCCTCCCTCATCCCCATCCCAGGCCCTAAAATGACTTTCCATATCAAGCAGATGTTCACCTGCACATCTGCTAATGTGGTATACTGCATCCACTGTTCCCCCTGTGGCCTCCTCTACATCGGGGAAACCAAATGGAGGCTTGGGGACCGCTTTGCAGAATACCTAGGCTCGTTTCGCAAGAAACAACTGCACCTCCTAGTCACAAACCATTTCAACTCCCCCTCCCATCCCTTAGATGACATGTCCGTCCTGGGCCGCCTGCAGTGCCACAACAATGCCACCTGAAAGTTGCAGGAACGGCAACTCATATTCCGCTTGGGAACCCTGCAGCCCAATGGTATCAATGTGGATTTTACAAGCTTCAAAATCTCTCCTCCCCCCACTGCATCCCAAAACCAGCCCAGCTCGTTCCTGCCTCCCTAACCTGTTCTTCCTCTCACCTATCCCCTCCTTCCATCTCAAGCTGCACCCCCATTTCTTCCCTACTAACCTCCTCCTGCCCCCTTGACCTGTCCATCCTCCCCGGGCTGACCCATCGCCTCCCTAACTCCCCACCTACACTCACCTCTACTGGGTCCATCCCCGCCCCTTTAATTTGTCTGTCTCCTTTCCTATCTTCTCCACTATCGATCTTTGATCTGCCTCCCCCTCTCTCCCTATTTATTCCAGGACCCTCTCCCCCTCCCCCATTTATGATGAAGGATCTAGGCCTGAAACATTAGCTTTACTGCTCCTGAGATGCTGCTTGGCTTGCTGTGTTCATCCAGCTGTACGCTTTGTTATCTTGGATTCTCCAGCATCTGCAGGTCCTATTATCTATAAGTGCAAAGAGGATATTTCTCCTTGGGGCAGAGACGAGGATCAGAGGGCACAATCTCAGAATACAGTGTCACACATTTAAGGCAGATATGAGGAGGAATTTATTCTCTTATAGGATAGTAAGTGTGTGGGATTCTTTACCACAGAGGGCAGTCAAGGCTATGTTATTAAATATATGCAAGACTGAGATGGATAGATTTTTAATCACTGAAGGATAAAGGGTGATGGGGAAAAAGGCAAGAGAATGGAATTGAAAATTGTCAGATATGCCACAACCTCATTGAAAGATGGAGAAGATTTGATGGGCTGAATGGCCTACTTCTGCTGCTATGCTTTCTGGCCTTTGGAGCTTAAGCCTGCTTCTAAGCAGGAGACTATCAGTAGGCCTGGGTGCTTTTTGCAAAAACATCAGGGAGTGACAACCCAAGTCTTCCAAGTCAACAGGGGCCAGAATAAATCAAGGTCCCTCCAGCACCCATTACAAAAGTCACAACAGTATCAGACACCATGGTTACAGTGGGAGAAGAGGACTGATTGAGGGCACATAGCTGACATGGGCAAACATCATTGTAAATAGCTATCAGAGATAATGGGAACTGCAGATGCTGGAGAATCCGAGATAACAAAGTGTGGAGCTGGATGAACACAGCAGGCCAAGCAGCATTTTAGGAGATGCTGCTTGGCCTGCTGTATTCATCCAGCTCCACACTGGTTTTATATTGTAAATAGCTCATTACTTTTGTAAGTTTGTCTTCACTTGCACTGTTTGAATGTCTACTATCCCATAATCTTTTGGATGTTGAACCTGGTTAAGTCACACTTACGTACGAGTTGAGCAGTCTCTTCAAACCTCCCAAGGATAAAAGGTATAATGGCCAAACTTGGTTTATCTTCCACAAACAACTGACTCCTTGACTGCAGGCAGTCTCAGATGTCAGGAAGCCTTAAACCGTGAGATTGAGGGTTGCAGCCAAGGAGTTGCAATGTGGAAAGCACTGGGGATAAACTGAACCAACAGATATGAGATTCTTGCTCCCTGTACGGTTGAGGAAAAGGACTGTGGGCAGGATGAGCCAAATGACCACAGCACCATGGTGCAGAAGGCCATTCAAGAGGGGGGAGCAAAAAGACAGGTAGTTGTTACAGGGGATTCTATAATTAGAGAGACAGATAGTATCCTATGCAAGCCGGATCAGGAGTCCCGCATGCTGTGTTGCCTGCCTGGTGCCAGGGTGCGGGACATCTCCGACCGGGTTGAAAGGATATTGGAGCGGGAGGGGGAGAATCCAGTTGTTGTGGTCCACATCGGGACTAACAACGTAGGCAAAGCTAGAGTAGAGGATCTGTTCAGGGATTATGAAGCAGTAGGAAAGAAATTGAAGTACATGTCCTCAAGGGTCATAATCTCCCGGATTACTGCCAGAGCCACGTGCTAATTGGCACAGGGAAAAGAAAGTTTGGGAAGTAAACACGTGGCTAAGGGATCAGTGTGGAAAAGAGGGATTCCATTTCATGGGGCATTGGCATCAGTTTTGGAACGGGGGGGATCTGTACCATTGGGACGGTCTCCACCTGAACCGATCTGGAACCAGTGTTCGAGCAAAAAGGATAAATAGGGTGGTCAGTAGGACTTTAAACTTATGAGTCGGGGGGAAGGGAAAGTAAAAGAGACATGGAGTATGGAGTTAACTGGAAAGATAAGCAACAGGATAGCATGTGCACAGGTGGGTTTAAGCTCAAGACAGACTAGGAATACAGCAAAAAGGAAGGAGAGCTTAAGACATCTTAGGATTTTGAATCTCTCTAATAATGATAACAACGTTAGCATTAAGGCACTTTATCTAAATGCTCGTAGTATTCGCAACAAAGTAGATGAATTAACAGCACACATCCTCTTGAATGATTGTGATGTTGTAGGCATCGCAGAGACATGGTTGCAGGGAGTTCAGGACTGGCAGTTAAACATCCAAGGATTCATAACATATCAAAAAGACAAGGAGGTGGGCAGAGGGGGTGGGGTTGCCTTGTTAGTTAAGAATGAAATTAAATCTACGGCACTGAATGACATAGGGTCAGAGGATGTGGAGTCTGTGTGGGTGGAGTTGAGGAACCACAAAGGCAAAAAAAAACTATAATGGGAGTTATGTACAGACCTCCTAGCAATGATCAGGACCAGGGGTGCAAGATGCACCAAGAAATAGATAGGGCATGTCAGAAAGGCAAGATCATGGTGATCATGGGGGACTTCAATATGCAGGTAGATTCGGTGAATAATGTTGCCGGTGGATCCAAAGAAAGGGAATTCACGGAATGTTTGCAGGATGGCTTTTTGGAACAGCTTGTGATGGAGCCCACAAGAGAACAGGATATTCTGGACTTAGTGCTATGTAATGAGCCAGACTTTATGAAAGACCTTAAAGTAAGGGAACACTTAGGAAGCAGTGATCATAATATGGTAGAGTTCAGTCTGCAGTTTGAAAGAGAGAAGGCAAAATCGGATGTAATGGTGTTACAGTTAACTAAAGGTAATTACAGGGGCATGAGAGACAAATTGACGAAAATCGACTGGAAGCAGAGCCTAGCAGGAAAGACAGTGGAGCAACAATGGCAGGAGTTTCTGGGTGTAATTGAGGAGACAGTAGAGAGGTTCATCCCAAAGAAAAGAAAGATTATCCAGGGTGGAATTAGACAGCCATGGCTGACAAAGGAAGTCAGGAAATATATCAAAGAAAAAGAGACAGCCTATAAAGTGGCCAAGAGTACTGGGAAATCAGAAGATTGGGAAGGCTACAAAAACATACAGAGGATAACAAAGAGAGCAATAAGGAAGGAGAGGATCAAATATGAAGGTAGGCTAGCTAGTAATATTAGAAATGATAGTAAAAGCCTCTTTCAATACATAAGGAACAAACGAGAGGCAAAAGTAAATATTGGCCCACTCCAAATTGATACTGGAAGGCTAATGATGGGAGATAAGGAAATAGCTGAAGAACTTAATAAGTACTTTGCGTCAGTCTTCACAGTGGAAGACATGAGTAGTATGCCAACAATTAGGGAGAGTCAAGGGGCAGAGTTGAGTATGGTAGGCATTACAAAAAAGAAAGTGCTAGAAAAGCTAAAAGGTCTAAAAATTGATAAATCTTCTGGCCCCGATGGGCTACATCCTAGAGTTCTGAGGGAGGTAGCTGAGGAAATAGCAGAGGCTTTGGTTGTGATCTTTCAAAAGTCACTGGAGTCTGGGAAAGTCCCAGATGATTAGAAAATTGCTGTTTTAAATCCCTTGTTTAAGAAAGGATCAAGGCAAAAGATGGAAAATTATAGGCCGATTAGCCGAACCTTGGTAGTTGGAAAAATTCTTGAATCCATTGTCAAGGGTGAGATTTCTAAATCTGTAGAAGTGCAGGGTTGGATTAGAACAAGTCAGCAAGGATTTAGTAAGGGGAGGTCATGCCTGACAAACCTGTTAGAATTCTTTGAAGAGGTAACAAGAAGATTAGACCAGGGAAACCCAGTAGATGTTATCTATCTAGACTTCCAAAAGGCCTTTGAGACGGTTCCTCACGGGAGGCTGCTGAGCAAGGTGAGGACCCATGGTTTTTGAGGTGAGCTACTGGCTTGGATTGAGGATTGGCTGTCTGACAGAAGGCAGAGAGTTGGGATAAAAGGCTCTTTTTCAGAATGGCAACCAATCATGAGTGGTGTCCCGCAGTATTCAGTGTTGGGGCCGCTGCAGTTCACCTTGTATATTAATGATCTGGATGAAGGAATCGGGGGCATTCTGGCGAAGTTTGCCAATGATATGAAGATAGGTGGACAGGCACATAGTACTGAGGAGGTGGGGAAGCTGCAGAAAGATTTAGACAGTTTAGGAGATTGGTCCAGGAAATGGCTGATGAAATTCAATGTGAGGAAATGTGAGGTTTCGCACTTTGGAAAAAAGAATACAGGCATGGGCTATTTTCTAAGTGGTGAGAAAATTTGTCAAGCAGAAGTACAAAGGGATCTGGGAATGTTGGTCCAGGATTCTCTAAAGGTTAACTTGCAGGTAGAGTCCGTGATTAAGAAAGCGAATGTAATTTTGTCATTTATCTCAAGGGGGTTGGAATATAAAAGCAGCAATGTGCTTCTGAGGCTTTATAAGGATCTAGTTCGGCCGCATTTCAAATACTGTGTCCAATTTTGGGCCCCACATCTCAGGAAGGACATATTAGCACTGGAGCGTGTCCAGCAGAAATTCACACGGATGATCCCTGGAATGGTAGGTTTAACGTATGATGAACAGCTAAGGATCCTGGGATTGTACTCATTAGAGTTTAGAAGTTTGATGGGAGATCTAATAGAAACTTACAAGATAATGTATGGCTTAGAAAGGGTGGACACTGGGAAGTTGTTTCCGTTAGGCGGGGAGACTAGAACCCATGGGCACAGTCTTAAAATTAGAGGGGGTAAATTTAAAACAGAAATGAGACGACATTTCTTTAGCCAGAGAGTGGTGGGCTTGTGGAATTCATTGCCACAGAGTCAGTGGAGGCTGGGACATTGGATACCTTCAAGGCAGAGATTGACAAATTCTTGATCTCAGAAGGAATCAAGGGCTACGGGGAGAGTGCAGGGAAGTGGAGTTGAAATGCCCATCAGCCATGATTTAAATGGTGGAGTGGACTTGATGGGCCGAATGGCCTTACTTCCACTTCTGTGTCTTATGGTCTTATGGTCTTATGGTCTAAACACAGAGCTCAGTGGTCTGGTCTGATCTGGTCTGCATGCGTCATGCTGCAGCCGCATCCTCATGAGGTAGGGGACGGAATCAGCGATGATTTGTCTTCATCCTTGGAAAAGTGTTGCCAATCCTACATTTCATTTGTATCCAGGGCATCCTATACCATCGGCTTCTGCAGCGTACCAATTGTCACAATGATGAGGGCACTCTTCCTGGGTCGTACTGTTAGATCCGACTTATGCAGTGCAGTCATCGACACTTCATCTTTGAGATGCCTATTGTCTGTTCCACTGCTTGAGCAGCATTATATCTGTGTTCTACAACAGTCTAACTGTTTCTTAAAGATGTCCTTAGCCACATTTAGAGCAGCTAGCCCTTGTCTCTGAGTAGCTGCCTCTTTAGGTTTTAGGTGCAGGTCCCTGTTGTAGGTGCAACAGGTAATCGCGAAAACAAATTGAATATTGTCCTTCATTGCGAGAGGGATGGAGTTTGAAAACAGGAAGGTTTTGCGACAGCCGTGTAAGTTGTTGGTGAGGCCACACCTCGAATACTGTGTACAGTTTTAGTCTCCTGAGTTGAGAAAGGATGTCCTGGCGCTGGACGGGGTACAGAGGAGGTTCGCTAGGTTGAGAGAGTTGGCTCATGTAGAGAGATTGAGTAAATTTGAACCATACTTTTTGGAATTTAGAAGAATGAGAGGAGTATCTTGTAGAAATATATGAAATTATGAAGGAAATAGATAAGATAGAAGCAGGGAGAACCAAGCAGGTGAAATTGGAACAAGGGATCATAGCCTCTGAATAAGGGGAAGCAGATTTAGGACTGAGTTGAGGAAGAACTTCTTCAGCCAAAGGCGAATCAGTGGAATTACCCACCCAGTGAAGCAGTTGAGGCTACCTCATGGAATGTTTTTAAGGTAGAGGTGGATAGATTTTTGAACAGTAAAGGATTTAAGGATGATGATGAAGGTCACCTGTGATCTTATTGTATGGTGGAGCAGGCTTGACAGGTCTTCTCGTTCTTATGGCTAAGAAACCTGGGTGGAGGCAGGGTCCTGTGAATCCTCCATTATGTAAACGTTGTGACAGCTTCCAGGCACAGATTTGGCATGATGGTCACAAATTACTTGCACGTTTATGGAATGGAAGACTCTTCTGTTCATAAACTCTGCAAGATGTTGACGAGACAACATTACTACCCTGTGTTTCAGATCACAATCCTCCACCAGCAGATTGTAAAGTTCAGGTAAAGGTGGGACTGGGCACCTTAATTTGTTTGATGCACTGTTTCAGAGACATGAGCAGACCATGGATCTCATCATTTGCCTTGATATTTATTTTTTGGCGCTTCTCCTGTGTGGCAGTTCTTGGATGTTGTGTTGGCAAAGTTGTTATCACCAGCTGCTTCTAGCTTGCCTTTGAATTAATGACTCCAGCAACGGTGTTCCCCGTGTGAGCTGTCCGAGCAGATAATCCATCAGTAAGATCAGATAGATAGCTCACTCTCATTTGTAGGATCTCCTGAGCCCCAGATCCATTATAGCAAGGCCTCATGTTACGCCCTCACACAGTATAATATGGAGGCTCCCCATGTCTCTGTAAGGGACACTGAGTCATGTGAATGTATCAGTTGTACATTGCACAGCCAAAGTGGCAATACCACATTGCAAGTGGCATTCTGCCAGTATGCCACGACGAAACCTTTCCTCTCCAGCCACAAAGACATGCTTCTCCCCCACATCATGGCTAATATCTTTGCACATTTACATTTCAAAATAAGAAACTGCCGACTGCAAAGTGTTGACTTTAAGAACTTATTGTAGAATGTGGTTATGAAATGGAAACTTCATGTCATGCTGTTAAGTTCCTTGTTTTCATATGAAACTTATTTAGCGATGATGATGGTGCAAAATGCAGTACTCCATGATCGCTTAAGGCTGTAATTTCTGGTCTGTGTTATTGGCTGGCAGGTAAGCTGATGATCAAGTGCAATTGAAGGCCTTACAAAATCAGTGGGGCAATGATTATTGCAATTGTCCCTAACAGGACCTCAAAATGAAAGACAATTGCTCCGTCTTCAAACACAAACAAATGTGACTTATTCCATTCCTTTGTCAGTTGATCCTCAACCTGACAAGGCAAGATTTCAACTTTGTGTTAACGTAATTCAGTCACTTTGCAGATTTCACCTTTGATCCATGGATCACCTCCTCTCAATCCTCCTACTCCCTTTTCTGCTCCTGTCCATATGGCATGGGTGATCTTTCAAACTCCCACACAGACCCCTATTTTTTGCTCAGCCTCTTTACATAAAGATTAATATGGTTTCAGAGATAGTAGGAACTACAGATGCTGGAGAATCTGAGACAACAAGGTGTAGAGCTGGATGATCACAGGAAGCCAAGCAGCGTAATAGGAGCAGGAGAGCTGAAGCTTTTCGGCCTGAAATGTCAGCTTCTCCTGCTTCTATAATGCTGCTTGGCCTCCTGTGATCATCCAGCTCTATGCTTTGTTATCTCATAAAGATTAATATGTTCACTTTAGCCTGAGAGCCAATGATATCAGAACCTTCCCAAGCAATTGTTGTCCCTACTGCCTTTCCTTGTAGAGGTCAAAAAAACTATCACAAGTTTGCAGAATTTCATCCCGAATCTCCTCGCTTCCTCTCAAGCCATTATCTTAGCTTGCCTCTTATCACAGTAATAACAGTCTCTATTATTATGATCCCAGTTGATGTTAATTCAGGACAAGTCAGACATCAGAATGAGGCATAGCTTGATCGACCATGAAGTATATTTTGCTTGATAAAATGTGGAACTGGAGGAGCAGAGCAGGCCAAACAGCATCTGAGGAGCAGGAAAGTCAACGTTTTGGGTCAGGACCCTTCATCAGCACTCCCACGCTATTTGGTTAATGTGATGTTTTGAAATTTGAAAGGGTTCAGAAAAGATTTACAAAGATGTCGCTGGGGCTGGGGCTTTCGAGCTATAGTGAGAAACTGAATGGGCTGGGGCTATTTTCCCTGGAGCTCCAAAGACTGAGAAGTGACCTGAGAGAAGTTTATGAGGGTCATGAACAGGGTCAATATCCAAGGTCTTTCCCCCAGTAGGGGAGACCAGAACGACAGGGGATAGGCTTAAGGTCAGGGGAAAAGATTTAAAAGAAACCTAAGGGGCAACATTTTCATGCAGAGGGTGGTGCATGTATAGAACGAGCTGCCAGACGGAGTCATAGAGGCTGGTGTAATTACAACATTTAAAAAGTATCTGGATGGGTATATGAATAGGAAGGGTTCAGAGGGATATTGGCCAAATGCTGACAGATAGGACCATATATCTGGTAGAGGTGGACGAGTTAGACTGAAGGGCTTGTTTTCCAGCAGTATAACTCTGAGACTCTGTGCCAGTCAGTCACTGAATATATTCATAAGAGGCTGGCAATGTGCTTTAAAAAAAAGTGTATGAAGGGCTAGTAGATGAAAGAGAAACAAAGCCTTTATTATAATATGCTAGGACTACTTGGAACAAGTCTTAATGCACAGATCATTAAGATGGTCCTCAGCCACAGCCTCAGTGATTCGGGAACCTCAGTTCATCTTTCCCATCTCCATTTCAAAGCTTATTCTTTAGTTGAGATGATGGCAATCTGTTCCTTTTCAGCAAACTTCTGCAGTCTCTGAACGTTACTTTCTCGACTTAATGCCTCTTCCTGAAACTTGCCATATAAGTAAAACTGGCAATTTATTGCATACTGTTACTTCCTTAATCTTCTCTTCTACTGCCTTCGGTTTCTATAGGGCAATTATGACTCTTAGCACTTCTGAATGCAACTATACCCCTGTTTAAGCAAGGGAATTAGAATTATACACGGAACTCGAGCTGTATTCTTTCTAATGCCTTGTGCTGTCACAATAGCACTTCCCTGCTTTTATATTCTATCCCTTTTGGCAATAAATATGAAAATTTGCCCTCCTTATTAGTTTCAGATGTCTGCTGAAGTAGTGAAGTGCTCAGTGGTGTCTGAGTTAGTCCAAAAGCAGCCATGAAGATGGACTAAGGCTGATGGTTTACTGATGCTGGCTTGTATTTTTTTCTATTCATTCGTGGGATGTGGACATCACTGGCTGGCAAGCATTTCTTGCCCATCCCTAGTTGCCCCTTGAGAAGGTGGTGGTGAGCTGCCTTCTTGAACTGTTGCAGTCCTCCTTCTTTGAGTTGGTCCACAATGCTATTAAGGAGAGAATTCCAGGTTTTTGGCCCAACAACAATGAAGGAATGGAGATATATTTCCTAGTCAGAAAGGCGAGTGACTTGGAGGGGGAATTGGAGGTGGTGGTGTTCCCATATGCCTCATGCCCTTGTCCTTCTAGATGGAAATGGTCATGGGTTTGGAAGGTACTGTCTGAGGATCTTTGGTGACTTTCTGCAGTGCATCTTGAGGATAGTGCACACTACAGCTACTGAATGTCAGCAGTGGAGAGAGTAGATGTTCGTGGGTGTGGCGCCAATCAAGTAGACTGCTTTGTCCTGGATGATGTCAAGCTTCTTGAGTGTTGCTGGGGCTGCACCCATCCAGGCAAGTGTGGAGTATTCCATCATACTCCTGACTTGTGCCTTGTAGATGACGGACAGGCTTTGAGGAGCTAGGAGGGGAATTACTCACTGCAGCATTCCTGGCTTGTAGCTTGCTCTTGTCGCCACTGCATTTACATGGAGAGTCCAGATAATACCCCGAATGTTGATAATGGGGGTGTTCAGTGATGGTAACACCATTTAATGTCAAGGGACAGTGGTTTGATTGTCTCTTATTGATGATGACCGTGAATGTTACTTGCCACTTATCAGCCCATACCTAGATGTTGTCCAGATCTTGTTGCATTTGCACATGGACTGCTTCAGTGTCTGAGGAGTCACAAATGATGATGAACATTGTGCGATCATCGGCGAACATCCCCACTTCTGACCTTATGATAGAAGAAAGGTCATTGATGAAGCAACCCAAGATGTTTGACTAAGGACACTACCTTGAGGAACTCCTGCAGAGATGTCCTGGAGCTGAGATGATTGGCCTCCCACAATCACTACCATCTTCCTTTGTACCAGGTCAGACTCCAACCAGCATAGAGTTTGACCCCGATACCCATTGGTTCCAGCTTAGCTAGGGCTCCTTGATGCCACACTCCGTCGAATGCAGCCTTGATGTCAAGGGCTGAAACTCACCTCACCTCTGGAATTCAACTCTTTTATCCCTGCTTGAACCATGGCGTAATGAGGTCAGGAGCTGCGTGGCTCTGACAGAACCCAAACTGGAGTCACTGAGCATGTTATTGCTGAGCAGGTGCTGCTTGATAGCACTGTTCCTGACACCTTCCATCACTTAACTGATGTTTGAGAGGAGATTGATGGGGAAGTAATTGGTCAGATTGGATTTATTCTACTTTTTGTGTACAGGACATACTTGGGTAATTTTCCACATTGTTGGGTAGATGCCAGTGTTGTAACTGTACTGGACCAGTACTTGGCTTGGGGAGCAGCAAGTTATGGAGCTCAACTTTTCAGTCCTATTGCTGGAATGTTGTCAGGGCCCATAGCCTTTGCAGTATCAAGTTTCTTCAGCCATTTCTTGACATCACGTGGAGTGAATCAAATTGGCTGAAGACTGGTATCTGTAAATCTGGAGACCACGGGAGGAGGTCGAGATGGATCACCCATTCAGCACTTCTGGCTGAAGATTGTTGCAAATGCTTTATCCTTATCTTTTGCACTGATGTGCTGGGCTCTTCCATCATTGAGGGTGGGGGTATTTGTGGCACCTCCTCCTCCAGTGAGTTGTTTAATTGTCCACCACCATTCATGACTCGATGTGGCAGGGCTGCAGAGCTTAGATCTGATTTGTTGGTGTGGGATCACTTAGCTCTGTCTATCACTCGCTGATTATGCTGTTTTTGGTGTGCAAGTAGTCCTGTTTGGTGGCTTCACAAGGTTGATCCCTCATCTTCAGGTATGCCTGGTGCTGCTCCTGGCATGCCCTCCTACACTCTCTGTTGAACCAGGGTTGATCCCCTGGCTTGATGGTAATGGCTGAATGGGGGATATGCCAGGCAATGATGTTACAGATTGAGCTAAAGTACAATTCTGTTATTGTTGATGGCTCACAGCGCCTCATGGATGCTCAGTCCTGAGTTTCTAGATCTGCACAAAGTCTGTCTCATTTAGCACAGTGATAGTGCCACATAACACGATAGAGGTTGTTCTCAACGTGAAGGGAGGACTTCGTCCCCCCAAGGACTGTGCAGTGGTCACTCTTACTGATACTGTACATTGATGAGGATAATGGCCATTGAACATACAGGGGCAATGTTTTGGAGAAGCAGTTGGATGCTGGCCAAAATAAGTGGTCAGTGTGCTGTAGCCATGAGGTACCCACCGTGTTTACCTGTGGGGAATTTGTGGCATCTTGTTTCCCAGTAGAGAGGCAACATGTAAATGAGGTGTAAATTGGGAAGCGAATACATTGGCTTTAATGCATATAGAAAAGGTGGGTGTCTCACAAGGTGGAGATTCTGCAGTTGCCATTTAAGGTTTGGGGCGAAAAGACCAGGATTCTTTTCTCAAAGTAGAGATTCTGATTTTCTTTTCCAAATCACACTCTATTTTATCACCATATCTGCCATTGCTCGTTACACACCAGAAGGGGAATAATTCCACCCTCTCTCTTGATAGGGTGGGCTACAATTTAAACTTTACTCCCTAGTCCAATATTCCTCAAACAATGGAAATACTTTCTTTCTCCCTTATCTATTAACCTTAAAGATATGAATTCTTCAATCATCACTCATTCTGATTTTTTAAATTCATTCATAGGATGTGGGCATCACTGACGAGGCCAACATTTGTTGCCCATCCCTCATTGCCAAGAGGGCAGTTGCAAATCAGCCAAGTGATTGAAGTGAATGAAATTCTAGAGAAAGTGATGCTAGTTTGTGTAATCTTGTCTGGTAATCCTTGGAGCCCAAGTGCTGTTCTGGTTGCAACAGAGCTGCATTCCCTCTAAAAAGCAAAATATCATTCCCAAGGTTATACCCAGTCTGACTGAGGGTGCTGTAGTTTCTTTTTTTAAGCGCAGGACACAAGCATTGCTGCCCAGAGGTCAGGTATGAGTCAACCACATTGCTGTGGGTCTGTAGGCCAGTCCAGGTAAGGACAGCAGATTGCACAGTCAGGAGCTGGGTGAACACAGCAGGCCAGGCAGCATCAGAGGAGCAGGAAAGCTGATGTTTTGGGTCGGGGCCCTTCTTCAGAAATGTGAGGGAAAGGGGGCTTTGAAATAAATAGACAGGGGGCTGCGGTGATAGCAGATAGATAATGGAGTGGATAGGTTGGAGAGAAGACAGACAGGACAAGGAGGCAGGGATGAAGCTCGTAAGGGTGAGCATAGGTAGGTAATGGTGGGGGTTGGTCAATAAGGTGGGAGAACCGGATAGGTGGGTGATAAAACAGACAGGTTAATGAGGCAGGGATGAGAGGGGGAGCTGGTCTTTGCATGAGGCCGGGGTTGGGGAGATCTTGAAGCTAGTAAAGCCCACATTGAGACCATTGGGTTGTAGGCGCCCAAGGCAGAGAATGAGGTGCTGTTCCTTCAGTTTCTGGGTGGCATTGTTGTGACACTGGAGGAGGCCCATGGTGGGAATGTTGTCCATGGAGCGGGAGGGGGAGTTGAAGTGGCTCGTGACTGGGAGGTGTTGTCGTTTGTTGCGAGCCGAGCGTAGGTTCATCTGAGTTCAGTAGAGCACCTACACTTGGTTCTTGACAAGTGGCAACATCTCCTAGTGAGCCTTCCTGCTCCTCTGATGCTGCCTGGCCTGTTGTGTTCATCCAGACCTGCACTATGTAAGCTCCGATTCCAGCATCAGCAGTTCCTTTCTCTAAAGGGCATTAGTGAGCCAGATGTGTTTTCCCCACTGACAATCAGCGAAGGCTCGATAGTTACCACTAAACTGTAGTTTCCCAAATTATTATCAAATTCAAAGTTGGCTGTCTGCCATGATAGGATTTGAACCCATGTTCTGAGAAGATGAGCAGGCCAATGATAATACCACTAGTCCATTGCCTCTCCTCAAGCTTGCAATGCTGAGGCTTGACTTCTACATTTTTGCCTTCCAGCAATCTGGATATGAAGGCTATTAGCCTTTTTGATTAGTTTGTTCAACACTTTGTGACAATTATAGATTCATATACCTGTACCTTGAAATCACTTTGAACCACCACTGCTTCTATCCTTTTACCATTTAGAAAGCGCCCTTTTCTATCCTCATGGCCCCAAAGTGAACAACAGGCTTCATCTAATTAGAAATCCAAAGATAAGCCACTAACTCCAGATAAGATACACTGCCGTTTATTATTCAGATAAGAGCAAAAATTGTCCCAAAACATCTAATCGCCCTTGCATGTGGGTCAGGTGTCGGGGAATTGTGTGGTTGGAAATGATCACTCTTATTTAGGATGGAGGATGGCTGCCAAATACAAGCTTGTAGGAACTTCTCAGAAATAATAATCCAGAAAAACAACAATAGAGTAATAAATAGATAAATGAAAATCAGCTTCAATTATTTAATTGCAATCTTGTTTCATTGGGTTGAATGAGATTGCTTATGAAATGCATTGATGTAGTGTAGCATGGAAAAAAGGGAGAGCTGTATTAAGTTACTTTTACTGTCCTCCTCACCTTTCTGTGACAGGGGTTGGCTTTTCAAAATTTATTTCCTTTACCCTTTTAAACAAATAGGATGCAGTGTGAATTCCTACAACACAAGGAGTCCACTTTAATATAGAGTCACAGAGCTGTACAACAGACCCTTCAGTCCAACTTGAAGATCAACAGCAAACGATTTAGGGTGACAACAATGTTTGGTTCATTATTGCATACAAAACCCAGGGAAATTGGTTTACCACACCATCATACACACATGCATTCAACAAAGAAAGGGAAGAAGTAGAAACGAAGAGCTGTTGCAATTATTTAAAATAAAGAAATCAGAATTAGTTCATGTAAGCTCCCAGTTAGTCAGTGCCCAGTGATGTTCTTTCTGTCTTTTTTCATTGGAGTTCAGATGTAACTGAATTATTGGTAATGGTGTGATAGCGGTAAGCTGAAAATGAAGCCACTTTGTAAGTGAAAAATAGTATTCTTTGCAGAAATCAACTTTCAAGAGACACTGGGATCAAGACTTTTTGTTAAGCCTGGAGCTGCTTACTCTTTGGATGTTTCCAGCAGACTGAGCCCCAAACGACAAAGCTGTGTAGTTAAAAGTGATTCAAACAAACCAACACTTTTAGCCATGTGACGGAAGCTTCATGCGGAGATACATAACTAGTGAAATGGTTTTGATGTCCCGCATGAGAAACCACTGACTTACAGAAATAGATGTGACAATGTCCATGTTAATTTAAATGCTGAGGATGGGATTTGATTGTCATGCTTACAAGTCATTGGGGTTGGACTTTTTATTCTATACAAAGATGGTCACATTCCTAGGACTTTTGTCATGCTAATTGCTGGTCAGAACTTTCCAGAAATTGTCGTCAACCGATACCACGTGATCAGTGGTATCCATTTTGTTGGCCAAGAGAAGTGTGCATTTTTAAATAAAATTTAAGAGGATGTAGTTTTAAACGGAATGATTCAGGATCACTCACTGCCTACCTGCTGGGCATTACCCATGTAAAATGGATTTGGTAAAAGTGTTTTCTAAACATAAGACCTCTATCAAAAAGTGAACAAGGGCAGATGAACAGAAACAAAGCCAAAAACAAAAATAGCAGGAAAAACTCAGGATGTCTGGCAGCTTCCATGGAGAGAAATCAGAGCTAACATTTTAAATCCAGTGACTCTCCCTCGGAACACAGATGAATGGAAACACATGCCAACTGCAAGTTTGCCTCCACTTCATACAGTAGCCTGACTTGAAGTTATAACTCTATACTTTCACAATGACTTTGCCAAAATCCTTGAAACTCTTGCTAAACAGCTGTGTAGGTGAATTCCAATTTCTGAAGAAACTCAATTTAGGAAGTTATATATGGATAATTAATGCTGCTGTGCAACTTTTATATGACAACATCAGTGGGTCCTGTTGTGGTGCAGTGGCAACATCTCTACTCCTGGACCAGGACGCCCAAGTTCAAGCCCTTTCTGCTTCCAAGTTGTATAACAACTTGCCTGGCCAGATTGATTAGAAAAATAAATTTTAAAAGTAAATTTGGGTACCTCATGTGGAGCAGTGGTAGTGTGTCTGCCTTGGAACTAGAGAGAGACCAAGATTCAAGTCCACCTGCACCAGAGGTGAGAAATAATATATCTGAATGATTTGATTATTTTTTAAATGGTGTGGCGTGAAGAGCTGTTTCTCAAACTGCAGAGGATTGTTGTTCTTAATCTTTCATGGCTTATTAAGATATCTGTTCCTTTGAAGTAATCTAATGACCTGGACTAAAATATGCAGGGTTATATAAATTCAATTACGGAACAAAGAAAGAGATGTTGGAGTTGTAGCCCTTCAACCAAAGATCTTTGAGGAACGGTTTGAGAGAGATATTCAAGATCATGAATTTTGTGGAGGTGACGGTGTCGGATGGGGTTGGACAAGATCGGAAGTCACATGACACCAGGTTATAGCCCAACAGGTTTATCTGTAACCACAAGCTTTTGTTGCTTCGCTCCTTTGTGGGGTGAAATCATTTCACCTCACAAAGGAGCAGTGCTCTGAAAGCTTGCAATTTCAAATAAATCTGTTGGACTATAATCTGGTGTTGTGTGACTTCTGACTGGATGATTTTGATTGAGTGAACATAAAGAAAGTGTCTCCCATGACAGTATGTTTGGCAAATTGAAAATACATATTTCAGAGCAGCGAGAACATAAGGCAATTGTATTTACATGGCAAATTATTATGATCTGATCTAGTGGAAACAAGTTCACCAATATGGCAATCAACCAAGTGACTTAATAATGGCTAATTCTATTTATGCTGCTGTGCGTCATTTATGTAATGAGCCCTACAAATTATCTTTCACTTTCAGATGCACCCAAAAATGTAACCATCCAAGTGGATAATGGATCAGAATTAGCAATCAAAGAAGGTGATAAGGTCTCCTTGACTTGCACAAGTAACAGTAACCCCAAAGCTACATACAGCTGGTACAAGAGGGAAGATGAAAAAGGTGAAGCAAGACGTATTGATGCCTCTAAAGGCACGTTGTCATTCCAGACTATTGCCAGCGGGGATTCTGGGTTCTACAGCTGTAAAGCAGCAAATCACGTTGGAAATAATACGTCGGAAACTTTGGAAATTCGTGTCCAGTGTGAGTAACAACATGTTTTTTTAAGTATTGTTTTGATTGAGTTTGTGATAACCTCATTGTCACTGAGACACATTAAATGTCCCCCTTTCTCTTTGTCTACACATCCTCCCCTAATTTATGTTTTCCCACCTTTCCTCATGTGTTTTGATCATTACTGAATCTGAAGATGAAAGAGAGAGGTGGGGTGTAGTGATTGCATTAAGGTCAGCCACATGGACCTCATGGAATACGAGTTCCCCAATTAGGGCTGTTAACCTGGTCAAATCAAGGAGCCTTGGCTGAGAGATAAGAACAGGGGAGTCAGAAGTTATGCTCACTCTGAGAGCTCACTCTGAGGAAGCTGGACCAGTGTCAAGTATTCCCCACATGTAAATGTAGTGTGACTTGGCGTCAGGATACAGACACTTCCACTGTGACAAGAGAGAAAACAATATATGCTCCTGAAGCGGAGTGCTCGCAAATTCATCTTTGAGTTAGGGTAAGCATTTCAGGCATCATGCTGCTATTTGGGAGAAGCTTGACTTGTTCGGTCCGGCCATCGGAGTATGTGGAAACAATATGTTCTTTTCTTTCCGGGCAAATGGCATTTGGGCAGATGAAAAGCAATGAGTAATTGTCCTGGCAGCTTGTGGACACACAGCTTTTTCAGTTATTAGGAGCCTTACTTTCCATGAGGCACCAAATACTAAAACCTTTGAAGAGTTGATGGATTTAGTTAAGGAACATTATGACCCCAGGCATTCTTTAATTCCGAGGTGCCATCAATTTTACTCAGCAGTTCAAAAATGGGAGAATCTGCGTCAGGATTTTTGATGAGGTTAACGTGACTGGCAGAGCCATGCGACTTTAGTTTAACTCTTAATGAGATGCGAGAAACCATTTGATGTGTGGGATTAATGATGTAACCATGCAAAAGCACCTACTAGCCGAAGACCAACCGGACTTCAAACAGGCACCACAACTGGCTTTATCATTGGAAAATGTGGCAAGTGAAACTTATGAGTTCCAGTGTACGCCAATGGAAGTGGACATCTTCACAAAGCTGACTGAGCTTTACTTGAGAGAGGGCAATTGCATAGTCTCACTCAGGACATACCCTGAAAAGAGAGGTTCTAGGTCAGCCCACAGCAAAACCCCAAAACAAAGCCAAGCCTTGAGCAAGCTGTTAACATTTTCTTCAGGGTCTGGGCTGGCAAGCCATTAGATTTACTGTTGCTATGTGGACTCAACACAACAAAAGAATCCCACCAGGCCTACATGGAGTAAGAGAACTCATAGGCCGGTATCCAGGAGAGGGCCCACCCTGAAAAGCTCACCTATACCTGGTTTAGAACAGTTAAATTGCTTAGCAATATCCAAATCAGGACCAATCAAAATAAATTTCAGGTTAGGTGGTCAACCTGTTCTAATGGAGGTTTAATGCCAGGGCAGCTGCATCAGTGATTGCAGAACCAGTCTTTGACAAAATTCGCTCCAGGCTCCAAGCCTTAAGTTTGCAAAAGACCTCTGTTAGAAGGAGAACCTATACCAGAGAACATTGACACATTAAGCGTATACCTTGGGTTCTGGTCTCATATGAGAAGAAGCTGAGCTCAGTTACTGATCATAGTAAAAAGTTCAGGCCCAAGCTTGATGCTGTGAAATTGATTGAAAAAGGTTCACCTTGATTGGCTAAACTTCTATCAATTAGAAAATAGCTGCGTGAGTGATGACCTAATTAAATATCTGGATGATTTTCAGCCTTATAGCAAAAGTGGAGACAGAAATCAGAAGGCTAGAAAGCAAAGAAATTATCAAACTAATACAGTTTGAGGAAAGGGCAGCACTAGTTGTACTGATTATGAAGCCTGACAAGTCTGTTCACCTTTGTGAGGATTTTAAGCAAATGTTAAACCACTTCTCACAGCTGGATAAATAACCGACCCCTCGCACAGAGGGCTTGTATACAAAGTTGACTGCAGCAGTCCCTTCATGAAGTTGAACATACCTGTAATTGCAGGTGGATGAGGTTTCCCAGTGGTATCCTGCAATTAATACACAAAAGGGTTTGTACCATTGCACAAGACGGCCATTTGGAGTATCATCAGCCTGCGCTCTTTCCCAGCAGACCATGGAGAACATTTTACAAGGGCTACCAAGGTCATCATTATCTTCATGACATGCTAATAACAGGGAAGACCTGTACAGAGAACTTGGATATAGTGCTAAGATGTTTCTCCAAGGTGGGTGGATGCGTTAGAAGGGAAAATGCATGTTCCAGACACCCAAAGTGACTTACTTGGGCTACAGAGTCGATAAGACTGGGTTGCACCCATTGGAAGATAAAGGGAGCACAATCAAAGGGGCCCTGGCTCCCATACCTGCACCGGGGTTTAAAACTGATGAATTGATTAATTACTACAGGAAGTTCATGCATAACCTGGCCTCCATCCTGGCACCCCTATGTCTGCTATTGAAAAAGGGCCGGCCTTAGAAATGGTCTCGTAGCCAAGACATAAACCTTCAGGGAAGTGAAGAAGCAGCTATCGTCATCTAAGGTGTTGGCACATTTGGATTCCAAGCGAGATCTGCTGCTGACATGCGATGCCTTCCCATACAGTATTGGGGTAATGTTGGCTCACAGATGGCCCAATAGAGAGGAACGTCCAAAAGTGTACGCCTCCCAGACATTGGCTGACGCAGAGTGCAAATATGCCCAGATAGAGAAGAAAGGTTTTGGTATGAGAAAGTTCCACCAGTACCTTTATGAAAGTGAATTTGTAACAGTATTAGACAACAAACCCCTGTCAGGGTGACTAAAAGAGGTCAGGGCAGACTACCCATTGCCTCAGGTCGAATTCAGCAATGGGCCCTCATTCTAATAATTCAAATAATTCAATATTTTAAATTGGAACACGTCTGGGAGGCCATGTAGCAAATGGGGATTCCTTGAGCTGCCTCCCACTGTGTGTTACTCCACCTGGTGATGTCTCCCCTGGAGAGTCCATTCTGGTTTTAAACTTTCTGGACTCCCTTCCAGTCACTGCTGACAATATCAGACTGTGGGCTCAAAAATATTCAGCCCTGGCCAAACCGAAACAGCTGGTGATGATGAGGGAAGTACATCAAACCAGAACTGAAACTTTTCAGGGCCTGGCAAGACCAGATCACCATGGACGATCCCTATATATAGGGAGCATAACAACTGTTCTGCGCAAAGGTGCCTTTCAGATAATGGCTGAACTCCACCAAGGTCATCCAGAGATGTCCAAAATGAAGATGCTGTTGAGAAGTTATGGCTGGTGGCCAGGATTGGATATAGACATAATCGCCTTGATGGGACAATGCCCACAGACAAAAGATTACTGCCAGCAGCTCCCCCACGTTGGTGGGAATGACCAAGAAATCCTTGGGCTCAGTTTCACCTCGACTGTGCCAGCACTTTTATGGTCTCAATGATCTTAGTCATTACGTACGCCTACTCAAAGTGGTTGGAGGTGCATAGAGTTCATCTATCAAACTTGGCAATGATGATAGAAAAGCTGTGAGCATCTTTTGCAACACCTGGGCTCCCGGAAGCGTTAGTCACAAATAACAGATACTAGAGGGAATTCGAGGATCTCCTGAAGGTGAATGGCATTTGGCATCTGAGAGCAGCGCCATACCATCCACCATTCAATGGTCTGGCAGAAAGAGCAGTCGACGCTTTGAAGGCAGGCTTGGTTCCTATTTGATTATCGGACCACTCCTCATGCAATTACACGAGCAGCTCCAGTAGAGTGGCTAAAGGAGAGAAGTCTCTGCACCAGGTTAAATCTGGTCTTCCCGGACCTGAGTGGGAGTGTAAAATAGCATCAGGAACTCCTTTGCTGGATACAAGACTACTCTAAGCGAGAGAAAGAGAGGACAAATTTTGGGGCTGAAACCAGGGAAATGGCCCAGCATGGTTAAGAGGAACGGACGACATAAGGTCAGCTCCCATGACATACAACATTCAGCTAGGTGAGGGAGTCCTAATGGGCAACATTAAAGCTGCAAAATCACCAACGGGGCAGGAGCAAAACACACCCGGCCGCTCAGAACAGCCAGAAAGTTTATGGGTCTATAGGACTGTGGGTCTCCCCATCTGGCTTGCACTGAAGAAGCTTTGGAGTCTGAGATAGACACAGCAGATGTCACAGTCTCGATATCTTTACCGCGTGAAGAAGAGGATGAGTCTCTTCCGACATGCTTCGATCACAAGCGACATTCTACGGTCCGGTACATGCTGCCCGTATCCAAGACGGAGTCTGAGGAAATCTCAGAAAAGCACCCCAGGAGTGGGCCCAAGAAAAAGAACTGGCATACATCCCTAGACTCAGTGGGGAGGGACGTAATGATTGTAATGAGGTCAGCCAGATGGGCCTCATAGAATATGAGTTCCCTGATTTTGGCACAGAATAAGAGCCCCATCAGGGAGCCCTGGCTGGCAGATACAAACAGGAGTGTCAGGGGTTCTGTTCACTCTAAGAGCCAGCTCTGATGAAGCTGCGTCAGTGCCAAGTACTATGCACATGTAAATAAAGGGTAACTTGGTGACTGGATACCAGTCCCTGCAGAATTATTTCAAGTCAGAGAGAGAAGGGAAGAGAGAGAGAAGGATCGAGAAAGAACATTTGTTAAGTTTTGGCCTAACATTAATAATGTTGTACTGTCTGTCATAAAAAAGACAATTCATTTGCAACATTCAGATACTTCTACAAGTATAATCATTGCTGCAGATAAATAATTAGAGGTGCACTGATGTTTGCAAGGTATTACTGATGTGATCAGTTGTAATGTTGAAATTCCTGAAGGAGGATCATGACCCGAAACGTTAGCTTCCATTCACCTCCAATGTTGCCCGGCCTGCTGTGTTCCTCCAGCTCCACATTGTGTTATCTCTGACTCCAGCATCTGCACTTTCTCCAAGGGTAGACGTCTGGTAGGGATGCTCTTTGGAGGATCGGCGTGGGCTTGATGGGCCAAATAACCTGCTTCCACACTGTAGGATTTAGGATTCAACATTCACACCAACTCCCTCATAAATCCAGGCAGTCAATGCACACTGCACCTATTGCAAGGGCTCCTTATTTTCTAAAATAAAAATGAGCAGCCGAAAATCCATTCTATTTCTCCTCCTTCATTATTTAAACTCTTGCCTGCTGATCATCCCAAACGATCAGTTGGAATAACTGATTAATAAATGCACTATTCAAACCTTTCATTATTTTGTAAACTCTGCCAAGCTGCCTGTAGAACTTTAGACATCAATGTATTTTACTTTCAGATGCACCTAAAAATGTAACCATTCAAGTAGTTAATGGATTCCAAATGGACGTTAAAGAGGGAGGCAAGCTCTCCTTGTTGTGCACCAGTAATAGCAATCCTGAAGCTACATACACCTGGTACAAGAGAGAGGAAAGCAATGGTCAAACAAGATCTCTTAGTGCTGTGAAAGGAATTCTGACCTTCCAACATGTTTCCAGAAGCGATTCTGGTTTCTACAGCTGTACAGCAACAAATTATATAGGAAGTGGGTCTTCGGATGATTTGGAAATCTACGTCCAATGTAAGCAAGCGTATATTATTAGCCTTTTTCTTTGGATTGTGTTCTCTATAATATGCTGTATGGTGCTATTATTGTTCAGCTCAGACTTTCCCAATTCCTTCATGCTGGTGCATCACGTGAGAACCCGGGAGTGAGATTTCTTGATAATGTTTTCACCTCTCACCTCTCAATGATTAATTAGAACGACTTTACCATTAAGTAGCTTCAAGTGACATTAAGGTTGAGGTATTTTTAACTTCCTGTTATGATATTGTCAGGAGGAGCTTTACTGATTGCAGTTGTAGAGGTCCAGTCTCTAAGACCATTCAGAAGATAGTTCAGAGCCATGCTCAGAAGCCAATGGTTTCTAACGTAGAACGATCACATTGGAACAAATAGCTTCCTTCACATATACTTTACTCTAATAACAACTTACACTCACATAGCACTGTTAATATGGGAAGAAGCCTTGCCGAGAGTTATAATTGGACAACAGTAACCACCAAGCTAATGAAGGCAATATTAAGATGGGTGGCATAAGTCAAAGAAATGGGTTTTAAGGTGCACCTTAAGAAAGGAACTGATGTGGAGAGTTTCTGAAGAGTATCTCAGACCTTCAGGCCCAGGCAGTTGAAAATATCACTGCTCTCTGTAGGATTAAAGGAAAGGGAGGAATGTCAAAGAAAATGACTTGGAGCAACTCGAGCCTCTTGGTGAATTCTAGAGAAGGAAGGCATTCCAAGCCATAGAGCAAGTTGAACATCTATGGATGAGAACTATTCAACAGTGAACCAATTTACAGGCAACAGAGCTTAATATCAACCGTTGAATAGAGGCTGACATGATAAAGTTAGAATGTCTGCCTCTTCCTTCACAACATGTTTAGCAGAATTGGCTTCTCTCAAGATGTTATTCACTGCTCCAAAAAGCTAACGGTATGCATCAAGTCTGAAAAGCTATAAACTTCTGCTTTTGCCTCAGTGATCAAGAACTGCACACAGCCCACAGCGCTGTCCAGTTCTCGCGTGCATCACCTTGCAAGTGAGATAAAACTGAATTTGTCATCCAGGTATAATTTAAAATTATGCCGAATTGAACAGATCAGATTATTCTCATTCAAGGGGACTGTTCAATTTTGCTTTTTAATAACTGATCCAACTATTCTCGTAGAAATTGGTCTATTAGTATCAGTTTGGGTTTTTCTCTCCCTTAGGATATGCTGCTATACAGACTGGCTTCCAATTCCAATAGGGGACATGCACTTTTTCCTGATTCCTTGGCCATTATTAGGAGAATGGGTATGCAGATGGGCTATTTGCCACTTGAAAAAAAATATTTTTTGACCTTGGACAAGGAAAAGAAGTGCACTTGTCAATTGGAGCTGGTAGAAATGTTGCCTCTGGAGAATGCACCAGCTAATGACATCTGGAAGTTAACTGCCATATTTTGTTTAAGTTTTAAGCAAAGCAAGTCTAGGAAGTGAACTAGAGAATGGCAGACTTATTTTGCTAAGTTGAGAGTGTGTACAAGTTCTTCCTGTCTACAAAGTGCAAGTGTATGAGTGTTGGTAGCTTGCAGTACATACTGAGAGGTAGATTTACAACAACTAAATTTCAAGAAAGGAGGGAGAGAGAAAACAGGAAATTACAGACCGGTTAGCCTGACATCAGTGGTGGGAAAGATGCTGGAGTCAATTATAAAAGATGAAATTACGACTCATTTGGATAACAGTAACAGGATAGGTCAGAGTCAGCATGGATTTACGAAGGGGAAATCGTGCTTGACTAATCTTCTGGAATTTTTTGATGATGTATCTATGAAGATGGTTAAGGGAGAACCAGTGGATGTAGTGCACCTGGACTTTCAGAAAGCCTTTGATAAAGTCCCACATAGGAGATTGGTGAACAAAATTAGGGCAGATGGTATTGGGGGCAAAATACTGAGTTGGATTGAAAATTGGCTGGCTGATAGGAAGCAAAGAGTAATGATAACTGGGTCCGTTTCGGAATGGCAGGCAGTGACCAGTGGTGTACCACAAGGTTCGGTGCTGGGACCGCAGCTGTTTACGATGTATATTAATGATATAGACGAAGGCATCAAAAGTAATATTAGCAAATTTGCTGATGGCACAAAGTTGGGTAGCAGTATGAAATGTGAGGAGGATGTTATGAGAATACAAGGTGACTTAGACAGGCTAGGTGAGTGGACGGATGCATGGCAGATGCAGTTTAATGAGGATAAATGTATGGTTATACACTTTGGTGGCAAGAACAGGAAGGCAGATTACTATCTCAATGGAGTCAAGTTAGGTAAAGGGGAAGCACAACGAGATCTGGGTGTTCTTGTACATCAGTCGATGAAAGCAAGCATGCAGGTACAGCAGGTCGTGAAGAAAGCTAATAGCATACTGGCCTTCATCACAAGAGGAATTGAGTATAGGAGCAAAGAGGTCCTTCTGCAGCTGTACAGGGCCCTGGTAAGACCGCACCTGGAGTATTGTGTGCAGTTTTGGTCTCCAAATTAGAGGAAGGACATTCTTGCTATTGAGGGAGTGCAGCGTAGGTTCACAAGGTCAATTCCTGAAACGACGGGACTATCATATGTTGAAAGATTGGAGCAACTGGGCTTGTACACACTTGAGTTTAGAAGAATGAGAGGGGATCTGATTGAGGCATATAAGATTATTAAGGGATTGGACACTCTGGCGGCAAGGAAGCATGTTTCTGCTGTTGGGTGAGTCCAGAACCAGAGGACACAATTTAAAAATAAGGGGTAGGCCATTTAGAACAGAGTTGAGGAGAAACTTCTTCACCCAGAGAGCGGTGGATATATGGAATGCTCTGCCCCAGAAGGCAGTGGAGGCCAACTCTCTGGATATTTTCAAGAAAGAGATAGATAGAGCTCTTAAAGATAGTGGAATCAAGGGTTATGGGGATAAGGCAGGAACAGGATGCTGATTGTGGATGATCAGCCACGATCATAATGAATGGTGGTGCTGGCTCGAAGGGCCGAATGGCATACTCCAGCACCTATTGTCTATTGTCTATAAATTGCATAGTTCTTCACACACTTTGGATTATGCCGCAAATGTTGTCAAATCACAAATCACACTGAATGTTGGACTCTATATTGTGAGTTTTGAAATCACCAGTGAGTTAAGTACAGTCAGTACTTAGCCTGTTGTAAACAGCTAAAAGGATAACATCTTGACAAAACAAACATGAACAAAATATGTGATGGTTATATTCTGGTTCATTTCTCAAGCAAAACCTTGACCAATCAGAATCAATCTGTCTTGTTAAAAACGTAATCAAAACCTGGCAGCAAACTGTCAGTCATCATTAACTGTTGCATTCACATGACAATGTTTCTACTGATTACAGCCCACTTTCGAACCACCCAACACTGTACTCCCATACAGTATAACTGTTGTTTTCCCTGTGCATCAGTATTGCTGATTATCCTGAGGAGTGCAAGATGAGAAATTTTAACAGAAGGACCAGAGTCTGTGCTGGCCAGGCAGGTGTATTTCTCGTGAAGGTTCTTGTGCTGTGTGATTCTCTATGATCTCCATCGTAGCTGACTCCAAGGGAAGGGTGTTGGAAATTGAAGCTGCCACTCCGCAATACCCCTATGTTTAGACCCCCTCTGAAAGTTGCCAATTAAATCAAACTGGAACCAACGTTCATATCCCCTATATCCACCGCACCCCCACAACCACCCTGTATCTGAATGCTCCAAACAGAGTGCTCACCCACATCATGACCAGTTACGCCAGATTTCTCTCATCACACCACACTTAACCTAAACATAGCATCACTTGTTTGGACCCTTGCCAACTTACATCCTGGTAACTTGACACACTATCCTCTTCTCATTTGGCACTTACCTGGCATCCTACCCTTACTCAGCTGGCACTGTACCCCCAGCACCCTACCTTTCTGACACAGTACCCCATGCCCATCTGGCACCGTACCCTCCTAGCACCTGAAAATCAACCTTGCATACTTATGGTTTGATGGCAGCTGTGACAGTAACTATCAGGACCATTTCACAGTCAGAGTACACAATTGCCTGCTGTGAAAGGAGCACGTGGCATAGCTCTGTGCTATGAAAGAGCTGTCAGAATAGAAGCACGGTTTCACATTTCCTGAAGGAGGCCTGAGCAGAATTTCCTCTCAGAAATTCAGAGTTCCATTCTTTTCTGTAGAGGAGGTGCTGGCCTAGCTAGCTGCAGGGGATCACAGTTCCTCAGAAAATATGGCCAATGTTCATTTTTCAGTTGTACTCCACCTTTGTACTATCGAGCAACTATCCTTACATTTACACTCATAGTCACAGAATCATGGAGTCATGCAGTGGGGAAAAAGGCCTTTTGGCCCAACCAGTCCATGCCTAACATAATCCCAAACTGAACAAATCCCAACTGCCTGCTCCTGGCCCATATCCCTCCAAACCTTTCCTATTCATGTACTTTCCGAAGTGTTAGTTAAACATTGCAATTGTACCAACATCCACCACTTCCTCAGGAAGGCCATTCCACGTGTGAACTATCCTTTGTGTAAAAAAATTTGCCACTCATATTTTTTTGAAATCTCTCTCCTCTCACCATAAAGATGTGCCCCCGGGTCTTGAAATCTCCCATCCAAGGGAGAAAACAACTACCATTAACTCAATGTACACGTCTCAAATGTTTATCGACTTCTCTCAGGTCATCTCCTGCGCTCCAGTGATAAAAGTTCCTGCCTATCCAACCTCACCTTGTAACTTAAACATTCCATATGCAGCAACATCCTGGTAAGTCTTTTCTGAACCCTCTCCAGCTTAACAATATCCTTCCTATAACTGAGTGACCAGAACTGCACACAGTACTCCAGAAGAAGACTCACCAACGCCCTGCATAACCTTAACTCGATTCTTCTTGTGATAACCTTCTTAATTACTTGCTGCCCATGTATTACCATTTTGTGATTCATGTAGTTATAACACAGCTGAACAAGTCAGATTCCAGACTGAAACCTGGCTTGATAGCCCATAAATTATACCTGTACAATTTGGTTCCTATGCTTACTGATTCATATTTACAAGAGGCTGCCAGATTATTTTAACAAAAGAATATCACAGTTTATAATGCCGAAGAAAAGCAAAGAAACAAATGTATGTGTACAACAATTTGGAAATATCCACAGCAAAAAGGAAGATTCAACCCTTTTGCCTGGCAATATCCTTAACAGATATAACTTCTGTGCAGTATCCTTCAAACTCTTCACTCTAATATGTATTATTCAACAGACAAGCCTCACCAGTCCAACACCAGCACCTCCACATCATGGCTACCATTATTGAATGGCAGAGCTGGCTCTCGGGGACAGATGGCCTATTCCTGCTCCTATTTCTAATGTTCTAAGCTAATCATTTGTTGGAAATGTTACCTTAACTGAATCCTAAAATATGAGTTTCTGAGCCTGTTAAAAAGAATCGAGCCACTTTCACAGAACTAAAAGTCTAAACCTCATTTACCTCTCCTTAAGAATGGGTGTTCCCACATAACAATAACATACGAGAAACGTTCATCACAGTGCACTAGAACATTGAAATCTTTCAGCACCTTGGAATCCTGCACTAATTCTCCACTTAAGTAATATTCTCTTCCTTTTTATTCTCACGACCAATGTGAACAATTTCACATTGCCCCGTGCTATAGTCTATCTGCCAGACGTTTGCCCGTTCACTCAACCTATATCCTTTTGCACCCATCTTTTGGCTTCATAACATAAAATTCCTGCCTATCATCACAACATTAGAAAGTTTAACTATTGTGCCTTTGCTCCCCTTTTCTAAGTCATTAATACAAAATGGAAAAAGCTGAAGTCTCACAATAGATCCCTGGAGGAATCCACTTGTCACATTCTGTTTTTCAGACAGAGAGCAACTTGTGCCTAAACTGTGTTCTGCTTGTCTCCTATCTACGTTACTATGCCGTTTCTAGATTTTGACTACTTTTCAGGATGACCTTTTGCGTGGAACTTTGTCAAATGCCTTCTAGAAATGCCACTTTATTGACAATAAAAGAAATCAAATGTTTTGGCTAAAAATTATTTCCCTTTCACAAAGCCATGCTCACTCTTTCCAATCAGCCAGCCATAACCTCCTCATTGATCAGTTCTAACACCTACCTTGTGACAGTATCAAGCTAGCCTTCTGTTGACTGCCTCCCTCCATTCTTGAGCAGAGGACATATATCTGCCCCATTCCAGTCTGATGGAGCCTTTCAACAAATCGTAAATGGTGTACACCAACCAATTCTATTCATTTTTAAATATCATTTGAAAACCACACGAGTGTTGGAAGCAGGACGGCTATTGGGTTTATGGAATGTGCTCAGTATTAATCTGCTCTCAGCCCCTGCCCCATTGATTTCCTGCATATACAAAGAAAACACAGGGTCTAGCAGCTAAGGAAGACAAAAATAGATAAGCATGGGAAACCAAACATGACCAAATAATCTGCTGACATTCAAACTGAGAAACATTCAAGCCCAGATTGGGAAAAAAAAACTCAGTCACTTTTAGGATTTCTCCTTGTGACCACCTGAAACAGGAGCGTCCTCACCTGAAGCGGTCGAGTTCAGGCTCAGAGCCTGCCGACAAAGCCAGTGCTGGAGTGAGTCAGTATAGAACCCAGGCTGTATTTTTCAACACAAGGTTGCTGTATTAAAAGTTTCCTGCAGCCACATTGACAGCTGCTTAAAGAGCTTTACTACATTGGGTATGAAAGGGAGAAAAATGGCATCTGGGTGACTGTCAAAGGTATAGGTTTCAAAGGGATAGAGTGCCAGGAAATTGAGAGATAGGGTGTCAGGTAGGTGGGTGGGGCTTTGGGTGGCACATGCATGATGGATGGGGAGCTAGGGTGCCACCTGGATGAGGGGGAGGGTACCAGCTAGCCAAAGAATAGGGTTCCAACTAGCCAAAGGTTAGGGTGCCAGGAGGGTACACGGTGGGTGAAGATTTAGGGGCCCAAGAGTATGAAAGTGTTGGGATGGCATGGGAATGGATGGCAGATGGGTGAGTAATTGGAGGTCATTACGTTTTGAGGGGAAGCAGGGTTGAAGGTCATCATAGCAGTGTTTAGGTCAGAGACATGACCTTGAGCACCGCAGAGTTAAGTCAGATCAGTGCAGGCCAGGGATTGGCCCTGTGAGGAATTGGACAGTGAGCTTTTGTTAGAGGGGAGGGAGTTGTGGAATATGGTGAGGGCTTGTTGGGTGTCAGTATTGGGAGTTGGGTTTGGATTGGGGAGGGTTTGGAGCATGGGGTAATCAGATCTGGATTGGGTCAGGAGGGAGGTTGTATGTGGGGAAGTGAATAATTCACATCAGGCCATGTTCTGAGTGGGGGGGGGGTGCGGTTAGGAGTCCGGTGGTTCCTGGTGGTGAGGGGGTGAATGTGGTTGGGTTGGGAGAGGGTGGCAGGATTGGAGGAAAGCCAGGTTGGACTGTAGTATAAGAAGCCAGGGTTATCCAGAAGGCATTTTGGAGGGGGTGGAGTTGGATGTCGGGTTGTGGAGGCAAGGTGTGCGTTTGAGTTATTGCAGGATCCATTTTACAGTTATACAGAAATCAGGGCAGGTTTTATTCTGCTAATTATTCCCAGCTAAGTGTGGACACAAACCATTCAGAATTTTCTGAAGCTGAACTTGAAGCTGTGACTTTCGTTTTGCAGAGTTCCAAATAATTGTTCATTAGAAGCTTTGGCATCTTGATTAATTCTGATATAATCAGTGTAGCAGGGCTTGTGATCCCAAAGTGCAGTTTTTGAACCATCCGGAGAACCTGCGTATTAGTACCAAATAAAGTATTGGAGGAATGTCAAGTCCTATTCCACTCAGGGTCCAATGGGGCTTGTTCCTTTGGCTGACAGGGAAATTAATTGAGGGAAAACTGATATGTAAGTTACTAAGTTCAACTTCTTCCCACAGACAAACCTGTTGAAGTAAATATCCGTCAAACTGGGATGAATTTTAGTTGTATGGCCAATGCCAATCCCCTGGCACAGATTACATGGAACTTCACAGGGAACATCAAGCCAGTGATTACTGGCAACTTGACCAGCAGCACACTGACCCTGCAAACAATGTCAAGGATTTGTGTTTCATGTCAAGCTCGAAACAAACATGGTGTTGTGTATTCAGATGAACAGTGTACCAATATAAAAGAGGGTAAGTATGTGTATAAATACAGTTATTCATGCAAAGTGAAAGCGAAGGAAAAGTATTGCAAGCAAAACCCAAATTACAATTGAACAACTCAGGAATATTTATAGCCACAACGTGTCAGAGCTAATGAATTGAACGTGATGATTGCTACTGAATGTGCACCCTGCCTTTCAGACAATTTGCCATCAACTGCCCACGTTTGGTGTGTATACAAAATGTTGAACTTCTGCCAAGAAGTCAGCTAACTCAGGTGGTTTGCAATGCAGAATGATGCCAACTGTGTGGGTTCAATTCTTGCACTGGCTGAGGTTACCATGAAAATATTGGCTTCTCAACCACATCCCCCATCTGAGGCAAGGTGACACTCAGGTTAAGCCAACAGAGTTCAGAGAACAGAACTAAAGCAAATTTATGTCGTGATTCTGCCTTCCAGGTAGCCAACTTTGCATTTCCAATTACAGAAATCAGATGGTTGCTGTAATGTCAGCTTTATAATTAACAATGTGTCCCCCTGTTTTAAATAAATGAGCCCATGCAGTTAACCAGTCCCTGATGATCATGACACGCTGAACAGCAGTGTAAACATTGCGCCAATGAGGTAAAGTATGCTTGCACAATCCTCAAGCAAGCCAAGCTAAAAGTGAAATGTACCGTGGGATGATTAGGAGAAGAATGAACATCTACAGAAACATTAAGCTCCAAGAAATGGTGGAGAAATTGACAGATTTGGACAAAAGCAAAAGCAAAAAACAGTCTGAAAATCACCCCTTTCATAAAAAAAACAAATGCCTGTCATAATGCTCTGGTGGAAGAATGGAAGTGTTACAGAGAGGAAACCAAACAATCCACTGAAACACCAAATATTAATGATCTAACCATCAAATAAAAGTAAAGGAAAACTACAGCTGAAAAGGTGGACCGTTATTAGAGAAAGTAACAAAGGAGAAAATGTACAAGACTGAGTTTTTGATAGAGCTAGTAGAATCCAGGATGAAAAATTAACACTTTCAAAATGAGCTTAAAGCACTCAAGGAACAAAACAAGAAATGCCGCAAGGATTCGAATCAGCCTGAAGAATAAAATCAGTTAGTGACTAATCTGGAGCAAAGCAGATCCTGAAACTGGAATTGCAGCCCATGGAAGTTAAGCATCAACAATGCAAACAAGAATAACAGGTAACATCACTGACAGTGGAAATTGATAGCACCTCCAGACGAAGTCACTATCATGAGGTGTAGGCATATAAACAAATGCCTCTTCGTTGTCAAGAATCACAGGCTCACTTGGTAGTATAAATAACTAAACATGCTTTTGGAAAGGAGAGGAATGTTGCATGTGTACCTTGACGTTAGGGGAGCTCACCATCTTTCAGAACTCAACATGCAGTGTGTATACAGTGTTGTGACTCCGCCTGATAATTTGTCTGCTTTTTGTTTGCCGGGTACATAAACCAGTTCATTGCTAGGATGTCTGCACTGGAGTATAACACTCAGCTTTCAGATGTGTTCTGCTGTTAAATCAGATCACAATTGATCTCCATCAAATTTTTCTACCTTATTTACTTTTGCAATCATTAATATCATTGTCTGCTAAAAAATCGATCTCAGTGGTAAAATTTTATAATCATCTCCCCCTCCACCAAAACCTTCATCCTAATTATTTATTTTTTTGGGTACAGCATTGTAGATTTCCATTCTTTGTGCCAAGAAATGCTTTCTGATAACATCCCTGAACAGTCTAGGTATATTTTCAAGGTCGCGACCTTTGCTCTGTACTTCTTCAATAAAGGAAATATAGTAGATTAAAAATAAATAAGCATCCAGTTTAATCATATCAATCTCTTCAAACAGATTGCTCCCAACTTTTATGTTCTGTAGTAACAGAAGATGATATGTAAGAGTTTTAAACAGAGAGAACAGTAACCTTTTCTTACACAGGACAAGCCTGTGGAATGTTTTACCAGATGTAGTAATTGAAACTGAGACTATTGTCAACATAGAAGAATATACTTGATAGGTGCAGAGAAAAGGGCAACAGAGGAGTGTGGAACCAGGAGTATTGACCCCCATGAGATTATTGTTTTGCTTATGTAGGGGATAAGATGCTTTCATTGGGCCAAACAGCCCATTCCTCTTTTGTTGTGAAACTCTACACAATCAACGTCCAAGATAACAAAGTGTAAAGCTGGATGAACACAGCAGGCCAAGCAGCATCTCAGGAGCACAAAAGCTGACGTTTCGGGCCTAGACCCTTAATCAGGGAGGGGGATGGGGAGCGGGAACTGGAATAAATAGGGAGAGAGGGGGAGGCGGACTGAAGAAGGAGAGAAAAGAAGATAGGTGGAGAGGAGAATATAGGTGGGGAGGTGGGGAGGGGTTAGATCAGTCCAGGGAAGACGGACAGGTCAAGGAGGCGGGATAAGGTAGTCGGTAGGAAATGGAGATGCGGCTTCAGGTGGGAGGAAGGGATGGGTGAGAGGAAGAACAGGTTAGGGAAGCAGAGACAGGCTGGGCTGGTTTTGGGATGCAGTGGGGGGAGGGGACGAGCTGGGCTCATTTTGTGATGAAGTGGGGGGAGGAGGGGAAGAACTGGGCTGATTTTGGGATGCAGTGGGGGAAGGGGAGATTTTGAAGCTTGTGAAGTCCACATTGATGCCATTGGGCTGCAGGGTTCCCAAGCGGAATATGAGTTGCTGTTCCTGCAACCTTTGGGTGGCATCATTGTGGCACTGCAGGAGGCCCATGATGGACATGTCATCTAAAGAATGGGAGGGGGAGTTGAAATGGTTCGCGACTGGGAGGTGCAGTTGTTTGTTGCGAACCGAGCGGAGGTGTTCTGCAAAGCGGTCCCCAAGCCTCTGCTTGGTTTCCCCAATGTAAAGGAAGCCACACCGGTTACAATGGATACAATATACCACATTGGCAGATGTGCAGGTGAACCTCTACTTGATATGGAAGGTCATCTTGGGGCCTGGGATGGGGGTGAGGGAGGAGGTGTGGTGGCAAGTGTAGCACTTCCTGCGGTTGCAGGGGAAGGTGCCGGGTGTGGTGGGGTTGGAGGGGAGTGTGGAGCGGACAAGAGAGTCCCGGAGAGAGTGGTCTCTCCGGAAGGCAGACAAGGGTGGGGATGGAAAAATGTCTTGGGTGGTGGGGTCAGATTGTAGATGGCGGAAGTGTCGGAGGATGATACGTTGTATCTGGAGGTTGGTGGGGTGGTATGTGAGAACGAGGGGGATCCTCTGGGGGCAGTTGTGGCGGGGGCGGGGTATGAGGGATGTGTTGCGGGAAATGTGGGAGACGCGGTCAAGGGCGTTCTCGACCACTGCGGGGGGAAAGTTGCAGTCCTTGAAGAACGTGGACATCTGGGATGTGCGGGAGTGGAATGTCTTATCCTGGGAGCAGATTCGGCGGAGGCGGAGGAATTGGGAATAGGGGATGGAATTTTTGCAGGGGGGTGAGAGGGAGGAGGTGTATTCTAGGTAGCTGTGGGAGTCAGTGGGCTTGAAATGGACATCAGTTTCTAGCTGGTTACCTGAGATGGAGACTGAGAGGTCCAGGAAGGTGAGGGATGTGTTAGAGATGGCCCAGGTGAACTTGAGGTTGGGGTGGAAGGTGTTGGTAAAGTGGATGAACTGTTTGAGCTCCTCTAGGGAGCAAGAGGCGGCGCCGATGCAGTAATCAATTTAACAGAGGAAGAGGTGGGGTTTGGGGCCTGTGTAGGTGCGGAAGAGGGACTGTTCCACGTAACCTACAAAGAGCAGGCATAGCTTGGGCACATGCGGGTACCCATGGCCAACCCCTTTGTCTGTAGGAAGTAGGAGGAATCAAAAGACAAGTTGTTGAGGGTGAGGACGGGTTCGGCTAGGTGAATGAGGGTGTCGGTGGAGGGGGATTGGTCGGGCCTGCGGGACAGGATGAAGTGGAGGCCGTTGAGGCCATCTGCATGAGGAATACAGGTGTATAGGGACTGGACGTCCATGGTGAAAATGAGGTGTTGGGGGCCAGGAAATTGTAAGTCCTGGAGGAGGTGGAGGGCGTGGGTGGTGTCACGGACGTAGGTGGGGAGTTCCTGGACCAAAGGGGAGAAAATGGAGTCCAGATAGGTGGAGATGAGTTCGGTGGGGCAAGAACAGGCTGAGACAATGGGTCGACCAGGGCAGGCAGGTTTGTGGATTTTGGGAAGGAGATAGAAACGGGCCGTGCAGGGTTGGGGAACAATGAGGTTGGAGGCTGTGGGTGGGAGGTCCCCTGAGGTGATGAGGTCATGGATGGTGTTGGAGATGATGGTTTGGTGCTCGGCGGTGGGGTCAACACCTCCGCTCGGTTCGCAACAAACAACTGCACCTCCCAGTCGCGAACCATTTCAACTCCCCCTCTCATTCCTCAGACGACAAGGGGGTGGTAGGAGGAGATGTCGGAAAGTTGGCGTTTGGCCTCGGCGATTTAGATGTCAGTGCGCCATACTACCACTGCGCCACCCTTGTCTGTGGGTTTGATGGTGATGTTGAGGTTGGAGCGGAGGGAGCAGAGGGCTGCCCGTTCTGTGGGGGAGAGGTTGGAGTGGGTGAGAGGGGTGGAGAGGTTGAGGCAGTTGATGTCTCGACGGCAGTTGGATGCAGATCAGTTACGTCCAAAATGGGGGAGGGACAAATGAAAAGAGAGATAGCATTGAAGACCACATTTAATTTTTTTACAGTTGCAAGTAACTAAAGATGTGTTATTTGCAGCATCAACGATCCTGAAATTTGCGATTGCAGGATCACTTGGTGGAATAGGATTTCTCCTGGCTATTGTGCTTTGGACACGAAGGAAAGACTTGTTCAAAGGTAAGGTCTCATGGCTGCTCTTTCATGTGGCATGGGCTTCGAGTCCAAATATGATCATTGCTCCACGATGGAATCATACAGCATAGGCTAGCATTGGCTCATTGTATATGTGCCAGTTCCTTCAAAGGCTATTTTCATGCCCCTTGATGATTGCTGTTGAAAATATTGCCCCTGTCACTATTTGAGTTAAGATCTTGGAGGACAACTCTGCCACTCCAGCTGCCCAACAGCCTTCCAATTTTTCGAATTCCTCAGTCCTTTGGTGACCTAAACCATCTGTTTGTTGTTCAGCCAATCATCTTTGCCAGTTAATTTGTTTCTTTCTCCTCAACCATTTATCTTCCTCTCGTGTCGGCTTCTTTCCAGTTCTATGGGTGGGCGTGCAAACATATCTCAAATCTACTTGCCCCCAGTGCATTTGCTACCAACTGATGGACCTGCTAGAGTCAGTCAATTGCTGTAGCTGTTTCTTTAACAACATCCTCCAAACCCATTACCTCCACCATTAAGAAGGATAAAGGCAATAGATGCACAGAATTGCCATCTATCAAGTATTCATTCCAAATTACACATCATCTTAGCTGGAGGCAGTTTAGCAGTCAAAGCAACCTGAAAGGTTAGCAGGTCAACCATTTGCTCTAAACATTCATCACGTCCACCATCGGTATACAATGGATGTAGCATGTTCCATCAGGATCTAACAGTGCTGTGGTTGTCGCAGTCCCAGGTGGACTGGAGAAGTACCCGTGCCACTTTAAAGGCAGCTAGGAGTAGCATGGTATACCCACATGTCATGGGCTGATTCAGAAGAAAGAGCTTTTAGCCACTTTCAACGGAAACTTGCATCCAGATTGGCAGTCACAAGCACACAGACCAGTGCGTCACCAAATCTATCCAGTACCATATAAAAACCGAAAGCACTACGGATGTTGGAAATCAAAAACAAAATCAGAGGTTGCTGGAAAATCTCAGCATCTGTGGAGAGAAATCAGTATTCGCATTTCAGGTTCAGAGACCCTTCCTTAGAATTCAACTGTCCAGTACCATTGATAATGGGAACTGCAGATGCTGGAGAATCCAAGATAATAAAATGTGAGGCTGGATGAACACAGCAGGCCCAGCAGCATCTCAGGAGCACAAAAGCTGACGTTTCGGGTCTAGACCCTTCACTGATGAAGGGTCTAGGCCCGAAACGTCAGCTTTTGTGTTCCTGAGATGCTGCTGGGCCTGCTGTGTTCATCCAGCCTCACACTTTATTGTCCCATACCATGTTCACTCAGTTCTCAGTTGGAACATTATAAACCTTGTGGTTAGCTTCCAATCTGTCAATGTAGCATCTTTGTGACACACCAATGGAGTTTTCACCTCACAGGCATTCACTAACTTCAAAGTTCGATGGCCCAGAATCCTATCCTTAACGGTCTTTGGCTTTATTTTCTGAGAAAAACCCACAATTTATTAAGAAAGAACTGGAAACCTTTACAGTTCTTTTCCAGATCACAAGATTGTCCAAAAGCTCTTTGCGGCCAGTAATGTACTTTCAAAATATTGTCACTGTTGTCATGCCGGGAATTCAGTGCCAATTTGCAGTCACACGAACAGCGATGTCATCACAATTAATAACCTGGTGTTGGTTGTGGGATATATTTTGCGTTCAGAACTTTCAGGAGATCTTTTATCACTTGAGAAGGTAGATAGGACCTCAGGTTAATGCACTGTGTGAGGGATTGCAGTTCTGACAGTGCAGCACTCCCTCAGTACTGCATTACATGGCCAGCATGGCTCAGGTACTCAATCCTTGTAGTTGGACTTGAACCCATGAACTCCTGATGTGACCCGCAGTGAGTGTCAGCATTATGTAATAGCATAGACCGAGAGCAGACTGGAATTGTACCTTAAAGGCAGTTTCATAACATCACAATATGTGATCCTCTAGTCTGAAAGGTCTATATTTTCTGCCACTCACACCCTGTGCAGGTTAGGTTAGGTTAGCCTGTTCAGCTAGGAAATTGTGCATGTGCAATATATAATAACTTCAGTAAGTATAAAATCCTTTGATTCCTAAAATGAGAAGGGTTTTGATTTCTGGTATTCACAGAATAGAATCACCTACAGTGTGAAAACAGGCCTTATGACCCATCAGGTCTACACTGATGCTCTGAAGAACATCACACTCCCTATCCAATCCCTGCATTTCTGATAATTAATTCACCTAGGCTCCACAGCACAACTTCAGCCACTCTACCTAACCTGCACATCTTTGGACTGCATGAGGAAACCAAGCAAACCTACACAGACACACAGAGAAAGTGCAAATTCTGCACAGACGGATATTGGAATCGTACGCAGATCCCTGGCATCTTGAGACAGCAATGCTAACCACTGAGCCACGGTGCAGCCTGCTAGCCATCTTTCTTCATCAGATGATGTAGTTAAATTCTGGTGATTGATTATTTCAGAAATTCCCTTTGGAATCACAAAGCAAAAGCCCTTGCACAAACATGTATTTATATGAAAATCACAAACCCTTTAAATTGGATCCTGGCTCAAATTGCAATCGCTGTCTGCATGCTTGTTGATCACATTCTTCTATGATTTTTTTCTTCCCTTCTTTCCAACAATGCGTCATTGGCCTATGCTCAGATGGCGAGAGTGTAGGGGGGAAGGACTATGTGGCTCTATCTTCGAGACTGACTAATGAAGCTGTGCTATTGCCTTGAGGATTAGCACGTAGATCTAATATAGCCATCCAAAAAACTCAGCAAGTTGCTTTATATTTGACTATTGTGAATGTTCCCTTTGAACAGTGCATTTTATGAGGCTGAGGCTAGTGAGGAGAAAAGACAATACATTGGATGGCCCATTTTCTGCAAGTGCCTTGAAAGAGTCCACACATACACCGCAGACCAATTCTTGTAGAGTATTGAACAGGCTGAATACAGCTGTCAATGTGTCAGCTATCAATTCATGAGTGATATGTTTGATTTGACACACCAAAGGGAACTTGGTTAAATAACCAGTAACCAGAATGTAACTGTCTTCTTGGATGTGGAAAACATCAGTTGCATTCTGAAAGAATCTCATCTGAGATCAATGGTTTCGCTGATTGTTGATGTCGATGGATAGACTCAATGGGTTTGGTACATCATAGATCACATTAAAACATATATCTGTGCATGCTGGCACATGAACAGTAAAGGATTACTGTATCCACCTGGATGAGCTGTATTGAAATTTAAGGTGGATAACACCAATACGCAAGATGCTGTGGAATCTGCACAGCATCAGACAGAATACCACAGAGTGAAGCTAAATCATAATAATTGTATAAGGGCTGTCTGGTCATGTTACATATCTGCCCGGGCATTACCTAAATGAACAGTGATAATATATCTATTTGTATCCTTGTATATGTTTCTGGACAAGATTCCCATTCTTTAAAGGGAAAAGGCATAGAATCCAGAGCAAACACTAGCCGTGCTTTTAAGACAGTTACTTGACATCACAATATGTGATGTCCCCAGTTTCTTGGGGAATGGTGTCAGTGTCATGTGCTTAATCGGTCATTTATGGAACATGACAATAATAGCCTGAGCACAGAAGTCAGACCTTGATAAATCTGAGATTTCATAGCAATGTAAATTGTTAATGTTGTTAATAAACTTTTAGATATCCATCTCAGCCATAGTCTATCCTTCATTTTGCGTGAGCTAACACTGAGGACAGTTTTTGGACAATATCATACAGCAATGGTGTCGTACACAAGGAACTAGATCGGACTAAACCAAAGCCGACAGATTCATTCTGTTCCTTTTCTTTTCAGGAAAAAAGCCAGAAATTAATTCACAACCAGACCTCCAACATGAAAAGCCGGACACAAAACAGGTTTGTGAAGGTCTCATCTTATTAATAAATTTTCAATCCAAGATAGACAAATTTTTGCTAAGCAAAGGTATTAGAGGATACAGAGTTAGGCCACAAACCAGCTATGATCTCATCGAATGCCAGAATGGACTCAAGGAACCAAATGGCCAACTCTTGATCATATGTTCCTCTTTCTCAATACTGGATACATACACCCCCAGTAACAAATCTCACATTTCAGAAAGGATTACTGACAGAGATTACGTATGATTGCATAGAAGTGGTCATACATTTTAGCTTAGTTTCACTCATTAATCCTACTGCTATCTCCATTTACTCTCACCATGATTCCAGATCATTGCATGCAGTTCTGTCTCCTTTTATTGCTGTTCAATGGCCAATCTAATGACCATGAGCAGAAACCTAATGTTGTACTCCAAGTGTAACGTATGGAAACATAGCCTTTGCAAGCGAGAAAAGCAGAGTATGGTCGAACCCGGTGAAAGCCAGCAGTTTCCTCAAACAGCCATGGAACAAGCAACAAGAAATAGCAACAAAATTAATGATGCTGGCCAAGGCACCAGAAGAGTGATTATCCTCAGGAGAATCAGACAGGTTGATGTCTGGCTGGATTTGATTTGATCTAATTTATTGTTGTCACATGTACCAAGGTACAGTGAAAAGTTCTGTTTTGCATGCAGGACAGGCAGATCAAGCCATACAAAGTGCATTAGGGTAATGGAACAGAGTGAAAAATACAATTTTATGGCTGCAGAGAAGGTGCACAGAGAGCAAGATCAACATTAAATATAAAATTTGAGAGGTCCATTTCTGAAGGCGAGATAACAGGGGTTCAGAAGCTGTTTTTGAATCTGTTGGTGCATGTCTTCTGCCCAAGGGAGATATGTGGAAGAGAGTATAATAGAGTGGGAAGTGTCTTTACTTATGGTGGTTGCCTTCCCAAGGCAGTGGGAAGCATACATGGAATCAATGGATAGAAGACAGGTGTCCGTGATGGATTGGACTGTGCTCGTGATTCTCTGAAGTTTCTAATGGCCTTGAGAAGAGTAGTTGCCAAACCACGCTGTGAGGTATCCATATAGAATACTTTCTATGGTGCATCTATAAAAATTGGTAAGAGTACTTGCGAACATGCTGAATTTCCATAGCCCCTTGAGGAAGTAGAGACTTTGTTGTGCTTTCTTGACCATTGTGTTAATGTGGGTGGTCCAGGACGGATTGTTGGTGATCATTACTCCCAGGAAATTGGCGCACTTGACCATCTCCACCTCAACACTGCTGATGTGTGCGCCCTGCTCCACAGTCATGATGTCTTCACTCAGTGGCATCCAGACGTACCAGGTGGATTGGAGCCAGAAATACAAACCAACTGAGTGGTTACTTGGTAGTAAAGGCTGTTGGCTGGTCACCCACCTCATGACCCTGGTACACAGCCCACACGTAGGTGGTCACCTAGCACAACAATAAATGCCATGCTGCCACATGGAATATGATAAGAATGGCCACGCTGAAACAATGCTTTCAACTGCCCCCTGAACACTCTGAAGGACCAATGTACTCAACAGTGCATGTGTCAAGATTTGTGCTGGTCTATTTCATACACAGAACCACACTGACAAAAGATGATGGCCCAAATAACCAGTTTGACCATCAGAGAAGGGGGAGCAAGGGAAAGGGGCCCTTTAATGGTCAGAATGTCTGTGATCAGTTGTGACACCAGTGAAGGTAATTCCTTTTCTCCATTCACAAACAGCCGCACATCTTAATCTTCAATGATCATCAACATTGGCCTGTTCACCATATTGAAAAGAAAAAAGCTATCATAAAAATAAACATTTCAAGCTAAATGTATTAATTAAATAATGTCATATTGCATTAAAAAAGCAAGTAGTCATTCTTGTGTATTCCATTAGTGCCTTTCTTCCATGTGCCCTTGCCTACTCCTAGTATTACGATGTGTTGTCACCTCAATGCTTGTTCCATGGCCGTTTGGGGAAACTGCTGGCTTTCACTGCGTTCGACCATACTCTGCTTTTCAGGACAATCTGGTGCAGGTCTGAGCCTAAATCATCCAGTTTCAGACCACACCACCAAGCAATAGACAGCAGGGTGACCCTCGGATAACTGCAGGGGCACTGGAGGGGTGGCAGCACTGCATGGATGAACACGATCATGTAGACAATGGGCAGCTATCCTGTAAGGAAATGTTACTGAGCTACTGCGAGATGCTACACGTCTTTATGAGCATGAGTTCTCACATCCATGATGGATGTTGGCTTCAACGCTATGGCAACAAGCTGAGCTTGCGTGATGACTTCAGTCTGAGTTTCCACGGCAGTAGTCTGGCTAGCCTTTATTTGGGCAGTCACAGGAGCTGAGATGTTGACTATCAGACGCTGCCTTATGGGTCAGTCTACAAGTGTCCTCATGGAAATGGGAAGCATTCCATGCTGACGGTTCAGCACGAAGTGTAAAGCTGGTGCCAGACTCTTCCCAGCTCATGGATATTGAGTGCAGGCTTTCTGGAAGACCTGTCCATACACTGTGCATTTCATTGCACATTCCCAACAGCTTTCAATTAGCCTGTCAAACAGAGCCCTCGCCTCTGTGCTCTGCAGCAGAACCTATGTGCAACATCTTCCACCAGTGAAAGGGCACCCATATTAACATTAACTCCTGCCAGCTCCTACCAATTGCTTTGTCACATACAGCTCCTGCCTTTGAGCTTTCTTCTAAACTTGTCTGACTGTCAGAATTTGAAATGGTGACCTGTGTCTATTCCTCCGATGCCTTGCTATTGTTCACCTCCTTTCTTTCCAAACATGGAAGTGAGTATCTGGTTCTTGAAGGAACACACGTTAGGAATTGGCGACATGGAAGGAGAAGCAGGAAGTACATCTGCAATTTGTGAACTGTGGGATGGGAGAAGTGGGACGTGAGGTTACTTACATCTGAGAATACTATAGATGGTTTCAGCTGCATCTCTAACTATGCCTCTTCCATGGGTGTGCAAGTTGCTCACCATTTAGTTTCTGCCGCTTCTTGCTGTAACTCCTGCACAAGAAAGAAAAGTGTGCCGGTGAATATAATGCAAAGTTCGGATGATGTGGCCATCATGGCTGAACAGCTGCTTGGCCAGGCTAGGAGACAGGAAGTGAGGGTGGCAGGGTCTGAAGTGTGCATGGCAGGGAGTGAGATTGTGAAACTGAGAACTGATGGGTGGAGATTGTTAGTTGGAGATTGTTGGATGGTGTGTAGGGAAGTGAGCAGTATATGTGAAGGCAGTTATGCAGTTGGTGGAATATGACGTTTGAAAAAGAGCTTAATAATCATAGAATCCCTGCAGTGTGAAAGAGGCCATTAGAGTCATAAAGATGTTCAGCCTAGAAACCGACCCTTCGGTCCAACTTGTCCATGCTGACATTTCCCAAATTAATCTAGTCCCATTTTCCAGTATTTGGGCCAAATCCCTGTAAACCCTTCCTATTCAAGTACCCACCCAGATGCCTTCTAAATGTTGTAATTGTACCAGTCTCCGCCACTTCCTCTGGCAGCTCATTCCATACACACACCACCCTCTGTGTGAAAAAGTTGACACTTAGGTCTCTTTTAAATCTTTCACTTTAAACCTATGCCCTCTATTTTTGGAGTCCACTACCCTTGGGAAAGGACCTTGGCTATACACACATTCAGCCCATTGATTTCACACTGGCCCTCTGAACAGCATCCCACCCAGGCCCAGTCCCCCTACCCTGTCCCCTTAACCCTGCACATCCATGACACTGTGGGTGATTTAGCATGGCCAATCCACCTTGCCTGCACATCTTTGGACTGTGGGAGGAAACCGGAGCACCCGGAGGAAATCCACACTGACACGGGGAGAATGTGCAAACTCGACACAGACAGTCACCCCAAGGGTGGAATCGAACGTGGGTCGCTGTTGCTTTGAGCGCCACTGAGTCATAATTCCAACCTGATGTCGATGATTTGTGTGAAGTCTCTGAAATTCTTGGGGCTGGGTTCCTGCTGTTGAGCTCATAGCACTTTCACACAGTTGATTTCAAAGGGCCTCTTGGCTCTCCCTGCAAAAGAATTTTCTCCAATCCAGTCCTGCTGCTTCAGCTAGGCCTTTTGAGAAGCAGCAGAGAATATCTGGGGATATTCAGCAAGGCGATGGCCTTGTGGTATTATTGCTGGACTGCTTATCCAGACAACCAGGTAATGTTCCAGGGACCTGAGTTCAAATCCCACCACAGCAGATGGTGGAGTTTGAATTCAATAAAATATCTGGACTTAAGAATCTAATGATGACTGCGAATCCATTGCGAATTGTCAGGAAAACCCCATTTGGCTCACTAATGTCCTTGAGGGAAGGAAATGGCCAACCTTACCTGGTCTGGCCTACATGTGATTCCAAACCCACAGCAATGTGGTTGACTCCCAACTACCCTCTGGGCAATTCGGTATGGGCAATAGATGCTGCCTGGCCAGCGATGCCCTCTTGCCGTAAATGCATTTAATAAAATCTGAGCAGAGTTCGAGCCCTGCAGCACTATAATTCAGAATTCTATTTGCTCGCATCTACTTCAATAACCATTGCTATCACCTGCTCCAGCCAGAATGGACGTCTCTTTTATATTGGATGCATAAATTTAGGGCCTCCTGCTGAGTGTGCAGCTACTGAACAGCTTATTTAACACTGGTTGCCCCACACTGAAGCAAATCGTACAGCAGGTGTTGAGGGCTAGTTGCACATTGCAGCCTCTTTCTAGTTTGTCCAATTTCTAACTCTAACCTAATTTTCTGATACTGTTGACCCACTGTAGCACTCCTTAAAATGACTTAACTTGCTTGAAATAAATTATAGTAAGACTTCTCAAAAGTTCCGATCGTATGAGTTACTGAAAATAAACACTCTTCATTTCAGCAAAGGGTGAATTGTGACTGTGATCTCACTTGCAGAGCAATCAGACCAACAATTCCACCACCAACGTTATATACGACAACACGTGCATGAGTGAGAGTCCAGGCAACGAATGGGAGACTCTGAGGAAGAATCCTGCCAATACTTTGGTATATGCTTCCGTACAGTTTAACAACAAGTATAAGGACTTGGATCAAGAAAATTCCCACCTCAGACAAGTCAAACCTGGCAGCACACAGGTAAATTCATTTACGTGGAAAATTACAGGGCCATTCAGCCCAATAGATTGATCATAAACATTTCTGCTCTAGACAAGCTTCCTCCTATCTTCTTTCATCTCATCCTACCATCATGTCCTTCTTCAATTTCTTTTCCATTTCATGTACCTTTTCTAACTTCCCTTGCATGTTAATTGCTATAAGTCCGCCAGGGTGGTAGCAAATTCTGTGCTCTATGCACACTGTAAGCAAAAATATTTCTCCTAGATTTCTTATTGAATTTGTTAACGATTAGCTAAAATTTATGAACCCAGGTTTTGGACTACCCTATAAAAAGAACCACAGAAAGAACATACCTACATCTACTCTGTCAAAACTTTTAATAATGTTAAACAATAATTTTGAAGTTCTTTTATAGATCATCTTTTTTATTTCCAGAGGGTTTTACTGCCTGTTCATTCATAACTAACAATTATGACCCCTCAATTCTGGTGTTGTCCCTGTCAATCAATTTTGCATCTTTTCCAGTGCTTGATTTCCTCTTCATAAGTCTAGAACTTCCTATCTAGAACTGTGCATGCCCTTCCAAGTGACTCCTGACCAGGATTCAAACCAAGTCAAACATAAACTTTCTGGTTTTGAATTCTGCTTCTTTGGAAATGAACCTTGGTGCTTGTGTTTTTTGCTTTTATTAATTCGGTTCATTATTATTTGTGAATATGTACGACCACCCAACAGCCCCAATTAGTTCACACGGTGTCTCTACTCTATTTTGGTTCTGACTTTCTCATGTTGATTAAAACTTGAAACGTGAAAAATTTGAATTCTGATCCTCCAGCCGGAATGCACACTGTGTTGAAAGTTATTTCCCTCTTACAAACTCATTTTGCAAGCTCTGGGCCTTTCATCTTCAGTATTAACTAAGTTCTCTCACCAATCAATTTTCATTAATTTCCCTTGAATCCAAATCATTTCAGTAAATCATAATTGACAGGTGTCCCTCCACTTTATTATCCATAAACTTACTGCTGAGTAATTTTTATCCTTATCTATTTATTCATTCCAGAAGTTCCATCATTTGCTTTTTGATTATTATGAAAAAATATTTCACCTGCTCATTGATTATTGTTTTAAACTTGTCATTTTAATTTTTGGAGGCAAATTTTGCTTGCTTTGAGTAATGTTCCTGAGAATTGAATTCTGCATTTTGAAGTCTGTGAGCAGAGGGCTGTATTTCGGGTATTTAATGAGAAAATGTAACTAGGACAGAGTGAATGGCAATAACAGGGAGGCACACACGAAAGTCAGTACTTTCTGAAGGGGAATGCCTATTGTTGATACATGCCTCATTGTGCCAGTGCAGAACGTTAGCTTTTAAGGAAAGTCAGAGACAGAGGTAACAATAAATAGTTATTTGAGGGAATTTCAGATCCACAGGTGGCTGTGGAATAGCCACCAATATGGACGGTTTAAGGAAGTAGGGATTCACAAAATGCTAACATTGAGCAGAAACGTTCCAGAAAGTTGTAGGGTTGGAAGCAGTCACAGAGGTAGGGAGGGACAAGGTTGCAGAGGGATTTGAACATGGTGTGGTAATCATTTTGAAATCAAGTGTTGTTGGCCACGAGCTCATGGATGAAGGACAGAATGCGAAAGGGACTCAATATGAATTAGAATATAGGCAGCAGAGTTCTGGGTGAGAGTGCAGTAGTAGAGGGTGAAAAATGGAAGGCTGGCCAGGAGGGCACTGGGTCGTCCAGAGGTAATGTAAGAATTGATGAGTCACTGGGCTAAACCAAGGGCAGAGGCTGGAGAGATTTCAGTTCAAAGAAAAAACATCCTTTATACATAATATGCAGAAATCTAAATGATTTATTCATCTACCCACAGCAAAGCCAAGCTACACAATCCATCGATAGCGCTGTGTATGAGAATGTGGACAAGTACAAACCATCCAGTGAAGGAACCAGCATCATCAGAGAAGAACCTGAAGATGCTGTACAATATGCCTGTGTTGTGTTTAAGGACAAACTGCTTGATCCAAAAGCAGCGATCCACTGAGCAAAATAAACTGCGTGTGGCATCATCTGGGCAAACACAGTTCTGAAACAACGGATATTGTTTATGTAGGATAATTGGATTTTCATTCATGTTACTTTGCTTTATTAACTTAGGATGTAAATGCTCTTGGCTGGACCAACATGTATTGCCCATCCCTACTTGCCCTTTCTTTTCTTGGTGGCGACAGAGTCGTCTGGCTGGTACGCTGACGGAGATGAAGACACTTTAATTTGCCAAGTGTTTGTTCTGTGGTAGAAGTTTCTGCTTTGCTTTTTGAATTTGTACTTGCTTTTGGTTTGGTGCCCCCAGCAAGGCCTGTTTCGTTTTACCACAGTGTCATTTTGGGCTCATTGTGAGGGCCAAGGGAGCTTTTGCTTCAACTCATTGTCACCCCTGTCCAGGGAGCGTTCAACGGGAACAGAGCTGAGGGGAACTTTCTTTTCAGTTGCACCTTCTTGTCCCCATCCCAGGAAAGTTTCATCAGGACAGAATTGAGGGGGTATCTTTTCTGGTTTTCTAAATCAGAGGAACTTTATTTTGTGTTGAAAGCAGGACCCTGATGGCAGCATCGGAGGCAGCTATCGGCAGTGATAAGGCAACTGTAGCAGGAGCAGCAGAGGTGAAGAGGCACTTAAGTAGAAAAATGGACTATCTTTAAGTTACATCTTTTGTTTACTTTTAAGCTAATGGCATCGGAGCATGGCAACAGTCAAAGCTTTTCTCCTGTATTGTATCTTAAATTCACATGACCATAAGCAGCACAATTCAGGTGGTGATGGCGAACTGCCTTCTTGAGAGACTGCAGTCTGTGTGTCGGAGGTAGACGCATGGTGCCAATAGAGTCTGGCTTCCAGGAGTTGACCCCGTGACACTGAAGGAACTGCGATATACATCCAGGCAAGGATGTCATGTAGCATGGAGGGTATACCATACTGCCAAAACAATGGGTGATAATCCCGAATTACTTATGGACAGATTAAAACTTTAGGTAAGTCAGTTTCTTTTTTGTTCATGCATAAAATGGCATACAAGCAGATCAGGAAGCTCTGGCTGACAGACATAAATAGGAGAGTCACAGTTTCTGTTCACTCTGAGAGCTGGCTCTGAGATGCTGGATCAGTGTTACTGACTCACCACATGTAAATAATGGGTGACTTGGTGATGGGACAGCTGCCTCTGTGGTGTTACTTCAGATATATTTATAGATTATCTTGGAACTCTCCTTCAACCTTTCTTACCAATATTTTAGTATGCCCCCTCTTTGATCTCCTAATTGCTTTCTTCTTACGCCCTATACTCCTCTTGGACCCATAGTATTTTCCTTTGTAGCTGTTATGTGGCTGTCTTTTCATTTTTGCCCAGTGCTGAATTATCCTAGGTATCCAGAATTTTCTGGGCTTGTTACTCCAACATTTCGAATGACAGAAACTTACAGATTACTGAGAGGCCTGAATAGATTGGACATGGAAAAGATGTTTCCATTCGTGGGAGAGACTCAGATCTGAAGCACAGCCTCAGAGCGAAGGAATGACCCATTCGAACCAAGACGAGGAGGAATTTCTTCAGCCAGGTGGTGGTGAATCTGTCAAATTCATTGCAGCAGAGGCCTCAGAGGTCAACTCATTGACTGAATTTAAGACAGAGATAAATAGGTTCTTGATTGGTCATGGGAGCAAGGGTTACAGGGAGAAGGCAGGAGAATGGGGTTGTGAAACATATCAGCCATGATTGAATGGTGTAGCAAACCTGATCAGCCAAATGGTATAACACTGCTTCGATGTCTTATGTTCTTTGGATTTTGTAGAGATTATTGGCATATTAGTGCAGCCACAAGCATAGATTCATACCCAATTCCATGTGTAATAGGCTGTATCATAGAGTTGGCAGTGCCTCAGTCCTTTCTAAGATTGATCTATTGAAGGGAAATTGACAAGTACCATTGACATTGAGAATGACAGAAACATCCATATTGGCACACCAAATGGGTAATGTCAAGATTAATTAATGCCAAATGGGTTTAAAAAAGCTGTCCAACTATATTCCAGAGACTTTTAAATCAAATTGTAGCTGAGTTCCATGCTGATGTATTTTATTCAGAAGTCACGGTATATCGTAACACATGGGAAAAAGACAAGTAAAAGCCTTCTTTAGCAATTACAATTGGCTGGCTTCATAATAAATTTAGCCAAATATGAATCTGTGAAAGCAAGAGTAACTTACCCGGAACATATCATAGGATGAAGAAAGGTATCGTCACTGGAAAAAAAAGAGGGCTCTGACAGAATTCCCTGTTCCTAAAACGAAATGAAATTGTAAGTTTTTCTTTAGGAATATATATACTTTTATTAGAGATGGCTACTTAATTCCAGTATGAAAACAGTACTTTTAACAAATTTGTTAAGCAAAAGTGGCATTGGCAGTCAAATGCCAGGCAGAACTTGAGTAGCTTAAGGCCAACAAAATAAATGCTGGGTGCCGCTGACATTTCCAGTCCTTTCAAAATGGCAATTGTTTTTTTTTCCCCATTTATTCATTCACAGGATGAGGACATCACTGACTAGGCCAGCATTTGCTGCCCATCCCTAATTGCCGAGGGGGCAGTTTAAGAGTCAACCACATTGCTGTGGGTCTGGAGTCTCATGTAGGCTAGACCAGGTAAGGATGGCAGTTTCCTTCCCTGAAGGACATGAGTGAACCAGATGGATTTTTCCAGCAATTGATTCAACTTTAGACTCTTAATTCCAGACATTTATTGAACTCAAATTCCACTATCTGCCGTGGCAGGATTCAAACCTGGTCCCCAAAACATGACCTGGGTCTTTAGATTAACAGTCAAGCAATAATGCTGGTAGACCATCGCTTCACTAGTTGATGTTAGCGGCTTGTTACAGGATGATGAGTTGTAAATAGAGAAGCCAGTGGGTATTTCTCAATGAAATTAACCTATTGTCAGAAGGAATAATTGATTGCAGAAATGGAGACCTGGAATTACTATCTATACTTTGAAGTCTATATGAGGCATGGTGACAGAGAAACATTAGTTTACACTCACTGCAATCCACTGGAATTCATTGAACAGTTACAATCTCAAATTCTATATATTCATTTGGAGTATTTCATTTCAATTATTTAAATGTAAAGATTATTCAGATTCCTGTGAAAGATAACATAATTGTCGTGAATAAAATAAATCACAGGATGTGTTAACTGATTGAGAGTTGCTAAGGTTGTAAAAATTGGAAGGGGGGTGTTGGGAATGTGTGGGTGGGGAGGGTCCTATGATGAAAGGGTGACTGGATGTTAATGGAGAGTTAGAACATGGAACAGTACAGCACTGGAACAAAGTTTTCGGACCACGATGTTGTACCAAATATGACTCCAAGGTAAACTAATCTTTTTCGTATACCCTTTGTTTATATGCCTCCATACCCTGCACATGCTTATCTAAAAGTCCCTTAAATGTCCTTATTGTATCTGCCTTCACCACCCCGGCAGCATGCTCCAGACTCCTACCACTCCTTTGAACACTTCCTTTGAGCTTTCCCAATCTCACCTTAAATGCATGCCCTTTGGTATTAGATGTTTAAATTCTGGGAAAAAGGTTCTGACCGTCAATCGTACCTATCCCTCTCATAATTTTCCGAGCTTCTATAAGCTCTCCTCTCAGCCTCTGCCGCTCTAGAGTAAATGACCTGAGTTTTTCTAGCCTGGCCTTAAAGCTCATACCCTCTAATCCAGGCAGCATCCTGGAAAACCTCTTCTGCTCTCTCTCCAAAACCTCCTCATCCTTCCTGTAATGTGGGGACAAGAATTGATCACAGTACTCCTAGTGTGGTCTAACAAAGTCTTGTCAAGCTGCGATATGGCATCCTGACTCTTGTACTCAACTCCCTGATCAATAAAGGCAAGCATGCCATATGCTTTCTTTCCTAACCTAGCTCCTTGCGTGGCCGCTTTCATGTTGCTTGTATATCATGAGTCTTGTGATGAAACTCATTTTGAAATGGGCCTAAATGGGAACAGAAGTGTTTCTAAGAACAAAGATTGTCTAACAGCCTTCTGCAAGTTGATGAAAATCAATCAATTGTTTACACAACTGTTTTTTTTTAATCTATTCACTCACGGGATGAGGCAGCATGTATTGCCCATCCCTAATTGTCCGGGGGATGGGGGGGTGCAGTTAAGAGTCAACCACATTGCTGCATGTCTGGACTCACGTGTATTGCTCTCTCATGGGAGAAGCTGGTTGCAGACAGACTGGCACAAGGTGATGTGTACAAAGGGCGATTTGGCCAACAGCACTGATTGATTTGCAAGTAACCAGTTGGCAAAAGCCATCCCCAAACAATAGAAAAGATAATGAACTTCAAAATCAGAAACACATACAGAAATTGCTGGAAAATTTCAGCCAGTCACATAAAAATTCACCTTGAAAGCCACCATGGTTGGATGTCCAAACTCAATCAGGTCACAGTGCCATTTTAGCTTTTGGTATAACTCTGTGACAATGTCCCAAACCGAAACATCAGCTTTCCTGCTCCTCTGATGCTGCCTGGCCTGCTGTGTTCATCCAGCTCCATGTTGTGTTGTCTCTGACTCCAGCATTGGCAGTTTTTGCTACCCGCAGGACTGGACATGCTCCTGACCAATCTATCTGCATTCCCTTGATTCATGAACCTTCATCCCCTGACTTGTTGCACTTGATCAACCAGACTGACTGCAGTCTACATCCTGGACCCCAGTGAGGTGGATCACCCTGACCCAGGCTGCACCAAGCAAATATAGAGACATAGAGTTGTACAGCACGGAAACAGTCTCTTCAGTCCAACTTGTCCATGCTTACCAAATATTCTAAGTTAATCTCGTCACATTTGCCAGCATTTGGTCCATATCTGTCTAAACCCTTCCCATGCATGCACCCATCCAGATGCCTGTTAAGTGTTATAATTGTACCAGCCTCCACCACTTCCTCTGGCAGCTCATTCCATACATGCACCACCCTCTGTGTGAAAAAGTTACCCCTCAGGTCCCCTTTACACCTTTCCCCTCTCACTTTAAACCTATGCCCTCCAGTTTTTGATTCCTCAGCCTGGGAAAAAAAAAGACCTGGACTAATCCATGCCCCTCATGATTATATAAACCTCTATAAGGTCACCCCTCAACTTCCGAAGGTGCAGGGAAAGTAGCCCCAGCCAATTCAGCCTCTCCTTGTAGCTCAAACCCTCCAACCCTCAGCAGCATCCCCTTCTGAATCCTTTTCGAGTTGAACAACATCTTTCCTATATCAGGGAGATGAGAATTGAATGCAGCATTCCAAAAGTGGCCTAACTAATGCCCTGGCCAGCTGCAGCATAATGTCCCAACTCCTGTACTCAATGCACTGACCAATAAACGCAAGTGGACTGATCTGACTGGGCTAAAGCCCCTGGATGGATCAGAGGACTGACATTGACTGACTGCACCAGGATACCACTCCCCTTCACCCCTGCCTGATTGACAGCGATCCTGGCTTGACTTCCTTGAACACCACGCTCCTTTGACTTTAAGGAATGACCATTAGATTCATGCACATGCAGTGTGTTCGCTACGTGAGCTGTTGGCGAATGCTATTGGTGTGACAGTGATGTAACAGTGAGCCTTGCAGCAACATATCTAACCCCTTGACTGATCATTTGCTGACACGTTCGACTTGTTCCCTGGCTCCCTATGGTCCAAGTGCTGGAAAATGAGACAAGAGTACATTGGTGTTTGCGAACCAGCACCAACAAATTAGGTACTGCTGTGTAATGCTAGGACTAGTGCAGCACAAGCAACACACTGACCATAAGGCATTTATAGCACTAACGCAGCACAAACAAATGTTAAAAAAACACTGATACAAGATTAACATCACACTAACAAAATGTTTAACAACAACAGTGAAGTTGCAAAGCCATCACTTAAATATGTTAAAACCACAATATTGCAGCTCTAACACAAGAGAAACATAGCAAAAATGGAGCATTAATGTTGCAATTAGTCAAGATTAATCCAAGATTAACAACATTGCACTGACACAGTGTTCATGCAAAGCAGCCTAAAAACAGAACTAAGGCAACAGAGGCACAAGAGTGATGAAGAGTCACCTGGGCTCAAAACATTAGCTTGCTCTCTCTACATGGATGCTGCCGGACCCATCGTGATCTTCGGCATTTTTCATGACAGCTCTAACACCACGTGAATACCTGACAAACAAAAGACACACATGATGCTAACAAAGGTCTAGCACTGTGCAAACTAACACCGTGTTAAATTATGATTAGCACTGAACTAACAGACTAACTGTCAGACAAACTAAACAGTTGGCAAATACATAGTTGGTAATCAGTTTTGGGCATATCTACTTATTCACTTGCAATCCATTCCTGGGATGTGGGCGTCACTGGCCGGGCCAGCATTTATTGCATCTCTACTGGCCTCAAGCACAGGGAACAATCCACGGACGGGAACATGCGTGGGAATTCCAGCTGGATTGCTGGCATCTTGGTCTGATTTATAGCATGCCACAGTTTTCTGGGATAGTGCCATCTGAATACTCAACGAAAATGAGCCTTTGGGATCCAGAAAATGTAAGGAATTCCTCCACTTGTGTGCGAGTATATCAGTCATGTATATCAGGGCTGGCCTTTTACATGCAATCAGTCATGGAAGATCACAGGGGAAATGCCACGAGTCAATTCTGATGAAACACTCTTTCACAGGTGCCGAAGTTCATCTTTCCAACAGATTATTTTTAAAAGAAGTTTTTTTTTCTTTCCAAAGATATCTATGTTCTTCTGTTTCCTTAAAATAGCACCTTTCAGGGCATAATGAGCCACAGCATCCCAGCTTTTTGTCTTTGGGAGCCCATAGGTGTGCACAATGGAGCTTTTAGATGGATTACAGCATGGAAGCAGGCCGATCTGCCCAGCTATTCAATGCTAACACTGATGTCCCATACTTGCTTTCCCCCCACCCCTGTTTCATCTTGCCCTATCAATTTAGAATCAATTCATTTCTCCATCATTATCAAACTTTCCCTTAAAGGCAGCGATATGATTCACTTTGCCTACACATTGAGTCAGCATGCTTCACATTTTAACCACTCTTGGAAAAGAACGACTTTGTATACTTTAGCAGATTTATTTATAACTATGGCACATTGATGACTCATCCCTGTTAGACTTCATCAGCCAGCATACCATCTTATTTAAAAAAGCAAATCATTTCCCCTATTTTGTCAGTTACAAAAGCACTATCCCTGCACAAATATTGCTAACTTGATCTGAAATCTAACAATCCCAGCTCTAAACAAAAACTGCTGGAAACCACAGTGCATCAGGCAGCATCCACGGAGAGAGAGAGAGCAAGCCAATGTTTCAACTCTGCAGTGACTCTTCATCAAATTAGTGAACTCTCACTTTCTGACACACTATGACTTTCATTTCACTAGTCTTGCAGTCCTTCTAGCCTTTGGCTGGGGAGGAAATCCTGAGTTGAGCACCTGTGAATTTCTGGAGACAGGAGATGCAGATGCAGGAAGCAAGAATCAAAAAATGTTGGGCTGGAGAAGCAGAGCAGGTCAATGGAGCATCCAAGGAGCAGGAAAGCCAGCATTTCAGGTCAGAATCCTTCTTCAGGATCTGTGAATTCCTGCTCCTAAAAACTCCACTTTTGGTCTCCGATATCCATCCATCATGTTCTCAGGTTTTTACTTCTGTTATTAGATCGTAAGTATGTTGAGTGATGATCAACTGCCTTCCCTTAATATTGTAAAATCTTTTGCTGATTTCACGATATCCGGCTTTACATCGAAGACAGTTTAGTTTAGATAATTTAACCGAGGATTCGTGACCCTGGGTACTGGGCACTAGGGAACAAATAACAGTACCCCAGAACGAGAAAAATAAGGGAAAACAAGAAATCCTGACATTTGCACAAAATGGGTCATGACCTCAGATTGTGCAGAGTGTAGCCACTCTTCTGGCAACCATATTTGGCACAGTAAGATACCACAAACATAGGAACTAAGAGCAGGAGCAGGCCATTTGCCCTTTGAATATGACCATGGCTGATGCTCCACCTCCGAACCCAATTATTCCTCTCCATACCCCTGGAGGCTGTTAATACCAAAAAAAAATCAGACTCTTTCTTGCATATGTTCAGTGACCTTAGCCTTCTGTGGCTGATATTTTCACAGATTGGCCAACTTCTGGGGAAAGAAATGCTACCTCATCCCAGTCCTAAATGGCCTACCCCATATACTGGGGCTGAGTCTCCTTCACCTGCAATGAGATTCTGAACCGATTCTTTCATCAGTGAATTTGGTTGTCGTTCTGTATGTTGTGGATCCTGCATTTTACTGAATCCAAGGAATCTCCAGCCGATGGGAATGACATGACCTTGGTTTAACATCTCCAAATGACAGCATTCTCTCAGGCGAGTGTCTCTGTGCAATTTGCACATTCTCCCCGTATCTGTGAGGGATACCTCTGAGCATTCCTGTTTCCTCCTATAGTCCAAAGATGTGCAGATGAGGTAGACTGGTCATGCTAAGTTGCCTATAGTGTCTAGGGATGTACAGACTAGGTGGATTAGCTGTGGGGAATGCAGGGTTGTGGCGATAAGGTGGGCGGATGGGTCTGTTTTGGCTGCTCTTTGGAGGGTCAGTGTGTGCTAAATGGCCAGCCTCCACACTGTCAGGATTCTATGACTCTGCATACTCACAATGACCCTAGCTGCTTAGAAAGCCCACCAGTTGGGTCCATCTCAAGGTCGTTAATCCATCTATAAATTTACAAGTGGCTGGTCAAAACAACTAATCCATTGCAGCAACAAATCTCATATCAAAAACTTCCTTGATGTCTTTGTTGCTTTGGCAGTGGGCAATACCTATTTTTGGCTCATCTCGTTGGCTTTTAATTGTGTCACTGCTCTGTTAGAAGCCCCTGCCAGATATACTGCCTCTGGGCCTCTTTGAGTAAACAGAGCCAGTTATCTGGGATGTTATCTCTAACAGTTTCACAAGTATCTAAAGTTGAAGTGAAAAAGCGATTTTCATGGTCATACAAAGGGGAACATACATTTTTAAAAACATCAGCAGAGTTTATGGCCAGTTTGTACATTGTTAATCCTAACTCATCAGTGCTTGACTGAATTTCCCATGTGCCTTCCTATTCTTGAATCTAGAAAGCAATTCTTCCATTAGAGTAATGTTTCTCCATTGATGTTCCATTACGTTAACATTAGATAACTCAGAATTCTTCACAACCAGTTTACCAGCATTAATGTGAAAGGGTAAAAAAAATCCAATAAGACAATAAATAAATAAATAAATAAATAAGACAATGGCTTACATTAGAACATATCAAACAGTGCTGATGCTCCCAAGCAAAGCTGAGGGTTGCTGCCATTATCAAGGATGTTCTTTTACATATATGTATAGTCAAAGTCAGGCTTACATGTTTACAGGAGTAGCTGCATAATTTTGAAAGACAGTAGGGGAGTTATTTACATCATCTTGGCCAATATTTGGCCCTCAGTCAACATCACAGAAGGACAGATAATCTGGCCATTATCACATTGCTGTTTGTAAGAATTCACCATACGCATGTTGGCTGTTGTAAATCCTGTTTCACAACAGTGACGGCAGTTCGAATTGTATTCCTTTGGCTACAAAGCACTTTGTGACATCTAGTGGTCGTGACAGGTTCTAGAGTAAGTCTTTCTTTGAAAAGTGTTGAGACAGCTTGCTGGAAATAGTTGCTTGGAAATGATCAAAGTTACTTCTGGATGACTATTATCTGGGATTTGGGATTAAATGAGTACTCAAATAGATTTGGACTCTGTAATAAAGTAGTAAAAATTGCAAACCTTTAACTTTTTTATTAATTTAAACATGAACAAAAGGTTTTAAAAGTCAAAATAGCATATTTTAAATCCTTGCTTCCTATTTACAACCAAATATTAATGCTCAGTATATATTATATACACATATATATATATATATATATATGAAAAGAAACACAAGTACATAATATTGGAAAAATAGCAGGGGTGTAGGCCTATCACGATATTATCCACCAGAGGTGCAGTGGGGAAAATAGATACATAGCACAGGCAATTGAGGGAAGGCATTGGCCTAGTGGCATTGTCACTAGACTTTTAATGTCCAAGACTTGCCACTGGGGAGAAAATGGAAGCCCTGGTGAAAACAGCATAGAGAGTGCACTGCCACACCAACCCCCACCCAATTGTTCCCACCATCTCCCCCAAGTGTAACAAAGCCTGTGTTAGCCGTCTTGGTTTGTATGGACCTACAAACTCACCCTGAGAGTGGAAGAGAGGCATTCTCATCTGTGAGGGTCCACTGATGTTGATGTAGAAGTTCAGCGAATATTCCAGGGACCCAGGTTCAAATCCTGCTGAGGCAGATGGTGGAATCTGAATTGAAAAAGGAATGTGGAATTAAGGGTCTACTTGTGACCATAAAACCATTTTCAATTGTCGAGGGGGATTTAAAAAGAAACCTCTGGTTCACTAATGTACTTTAGGGAAGGAAATCTTTCTTCCTTACCTGGTCTGGCCTACATGTAACTCCAGACCCACAGCAATGTGATTGACTCTCAACTGCCCTCTGGGCAACAAAGGATGGGAAATATATGCTGGCCTAGCTAATGACATTCTTACCCCGTCAGTGAATAACAAAAAATCTTATGTAAAACATCACTCTGAGTAGACATGTGATAATCCAGGAGTTGTCCTAAAGTTACTCCCAGCTCGCAGATGTGCAAAGACATCCATAGTAAAATCGCTTACTTCTTGAATCACAATTTCGAGTCAGCTGTACGTGTGTGTGCAAACCAAATAAGTGGACTTGGCCACTGCCAGAATTTATTGGTCATAAATACCATCGCCAGAAATCATACGACACCAGGTTATAATCCAAAAGGTTTATGTGACATCACAAGCTTTTAGAGGGCAGCTGCTTTGTCAGGTGACTTCAACTAGTGTTGAAGTAACCTGGTGTTGTGTGACTTCTGACTTTGTCCGCCCCAGTCCAACACCAGCATTTCCACCCAGTAAGTGTCATGAATAATCGTGGAGTTAAAAATAAACATGTGGCATTGTCAGTTGATCATGTCAGCGTAAATTGCACTGCATCAAACAGAAATTCGAAAGGGATCACACTTGGACAATGTATCCAAGTTGCTGATAACTGTGCTCAAACTTCGAGGGACACAATCTTGGCAGATACTGGGAGGACTCAAAAAAAAGCCTTCTTTTCATATATTCATTGTTTGTGTAGAAATCAAACCAAAACGTTGTTGAGTATGTGGCACAGGAATATTAGAATAGAATAGAATCCCAATAGTGTGGAAGCAGGCAATTCAGCCCATCAGGTTTACACCAACCCTGCAAACCAGACCCATCCCCTACCTTATCCCTGCATTTCCCACCCTAGACACTAGGGGCAATTTAGCATGATCAATCCACTCAACCTACATTTCTTTGGACTGTGGGAGGAACCCGGAGCACCCAGAGGAAACCCACACAGACACAGGGAGAATGTGTAAACTCCCCACAGGCAGTTGCCTGAGAGTGGAATCAAACCGGGTCCCAGGCACTGTGAGGCAGCAGTGCTAACCGGTGAGCCACCGTGCCACCCCAAATATTGTAGAGTAATATAGTGGGAAAGGCTCTTGAGAAAGCCTCCATGAGATGCTGAAGTAATTTTTTCTTGTCAGAGGAACAATGACTAGTAAATCTTCATAAATTATTTGTAGATAAATTTACTGAGCACTGGCTTGTGCTTACTTATGTTCAAAAAATGATGCTATTTCATGGCAGAATCAAGTTCTGTGATAGAGATGTTTGGTCTATAATAGACTCAATAGTGAAAACAACTTCAAAAAAGTTGCAAGATTTTGTGGTTTTTTTTGTGAGAAAATTACAGACCTAGAAGAAGATGGGTTAAGGCTCTTGAGTGCTATTGTAATATGTCAATATCTTTCTGTCAACAACCAGAATAGACATACCTGTCTGGGTAAGATATTATTTGTGAGAATTGAAGTGTCTGCTTTCAATGCTGTTTTTTTTCAAACATTTAGTAATAGGAATTGGAACCATGTTGAGTTTGTATAAGATGTTGGTGAGGCCTCTTCTGGAGGACTGCGTCCAGCTCTGGTCGCCCTGTTATAGGAAGGATATTATTAAACAAGTGAGGGTTCAGAGAAGATTTACCAGGACGTTGCTGGGAATAGAGGTTTGATTTATAGGGAGAGGCCGGATAGGCTGAGACTTCTTTGGAGCGTAGGAGATTGAGAGGTGACCTTATAGATGTTTATAAAGTCATGAGAGGTATAGGTAAGGTGAATGACAGGCTTTTATTTTTCCCTAGCATTAGGAATTTCAAAACCAGTGGACATATTTTTAAGGTGAGAGGAGAAAGATTTCAAAAAGACACAAGTGGCAACTTTCTTATACAGAGTTGTTCGCAAGTGGATTCAACTTCCAGAAGAAGCGATGGATGTAGTACAGCTATAATGTTTAAAAGACATTTAGATAAGTACATGAATAAGAAATATTTGGAGGGATGTGGGCTAACCACAGGCAGGTGGGACAAGTTTAGTTTGGGATTATGGTCAATATATGGTTGGACCGAAGGGTTTATTTGCGTGCTGCATGGCTCTATGACCTTAAAAAACAAACTTCATCTTGCCCTGCCTCGTTTACTTCAACAATCTCAGTAAGGATGTCAACATTCCAAAGCAAATCCTGTCCGCAGCTTTGAATCCATCAATCTTCTGCCAACATTTGGAAGCCTTTAAAAGGTGACAGTGCTTTGACCACATAGTATGCAATATCTGACACTTGGCACTGGAAAGGGAGGAAGGCGTGCAGGATCTGTGAAATTTACGATTGATCGAAGGCTACTGAAGAAAGAAACTGTATAAAGTAACTTTGTGTCTTGATTAATAACATGCCACTGAGTGGGAAAAAAACATGATTGCTAATTCTCACTCAAATTCGAATATTCATTATTAGCATTAGCCACAATCATTAATAAATCATTGAAACTGAATGGTTTGGCCAGTTATGTAAAACGCAATACAGGCAGATGGCATGAAAATGTCACATGTTTTATATTTGCAAACTGTACCTGCATAAGTTTTAATGACATGGTTTCACACCCACTGTAATTGTGTACAAATTTGTGGTGTTTGTAATTTTAAATATTGGTTTGGAACCTACTTTTTCCTATTCAGGTAGTTTTGTTGTGCTCTAACCCCATGTATACCTGGATTTATGTTTAAAAACATATGATCAGCAGACTGAAGGAAGTGAATGTTTGTCGGGCCTGACACTGACACCCACAGATCAAAGAATGATTTTTTTTTGAAAGACAGGTGAAGTCAGAGAATTGTAGAACACTATTGCCTTATCCAACATCTTAACTTTTTGCATTAACTCATGTGGAGAAGTTTTAAGGAAAGCTACAGTGCCAGAATTCCTCCCTCTTCATTCCGATTTATATTTCAGACCTCCACTTATCCATTTGGGCCTGTTCTTTTCCAGCAAACATCCCCTCTTCTCAGCTTGCCTCCAAAAGAAAACTAAAGTAATATTTGCATTTATATAGCACCTTTCATGACCTTAGTACTTCCCAGAATGCCTAATGGCTAATGCAACATTTTTGACGGTCGCCTGTAATGTTGGAAACACCACAGCTAATTGGAGCATAGCAGCTCCCATACACAGAAATGTGGCAATGTCCAGGAAGCGTGTTTTATTGATACAGGTGTCTGATGAGTGCCTGGGATTCCTTTTACCACCTGATGGGTGAAGGCAGGTCTTTAGTTTAAACATTCTGCCCCTGCAGCAGCACCTACAACAGTGTGTCAGTCCCTCAGAGTCTCAGCAGTGCCTGTTGCTTCCTCTGTTTCATGATCCCCTTTAAGTGTCCCTTCCTTTGGGTGCCCAGAATTAGTAACCATTTTCAAAGTGGGATCAAACTGTTTTGTATAGATTTAGGAAAACCTCTTGGCCTCTGACTTTACTTGTAGTGCCCATCAAAATTCAGTGTGATACTCCTTACAACCACGGCTTTGTCAGATAAATATAGAACACGTGGTTGTTCACATTTTGCTATCAATTCCACTTCTTTTCAATCAGTCCCAATGCAATATCTAGACACCAGCATCCAAGCATTGCAATCAACTTTATTTTTCACTCCTGTAGGTAAGGTTTTGTACTTAGGTACTTTGTACCAAAGAGTGGCGACGTTGTGCACTTTTCACTATATTCTTATACCCTGTACTTCAGTACATTTGACAATAAAACTTAAGTCTAAATCTAATCCTCTATGTGCCAGACAATCTGAACTAATAGTTCCATTCTCTATTGGCATAAGACTCCTGGTTTCAAGTTTTAAAATGGCACAATATTCCAGTAAATTATAATTAACTAATTCACGGAAAGTAATGTATTAATTCTATCCATGTAAGTAGATACTGATAACAGCAAAAATACAATTTGCATTGAGTGATAAATATTTTCTCACATTAAATTGAGCATAACCCTATTTCATATTGATATATACTCAGCATGGAATTAATAACAGGACAGGACATTCAGTCCACATTTGAAGAGCATCCACCTTATCTCTGTCACCCTGCATTTCGAATTAATAACAGGACAGGACATTCAGTCCACATTTGAAGAGCATCCACCTTATCTCTGTCACCCTGCATTTCCCACGGCTGATCCACCCAGCCTGCACATCTTGGACAACACAGGTAATTTAGCACAGCTAATCCACCTAACCTGCACAGCTTTGGACTGTGGGAAAAAAAACAATATAAACAGTTACCTGAGAGTTGAATCAAACCCAGATCCTTGGCACTGTGAAGCAGCAGTGCTAACCACTGTGCCAATCAATCATTTGAAAAATGAATAAATAAAAATAAATTAACAAGTGCTAAGCCGCAGAGCAAACTAAGAAAACCTTTCTGCCTTCTTATGTAAGGAACACAGCTAGAGGGAGATAGACAAAGCCTAAAGAATTAGTCACAAGAGAAGGATTAAAGATCCAGGGAGCATTTACAGAGTTGGGTTTAACTAACATGAATCTCGCATTCTCTCTAGTAGCATAGAAACCTACATGAACTCAGCAGAATTCACATGCAAGTGGGAATCGGAAGCGCGTTAATTGCTCCAGGTTTTTCCCTTCTTCTCACACCAAGCAATGTGTGTATGTGTTTCTCTCCAGTAGATCTCTAACTTTCACACACACACACACTCTTCTCCCACACACTCCATCTTGCTCTCATTCTCAATTGCTCTCTGTTACACAAGCTCATTCTCACTTTCTCTTGCACTGACTTTCATAGTCACTCACACTCACTGACTTCACCCATTTATACTCACGCTCAATCATTCTTGAACTCGACATTTAGTGAGGACTGAGATGGGGAAAGCAACTTAGAGATATAAAACCATTAGAAGAAGACATTCTGAATCAGAATCAGAGACAGCCATGGTGAAAGTAAGATCTGAGCCTGTATTGAACTCAACTCTTAACGTCCTGGATTTCTGTAACAAGGAAGGAGCTGCCTACTAGTGGCTTTGTCCCCATTATTGGAATTCTATTTTATATGTTGAAAATGGATTATGGGGGTAAAGATCTTGGGAATTGGGGGTGAGGGGAACCTCTTCCAACCTTACACAATCCAGGGAATAGAGGGATAGGGGGAACAGAGGCAAAATCTTTCTGTTTAGAGTGGAATCTTGAGTTCGTTACAAGATATCCACTTCAAAAGAGCAAAATTCAAGATTTTTGGATCCAGATTTCTCCACAAAGATTGCTGTCAAATCTGGTTGATAGTCCTCTGATATTAAACAACGTACATGCTCACCTTTCATCGAAAATTGCATCCAACATTCTGTACATCCATGGTAATGACTACACTGTTGTCGTTGGCTAATTTACCAAGTACCTCATCTTTTGTTTATTGTATAACTCGCCAAACACAACATGCACTCTAAGCTCTATTGCTGGTTTTCCAGTGCCTCCAGAGAGATTGTGACCTGCAGTGATATCATTCCAGGACATGTGTGCAACATGGATCACACCACTTCACATTGTCCAGTGGCTGAGCTGAATTATGATTCGCACAGTCGCAAATCTAATTCTCAAATGTAGACAGATCAAGTAAGATTCATATATTATAATGTTATGTTTGAGAGCAACACCTCTGGATGCATTCATTCCATCACTGATAATGCTCACTTTTGCTAGACCCCTTCAAACCAATTTACCCCATATGTACCTAGAGTACTCTTGTTGAAACTACAAAACAGCAAGTGAAGATGACCAGTAAGCAGAATACAAATGCAGGTTTAGAATTGCCAGATTTGCATATGGGGCAACATGTCCCCATTCAGGATCCCACAGAAGATACTGGACAACAACCTGAAGTGACAATGGCCCAATGAGAATTGAACTGATCCTATTTGGTTCACATATAACGGACCGGCAGCATGAAAGAAGCAAGCAAAATCAGGCCTATTTGTGTTTCCCAACCACCGCTCAGTCTTATTAAATGCAAAGAAGATCCAAGACACAAACGGGAATGACAGACAATATCACTGGTGACTGTAGACCATCATGAGCACCACCATCAAACTTATCAACAATCTGAGTGGATTAATGAATTACTCCCACATTATAGAGATTTAACGGCTCATTTGTTGTCGTAAACAATTAAACCCGCTTTTGTAAAGGAAGACGATGTTGTATAAGTACCTGCCTCAAGGAAAGTTGACCTGTAAGGATTCCATGTGCTGTGAGTATGCCTCTCCCTGACAGTTAGCCTGATATGGACTTGCAAGCTGCCCAAACTCAGTTAGTTGGTTCACTGTGACGTCTGCTTCGTAACTTTATAATGTGCTTAACTATTTTAAACAAACTCTTCACAGAGTCATTCAATTCCAGGCAAGTGACAAAAAATGTTGCATGTGTCAGAAAATATCTGGCATCTTTAAAAAGGAGTTGGCAAAGTTATAGAGCAAATGCATCCAATTGAAAAGCGGGCTCTTACGTGGCATGAATAATTAATGAGGCTGGAAACGAAGAAAATAGCCTATTGGACGATTAACCAAATTAGTAAGGAAAGTTGAGGAAGATATCATTCAGGAAACTACTCTTCGTTCATTCCAATTCTTCTTCAGAAAATAGGCAGTCAGCAGTTGGGTTTCACATGGGGACCTCTGGCCCTCTTTTCCCCATTCAGTCCAACTCTGAATACAGACTTTTACGCTGCAGCCTAGAACTTCCATTGAAATCAGGCTGTTTGAAGTGAAGGGGGGAACCCAAACGTCTTGCAGTACCTTGACTGTAAGCTGTAAAGAGTTACAGAAATAATATAGCTGATGGATACAAGTCAGAAAATGCCCAACTTTTGTGAGGCCTGAGTGATATCCTGTAAAGGGACAGCTTGTGATTTTACCAAAGTAAAGGTAACCTTTGCTCTTTTAACAAAAAAAAGCTTGTGGGCCAACAGGTTACTAGGAGTCAAAAACAGAAATTACTAGAAAGACACAGCAAGTTGACAGCATCTGTGGAGAGAAAGCAGAATTAATGTTTTGGGTCTAGTGATGCTTCTGAGGAACTGAAGAAGTGCCACTGGACCCAAAATGTTAACTCTGCTTTCTCTCCACAGATGCTGGCAGACTTTTCCTGCAATTACTGTTTTTGCTTCGGAATTCCAGCATCTACAATTCTTTGGGATTTTAGGTTAGTCGGAGGGCTCCTTTGGAGCCCCCCAACTCCAATAATTGCCGTTCCCTAAATTCTGTAATGACCAGAAACAGGGCTGCGAAGAAAGGCAGCACTGGAGGAGTGAACAAGTCTCCAGCAGTTGTAGGGATGTCGAAGATTACAGAGATAGACAGGGGCGAGACCGTGGAGAGATTTGAAAACAAGAATGAGAATTTAAAAACATGAAGCAGACTTGGAGGCAAACCTGCAGCTTATTACCGGGATAACAGCTGGAGGAAAGCAGTCTTTTACCTTCTATGCATTATTTTTAAGATTTAGTTTCAAAAGCACCACAGTGATGACTCACTTCTGGTTGGATGGGAACGTTCCGTGCCCTTAATGATAGGGAGGTTCCTGGGTGTATATATTAGAGAAGATTGGCTTTGCACTGAACTTACCAAACTCAACACTCCTTAAGCTGCAGTCAACGTCCCAAACACTGGATGTATTCTGCTTTTTTTTCTGGGTAAGTCATTGAATTCTTTTAAACACAAGACTTTTTTTGGAAAAATTCGAATTAATCATAGATAGTATTTAATTTTCATTCTGCATGCAAGTGGATTCCATCAGTTTCTCTTGGCTGAGAGAAAAAATAACTTGCATTTATAAATGATCTTGTGCAGCCTCACCACACATCAGAACCAACGAAACCCTTTTGTGTGAGTAATCACTGTTGTTTGGAAAATGGCACAGAATTTTTAAAGACAGCAATGTCGCAAATTTAGCAATGAAAATGACGAGTGGTATTGTGATGAAGAGTCACTGCACAAGAGAAATTAACTCTACTTTTGTTCCCACTCGGGTGGTACAGCAGCTCAGTAGGTAGCCTCACAGCGCCAGGGACCCGGGTTCGATTCCTCCATCGGGCGACTGTTTTCAGTCAGGGTTGGTTGAGAGAAGACCATTGACCAAAAGTCACGTCCTTCCCCACCCCCACACCCCACCCCTCCCCTCCAACCCCTTTGGCGTCATCCAAATGTGGGTAAAGCCACGAAGAAGAGGTGGGCAGTCAGTGTGACACCTCTCCTCAACCCACCATCATCACCCGTTCCCCTTCACTCCCCTCTTCCCTTGGCAGGTCATGCTCCTCGTTAGATGCCAGTTCAAATGTGAGGCAGGTTGAACATTATCGGAAACCAACTCAGCATTTACCACATTAAAAACTAAATGTACTGCAGATGCTGTAAATCATAAACAAAAATAGAAATTCCTGGAAAATCTCAGTAGGTTTGGCAGCATCTGTGGAGAGAAATCAGAGTTAACCTTGTGGGTTGAGTGGCCTTTCCTCAGAACTCTCATTTCTCTCCACTGATGCTATCAGACCTGCTGAGCTTTTCCAGCAATTTCTGTTTTTGTTAGCATTTACCATGTAGTACTGCTTGCAACAAGTAATGCTGAACTACCTGCCTTGGTGTTTAGTTTCTTCAATCTATCAACCATTTAGATTCTGTGCAATATGGAGAATTTCACAGCATTCCTGTTCCTTAGATGTTTTCCTTTGCCCTTCATCCTGAAAAATGTATGTACCATGACATACTGGAAACACAATTTTGATAATGTCTCAGGAGCCTTGTTAAAAAATGGGACCAACATCTATCCCTTTCATAACAAGATTGTGAAAGATATAGTAGATTGACAGCACAGGGTACATCAAAGGTTATAGTCCAACATCATAACTTATAGCCCAACAAGGCACGGAGTAATTTAAATGGGAGAAAACAAAAGGTAGAAAAATAAAGTAACAATAAGTTTAAATGTTTAAATGCAACAATTTCTTCCAAGTCACCACGAGGTTGTTGGTGAGGTATTATTATTGTGAGGACAACGGTGGGAAAGCAAAAATAATCAACTTGTACAGATTCACAAACCATAGAACTTCTCTTCCTCACCACAAGTTGTTGTGTAGTTTACATGAATAATGGTACACACTTTACAATGACGTATTTCTGAAGAAGGGTTCTTGACCCGAAACGGCAACTTTCCTGCTCCTCCAATGCAGCCTGGCCTGCTGCGTTCATCCAGCTCCATACCGTGTTATCTTTGACTCCAGCATCAGCTGTTCCGACTATCACAATGATGACTTACTTTGGTAGATTTCTAATGCTGTTATTAAAGAACCAATGTAATTATTGAAATCACACTGTTGCAATTAGAGAATGGGACTACTTCAGACTGTCTACTTCATTTTTTGGCCTTTTTTTAATGCTTGTGTTTGGTTGATGTCTTACTAATAACTACCTTGCTGTGGTTATAAAGAACAAATGCAGACAATTACAAGTCTTTGATCTAAATAAGAAAGCTTAGACAAGCAGGGTCATGGGTCATTTGAGACGAAGACTGTACTGTTCTGTGAAGCACAGGGTAAGAAATAGGAGTCCTTGCTCAGAAAATCACGTACGTGCAAAACTCAAAGGTCTTACATATGAGAGACTGAAGGGATTAGTGAGCTGATGAAAGATAAAGATAGTGGTATTATCACTGGACTGTTCATCAGACTCCCATTCTGAGGACCTTAATGTTCTGAGGACCTGGATTTAAATCTGACTATGGTGGAGCTTAAATTCAATGAAAATCTGCAATAACGAGCCTAATGATCACCATGAATGCATTGTTGATGTCAGGGAAAATAAACATCAATTTCACTCTTGCCCTTTAGGGAAGGAAACCGTTATACTTACCTGGTCTGACCTACATGTGACTCTGGGCCCACAGGAAGGTGATGAACCCTTTCACTGTCCTCTGGGGCATGTGAATGAATTTTGAAAAACAAAGTTATTTTCAAGTCAAAATTAGAATGGCCTATTAGGTGAATGCAACAGAGATACTCAAGAGGGAGAATGTAACTCAGGTTAGAATATATTCCTGGAGCAAAAACAGACATTAAGTATCAGAGTCGGGACATCATGTTGAGGTTATGCAGGACATCAGTAAGGCCGCTATTGGAGTACTGATGAAATGAATAGCACAATTCCCAATTCAAATAAGCTTTAAATGATGATAATAAACATTTCCACAATTTTCTTAATTACTTATTTTTCATGCTTTGCAGTAAAAACTAAAAACTGGCGATGTTTTTGTCCTAAGTCCCACTGCTACAACCCCCCAACCCCGTCACCATTAAATTCAATACATTGATTTCCACAATTTAGTTTTAATTTCAGAGGTAGTAGGAACTGCCAATGCTGAAGAATCTGAGATAACAAGGTGTAGAGCTGGATGAACACAGAAGGCCAAGCAGCATCAGAGGAGCAAGAAGACTGACGTTTCGGGCCTAGACCATTCTTTAGAAAATTTAATTTCCCTTCGAGCACAAGTGTTTTAATCTCTACTCTGAAAATGAAGCCAAAATGCTCCTTTAATATATGTGAATTTATTTTGCTGTCTATCACAGTGAGATTTTGGTAAGTAGACTTGCATCACTCTTTGGATTCTTTCCTACTCTTGATATATTTTTAAACATATAGAACATTTCAGCACAGTACAGGCCCTTCGGCCCTCAATGTTGTGCCGACCTGCCATACCAACCTGAAGCCCATCTAACCCTCACTATAAAATTGTATAATAGTAGTTTATATATTGTTGTACACTATTTATATGACCAATTAAATGTTTATTTTTGATACAGCTTTGGATTTTTCTTTTTTCTGTGTCCTTCGCTATTTTGCTCCCAATAATTTGAATAAATTCTTTTCTGAGTCACTTCTTTTAGCTCAACATGTCTTCCTTCAGATTTAGTGAGCTACTTATCTGTATATCTGCATCTTCAGCTCTTTATGCTTGGCTCTTTCCAACATTATAAAAGTGGCTTCACTTCAAAAGTACTTCATTGGCTATAAAACACTTGGGACGTTCCAAAGTTGTAAAGACACAATATAATTGAAGATCTTCTTTTCAGGTCTTGTATTACATGAATACTTCTTTGATTTCCTCCTGTTATTTGCTGTATTTTACCTGTTAATAGTTTAGCTCAGTTTGACACATTCAGCTTAAGTCTTATTTCCTCAAAGTGAGCCCTACTTACATTAAAATCCAGGTTTGCATGCGATCTTTTTCCTTCTCAAGACTTCATGTCAAATTCTGGCATGTTTTGGTCACTGCAGAGGTGACGGTCTCTCATGTCAGACTATTAATGAATTTGAGCTCCCGTGTCAGTTCTAAAATGCTTTGTCCCAGAAAAGTTCTCCTGGATTCCAAAAAGAAAAATGGCCCTGCAAATAATCAGACTTTGAGGTAATTGTGGCGCATTATTGAGATTTTCACTGTTTTTCTGTTCTGAGTTAAAGGCTTAAGAGGAAAGAAATGTTACTAAAGACCAAAATAGATGAAAAACTGGGTTGCATGGTGGATCACTGGTTTGCACCATTGCCCCACAGTGCCAGGGAAGCAGGTGTGACTCTGGCCTTCCGGAATGTCCATGTGGAGTTTGCACATTCTCCCTGCATATACATAGGTTTCCCCAGGTGCTCTGGTTTTTTAATATAGTCCAAAGCTATGTAGGTTAGCTGGATTGGCCATGCTAAGTTGCCCTGTAGTGTCCAGGGTTCTGCAAACTAGTTAGATGTTGGTGGGTTTGGGACACTGTTTGGAGTGTCAGTGCAGACTTGGTATGCTGAATGGTCCCTTTATGCACTGTAGGGATTTTATGATTCTACTCAAAACTCTTTGGAGGTGAACAGGCTGAGTAGATCATATTTGTTGTCAAGCTAATGATATACAGAGGAATCTTGGGGTTCAAGTACATTGGTCCCTGAAAGTGGCCACACAAGTAGAGTGGCAAAGAAGGCAAATGGCATGCTTGCTTTTATTGGTCAGGAAATTGAGTCCAAGAGTCAAGATGTCATGTTGCATCGTTAAAGAACTTTGGCTAGGCCACACTTAGAGTATTGTGTCCAATTCTCGTCGCCACATTACAGGAAGAATGTGGAGGCTTTGGAGAGGGTGCAGAAGAGGTTTACCAGGATGCTGCCTGGATTAGAGGGTATGAGCTATAAGGAGAGGCTAGAAAAACTCAGGTTGTTTTCTCTAGAATGGCAGAGGCTGATGGGAGGCTTGACAGAAGTCCATAAAATTATGAGATACATAAGTGGGATTGACGGTCAGAGATAATGAGAACTGCAGATGCTGGAGAATCCAAGATAACAAAGTGTGGAGCTGGATGAACACAGCAGGCCAAGCAGCATCTCAGGAGCAAAAAGCTGACGTTTCGGGCCTAGACCCTTCATCAGACCCTTCATCATTGATGGTCAGAATTATTTTCCAAAGTTGAATGTCTAATACTAGGGGCATGCATTTAAGGTGAGGGGGTAAGTTCACAGCTGATGTGAGGGGTAATTTTTTTTTTACACAGAGAGTGGTAGGAGTCTGAAACACACTGCCGTGCGTAATGGTACAGGCAGGTACAATAGGGGTATTTAAGGGACTTTTGGGTAAGCACATGGATACGCAAAGAGTGGAAGGATGTGAATTAGGGGCAGGCAGAAGGGATTAGTTTAATTTGGCATCATGTTTGGCAAACACCCACTCCTGTGCTGCGCTGCTCTAGATTCTATGTTGTAATATTGGAATACTAATGATTTTGTTAAATTCTATGACAGGATCAGCACATCATTTCCATGGAAATGGACTATTGTGGATCGAGGAGCGGACGTCCGATAGCATGTGTTCTTTGTGCCATCATCAGCCTCACTCTCCCTGTTATTTATGGAGCTAAGATATTGGTTGTGCCAGTTGATGGAAGCCATTGGATCAACATGAAAATTCTCATTGAAGAGCTGAGATACCATGGTCACAACATTACAGTGCTTTTCTCCTCGAAGGCTTGGTACATTAAAGAAGCTCCCAATCTCTATCAGTCAATCACTGTCCAATTGCAGGGTGGAGCTACCAAATTTGACGATGCAAGTGGAATACAATGCTTTCTAAAGAGAACAATGACATCCTTAAGGCAGGGCTTGACCCCATGGGCTTTTATTCAGGTCCAGAGTCAGACGATAGCGCTTCTGCATGAATGGCACCTTTGGGCCGGAGAATTCATCCGGAGAATTTTTGAAGATGAGGAATTATTAAAACAGCTTGAAGCAGCGAATTTTGACCTGGTACTCACGGACCCAGCTCTTGGGATCGGTCCAATGCTGGCCTATTATTTAAAAACCCCTTTAGTCTACAACGTTCGATGGATCACAAGGGGAGAATCTCATTTCCTTGTTGCCCCGTCGCCTCTTTCCTATGTCCCCCTGCTCGGGTCTCACTTGACAGAGAAGATGAGCTTCCTCCAAAGAGCACGCAACGTTTTACAACATCTTCTTGAGCTGTTCATTTCTGAGTTTTTTATTCACCCCATATACAATGAGGCATGTAGGAGGTACTTAGGCACAGGCACAGATATAGAGACAGTTCTCCTCCAGGCTGATGTGTGGCTTATGAGAGTAGATTTTGTATTCGAATTTCCGAGGCCCACCATGCCAAATATTGTGTACATCGGAGGGTTCCAGTGCAAGCCTCCAAAGCCATTGCCCGCAGGGCTGGAAGAGTTTGTTCAGGCCTCAGGAAACCATGGGATCATCGTCATGTCTCTAGGGAGTCTGGTTAACTCCTTGCCGCTGGATATTACAATGAAAATAGCAGAAGCCTTCGCTCAGGTACCTCAGAAAGTGATTTGGAGACACAATGGGAAAATCCCTCCCAACATAGCCAACAACACCCTGTTGGCGAAATGGATCCCTCAGAATGACCTGCTCGGGCACCCTAAGACACGTGTCTTTGTGGCTCATGGTGGAACAAATGGAATTTATGAAGCAATCTACCATGGGGTTCCAGTCGTTGGCCTGCCGCTGTTTTACGACCAGTTCGACAACTTGCTCCGGCTTAAGGTCAGAGGGGCGGCCAAAATGGTGGATGCCGCGACCATGCAGTCAAGAGACCTACTGCAGGCTCTCAATGACGTCATTAACAACACATCCTACCGGGCTAGCATGCAGAAGCTGTCTGCTCTCCACAGGGACCAGCCAGAGCCTCCAATGCAAAGAGCTGTTTTCTGGATTGAGTATGTTGCACGACACAGAGGTGCAGCTCACTTGCGCTCTGAATTTTATCGCCTCCCCTGGTACGCCTACTACTGCATTGATGTTGCTGTCTTTCTCCTATCTGCATTTGTAGTTGTCGCAGTCCTGTTGGTTTTCATCTTGAGGAAATTTTGCACTGTTGCAGGAAGAAAGAAACAAAAAACTCAGTAGTATCCATCTGTCTGATACAAGCATGACTTTTGTTACAACAGGGTGAGGAGGGGTGAATGGGCTCTGCTCTTTTCAACCTCCGATGGACAACAAAAAATCCTTAAGGTTGTTTTCTAGCACAAGACTATACCTCTTGCAAATTAAGATGTAGTTCATTAATTTATCAGAAGGAATGATGGGCTAATTGAAAGGTTTTTCTTGTATTAAAGAAGCAGGGTGGCACTCTGGCTCAGTGGTTAGCACTGCTGCCTCACAGTGCCAGGGACCTGGGTTCGGTTCCACCCTCAGGTGACTGTGTGGTGTTTGCACTTTCTCCCCGTGTCTGTGTGGGTTCCCCCTGGGTGTTCCAACTACCCCCCCCCCCCCCCCAACCCCCCCTCCAACAGCCTAAAGTTACGCAGGCTCAGTGGGTTAGCCATGGGAAATGCAAGGTTATGGCGATAGGGTAGAGGGGCAGGTCTGAGTGGGATGTCCTTTGGAGGTTCAGAGTGGACCTGATGGGCTGAATGGCCTGCTTCCACACTGTAACATTTCAATGACTGAAACTCTGACAACTCTTTATATGCTAACCGCAGTAAAATAATAAAGATGTGAGGTCAAGCACATAAGTTAAAATTAAAAACAAGAGATAGCTCATGGTACAACAGAGTGGAGCTGGAGGAACACAGCAGGCCAGGTTAGGGCAGGCCTTTTTGTAGGGAGTGTGGAACAGTCCCCCTTCTGCTATTGCACTGGCACCATCCCTTACCTCTTCCTCGGCTACATTGATGACTCTATTGACACTGCCTCGTGCTCCCATGAGGAGCTCGAACAGTTCATCAATTTGACTAATACCTTTCACCCCAAATCAAATTGACCTGTAACATTCCCGGCACCTCCCTCCCCTTTCCAGACTTCTCCGTCCCCATCTCAGCACCAACAGCTATTTCAAACCCAAAGACTCCCACAGCTAGCTGGACTACACCTCCCCTCATCCCCAACTCCTGAAAGAATGCGATCCCATATTTCCAATTCCTCCACCTCTGCCTCATCTGCTCCAAGATGGAGTGTTCCACTCCCACAGGGACCACAACTCCCCCGCCTCTGTTGACCAAAAATGCCCTCAATCTCTTGCATTCCCTGCACTTCTGCCCTCAAATCCCCCTCCCCCCAACAGAAATTAAGACAGAATCCCCCTGGTCCTCACATACCATGCCACCGACCTCTGCATCCAGCATATCATTCTGCCACCTATAATCCGACCCCATGACCAAGGGTACATTTCCCTCCCCATCCCTACCTGCCTTTCATAAGGACTGCTCATTCTGCGACTCCCTTGTCCACTCCACACTGCCCACTAATCCCACCACCCCCAGCACCTTCCCCTACAACTGCAGGAAGTGCTACACCTGCCCCTACACCTCACCTCCACCTGAAGCCCAAGACAATCTTTTCACATCCGACAGGAATTCACCTGTACCTCCTCCAACCTCTTCCACTCTATCCAATGCTCCCAATGTGGCCTCCTCTACATTGGAGAGATCAAGCATAGACTCAGTGACCAATTTGTAGAGCATCTGTGCTCCAAATGCCAATTGCCAACCATTTTAACTCCCCCTCCCACTCCCTGGGTAACATGTCCATCCTGGGTCTCATGCTGTCTCACAATGATGCCACCTGCAAACTGGAGGAACAACGCCTCATATTTTACCTTGGGAGCTTACAACCCAGAAGGCCTAAGTATCGAATTCACCAGTTTCAATATCTCCACAACCCTAACTTCATCCCACACTCCAACCCTTCCTCTCATCTCCACCCCCTTGGCCTGACACAACCTACCCATCATCTCTCCTACCTATCGCCCCACCCGTCACACTGACCAATCTCGACTACCCACTACCTGCATCCCTCTGTCACCATCTCACCTCGCTTCCCCCTTCCCCATTTATCAAGAAGGTTCCAGACCCAAAGCATCAACTTTCTTGCTCCTCTGATGCTGCCTGGCCTGCCAATTTCTTGCAGCTCCACACTGTATTATCTCTGAGTCCAGTGTCTGCAGTTCTTGCTAGATCCTCATCTGGTACTATAGGAAGTTGAGAGGAATGTACAGTTTTAACCTGAGACCATGGTTGTTTATTTGATGTCTTATAACAGCTGAGGCAAATATTCTAGTTGTTCTTTGAGCTCTCAGTGCTCAGATATTTTCTCCTTAAGCATTGGGCATTTTGCCTTCTTGAAAGGCCAAAATTGAACCTTTCCCAACCTACAGCCAACACACCTCCTCTGCTGCCCTGTTGAAAACAGCTCCCCTGAAATGGTTTGGTTTATTTTGGTTTTTTTGGTTTATTTCAGTGCCTGGGCTCATTGTTCCCAAGCTTGGTCTTGCAAATTGTTTCCTAAATGTGAAACTTATCGCACAAGTTTAAATCAAGATCGGAGACAATGGTTTTGTCATGCCTGACTTTATTGTCTAGTTTTCCAGACGCCTTTTGATTAAAAAAAAGTGTAAAACTGAGAAGTAAATTGTGGAAGATTTCATTAAAGACAATAGGCTGCATTTTAACAAATGTTGTTGAGATAAGTCAAAGGAATCAGCACATCATACCAGCACTGAAGAATAATATTTGGTTCATTGTACCTTGGCCGACACTTGTCAGGGATGGAGAGAGAAAATGGCATCAATTTTCCCTGTTCTCCCTCACCTCTCAAATGTCTGTGATGAGATATGTGCTCAGAGGAGGTAGCAGCACTATGAGTGTTGTAACATAGAACATAGAACATTACAGCGCAGTACAGGCCCTTCGGCTCTCGATGTTGCGCCAACCTGTGAAAACAATCTGAAGCCTATTTAACTACACTATTCCTTTGTCATCCATATATTTATCCAATGGCCATTTAAATGCTCTTAAAGTCAGCGAGTCCACTACAGTCGCAGGTAGGGCACTCCAAGCCCTTACTACTCTTTGAGTAAAGACCCCACCTACCTCTGACATCTGTCCTATACCTATCACCCCTCAATTTAAAGCTATGCCCCCTCATGCTAGCCATCACCATCTGAGGAAAAAGGATCTCAATGTCCACTCTATCTAAACCTCTGATCATCTTGTATGTCTCCATTAAGTCACCTCTTAACCTTCTTCTCTCTAACGAAAACAGCCTCAAGTCCCTCAGCCTTTCCTCATAAGACCTTCCCTTCATACCAGGCATAATCCTGGTAAATCTCCTCTGCACCCTTTCCAGTGGTTCCACACCCCTCCTATAATGCAGCAACCAGAACTGTACAAAATACTCCTGGTGTAGTCACACTGGAGTTTTGTACAGCTGCAACATGACCTCATGGCTCCGAAACTCAATCCCTCTACCAATAAAACCTAACACACTGTATGCCTTCTTAACAACCCCATCAACCTGGGTGGCAACTTTCAGGGATCTATGCACATGGACACCGAGATCTCTCTGCTTATTGCTCCAGCAGAAGAGAAGATAACAATTAGTCACAGTACACCCTAAAATATAAATATACAAAGAATGCTCACCCTCTCATGTACATAAGCGCACAGGTGCTATGATGGGTTATGAAGAATATTAACAGAATATAAGAAGCAACTTACATTCAGATCAAGGTCAACATGATGCAGGTCTGGGTGAGTTCTGTCTCTTATTCTTTGAAGGTGAATGGAAGGTAAAAATCCAAAGATTTTCAAATCCAGTGATAGAAAGCCTTCCAGGGAGGCAAAGCTTTGCACCCGATAACTATTTAGCCCCCACCACACTGTCTGAATTTACCAATTGTTAGGTAGGGCTCTATTCCCTGGTTCAAAGAGTGGCCCATCTCTCCCTGGTACTTACCAAACTGACTTGTTCCCGTCTGGTTCCTGGGAGAGTAAGTCTCATTGTGTGTGGCCAGTTTTGGTGGCATGGCCTATATGTTTATTGTCCTGCTGGAATGGGTTAAATTTAGAAGCTGTTGTGTGTAAAGGAAAATGGGTACTTCTACTTATCACCCAACTGGTTTCTTTAGCAGCTGTCATTGGTAGGTTTACAACGTGTAAGCAGGCATTTTAGATTTTCACTTCTGGGTTAGCCTGCAAACAGTAGAAGGTGTTACAATGTTGGACAACCTCAGGCCTGGCAGAAAAGAAAGCAGATGTAATTTTTCGGTTCTTTCAGTTATTTTGAATAGAAGACAGTAATTCCATTCATGGTTTTCAGTTTATTATGTCCATTCAGGGTGAGCACCCATGGTTCTTCACACTTTGAGGCAAACACACACACACGCGCGTGCGCACACACACATATACGCATACACATACGCACACGCACGTGCGCACACACACATGCACACATACACACACACACACACACACACACTCACATATGCACACACACACACACACACACACACACACACACACACACACACACACATACATGCACAGCGTCACCAATACACAAACAGACACCGTGTGCAATGACTGGCACTGCCCTGAGTGGTGCCATTTTAACAGGGGGAGGCCTTGTGATATTATCGCTGGACTGTTAACCCAGAGACCCAGATAATGTTCTGGGCACCTGAGTTTGAATCCCAACATGGCAAAAGGTGGAATTTGAATTCAACAAAATATCTGGAATTAAGAATCTAATGATGACCATGAATCCATTGTTGATTGTCATAAAAACAACCCATCTTGTTCACTAATGCCCTTTAGGGAAGAAAACGGCCATCCTTACCTGGTCTGGTCTACATGTGACTCCAGACCCACAGCAATGTGGTTGACTCGCAACTGCCCTCTGGGCAATAAATGTTGCCCTAGCCAGCAACACCGTCACCCTGTGAATGAATAAAGGACAAAAAAAACCACTCTGTGCCCATCTGCTCATTCCCAATTTTTCCCAATGAAGTGTCAATGAGAAATTTGATAGTCAGGTGGTGTTCCTCGCTCTATTGTCAGGGAGAAGGTGAACATGTTCAATAAATTGATGATCATTTATGCAATGAGCAAGCATTCACTCATACAACGGATCCCTATAATGACTTGCGGTCCATCAGTGAAATGGGTCAATGTTCTGTCTCAGGGGCTCTTACACAGTAATATGTGCTGAAAGTTTCGGTTAATTTCAGTCACATTCCCAACTTGTTTAGGCCTGTGGGCTGAGTCTGTGTTCCGTGGTGGGATAAATCTGTGTTCCGTGATGGGATAAATCTGTGTTCCGCGGTGGGATAAATCTGTGTTCCACGGTGGGATGGACCTGTGTTGCACGGTGGGGTCATCCTGTGTTCCGTGGTGGGATTAACCTGTATTCCACGTTGGGATGAACCTGTGTTCCGCGGTAGGATGAACCTGTATTCCGCAGTGTGATAAATCTGTGCTCCACGGTGGGATAAATCTGTGTCCCGCAGTTGGATAAATCTGTGTTCCGCGGTGGGATAAATCTGTGTTCTGCGGTGGAATAAATCTGTGTCCCGCGGTTGCATAAATCTGTGCTCCGCAGTGGGATAAATCTGTGTTCCGCGGTGGGATAAATCTGTGTTCTGTGGTGGGATGAACCTGTGTTCTGCGGTGGAAAAAATCTGTGCTCCACGGTGGCATGAATCTGTGGTCTGCAGTGGAATAAGTCTGTGTTCCGCGGTGGGATAAATCTGTGTTCCGCGGTGGAAAAAATCTGTGTTCCGCAGTGGGATAAATCTGTGTTCCGCGGCGGGATAAGTTTGTGTTCGGATGTGGAATAAATCTGTGTTCCGTGGTGGGATAAATCTGTGTTCCCCTGTTTTAACAAAAACCTGTTGGAGCCGCTTTGCAACTGCAGCTTTGACACTGTGTCAATTTCAAGTGTTGGACCAGTCTATGAGAGGGGGACTGGGAGGGACAGCACGAAACTCAGCTAACCCATTGGGCTGAGTGATAATGGGAACTGCAGATGCTGGAGAATCCAAGATAATGACCCATTGGGCTGCTGCTTTCTTACAGACCTCCTCCCTCTCCCGTTTAATCTCACAAAGAAGCCATTAGTTTGCTCCGTACCCGAGGGACGTGTGCTCCAGGTAGAGGGAGCTGGGAACTGACTGGATATTCTGGGATTTGGGAGGAGGGGAGTGGGGCGGTGTTTGAGTGACAGGTCTATAAACCAAACCCTGTAGCCATACTTTGGTTTTGTCATGTAGCCAGACCAGAGGTGGGTATTAGAGAGTCTCTATATGTTACAGTGTGTGGGGGATACTGCTGGATTGGTTCTTTACAAACCCCTCCCTGATACTGCCCAGACTGAAGCAAACCCTAGGAGCAGGGACTATCCCTCATGGAAGAGAGAGAGCATGAGGGAGCTGGGACCCACAACAATGGTGAATATTGCCTCTTCATACTCTATGTCTTTTCTGAACTCCTGTCCGTCTCTGACTTCTTCCTCTATCTCTTTCTCACTTTGTATCTCTCCTTCTTTCTCTCAAGGACTCTCCCCTTATCAGTCTTTTCTTCTGTGTCTTTCTCCCTCTCACTCTCTTCATCTTTCTCTTTTTCCTTCCTGTGTCTTTCTCCCTCTCACTCTCTTCATCTCTCTCTTTTTCCTTCCTGTGTCTTTCTCCCTCTCACTCTCTTCATCTCTCTCTTTTTCCTTCCTGTGTCTTTCTCCCTCTCACTCTCTTCATCTCTCTCTTTTTCCTTCCTGTGTCTTTCTCCCTCTCACTCTCTTCATCTCTCTCTTTTTCCTTCCTGTGCCTTTCTCCCTCTCACTCTCTTCATCTCTCTCTTTTTCCTTCCTGTGTCTTTCTCCCTCTCACTCTCTTCATCTCTCTCTTTTTCCTTCCTGTGTCTTTCTCCCTCTCACTCTCTTCATCTCTCTCTTTTTCCTTCCTGTGTCTTCCTCCCTCTCACTCTCTTCATCTCTCTCTTTTTCCTTCCTGTGTCTTTCTCCCTCTCACTCTCTTCATCTCTCTCTTTTTCCTTCCTGTGTCTTGGTCTTACATACTCAACTCTTGTCTCTCTTTGTTTCATTCTCTCTCTGGTAACGCCTCTCCGTCCCTCCCCTTTTTTCATTTTCTTTCTCTTTCTCTCTCTCTCCCCCTTCTGTGTCTCTGTGCCTCTTACTCAACTCTTTCTTTCTCTTCAAGAAAAAGTACTGAAAGAACTGCAGATGCTATGAATCAGGAACAAAATCAGAAGTTGCTGGAAATTTTCAGCAGGTCTGGCAGAATCTGTGAAGAAAAGTCAGAGTTAATGTTTCAGGTTTCTCTGTTCTTAGGAAGGGTTGTCTGACCCAGAATGTTTTTGTCCATCCTGGGCCTCCTCCAGTGTCACAATGACACCACCTGAAAATTAGAGCAACATCTCATATTCTGCGTTGGGCGTCTACAATTCAATGGACTCAATGTGGACTTTATCAGTTTCAAAATCTCCCCACCCCTAGCCTCATCCCACGACCAACTTTCCCTCACATCCCCGCCTCCTTGACCTGTCCATCTTCTCTACCATCTCACTGGCCAGTCCCCAGCACTCCCTGCCAGCACTCGCCTATCACTATCCCACCTACCTTCCCTAGCCCCACCCCTCCTCTCTCTATTTATTTCCGCCTCCCTTCCCCCTCCCCCATTTCTGAAGAAGGGTCCCGACCTGAAATGCCAGCTTTCCTGCTTCTTAGATGCTGTCTGGCCTGCTGTGTTCCTCCAGCTCCATACTATGTTATCTCTTACTATCTGTTTTTGTTCTTGTTTCTCCTTGATTCATTCTCTCCCTCTCTCATCAACAACTTTTGTCCCTCCATCTTTTCTCTGCCTCTTTTTTTTTCTATCTTTTCTGATTGTCTCACCCCCACCCACGTCTACCCACCTCTCAAATATGGCCAACCCCCTCAAATATCACTCCTGCCCCCGCCCCAAGTAACATTCCTATCCTCCTTAATTTTGAGAAATGCCTCAAATATGGTTGCCTTAATTTTGACTCCCCAAATAAGTCCCCCTCCAAAAAAAGCAGAGAGACAAGACTAGAAAGAGAGATGAACCCCCAGAGAAAGACACAAGCAGATAGACCCATAGAGGGATAGTCAGGTGGGGGCAGAAAAAAATACAGGGGGAGAGAGAAAGGGTGTATAGCTGGGAAGTGAGAGATAAAATCCTGCGAGAGAGACAAAGATCCCAAGGAGAGTAACAGGGCAGGACGGAGAGAAATAGAGGGATAGATAGAGGGGGAGGAAGGCAGAAAAGGACTGATGAGAGAAAGAGTGGAGGAAATGAGGAGACAGAGAAAGACCCCAAGTGAAACACAGAGCAGGGCAGAGAAAAAGTGACGTAAAGACAGTGAGAGAGGATCAGAGGGACAGATAGAGGGTGACAGAAAGTTCCCTGAGATGGGAGGACAGACAAGAGAGAGAAATAGAAGAATAGACAGGTGAGGGAGAGAGAAAAGGACAGACAGGAGAGAGATTTTGAGATCCCAGGGAGAGAGACAGAGGACAGGGAGAAAGAGATGGAAAGATAGAGAAACAGAGGGACAGAAAGAGGAAGAGAGAAAGATCCCAGAGAGATGGAAGGACGAGAGAGAGACAGACACAGAGTAAACTCAAGGAAACAAGGATAGAGAGTCTGTGGGTGACAGGGTGGGGTCGAGAGAGACGGCAAACGGACAAAGACATAGAAAGAGGCAGCAGAGTGAGAGAGACAGAGTGAGAGATCCCAGGGAGAGAGACAAGTAAAGAAAACACAGAAGGGAGAGATAGAAGAACAGAAAGGAAGAGAAAAAAGATCTCATCGAGAACAAGTAAAGTTCAGAAAGAGAGAGGGAAGGAGGGAGGGGAAAATAAACCCATGATGACAGAGGAAGAGGAAAATCCCAGGGAGAGAACAAGGAGAGACAAATAGAGGTTGGGGGGTGGGGAAGAGAGCAAAGATCTGGGGGAGGTACAGACGACAGAGCAGAATCAAGGGAGACAGAGGTGGGGAAATGATGATGTGATATAGATAAAATAACCCTCAGGCAGGAACAGCAAGATCCCACAGGGCAGGGAGAGTGAGAATAAGAAAATCCAAGAGGAGGAACAGAGAGAGAGAAGAGAGATAAGGGCATACACATGGACAGAGAGGGGGACAGACAAGGCCAGAAAGAGAGATAAACCCCCCAGAGAGAGAGACAGCCACAGGGACAGACAGGTGGTGGGGAGAAAGACGCTGGGGGGAGAGAGGCAAGGGCACATAGCTGGGGTGTGGAAAGAGGTAAGTGTGGAGGTTGAGGATTGGAAAGGCTGAGCAATGAAACAGTTCCTGAAACCCAGGGAGGGAGCGGGAGAGTCGGATGTAGGTATCTGGTTGGAGGGGTTTCGGGGCGAGAGGTGCGGGGACAGTGACTGGCAGGATGTGAAGGGTGTGGGGAGATGGGGATTGGGAGAAAACTGTGGGAGACAGACGGCTGGGAATATGGAAGCAGATAGAGAAGGAGGTAGTGAAATCTGTGGGATCAGACGATGCAGTAGGCACCTCTCCACATTTTTACTCCTTTATCTCCCCCTCCTCACAGCCCAGAGCTTGACCCCTTGTCGTAACAATCCCAGAGAGAGCCTGTGCACCACAATTCCTTTCCCTGTGAGTTAGAGAGTGTGTGAATGAATGACAAGGAGAAGAATGGTTTATTTTTATTCTCTAGGTCTCTCTCTCTCTCTCTCTCTCTGGTTCCAGCTCTAATCTGAGGATTCCCCACAGCACAATAGTTTGAATCTCTCTCTCTCTCTGCATCCTGTGACTTTCAGCTCCCAAATCAAACCTTTTTAAGAGAGAGGGAAATGATTTTATTTTAAATTAAAAAGGAACTGGCCACCAAAACACAAAGCAGAGCAAGATCCCACTGCTCACCGAGCTCCCACAATCTGACAATTTGCCTCCCTGCACAGCAAGATCCCAGAGAGCTGCCTGAAATTCCACAATCTGATGCATTTCCCACCCCCACCCTCCCCCCAGAACAGCCCTGACATTAGACTCAGGGAGTGGGAACAGGAAAGTGTCAAACTGCCTCAGGACTGTCCCAGTGTTTCCGTTTTGTGGGGAGGGGTGCAGAGATATTTATTTCAGAGGCTGGGGCACACCTGCCCATCCCGTCTCCAACTCCCTGAGCATGTGCCTGTGTCTCCCTCTGTTTGTGTCCCAAGCTTCTCTCTCTCAGAAATCCTCCAGGAAACAGATAGAGAGAGATAGATGGGAATTGATGAAGTCATAGCTAAGATCTTTTGAAACAAAAAGTATGCAGAAACAAACAAGATTGATTGACTTCCCAAATCTCTTCGGTTTGTCAGCACTTCCCCTTGATCTTAAACACAGAGAATGGGAACAGATTTCAACCGGGATCAAGGGATAAATGCTTTCTGACTGCACCAGCGGTTTGTTTCATCTTCTGAGGGACTTGGTGATGGGGAGTCACTCCCAGAGCCTGTGACTCTCCCTCCCCTTTTTGCTCTCTCTGTCTCTCTCTCTCTCACTCTTTCCCTCTCTCCCTCCCTCCCTCTCCCACTCCCTCCCTCGCTCCGTGTTTAACCTGTTCCCTCCAGCTGGTTCTCTGGCATACCAACAGGTAAGAAAACACAATAAACAAGACTGAAACTACCCCCACCCTCATCTCTCCGTCCCCCTCCCCTTCATCACCTGGAGCCCCATGTCCACTATCCAACATTACTGCTGCTTCGCAAATCAAATATTCCTAATGAACCTTCCACTGGTACAGTCACCTCTCTGTCTCTTTCATTCCTTTCTCTGTCTCTCCTTCTCTGTCCCAACTCTCTCTTTCTTTCTCTCTCTCTCTCTCTCTCCCTCTCTCTCTCTCTCTCTCTCTCTGTCCCTATCACCTCTCCATCTCTACTTCGTTTTCTCCAGCTTGAGAACTGTTTCTCTCCCCATCGCCTATCCTATCTCCCACCTCCCTCTCTCTCCCCCCTCGCTCTCTCCACTCCATCTCAATTTGGAAAGTGCGGCCCATGCTACTGTAAAGGAAAAGGCTGTCATTGCACAGCAAGATCCCACAAGCTGCAATGAGAAACCAGAACTTCCTCTGAGTCACTGGCAAATACTAAACTCCCTGTTTCGACTTGGAGCTGTGCTCTGACTGAGCACTGGAGTTTCCCCTCAACACCCCCACCCCAAATTTCGTATCTAATCCCCCCAGCCCCATCCCTCTTTCAGCTGCCTTCCTTTTCACACTAACACTCCATCTTCCCACAAGTCTCTCGCTGTATGGGATCACATAAGCAGCAATGTAAAAATGGCAACTTGTTAATGGAGGGGATTAATCTCATCCTGAATGTCAGCCTGGTGGAGAGCTCATACCCTGCAGTTTCTGCCCCTTTGGAATGCTGAGCCTACACCCCGCTCACCACCCCCAACCATCCCTGTCCCAGTATCTGCACTGACCTCTTCCTCCACTCCACACTCCCTCACTCCCAGACACAGGAAGGAGGAGACTCTGTTCACCCCCAGAACCTCACAGACGAACCGACAGGCACCGGAAGGAGGTAGTAGGACATGGTGGGGGTGGGGCTCAGGTGCGCCATCCAACATCCTGACCCACTCCCCCATTAAAATGACAAAAAATCCCAGCCAAGTCTCTTCCAGATATTCCGAGATTGAACATAGAAAAGAAATAGCGGGATGTAGAGACAGGGAAACCCATCGCTCCCCTCTCCCTGTGAGCCACAGCTCCTCAACAAACTGCATTTGAGTGGCATCTGCACCTTCTATTCAACCCGCACTATGTCATGGCCCTGCCCAGAACACAGATACAAACCTCCAATGATTCACACAGCTTCAGCACAGGCTCAGGTCTCCTGATCTCCCCATGTCTACCACCCACTCCACAACCCCCAGAAGGGGCTAAAGTTGGAATTAAGGAACAACTGCACAGCAAGATCCCACATGCAGTCCCACTATATTCCAACGGGAACACGTTACACACAGTTAGAGATCAGGGGCTGCAAAGGATGGGACTCTGTCACTGCGCCCCTTCCACTCTTCTCTGTGTATCTCTCTAACTTTCCTCTGTCTCATCCTCTATCCCAGGCTGACATCTTCCATACGGGCTGGGAACTATTTCTCCTGCACTTTTGATATTCAATGCCTGAACACTGGAGATCAACTCCCAAACCGAGCCCTTCTATCTGTTCACTGCCCCCACTTCCACATCCCCACAGCCCTTCAATCTCATTCCTATCCCTGCCTTGTCATGTTTTCCCTCTCTCTGTATCCACCTCTCCCCTCCTGCACTCTCTCCGATTTAAATCTGAAATGTTGTAACTCCCGTCATTTTGTAAACCTGACCCATCTCATCGCAGCGTTGACGATTTAAAATGATGGGATGGTCTGGAGAGATTGAGGTGAGAAGGAAGACCATGGAATGGCAATGGAGAGAGGGAAAGAGAGAGGAAGGAAGACAGAGAGGAAGAAAGAGACAGGCTATGGACAGAGGGAAAGCGAGGAAGGCCCAAATTGAGGAAGATGCAGAGAGAGGGAGATGGACAGACCAAGAGAGAGAGAGAGAAACAAAATGTAAAATCAGAGCTTCTGTAAATGACATTTTGATGCTTAGCCACTTGTTGCAATGTAAGACCCACTGTAGGTAATTTGACACACAGAAAGATCCCACTAGCATTAGTGTAACCACAGTCAGGTTATATGTTTCACTGACACTGGTTAAGGGTTCAAATCTGTCTCCAGGATGACAAGAGGGACCTATCCTACTGTTTATCAAATTCAAAACACTTCCCCCTTTCTCTCCTCTGTGCAGTGTCTCTCTCTCTCCTAGCACCCCAAACTCCGATCTTTTTCTCTCTCTCGCTCAGATTTAATCTCTCCATTGTAATCTTTGTCGTGCCTTTTTAAAAGGCTGCAGCGTTTGTATTTGACAATATTCTGTTTTATAAGCCAGGGAACTGTTTCCCAGCAGTCTCTGTGCCAGCAATTCTGTGGGTCATTGGTGCATGTGCGATCCCACAGGTCCTCACTTCCTTCTCCAGAATGTACTCGTGTCCCACTTTGCATTTTGCAAGAGGACTTTGGGATTCATGTTTTTTTTAAAAAAATCACCCTTCCTTCCCTGGTCCCAGGATTTAGTTTTGCCAATGATTCTTTCTAAAAGGAAGTGACTGGAGCTGGGCACTAACAGAATATTGAAGGCCCCTGTTTTCCCCTCCCACAACCACCAAGATCCGGTTTCCCTTTCCCAGCCCAGCAACTGAGACACATCTTGTCCCTTTATCACTCCCTGCCTTCCACGTATGCTCTCTCTGTTTGCCTCTGTCTGTCTCTTTTTTAACCCCTTTGTCTCCATAAAAGTCACCATGTCCTGCAAAATCTTGCTACCCACCCCCTTCAAGAAACGCTGAGTCACATTGTTGTAGAACATAGAACATAGAACATAGAACAGTACAGCACAGAACAGGCCCATCAGCCCACGATGTTGTGCCGACCATTGATCCTCATGTATGCACCCTCAAATTTCTGTGACCATATGCATGTCCAGCAGTCTCTTAAATGACCCCAATGACCTTGCTTCCACAACTGCTGCTGGCAACGCATTCCATGCTCTCACAACTCTCTGTGTAAAGAACCTGCCTCTGACATCCCCTCTATACTTTCCTCCAACCAGCTTAAAACTATGACCCCTCGTGCTAGCCATTTCTGCCCTGGGAAATAGTCTCTGACTATCAACTCTATCTATGCCTCTCATTATCTTGTATATCTCAATTAGGTCCCCTCTCCTCCTCCTTTTCTCAAATGAAAAGAGACCGAGCTCAGTCAACCTCTCTTCATAAGATAAGCCCTCCAGTCCAGGCAGCATCCTGGTAAACCTCCTCTGAACCCTCTCCAAAGCATCCACATCTTTCCTATAATAGGGCGACCAGAACTGGACGCAGTATTCCAAGTGCAGTCTAACCAAAGTTTTCTAGAGCTGCAACAAGATCTCACGACTCTTAAACTCAATCCCCCTGTTAATGAAAGCCAAAACACCATATGCTTTCTTAACAACCCTGTCCACTTGGGTGGCCATTTTAAGGGATCTATGTATCTGCACACCAAGATCCCTCTGTTCGTCCACACTGCCAAGAATCCCATCCTTAATCCTGTACTCGGCTTTCAAATTCGACCTTCCAAAATGCATTGTGTGTGGGATGTTTTTGTTTGTTTGAAAAATCAACAAAAGGAAGCTGCAGCGTGCTCAGGAAAGGAAATAGACAGGGATAGAGATCCCCTCCCAGATGCCTGATCAATTGAATTGAAATAGCCAACCTGTGCCTTACTCAAGTGACTGTCACATTTTATCATCCTGGTCTATAGACATCACACACTACTCTGATGTTAGACTCTTTGAAGAGAGTTTCCAATTCAGAGTTTTAATTTCATCTTTGGGAGTCCTGCCTGTCACTGGGGGATAAACGTGTTTATGCCAAATCCCAAGGCTCCAGTTACTTTAGGCTCAGGCTTCAAGCCTGCTTTAAAATGACAGGGCCTCAATCCAACAGAACCCTGTCAACCGAAGGCTCCTAAAACCCATGGTCCCAAAGAGGAAATTAAACCTCAGGGCAATAAAGAGACTCAAATCACATAGGCCCCACAGGGAGAAGCCTGTCAAACAGACCCCAGGCCTCAGGACTGTGTCCCCATCTTGGAGCATGCTGTCGTTCAAAGGTCGCTTTGCGCCAAACTCTCTGTTCTCTCTTTGGATCTTCTGAGCGAACAACAAATCCCTGGGAGACAGGATTTGACAAAAGACAGAGCAGGGAAAGCCATAGACAGTGAGGTGGCACAGCAAGATCCTGGGGCTTCCTTTTCCCAGCATCATCCAAATATTGAACATATGAGCTAGGAGTTGAGTTTTCAGGTCAAACTCTTCAGTAAACTTGACAGAACGATGAGTGAGCTATTTAAAACACTCACTGCCTGCAATGTATGGCACTGTAGCTATTGGTAGACAGCAAGATCCCACATGGAACAATGTGGCTGCTGCCACATAATCTGAATCCTTTATCTTCTGTGAATGCTGCTCAAGTTTCAATGATTTGCTCAAACTCCAGAAGCATTTCTGCAACAAGTTTGATTAGTTCCTATGACCCAGAAACAGACATTACAGTTAATTCACAATCTCTCCTGCCAGCTCCTCCCTTGCTCTCCTCCTCTCCCAATGTTTTCCAAAATCTTTCTGTGTCAATTTTTCACTCTCCATAACTCACATTAAACCTCAGGGTCGCAGAATAGAATGGCTTCATTGTGGAAACAGGCCCTTCGCCCAACCAGTCCACACTGATCGCCAGAGGATCCCACCCAGACCCATTCTCCTATACCCCACCTCATCTAAACAACCCTCGACACTATGGGCAATTTAGCATGGTCAATCCACCTAGCCTGCACATCCTTGGACTGTGGGAGGAAACCGGAGCACCCGGAGGAAACTCACGCAGACGCAGGGAGAATGTGAAAACTCCACACAGACAGTGGCCTGAGGGTGGAGTTGAGCCGGCTCCCTTGCGCTGTGAGGCAGCAGTGCTAATCACTGAGCCACTGTGCCACCCTCAAAAGTGGCACATCTCACGTGGGGGGCACCCCACCATGGGATGCAGCCAGTCAAACCGGCCTCAGGCCAATGCTTCCACTGTGGAGGTTGTTCTTGTTCTTTGCTTTCCTGGGCCCAGACATCTTGGATCTTCACATTGCAGCTTTCCAAACAGAAGTTCCTTGGGATAAAAGAGTAAAAGATTAGTTGAAGGGAGTTGCGGGAGAATTTAGGAGCAAGTTACACAGCAGGAGCCCCAGGTCTATCCGCATGCCTCCACATTCACATCACAGCAACGGCAACATACAAACAAATCATAAGACTGCAATTAATCAGAGGCTTGAAATATTAATAAATGCAAACACAGGGAGAGCTGCCCACTTTCTCAAGAGAACAGGCTTTGAGAATGAATCTGACAATTTCTAGTCCAGATATATTCGCAATGAGAGATGTTCTGATTCCATGCTTGGAATCTCTGACACATCTCAAAGTTTTTCAGTCTGCTCGCTGTGTCATTGAGACGTTTATTACAGGACAGCAGCCTGTTGGATCTTCCCGGCCAGTGTTAATTCTACAGCAACAAAGCTTTGCCATTTCTTGCTGATTACAGGGTTTCTTAAGCTTTGTTATTTATTTCAGTGCAGTTTAAAAGCATTAAACATTGACCTCACACTACCAACGTAAGATTAGATTAGATAAGATTCCCAACAGTGTGGAAACAGGTCCTTTGGCACAACAAGTCCACACCGCCCCTTAGAGCATCCCACCCAGACCCATCCCGCTATAACCCACACACCCCTGAACACTATGGGCAATTTAGCATGGCTGATCCACCTAGCCGGCACTTCTTTGGACTGTGGGAGGAAACTGGAGCACCCGGAGGAAACCCACGCAGACATGGGGAGAATGAGCAAACTCCGCACAGGCAGTTACCCGAGGCTGGAATCGAAACCGGGTCCCTGGCACTATGAGGATATGATCCTGACTGTAGACTCCCTGAGAAACAGGACTGGGAAGATACTGGGCATACTTGCTGAGGATCTCTCAGGATTTTCCTGTTATCAGTGTAGCAGCCAGAATAAAAGTCTCTCTCTCTCTCTCTACCTTTGCCTCTCCCACCCTACTGTACATGCAGCTATTTCTGACCTTTGATTTCCTCTCCCCTTCTTGAATACATCAGCAGAGTTTGTGAATTTAAAACATTGATCGCATGCCTGCTGCCTGAAACCTGCATTGCCCCCTCTCCACTCCCCCATCCCAAAATTCCCCAACACAGAACTGGGAACTTATCACAGGGTTTTTTCTGTGTGTGTGTGTGTGTGTGTGTGTGTGTGTGTGTGTGTGTGTGTGTGTGTGTGTGTGTGTGTGTGTGAAGAGTTAGACACATACAGTGTCCCCGCCAAACACTGCCAGACAGGGGCAGCCCTGGCAGATATCTCAATGTCATGGTCAAATATTTGAAGGACAGGCAAGATCCAAGCAGAGAAGCAATGTTTAACAGAGCCTAAACTATCTTATCACACACCCCCAGACACAGACATAGACATATAAAAGCATATTATTGAACTCCTAGCTGTGATACAGCAGAGTCAATATATCATTGGGATCAACACTCACATCCAGCACTCAATCCTTCCAAAAAATCACGTTCTTTGTTTGATTCTCCCTGTTCTGTGGTGATTCCCTGTCAGATTCCTGGTTCTTAACATCCATAAGTGCAGTAGTCCTTGTCCCATGTGCCATGTCCTGCTCCCAAACACAGAACCTGATTCCAATACAGTGCGTGATACTGGAGCGTCTCCCTTTCGGGGTGGGGGCAAGTAAGTTTTGAGCCTGACCCAGTTGCTTGAATGTCCAAGAATAATCTGACATCCAGGGATTCTGTGATGGAGCTTTGTGAGTATTTCAAGCACTCTAGCATCTCCCTTTACTCTGTCTCCCATCAAACTTCACAGGACAGTGACACCAGAGACTATACAAAGAGAAATACTGCTTCTATACTAACCTTTGTACACACCCAGAGCAAGTACAATCCTGGGTTTAACACAGAGTGAATCACCCTCCACATCATCGCCACCAAACAGGCTGAGGATAAGGACAGCATGGGGTCAAATGCAGACTAAGATACCCCGTCTACATCATTCCCACCGAATACCATGTTGCCGCAGGTTTCAAATCTCATCTCCATACTGTCCTATCATTATAGACCTGCCTCTGAATACTGTATCATCATTCAGGGCGCTACGCAGCACAGTGAGCTCTCACAGCTCTCTCACTCATTGTCCCTGCCTCCCCTTTTATGTCTCCCTCTGTCCCTGTCTTTACCTCCCACTGTTCTGTCTCTTTCCTTGTTCTTTTCTGAGAGTGCATAAAGTGCAAAAACAAATCCTCCAGTCCAACTCATCCATGCTGACCAGGTATCCTAAATTACTCTAACCCCATTTGCTAGCATTTGGCCCATATCCCTCTAAACCCTTCCTATTAATATATCCAGCCAGGTGCCTTTTAAATGTTGTAATTGTACCCACCTCCACTACTTCCACTGGCAGCTCATTCCATACACACACCACCCTCTGTGTGAAAAATGTTAGACCTTAAGTTGTTTTAAAATCTTTCCCGTCTCACCTTAAACCTATACCCTCTAGTTTTGGACTCCCCTACCCTGCGGAAAAGACCTTTGCTATTCATCCTATGCATGCCCCTCATGATGTTATAAACCTCTATAAGGTCACCCCTCAGCCTCTGGCACTGTAGGGAAAATAGACCCAGTCGATTCAGCCTCTCCCTATGGTTCAAACCCTCTGGCCCTGGCAACGTCATTTTGGAGCAATTTGAAGTTTCACAACATTTTTGCTATAGTAGGGGGACCAGAATTCAACGCAGTATTCCAAAAGTGACCTAATCAGTGCCCTGTGTGGCCACAACATGACCCTCCCAACTCCTATGCTCAATGCACTGACCAATAAAGGCAAGTGTACTGTACAGTGCTTCACTACCCTGCCTACTTGTGACTCCACTTTCAAGGGACTACGAACCTACACCCAAGGTCTCTTTGCTCAGCAACACTCACCAGGACATTGACATTAAGCGTACAAGCCCTGCCTTACCAAAATGCAGCACCTCACATTTATCTACATTCAACTCCGTCTGCCATTCTTCGGCCAATCGGCCCATCTGATCCAGGTCCCATTGTTCTCTGGGATAACCTTCTTCGCTGTCCACTGCACCACCTAGTTTGGTGCGTACTTGGTGACTATAACTCCTATGTGTATGTCCAAATTATTGACATAAATTACAAAAAGCAGTGGATCCAGTAAGGCTAAGGCAGACTGTGTACTGAGAGCAACAGAGTTTGCTGTGTCCTGGAAGGTAGAAGATTGGCTGGTGAATAGTAAATAGGGTTATTTCCAGCATGGTGAGCTGGTACTAGTGGGGGGTGCCAGCAGGCTAAAGCCACAGCCATTTACAATCAATATCAATGATTGTGGGGAGAGAAACTGTGGGGATGGCCATAGAAGGCTGTAAACAGATATGGATAGGTGCTTTTCTGATGATCAGTCTAGGCCCGACATGTCAGCTTTCATGTTCCTAAGCTACTGCTTGGCCTGCTGTGTTCATCCAGCCCACACTTTGTTATCTATGAACAGGTTCACTGATTGGGAGATGGAAGCATGTGCAGATGAAATGTAAGGTGAAGAAATGTCCATGTGCAGCAGAGATTTACAAACTCATTCAGTGATCCATTACAATCCCCGTTCCCTGCCCAGTCCACACTTCCAGACCCAGTCAGGATTTGTCCCTGAGGGAGGGCAGTTTTCCGACTGACTACGACAACTTTAGAACATGAAGGTAATGAATGTAACAGAGATCCCCTCCATCTCAACATCATCATCTGCGTTGCTGTCTGTATTGTGTCAATTATATTTTAAAGATTGGCCGAGGAATATAATGTGATGAAATATGATTCATGTTTAAAGATTAATGGAGCAAACAGAATGTTTTGGTTTGAAGTTGGTGAGAAATTATGAAACATTATTGTCCAGGGGCCATTGATGTTGTCAGAACATTAACATGATGACAGAGTCAACAATGATGAGGGCACTTGATACGTATCCAGCTTTTTCCAGGAGGCTGTGTTAGGAACATGCAGAAGTTTTGCTGTGAATCTCTCTTGGCCAGATGTTCCCTCTCACTGAAGATATTTATATTCCTTTGGGTTTCCTACTTCACACTTGTACGTTCCTGTTGTTCGGCCTGTTTGAACAGTGGGAAGTTAGTCAGACAATGCTGAAACTTCTAATTACCTAAACGCATTGCCTTGTAAGTCTCTCCCTGCACCATCCTCTATCAAACACTCCCAGGACAGGGACAGCATGGGGTTAGATACAGTGCCTCTCCTCAGTCTAACATCCAAAAGGCTTCAGGTCACACCTCGCTGTATTTCATCTGCAGGAGGCCGAGAGATGACGATGTCTAATGTGTAAGGTGTGTTTTAATCTGCTAAACCAGGACAAATGATTCAGAAGAAGTCAGTCAGCCGGCCACATTCAGCCATTTCATGATAGCACAGCACTGACACGGACTGTATGAACAGGGAAAGGTAAGACAGAGGGGACTTGGCGGTCCATAACTATTTGAGTGCAGCATAGATTCCCCAGAGTGATAGCTGGACAGCACAGATTCAATGACTCAAACCCAGCTGTTCTCCTTCCATTTTACTCTCCCACCTAAGTTTGTGTGATCAGCAAGCTTAAACCATGATCCCAACATCTCAGTTAACGATAAAGCTTATACAGAGCTGTGTCTCAAGCAGTAGTCCTTCTGGCACCAGCTAAAAGCAGCCTGACAAGCTGAAAATCGACTGTTTGTTCCCACCCTCCGTTTTCAGTCCTTTATCATTGCTCACACCAAGTCCCATTTCCCCATTACTCCCTGGGCTCACTGACACACATTGGCTCCTGGTTCAACAACCCATGCATTTGGTAATTCCACATGCCCACGTGTGCAAATCCTTCCCTGGCCTCATCCCTCCATCTCTCTCAAACTGTTCCCAAATCTACCCTGTCCCCATCAACCACTCCATGGCCAGGTAAAGCATTGCATTTGATACTGATTATTGTTTCCTCGATGATGTACCAATCAAAAATTTGAATTTGACAGGTGAAAAGCACTCTTAACTATCTGCATCAACGTATCACTTGGATCAACATTCACAACCAGTACTGAATCCTACCAAAAAACATGTTCTTTATTTGATTCTCCCTGTTCTGTGGTGATTCCCTGTCAAATTCCTGGTTCTTAACATCCATAAGTGCAATAGTCCTTGTCCCATGTGCCATGTCCTGCTCCGAAACACAGAATCTGATTTCAATACAGCGCGTGATACTGGAGCGTCTCCCTTTCAGGTTGGGGGTGAGGTGAGTTTTGAGCCTGACCTAGTTGTGTGAATGCCCTGTAATAAGCTGACATCCAGGGATTCTGTGATGGAGCTTTAATGTTTGAAAATCCTATATTATTTTGTTGTTCCATGTCCCTTAGTGGCTTTACATAAATAATTATGTCAAGCATTCCTTTACACTCGTACTTATGAATTTATGAAATGTTATTTTCCTGATCCTTGTAAACAAATCCCAGGAAACTAATGTGCTGGCATCACCAGACGGTAGGAAGTCACCTGATGGGTTGCCCGTTATTCCCAGGGGATGGGGCTAGAGGAATGAGGAAGTCTTGCTGTGATCACACAGGAGGCAAGGACATAATGATCCAAGTCCAAAAGGGTGAAAGATGAGTGTGGCAATTCACAGGTATTCCAGGAGAGAAGAGAGAAAAACAGACAGATACACACTGACCAAGAGACAGAGAGCTTGAATATCACTGACTGAGCTCGTTTTTATCCCCCATTCCTTTCAGCCCTTGATATAGTAGGAGTGAGCTGCCTCATAGAACCACTACACTCCATCAAACTAATGCTTTTTTGAAGAGACAGAATGTGGCAGAAATTTAACTGCAGCTTTCTCTTTTCCTGCTTCCAATTCAACATTCAACCATTTATTTTCTATTGAGTTAGAGACTGTAATCCCATTGAGCTCATTCATAGCACAACACATATTGGAGAATGAGATCCTATCTGCAATGTAATCGAGTGTTTGGGGTAAGTTATATATGGAGAAACAGGTACCCAGGAGTGAGTTAGAGGCATGAGTTTAGTTGAGGGTTTCGCTTACTTGGGGAGGAGATGATGGCCTAGTGATATTATTGCTGGACTGTTAATCCAGAAACCCAGATAACATTCTGGGGTCTGGGTTCGAATCCCACCATGACAGAGGGTGGAATTTGAATTCAATATCCATCTGGACTTAAGAATCTAATGCTGACCGTGAATCCACTGCCGATTGTCGGGAAAAACCCATCTGGTTCACTGATATCCTGTAGGGAAGGAAACTGCCATTCTTACCTGGTCTGGCCTACATATGACTCCAGACCCATAGCAATGTGGTCGACTCTTAACCGCCTTCTGGACAATTAGGGATGGGCAATAAATGCTGCCCTGGCCAGCGATGCCACATTCTGCTAATGAATAAAGAAGAAACAAAATCATCCTTTCACCTATGACACTGGGTATTTAAATATATTTAAATAAGTAGCTGGTGCTATATAAAGTGGACCTGTTTTCTTTACTCCAGTATTATTATGAAACGCTCTGAGCAGCTCTCTGGTCCACATTTTTCAAGATGATGGGCTGAGAAGATCTGGCCAGAAATGCAGACGAGAGTCAGGGAGTAAAGTCTCAAGCAATATGGTGATTCGATGCTGATACTGCCATGACATAGATCCAGAGCAAATAGGTTATTTTGACAGGGTTGAATTGGTATAGTGTTGGGTCATATTTCATATCAGATTATAATGAACACATCAACAACGCAATGGGGTTGGAATGATGCATACACATGGCCTTCTGTCTGGTCCTTATTGAAAGTAACAAAATAAATAGCATCACCTTGGAGGTTCCAACCATGAGCTCTTCTGGAGAAGTTACATAGACGGGAAATTGCTAACCTTAGGAAGAAGCAAGTTAAATTCTCTGTCATGAAGTCAACATTTCTGATCTCCTGCTATTGTATTTTACTCTTAATAAATCTGATTTGATGAAGTTGAATCCTATTTTGTATATACTGGTACACTGTAAGTGTTGAATGTGATTCATTCCAACTAAGAGGACATGAGTGAGCTGATGTCAATTCAATGCAGGAATGACCGATAGTGCTTTTGTTTGACTCTTGGACAATGTTTAAGATTCTGACTCTGTGGAAGGCATCCCTGTTGGTTTAAACGCAAGGATATTTGGCAGTGTAGCATCCGATCATGTGGCATGTATTAGTCTTGTTTCAGTTGTCACCAGAAGGTGAATATCCTTGTTTCTGCTTTCATACCGCCAGTTCTGTTAAATGTTCCAAGTCAAAAAGGCCACAGTTCATGACCTTGGGAAGAGAGGAAGCCTCTCTGAAATTATACTCACAACGAACACTTGTCAAATTCAGATACTCCTCGGGCCCCCATCACTATCCTCTGTTGTAAATATTATCCTCATGCAACATATGCCCCTGCACCCAATATTGAAATGAAAGGTGTACCCCATGACAGACTCATTACTCAGCCCCTCCCTCATGCCCTCACAGCCTGCCTCCTCACTTTTCCATCAAAATTCCCAACGACCAATCCACCAATCAGAGTCTCATTCTTTTCCCACTGTGGCCAATCACCAAATTCCAATCCCCCTCTTCTCTCCGCAAATGGTTTGATTCTGTTTTGCTGTGGATGGTCATTGCCTGAAACTTATTTGGCATGAATATTACTTGCTATTTACCAGCCCAAGCTTGAATGGTAGCCATGTCTCATTGCATGTAAACACGGACCTCCTCGTCATTTCAGGAATTGCAGATGGTATTGAACATTTTGTACTTATCAGCAATCGTTGACCGTATGATGGAGAGAAGGTCTTTAATGAAACAGCTCAAGATGGTTGGGCCTAGGAAGCTCCACTGATGAAATCCCTGCAGAGGTGGGATGGACCTGAGATGATCGACCTCCCGATGCCACAACCATCTTCCTTTGTACTAATGTGACGCAATTTAGTGGAGACCTTTGGGTAGTGTTGTAGAACAGAGAGGCGTAAGCGTTCAGGTATATAAGTCGTTGAAGATTGCATCATATATAAGTAAGGTATTTACAAAGGCATTTAGCATTACTCAGACCTTCGATTACAGGAGTTGGGATGTTATATTGAGGTTACAGAAGATTTTGGTGAGGCCTGTTCTGGAGTACCGTGCCCAACTTTGGTTTCGCTGTTTTAGGAAATATATTACGAAAAGAAAATTACCAGGATGTTGCCAGGAATGTAGGGCTTGAGTTGTAAGGAGAGGCTGGATAGTCTGGGACTTTTTTCACTGGAGCATAGGAGGTTGAGGGGTGACCTTACAGATGTTCATAACATCATGAGGGGTGAATGACGGCTGTCTTTCCCCATAGATGGGGGATTTCAAGCCGGCGGAGAAAGATTTAAAATAGACATGAGGAGCAATTTGTTTTTTACACAGACAGTGGTTCATGTGTTGAATGAGCTGCCGGAGGAAGTGATGGATGTGGATACAGTTATAATGTATAAAAGATGCTTGGATAATTGCATGAATAAGAAATGTTTGGAGGGGTATGGACCAAATGCAGGCACATGAGGCTAGTTTAGCTTGGGATTACGGGCAGCATTGACTGGTTGGACCGAAGGGTCTGTTTCCATGCTGTATAACTCTATGACTTTCTCCCTCCTTCTCATTGACTCCAGTTTTGCCAAGACTCCCTGATTCCAAAGGCTTATCTCACCTCTGGCTTTCAGCTGGTTTTTCTCCACGCGGGTGAAGCTTGTGATGAGGTACAGCAATGACTGATCACTGTAGCACTCAACTGAGTATCAATTCACAGGTGAATCGCAGATTGTTAGCACTGTAACTGACATCTTCCATCACTTCGCACATCATCAAGGGTACATTGGTGAGATGGTAAAAATTGTTCAATTGGATTTGTCGCATCTTTTCTTGACAGGACGTACCTGGATAGTTTTGCATATTGTCGGATAGATGTCAGTTTTGTAGCTGCAGTGGAATAGTTTCCAAAGGCTGGTAGCACTGGAGGAGGTTACAGAGATTTTATAACTCCAAGTGGCATTTTAACGTTGACACAATGCCAGACTGAAAGTCAATGTAGATCAGTGAACACATGAGTGAAAGATGAATAGGACTTAGTGTGAGTTAGGATATGGAAAGCAGACTTCTGAATGAGTTGGAGAA